>NC_091392.1:155498812-156141104 GCF_032191515.1 Phaenicophaeus curvirostris
TCCCCTAAAATGTCAAAGACACACAAACTTGGAGAAAGTCCTTTGCTTTTTCTGTCATGACTTGTGTAACAGTAAGTTTAATAGTTGAGAGCTGGTAGGGACAGTTCTTTGCAGTGGTTATTGCTAAATAGAAATAAAGACAGGTGTCAGAGTTTCTGGCCCTGAAATTTTGTGAATAGCCTTGATCCAGTATGAAAGCAGGACTCTAAAGTATTTATAAACTGTAGCCTCCATTTTTGCACCCTGTTTTTGTTTGTTTGTTTGTTTAAGTGACTAGGAAAGTGATTAGGCTGATGAGTATCTCAGTAAAGAGCCTCTGGCACAAGGACCAAAATCTTACCACTGACGCGCCCATTACAACCTCTGACACAACCTATATCATGGTTGTCTTTGGGAACTGTTTCTGACTGGCACTGCAGGAAAGCATGCCATTATTAATGAGAAGACACAAAGGCAGCTTCATCTGTTTAATGGTAGCATAAAAAGGTTTCCTTGAACTGACTGAAGCCATATGAATAACAGAAGAGCGCTGTGATTAAGGAGTTCTAAGCAGTTGTTGCTAAGTTCAGCATTTTAGAAACATGGATTTTATACACGACAATACAATGGTCAGTAAGGGATCTGCATGGCTTTAAAACATATTTGACAGTGCAATCAAATGGCACTACTGTAGCTCATGCAGCTTTAATTTATGCTTAATGTGTACTAGCAATGGTCTAACTATCTTAAGAACTAGTCTTGGAAGTACAGCATACCCAGTTAGCCCCAGGCAACTACCTCCGCTCTGTCCTGTTATGATTGGATTTCTGTGGGTGCATGGACTAAGTAATGCAAATCTATCTTTGATATATCATGTGCTGCAATCACATCCTTGGATTTCAGCTTTATGTGACAAATGTTGATTAAAGTCTTTATAAATGCATGACTGTTTACAATTTCATCCTGTTATCTTAATAATAAAGTTGTTCTGAGAGCAGCTGAAATGCAAAACCTGCTTGTACTGTTTTATGGTCATGGTAAAGCAATGTGCTGCTTGTATTGTACTTCTCACTATATAAGATATTTCTGCTATTATAGTAGGGGACATAATAAATAGCAAAAAATCATTTGTGGGGGAGGGGAAGTTGGCTGCTGTTCCCAGATGGAAACATGCTTTGAAATCAGAAAATTGCAGCCCTGTAGCCAGCAAGATGATGAAGCTATATAGTGCTGAATCACAGCCTTACCATTTGCTTTTCACAAGGCACTGAGCACACCAGTAATACCCCCCCCAAGAGGTAACTAAAGATTCTTCTCACAAACTATGCTATCAAAAAACAATTGTCTGACTGTGTATGCTTGGAAAATAAAATGAACCTGAGTGCTGGAGTAGTTTAGTTAGGAAGACTCTAGGGATTTCAGCGCTTTCTTTAGCATCTGTATAGTCCTAGTCTGAACAGGTTTTCCTCGGCCTCCACTTCGTAACTTATTACTGAGGCCTTCCCAAGGACAACAGGGTCAGGGCTTCTTCTAAATGAATGTTCCCTGTGGGACTCATAATGAAGAGACTGTTAACTAATTATCAGTCTGTTTGGAAGGCATTCATTTTTTAATTGACCTCAAGGCACTCAAGGAATAAAAGGAATCTGAGCAAAGATTATTTGGGTCTAAGGCAAACAAATGAGTCGTTTCTTTCATGGAATAGTTGCACATATTTGTTGGAATCCACTGGATGTACAGGATTTTCATCTTCAATATCCCATTGGTTAAAATCAGAAGAGTTGTGTCTGATGACATGATCTGTACGTTACAGACAGCTTTCTCTCCATTTCTTCAGCCCATCATCACTTGTCAGGCCGATATTACAGAGGAATTAATTTAAATCATTATCTGTTTCCTTTTAGTTTAGAGTAGGAAAGTTCAATTCTGCAACTTGAATGTCAGGTGAAATTTTAGAAAGGCTGCTTGCAGGGCTATTTTACCCCACAGAGAAGATAATTAAAAAGTCAGAAGGAGCCTTAGGACTTTGTGGTTAGGGAACAGATTTTGTCAAACAAAATAATATCTTAATTTTCACTATTTGAATATTGGCTGAAATGGTGATACATGTTGCCAATTTAGTTTTAACTGCTAAGTAATTTAATGCAGAAATTATGATACTGCTGTTTGGATATTTTTTTTTTAAGTTAAAGATGATTGTGAGTCAAATTCTTCTACAGCACTGTTTTCTCTTTGCATGTATGAGTGACAGAAGGGTAAAAGCAGAGTAATTTTCTATAATGGAAAATTAACGTGTGATCATGAAGGATTCTCCCATGCTCCTGAATTCACCCGCAGAGCACTTAAATTGAAAACTTAAAAAAAGTAAATGTTCAGAAAAATCAATGCCAATATGGAAAAAAATCTGAAACTTGAAACAATGGGCAAGGATTAAAGCTGAATGAGGTTTTGTGGTGTTTTTTTATCTCTATTAATCATATTTTTCAAATAATTTATAATAGTATCTTAAAATAATTCTAAAATATGCAGAAAATGAGGTGGAAAATGATAATTTAGAAATAAAAGTCCAGCTGTTCCAGCCCTTTATAATTCTGAGAGGTAGGAATTATAGACCCATAGAACAACACAGGCTGAAAGTGACCCCAACAGTTAATCTGGTCAAATGCGTTGTAGGACAGGGAGCCTAGATGGGATTAATTAGGGCCCTGTCCGATCACATTTTTAGAACCTCCAGCAATGGGGACTCCACCACATCCCTGTGGAGGTTGTTTCAATGAATATAACTGGAATACTGCGATGAGTTCCCTCTGAGTCTTCTCATCTCCATGGAGAAAAGACCTAACTCCTTCAGTCTTTCCTTACAGGGCAAGTTTTCCAGCCCTTTGATCATCACAGTAACCTGCAGGATGAAGGATGCAGAGCGATCTTCTCTTTCTTTAGGTTCTCTTAATGTATACAGGGTGACCAAGTTGAAAGCACACATTGAATTTACCTTTTTTATTTATTCATTGTTGGATTTATGAAGCAGTGTGGTGACTATATGTTTCTATTCCTACTAGTCCTGCAGTTAGTCCTACCATTCTGTCAACATAACACTATCAGTCTTCTTAATTTATCATTAGGATAGAAACTATGAAATATTGACTGCAACAGAAATACTTGTTTCTGAAATTATTAGATTTGCAACATGACCTTTAAAAAATTCTGGCTAATGCAAAATATTTTATGTGATCATGCTTCCAGTTGTAATAATTTAACCAATGCTTGCCTCAGGTGTTCAGGAAATCTGGCAGTCAAATTGTTAAGGGTGATGTTATATTCCATTGTGTTTACTGCTCCTTCAGTTTCTGTCTTCTGCCAGTAGTTACCATGTTCAAATAATTTCTGGCATTTTGAGACACAGTAGAAATCTTTATCCGGCCTGAGAGTTGTAAGTAGGAATTTTTTAGACTCTCGTGAGTTTTGTAGCATGTTATGGGGACACCAAACTTCTATATATATGAATATAAAACAAATGCTTTATAAACTATTTTATCACACTTCAAAGCAACATTCTAGCAGGATTGCCAAATTCAGCTGCAAAACTTGCCAATTTGGATCATGTGAAGGCAGGTGTGAGTTTACAGCTGTAATAAAACTGAAATTGAATACTGCTAGCTGAATTTGTAGTAGGCAATTGATTTGGTTTATATAACATAAGCCACATGAGAAGAGATATGTAGGTCAGCATCTTCAGATGAAAGTGGTTAGAAGAGTTGTGGTAGGTCATGAGCAAGTGCTGAGATAATAGTAGTTTGGTCTGGCAAAATGCTGGTACAGTGTAACTCTGTTCGGTCAAACTGAGAAGACACCCAAGGAAACACCAGTCAGTTATACCCAATGCCACTTGTACCATAAGAATCTTTGCTAAAAATAACATAAGAACATAGACCATATGGAGTTTCCCAGGGCAAGAATTGGTACATTAGCTTCATGCATATTTTCAGCCTGCGACATACTTAAGGTGTGTAAATGCACAAATTAGTGATTAAATTCCTGTCAGAGCCATAGAACGAGATATTATAAAATAAAAATGGTAAATTATCCTGTTCAGGGAAACAGAGGAAGTACAATCATATAGCTGGCACTTATTTCCAATCCAAGCAGTCACTTATATCAGATGTTTGCAGAAAAGATTTAAAAAAGAAATCCAAAATAAATCACACATCCTTAAAAAAAAAAAGAAGTAATCAACAAACAAGCCTACTTCTATTTTGAGAAAATCCTGTCTCTTTTTTTAGGTTCAAGGAGAGAACTAATGACCTGGTAATTCTAACATGAGTTGAAGGTGGCATTTGAAAAAGAATAAACACACAATGGTCATCACTGCTTTTAAAAAGGAAACTAAGATTAAGCATAAATAAACTGTTAGCAAGTTTCCATTCACCATTTCCAGGAAAGGGCCCAAGTTTTCATTGTGACCCTGCAGCCAGTCATGGTCAGTACAGACATACTAGGGCTTGTGAGCCACATTTTCGAAAGAATTAATCTTTGTAAACAGAGCAATGCAAAATGTTTTGGTTTGCCTATAATCTAACTTGAGCCTCTAGTGCAGGAAACAGGAGAAGGAAAAAAATCTTTAAGCAGAATAAGGCTAGTACAATATTTACATTATTATTTCTTTTTGCCAAAATGTGGGGAATATATGGCAGAGGAGGAGTAAAAGAGACTAGAAATGTTGCTTTAAAAAAGATGATTATAATGTAGCAAAGTTTTTTGATGAAGGCAGGTGGTTGGTATAGATGATTTAGGAAGATATACCTCACGAGGAGAGGAAAGCAATGAGGTGGTGCAGAAGTTGTGAGAGTGGTTTTCATATTTCAGCAGTCAAAAGCCTCATGAATCAATGAAGAACCAGTGAATTAAAAAGAAGAAACTTAATGAAAATACATGTATAAAAATAAGTGCAGTAGGAATCTGAATGAGTTTGTAGCAGCCAAGCTGGGAAGTAATTTTTGTAGCATAAAGTGCAACCATAAATAAATAAGCATGAGAAAAATGAATATTGCTACAAAAATGACTGCTATACTGAGTTCAATATGCTTTAATTTGTCATAATACTCAGCATAACATAATGTCTTAAAAATCTAGACCTATGGCTGTTACTCACTAAGCACAGTGACTTGATGATTGGCATTAGTTCAGCTGATGATCTGGTAATTCTAAAGAACAAAGCACGACATAAAAGAAAAAAGCTTGACATGAACAGAGAACTGTATTTATTTAGAAAAAAAATAGACAGCAACAGCATTAAAGGACATTGTCATTATAGAAAGCATGGACAATCACTGTGGCTGGAAATGGGATAGTAGGTCTATCTAATGCTTTTTAGTGAGCAAAAATCCTGGGTTTATTGAAGAAGAGGGTTACAGACTTTATGGATTGTGTATATTTTTTTATATAATCAATCACATGGTACTGTTTCTAATAACACTCTTTTTCAGCTTTCTCTGTTTTTCTGACAACTAATAAAAACCCAGAACACTAATGTTACTAGAATATTTCTTGTCTTTTTGTGATACCTCCACAGTCACGTTATCTATTGAATTGTTTCAGATTAATGTGACAGCGATGTAAAGGGTAAAGCAACCATTATTTTGCCATTATCATTTATGTTTGACAGCAGCTGGCTTACCAGTCCCCATATGTGTTGTTTATGGCTTAGATGCGTGATTTTGAGAATGAAGAGGAATTAATTTATTGTGTTGGGAGGGTGTAGTCAACATGGGAAATAATCCTTACAATATTTTGATTGTCACGGGATATCTCTTTTTCCAGGTTTATACAGTGTTTCTTATCATGCTGCTTTTTTGTCATGACTGGGATTTGTGGGTAGCACTGCCAAACAGTAACTGATAATAATGAAATGGTCCTTCCTGAAGATGTATTGCTGTGAGCTTTTAAAAAGTCTTGAGACTGCTAAAAGACAGGTCATGGCATTATAATTCACGTATTATGAACTCTTGCAGAAAAAACAAATTAAGCGGTGGGTCAGGACTGAGGAATGACTAAATTTCTAGTTAAAAGACTGCATTCAAAAGCTTAAAACAAAAATTGGAATAGGGTGAAGGCAGTGTTTATTCTAAGCATGAACAAACCTCTTTTTGATGCTGTTTTCAAAATGATGCCACAGCTAAATGTATGATACCCTTGGGAAGCATAAACCTTAGGGTCTGATTCTCCTCTCTACATAATAAGAATGGTGAAAAGTAGCATTAAAGTAGGTATAAATTGCATTTAAATCTTCTTTATGGTTCAGTAGTGGTAGAAAGGAGCCTTGATATAAATGAGAATCAGGTCCCCACTATTTATTTAACCCCTGGGCTTTGTATATCATTTTATTTGCACCTTTAAGAGATTTGCAGAGGGATTTTTAATCAGGGTTCGGTGTATGGAAACCTAAATGTTTTCATTGCCTTACAAGTAACTTTAATCATAGAGGCAGATCATTCTTTTTATTTCTCAAGAGGGAATAGTAGAATTTTCTGCCTTTGTACAAACTGAGCTAAATGTTTCTGACACCCATGGTACAGTGTCAATTGAAAATTCACATTTCATGTAATAACAGACCATTTTAATTTCATGAGCTAAAGAATTGGTTTCCAATTGCAAATTGTACCAAAGCAATATTGTCAGAAGAACTGCCACAGTGCTTCAAGAGATAAATCTATTGAATTAAGTAAGAGGTTTTCATTACCTTTTACATTACATTTCCATATAACATAAGCATTAATTAAACTCTTCATTGCTTTCTCCTATTCAGCAGAGCATTTGCACAGTCTAACAAGAGATGCTACACAAGAAAACATGTGGCACACAAATATAGTCATTAAAATACACTTATCCAAGTAGAAGGGAAGAAAGAGTAGAAGGGGAAACTGTTTTGTGTGCTTGGATGAGTGGACTGGGACAAAAATACATAGTTTCTGATTTTAAGGTTTTGACAGCAAGACAGCTTTGATGACTTGTAACAGGTCAACTCAGTAGGTATTTCTCCAGGCATTTTGAATACAATCTGAAAGCAATTGAATTTTAAAGTATATATGTGCTTATGAGGAAGGTTTTTTCAGCATGTTGAATCACTTCTGGCATGAGACAATTCTACCTTTTGAAGCATCAAAACAACTCTGCAAAATGCGCCTCCCCTCCTTTATGAGGAATGCCCAATTACAGGCATTAAAAGTGGCCCAAATCAAGTGGTCAAACCTTAAAGAGCTCTTTGAGTATCCCACATTCCTTACCTGAAGAGACATCAAGTATATTTTGTTCTGACCAATTTCTATCTGTATTCCAATATTTCTAATTCAGTTTTCTTGCTATTCCAGGGGAACATTTGAGAATCTGCCCTCAGGAATATACATGTTGCACCTCAGAAATGGAGGACAAGTTAAGCCAGCAGAGCAAATTGGAGTTTGAAAACTTGGTGGAAGAGACAAGTCATTTTGTACGCACCACTTTTGTGTCCCGGCACAAGAAGTTTGACGGTAGGCTGGTTATAATTTACTTATTATCAAGGTTATGTGATTTAAAAGTCAGTTCTCCAGAATGAATTCCAATGTTCTTTTCTTTACAATTAGATATCATATTTGCAGTTGTCGGTTTGGCTAAGGTAAGGGTTAACTTGCAGCTGGTATGCTTATCAGCCTTGTGAGTATTGCCTTTAATTACAATAACATCAAGAATCGGACTGTTGAACGCCTGCAGGCTTGGCTAATGTTGAAATAAGAGATTAGATATGCATAAAGAGGTTTATAGTTTTTGTCTCCTAATTTCAAATGCAAAATTTAGGTTTGCAATTATGTTCACTGTTGCAAGATGAACTGTGGGTCTCCCATGATTTTCATTATTGCAAAGCATTTTTTTTTGTAGCCTGACTTTTTTTAGCTTTAAGGCTGCAGTTTTTCCCTGCATGATTTTCTTGTGATGTACAGTGTTGCTTAGGGGGCTTCTGGCATCTAAACACTCAGGCATCAGTTGCATTTGAGAGGATTGTCATGCAAACCACCTAAGCAGTATTGAACACATCTTTCTTATTTAGGATTGGCAAGGACAGTTTGGGGGTTTTATTTGTTTTTTAATCAGTGCTCCAATTTCTTCTGGTCCTCAGCCTTTGTAAGATCTCTGCAAGATCAAGCGTTCAGTGTCATGACTAAATACTTGTCTTTAATAGTCAACATTAAGCAGTTTTTATGGTTGTGTCCCTGTTTGCAAGTCACACTGTATTGAGCTTTTCTCATAAACTGCAGATTAACAAAGAGCCAAAAAGCTTCAGTGTGTTCAGCCATGGCTTTTTCTAAATGTGAAATCTAATTTTTTGTTGAATGTGTCTCTCTGCACATTCCTGCATATATGTAAGTAGAAAATACACTGGCACTAAGAGATATAAATCAGAGTTTCAACAAAGATTGCAGAGCTACATCTTTTCATGTAGGTGGAGAGCCTGTAAACTGGTGCAGTAAAGCTGGCTAACCCCAGGTAGTTGGGTATATGCACACATGTAAGAGAATGGCGGAAAGTTTATCCGTGAAGTCAGAAGCTTACTTAGAAACTCTGAAAAAAAGTGAAGATGTCACCTCTTTAGGGTAATTCTGATTCATTCTCCTTATCTAGTTAAAGATTTTTTTCCCTAATATTGATTATCCCAATATGACACAGAAGGGAAGATAAATTTTAAAAGGAGAGAATGGGAAATGTATAATATGAGGATGAGGTGGATGGTCATTTCAAAATAATCAGTATCTGGAATTTCCTTAATGGGTGCATGAGGATCCAGAGAATCTTCTTCTGAGAATCTTGCCTAAGAAAGAAAGCTGTGAAATGAGAAAAATTACTTTGAAACAGTAGAATTGTAATGTTCCTAGCAGAGATTGCAATACCTGTTTCAGCAATGGGACTCACAAACCCTTCTGAAAACTAGGAAAAGGAACAAAAAACATTTCCAGCAGACAGGAGACACACGATAGTGAAGAGTTCCAGCAGATATGGATTTTTCTTTTACCTCAAGGCTTTGGGTAGGACTAATCCAAATAAGCTGAAGTGTAATGATCAGCCATTTCCTGTTCCGAGCAAAAGACAAGCAACCTTGCTCCAGTTCTTGGACCCCCACTGTATACCTCAAAGCAGCTTAAAATATATTATACTCCCAGTGTAGCTGTAATAGTATCATCTTATTATCACTGATTCCCTTGCATACTCCCATTGCTGAGCAGCTGTTTCACAGAGAAGCCGATTTCTTTTAAGTATTGCTCCATCAGCAGCCAAAACCAGCCCTACCAGAAGGTTTTGTCATGAATGTTAATGAGCAGACAAGTAGCTGTTCAGTGGCATTTTCTCATTAATCCTTTGAATAACTACAGGAAAATTATAGCAAATAATTTTAATTTAAGCTAAAAAGATCTGAACCTGATAAAAGAGTCACTGTCTTCTTGTTCTCATTAAAAATAAGTACAGTATTAGTCTTGGTAATGGTGTTAAAAATGAAGGAATGTCTAAGAATACCTGTCATGAACTTGAATGCATATGGATAGCCTTCAGCAGAATATGTGAGGCACAATGCCATTTAAGGAAAATAACCTGAATAGTGTAAGAACCGATCTGCAGCTGCATTGATCTGTCTTACAGGGTCATCATTGTCCATGCTCCTTTTCATTTTACAGTCTAGGAGAACAGGGATCCATACCCATTAGTGCTGCTTATATTCTTTCCAGTCATTACCACCAGCAGCAGTGTAAATTACAGGGCAGGAAAAAGTTTCAAAGATAATCCTCCAAAACAACAGCTGCAAGAATATTCAGCATCCCAGACCCTCTTTATTCCCTTTTTTCTTCTTGCACAATTTATGAAAGACCTTGGTGAAAAATAGTGAGTTTGAATCTTTCCTTGATATTAGAGCTGACAAAAAGTGTTTTGTGAAGCTGATTTCCAACAAAGTAAGAACTTTTCATTGAAGTGAGCTCTTGTAGCCAGGTATAACTATCTCATTAAACTTGGCAAAAAAAAAAAACATGTGAAATCAAATAAGAGAGATGCTCGAAACTGGAATATACAGAGGATCATTCGTTTGGGCAACACAAGTCGTCTGCCCTCTGCTCTCCCTTCCTCCTACCCTTGCTTCCCAGACTACCAGCGCAGTCTCAGTTTCAGATTACTGTCTGGAGCTGCTCTGACCTCAGTGGACTTTGGCAGAGGAGAGAAAGTGGAACAGCATAGGAGCCCAATTGCACACTGGTGCTGTCATGGTCAGTGGGTAAAGAATAAACAACAGCAGGATATTTATTTATTTATTTATTTATTTATTTATTTATTTATTTATTTATTTATTTATTTATTTATTTATTAATATGCTTTGCTTACTTTGAATGTGAAAGGGCACAATGAAACTGGAAGATTTTGGGTTTGTTTCTTTGATTTTTGGATAGAGGGAAACAGAAAGGTCTGTCTTTTCTACAGACTTTTTTTTGGAGGTAGGAGACTTCTAGGGGGTGTGGGAAGTCAAATAGATATAACATAATCTGTGTACTTTGTGCAACTACTCATATTATTCTAGTGCTGCCATGCCTGTGATTGAACAGAGGCTTCCCCACATGAAAGCTGGGATATGAGATATTTCAGGGTTTAGTTCTAGGTAAGGTGGTGGTGTTTTGTTATGTTTTCTTTGTTTGTGTTACAAGATTTCAGTGTCACTTTGCAATGTGTTTCCCATCAAATGCAAAATCCATTGCAGGGCAGGTAGGCTTTTAAAACTCCACAACTGCTTGGCTGTAACAATGCTAGCAGGGCCAGAATTTCCACATTAATAATCTACTGTTTTAGCACACTACATAACTTCTACACTTGCCAAAATACAGGCCTTAAGAGCAGCTAGAAGTCTCGAAAAAAGGTAACATCTCCTGGTGTGTAGTATGTAACTGTTTGCAAGCCTTCACTGGGCCATGGTGCAAGTTTCTAAACTTTACAGAGATTCTTTGAAAGGAAGGATTGGTTCAGTAGTAAGAACTGTTTCCAGCCATGGGTGGAAACTCCTGTAACCTTGTCAAGTTCTGTACTGAAAAGCAGTGATGCGGGGACTGGTGTCTTCTGCACACTCTCTGCAGCTGGAAATGCACTTCATGCATTTGGATGGTTTGTTCTCTCTGCTGTTCCGCAGTTTCATTTAGTAAGGTCAGTGGAGCATGGAGTCTTCTAACCACCTGCATCAGGTTTATGAAGCTGTAAAGCAAAGGACAAGCTGCTACCCTGTACTGGAACAAGCGGACACGACCCACTCTCAAATTAATCTTGTTAGAAAGCATGTTGTCCAGGCATAGCCAAATCCAAACAGACTTTGAGATGACAAGTATTCACTTTTTTCCTATGCAACAAAAAGCAGAATTTGCTTTGCTGAATATTAGATGTCCACAGTGTAAGGTACATCTGAAGGTACCCTTAGCAGTCAATAGGGAATGATAGGTGCAAGTCATTATGGTCTAAAGTTTATACCTCAAGTAGGTCAGGAAAATTCTCTCCCTTAAGCACTTATTCCTTTGTGTGGCACAGAGAGGGCATTTAGTTCAGACATAGATGTCTATACTGTGGGCTTATACATTTGTTCAGACAAATTCCATGCCAAGGAATGTAATATAGGAATGAAACATTAATAACCCTCTTGAGACTCTCTTTGTGCTTTATCTGCCACTTTTACAAAAGTCATCTTCCGCTTTTTCCTTTAGTAAGTTTTTGGGAAAAATACATTAAGAATATTGAAGCAAGTAAGCACTATGGCGGTCAGTAGTTATCTTACGCTGTTAAAAAACTGCTGTCCTGCTAAATTCAAATGACATTTAATCTTTGCTGAAGCTCTGAATAGTATAATTTTTTAATATTTCATGAAGGAAATTTTTTATGAACTTAGTGTCCAAGCTTTAAAAATACTAAACCATAAGTAAGGTTACTGATTTACAAATATTAAGAATCCTGCAATTAAAGATGCTTCATACGCATATAGACAAGAATAGGATTAATAAAGGACTCAGCCTCAAGTGCATAACACTGATGAAAGACATCAGTCTTCTGACAACCAGCTGCCAGCTCTCCGTCCCCTTACTTCTGCTTATCGAAAAGACTTTTTAGAGTTTATTTTAAATTAAATTAAAGATTTCTTTTTTACTTCTGTTCTGTAGCTCACTTTAAAGTAGGAAATGGCTCTTTTTCTCTGAGAAGTGTCATAAGAACATCACTTTTAGCACTAAGATAGGTCCTTTAGGGAAAGAAGGGAACTATATGCATATGTGCCATAAAAATACTTCTAGAGATATTTTAAAACTAGACAGATCAAAGTCTGCTTGTGCTATAGTTAGTGGTAACTATGAAACTTCCATATGTAAATCAGAGCTACCAGATCTTTAGGAAGAAGATAGGAAAGGTGTGGCACTGCAGTATTGCTTCTGAATTCCTCCCTGCTTGCTATACATTAGCTCTCATTCGTTACTCATAGCTGAGAGATAAAAAAAAACATATGCTGCCTGCTCCTTCATAGTGCAATGTAGCTGCTTGTCTGTGTAGGTGCTAGTAGAAAGGAGCAGCAGAGTCAGTCTCTGTGTGGACAGCCCCACTCGGTGCTGATGGGGGCTGACAAATGCCATGCAGACAAGCTGGTTAGTGTAATACCAAGCTTGCAGCACAACTGCTGTTAGATGTGACACCACCGTAACAAGAGCAGTTAGCTCTTGTTATGCAGAACGCTACAGACAAAGTAAAAGCAGATAACCTAGGTATAAATTCTACTAGATTATCCATACTGAAGTATTTCTTGCTTGTTGGTACTGTGCATGAACATTCAGGTATCATTTTTGAAATCTTGAAAGTTAAAAAAGAAAGCATAGCTCAATAGATATAGGTGCTTAAATTTACTGAAATGTTCCAGCTTTCCCAAATATACTGGAACACTAAATTTCACTGATTCTCCATAAAACTTTTTTATGGATTCATTTTCTGATATTATTGATACCATTCCCACTGTTTCACTTCTTGGGATATTTACATAAATTGGGATTTTTTATTTTCAACCTTCTCTTCTTTTCCAAGTTATACTGAAATTGTTTTGCTGTTTATTGTATATGCTTCACATGCTCACTTTACTCTGGTGTAGATATATATATTCATTTACAAGCTTTATCAGAAATAAACTTTTTCATTTTCTTCTAGTTGTAACCTGTGTGCTTTATGCACTCAGAATAATATATCACTGAAACATCAGCTGAATGTTTCAGCAATGTGCAGGTCAGCTGCCTATCATTAACAGCAGGGATATTGTAAGAGCAATACATAGAGCAGGAGATTACCTGGGAAATAGAGAGAAAGAGAGAGAGGAAGCTAGGACTAAAAATTCTGTACAATGAGCTATCTGTTATGACTATGATAATGCAAAGGACAGTATATATCTTACAGGACAGACTTAGATGGATAACTTGATGCAGCTTTTGTGGAAGGTAGTATTCACATTAATGGAGACACAGGTGGTGGACACCATTGCTACTTGAAGTATGCTTTGAAGCCATACCAGGAATTTTAATAAAATGAACGTCAAACCTTAAGGGCTGAAATATATCTTCTTTAGTATATTGTAGCTTATTAATTTAACATCCTTGAATGAAATTATTTGCTGTGAATTGATACTTTTTTTGGTGTTATCATGGGAGCATTTAGAAGCTGTTTGCTATTTCTGGCTTGGAAAATTCATCAACACACAGCTAAAAGGCTGTCCTTGCTCTGAAAGAGCTACATTCATAGTGAAAACATTAGGCGTATGTGAAGCAGGAGGGAGGTGAAAACAGCTTATTTCATTAATATAGGACATTTTTGGATCCATGAAATCTCAGCAAGATTATGGCCAAAAAAAGGCAGCAGGAGAGATTTGTTGAGTATTAACTTCAGTGAGTTCGTACAATGAATGTGATTTAATTTTTACTCTGATAAGAGCAACGTGAATACACAGGTACTAAAACTGTGCTGAGGAAATAAATTCTGTTATCTGTTTATAACTTCTCACTCTGAAGCATGTTCATAGGAGTGTGTGTCTTAAGGAAGGCATCAATTCAAGTGAAATTGAAGTCTGGTAGCACCATGGGGTAATTGCTGGAAGACAAGGTGTTCCCTGTTTGATGTGAACTGGTTTTTGGAACATGTAAAATCTCTAGAGGAGAAAAATATGACACGCTTGCATGTGAAGGAGAAATCTATCATTTGCATTTAAAAATGAGGAAGCAAACTATTATTTTATTTTTTTTTTGCAATACTATATTTTATGGCACAGTGAAATTCTGTGAATTTGTGTGTGAGAAGCATCGGTACTGCATTTTTAATTTTTACAGGTTTCTGATGTTAACATTTTGATCAGCTTTACAAGCAAATCTCAGATTCTCCCAGTAAAGTAGTGAGTTTTTGGTATCTACTGATGTATACATCTCCATAAATTTCCTTGTAACCCTGCAAGTAAATAACACATTAATTTAAGCTCTCATTAAATAATTTGCAGGGGGATCCTGTCTCACTTTCTCTGATACCTAATGAAATTTCAGTACTGGCCATGAGCTGAAGATCTTTCTAAGCTATGAGGAGTGGATCCTAGTGTCTTAGACATCTCAGGTTCTTTTTCGGGTTCTATGCAATTCCAGATAACTGGGATCTGTTGCCTAGTGAAGAGAGCTACAGCTAGTGGAGAGATACAGCTGTGAAATTAGTCTTATTTTCAGTCTGGTGCCCAGGAGCCACCTTTTTCCTATAGGACTCTATCTTTGACATTCATCTCCGTAGTCTGATGGCAAAACATACATGATCTAATATTTTAAAAGGCCACTGTACACTTGTAAGCATGTTGGTATTCAGCTCTTAGAAGTTATGATTTATTTATTCACATATTGGATTTTAAGTCTAAATCAAGCCATACAGGCTTGATTATTCTTATCTAATTGTATATCAATAGAAGAGGAGATTCTTTTTGTTTGTTTCTATTAGCTGGAAACGTGCACCAGTGAAAATTCCATGTTGAGGTTCATTACATTCGTGCGTCCTGCTTGGTCCAGTTTTCTACATTAACCACAATCTGATCGTTCTTGGAGATTACTTTTTAGACTATTCTTCTAGCAATGTAATCAATGGGAATGGCAACGTTTCAGACAGAGGCAAAATGCTAATAAATCAAATAACCTTCTTAACTATTCCACAATTGCAAAGTGCACGCTATACCGCATGTGATATTTTTTCTGTGCTAATGTGAAGCTTGAAGTGCCATGTCTGAAAAATCACAGTGGCGTGAGAGTGGTTTGGAGACAGGAAAGAAGAAATAGAGAGTTGAGTGATGCTAGTATCACCTTTCCAAATGGTCTGTTGAGGTATATCCAATATCACACACCCCTGTCTCTAGGATGCATCCTGGGATTTGCTCTTGAAATGTCATTAATAAATGGAGTCCTCCTTAAGCAGTCTTCCATTGTTTTGGCATAGTCATCATATTGTCAATGCCAATTATTAAGACGCTGTAAAGTTTCAATATCATTCTGTTCATTCTATTGACTTAAAGATACTCTTTGGCAGATACACAATTGTACTATTCAAATGTCAATCAATCCATGTCTATTTCATACTCTTTACAGTAGCATAGATATATTTGCAAATGCCAATAAGTGTACTGAAACAAATAAATTAGTATTCTGTGGAAGCTTACATCCAAGCTGAAGTTATTTGATAATGTTGTATACTTTCTCCACTGTCCACTGCCACAGACTAGCTTCTCAAGCAGTTTGTATGGTGACATAATTAAAGATAGGGTTGAATAAAATGTTTTGCAGCACAGAGATTCCTACATGATAGCTTCTCTGTTAAATAAAAATGAGATGTTAAATATCAAGTGATTATTAAGGAAATGTAAATTAAGAATTTATACAGGTGATAATAGAAATTACCTTACAACAGGCTTTTCTTTCTCTCACAATTTGTAGACCTTGTACCACACTCCTTGAATAAATACAGGCATGCCTTTAATATTTTTTTCAATTTCAGTGTCATGCAATATCTGTATAGATGTGATCATTGGATCAGGACCTGCCTTATTAAATCTACATACCCTTGTATGAGTACTTCTTTTTATGCCATAGCAAAATGTTATGAAAATAGAGGAGGCTTTAGAAAGTGAAAGAGAGGCGGGGAAAAGTTTTCAAACGGCCCTTTAATATTGCTTCTTGCAGAAGGAAGGTACTTATGGTCTGAATCACCTGAGTGTACCTGAATTCTATTTTTCTATTTTTTTTTGCATAGTTCTTGAAAAGGAAAAAAGTATTTCAAAGTAATAATCGACCAGTTCTAACAACAGAGTCAAAGAGATGATACTATTCTAGCTAGGATAATATCATGCTTAACTGTTCACAGGAAAATCTAAAAGTGCAGACATTTATTTGGATTTTCTGGCATATTACATTCCTCCATTCTCTTCTTTTATGTGACTGTTTTTTTGAGCTGCTTTCTTTCATATGCATTGAAATCCATGACAGTACATAAAACTAGAAAAATCCATGTTCAGTTCTTAGCTCAAAGATAAGTCTGTGCTGGACCTAAAAATGTGCGGTCTTAATGCCAGGTCTTTGCATGGAGATAAACTGCATTTTCAGCTGATGCATGAAATAAAATGCAGCAAGCCAAAGCAATGTTGTGCAACCATTTTTAATAAAGCACTTTGAAATAAAACTCCTTATCCTCACCTTCACCTGGACTATGCCTTTGATTTATGTAGTTACATTGCTGAGAAATGTGTTTCTCTAGTGTGATCTGGTTTTCTACTTACGCTTCAGTAGGTTGCTTGCTAAAACTTTATCACTGTTTTAGCGGAGGAAATGGTTTTGTTCATCTATTTCTAAAGAAACAGGCACATGATACAAGAGTGATGCAGAACAGGAAGGGAAGATCAGAGATGAGAGAAGCACAGATGAGAACTCACTAGATTTTTGTGGTGGTCTTACTCCCATGAAAGGATGGATAAGCATTGAAACCTGGTGGCCTGAGGAAGGCCACCTCAGCAAAAGTCTCTCACTGGGAAATCCACAGGTCTTTTTTTTGCTACTGCAGTCAATAGATTTATTTGTCAAAGGTTGCAGGATCCGGTAAATCAGCTAACAGTATAAGCAGGAGAAGGTGGCTATTGCCTGAGGATTGTTTACCAGCAGAAAGCTTTTGCTGTTGATTATTATGTAATATGTCAGCCTGCCCTCCTCCTGGCACATGCTTTTCTCCTTCAACTTGAAAGAGATTTCAGAATGTAAGGAGTATCTGTAATTAGGCTCTAATGAACAGCTTGAAAGGAAACAAACTTAGCATATCATAAAACAATAGCAGTTTCCTGTTTGAATAAAATTTTTAGATGTCTTAATATCTGTAATTTGCTTATCTAATGCTGCTTTTTGCAAATTCCCCAAATAGAAAATGTGTTACTATGCAGACTGATAGTGACCTTATTGATAAACTATATTGAATTAATTTATTTTTACTACTTTAAATATACTTAGGAAAGCTATAATCCATATTTAAATTAGGACTAACAGTGATGTCAGAAGCTTTTTATGCAATCCCTGGAGTAAATCAAATACAACATTGGGGGGAACAGCACAGACCCAGTGAACATTTACAGGAATTATTTGTGCATCCCCAATGCAGTGCTATAGACGTGAAAAAGAAGTTATCCCTAGGCATTCCATTGGCAAGTCTCAAACTGAGACTCAGGTGATAGTATGTCCTTTGAGTTTGTGCAGTGCTGTTCATGCCTATGTGAAAAAAAAAAGTTAAAACTATGGCCATGTTTTATTTCTTGTTGTTGCTTGCTCAGTATTTTTGCTTGTGACTTACAGAAATAACTGATCTTAGTTTTCCTTGCATACAATATGTATACAGAACCTGTGTTTGTAGGTGTGCATTCTTTCCTTCTTTTTGTAATCTCCTTTTGCTACTCAAACCTTACAGATCTTTCTCACCTGATGAACAGGTTTAGACTGGTTAAACATGTATTGTGCAAGAATTTTAGATATCAAATGTCACCTTACTGTGATGGTCATGATTACTATCAGCCAACATTAAACCAACTGAACTGGTTTAGCTTGTTAAATCAGAAAAAAATATTCTGTATTTTTTCAGATAAAAGAAAGGGAAGGAAGGGATAGAAGGAGAGAGAGGGGTAAAAATTCAATGGCCTGGCCATTTAAGTAACTCTCTGCAAGAAACTCTTGCAGATAACAACAAAATTGTGTCAGAAGAGTAACAAAATAAGGAGGTGGCAATTTTGAGAAGGAGGAAAACCATTACTGAGTGCTTGGCTGCCTGCTTATGTTAAGCTGTGACATAAAAACATCAAAGCACCAATGCAGATTTCTCTTAAAAAAGAGCCAGACCCCCCTCCCACCAGTGTCTTTACCACTTAGTCTATTTATAAGACTTCATTAAGCTACCCAGCGAAACAGGACACTACCAACTTTGCTAATAGGCCATCTATGAACAAGTGCAGCAAGTTTTGCAACAGCTAAAAGGTTTCTTCTCAGCTTCTGTTTGCAAAACATGTGTGAGTTAATGGAGTATCACATTTATATAGTGCTGGGGCATTGACCTGAAGTCTCTTCAGGAAATAGATCTACCTAGATGTACTGTGCTTAACAATGGAAACAGCCCATGGTTTCTAATAAGATGATAATGTTACTTGTTCATTAAATAATAAAGGTGGATGACAACTTCTCTATCCCTGAATCTTTACCATCTATACATTACTATGCCATTCCTTCTTGGAGGGAAGTTATTTTCCAAATAAATCTCATTTCTCTGTGTTTACCAACTTAATTATTGAGTAAACCAGAGCAGCTCAAAGTTTACTGTATTAAACTCAGTTTGTGTGACTAGGGAAAATAAAATAAACTGGTTCGGCTTCCTGAACTCAGTGCCATTTGGGAAGGAATTTTGGGAACGGTTTAGAAACGCCTAGACAGTAAGCTCTTCTAAAGCCACATTCCTTGTGAAAGCATGATTCTGCGATTAGTCCCACAGATAATTAATAAATAGATTTTTTTCTGATGCTGGTGTCAATCTATCACATTTTAACTGCTGAACATAGAACATGCTTATGGATTGTCAGGTTTTCCTGTCAATGTTGATATCTCTTTTTAAGTAAGATATGAAGAAAGGATGAAAACAGATGTAGCAATTAGTATTCAATAGATAAATTAACATGGTCTGAAAAATACTCTCCCCTACCTCATCCACTGTCAAAGAAGACAATTATGAATTGCATATTCATTCTCCAAATGACAGTGCTTGTTTTCAGATCTGCAGTTCTGAAATCAGGCTCAAAACATTTTGCTGAAAGGAAAATTTGTAGTCACAGTTGTCCTGTATTGCCATATTCTAACCAAGTACATGATTGTCTCTCGCCACATAGAAGGACTTCACACTTTTTATTCACAGGGGGATGAATATGCAAAGGATCGTTGTGCCAGTATGACAGAGATGGAAATCATATGTTTTAAATTTGAATAACAAGGATGTTAACTCATTCTTTCAAGCAGCTTAACCTATCCGAATCTTGTCAACTCCTTGGTCTGTGAAAGTACATCAAATGTATTTTGGTTTTTGCCCTATGTATTTTCATTCTACTATTTAAATTTCCTCTTAAATTTCTTAAATAATTTTAATTGAGATTGGTTTATTAAAGTCCTGTATACTTCTTTATGAACTAAAAAATATATAATATTTATAAAGATGATGAAAAACTGTGGTGCGTAAAGGTAATCTGGCTTTTCTGAGGTCACACAATTTGATAGAGGCAAAATTGCAAATGGAACAAGGGCTGCTTTTCATCTGCATTCTCTCAGACCCTTGGATAACCTCAACTTTCTTGATGTCAATGACAAAGTTTTTAAAGAAAGTCACAGTCTTTCTTCATTTTCATTGATCTAAGTTTTTTTTCTGTAAGCAAAAATTCTTTTGATCCTCTCTCATGAGTTTAATTTTCTCTCATAGCCAGTTTTTATTACTTCTTTGTAAATTACTTTCAGTTCACATTTTTGGTGTAGAAGTGTCCAGGTCTATACGCAATATTCAGTGAGTACACCATGTTGCCATAGAAGGGATTTCTGGTTTAGAGTGTTCTTTGCCTTATGAAATGAAACTGATTTTTTTCCTTCCTGCAACAGTGTGTTACACATTCACATTACATTTATTACCCTCAGGTCATTTTTCCCCAGATATTCCAGTTGAATTTTTTCTTATTTGTCTTAAATGCATTCACTTGTATTTTTCTAGATAAAACCTATTTCACTACTGACTGACAATTTTTATTTTTAATCGCTACAAACTTTTTGTTTTACCTCTATGTAAGTTGTTGCAGCACCTCCCAATTTGGAATTATTTACAAATTTAATTAATGTGCTGTTTACTCCTTTTTCCTGGTGATTAATGGATGATTCATTTGAAAAGAACACCCATTCTTTGTCTGACACAAGCTCTTTGGGATATACTACTAACATAACTAATTAGACTGCTGAACTTTTTCCATAACCTCCTTTCATCATTGATCATCCAAGGCAACAGTGCTCTCATATCAAATTTCTGCTGTGCAACTTCATGACAGCTCACCACCGCTAAAATCAGTCATTGAACCCTAGTTATTTATCAAACAAAGCAAGCCTTTTTCTTCAGGTCTGTTACTAAATTGCAGTACTCTTGTAGCCTCCTTAGATACAGTGTTCATAAAAATGTTTAAGATTGACTGGCACTAAAATTGCTTCCGTGAGTACCATTACTACATTGACCACTCCATTTTCTGTATCTCACTGGTTATTAAGGTGCCTAGTATATCTTTAAACAGTAAATAACTGCTCATTCTTGATTTTGTCAATTTTTCTCCCTAGTAAACAAATGACTATGTTATAAATAAAAATGATATTTCACTAGACCTGTCTGGGCTTTGATTTTAAGCAGTGAATTCTGTCCAAGGCATAAAGGCATCATTCTGCAGTGAGCAAAGTATAAATAATGAATATTAAACTTCAGCATATTTTGCAGCACTTCTTTGCAGTTACGACTTCAAATACAGTTTTTCTGCTAGAAATTCTGTTTCAGTTGCCAAATACTTTATATTTACCTTATTTCTGTATAGAACTGGAACACCAATGCTATCCTCATGTCATACCTAACAACAGTGAACAACAATTCAGCTCAGTGGTACCTACTTATTCCTCCTCTTAAGACTTTATCTTGTTCATAAAGGCAAGGCAGTGCTGCATTTTAGGCTGGAGAGAGATGTTATGCTGCTTTCTTCTGGCATGTGCACGATTTCCAAGAGCCAGCTTTGCTCACGGCTTTCAGAAGAGGAAGAAGGCTATTGCTTAACAACACATGCACTTAGTATAAATTAGTTTTGTGGCAGCTTCTGGCCTTTATTCTTTCTTCTCCTCTCTGCCTATGCCACATTATTTGTCCTCCAGGAATGTGATCTGATATCCAGATACTGGAAGGTGGCAGCTGTTACTAAATAATTGTGTTTGAATGCTAAGTGTAGTCTCTGATAGAATTAACTACTACAATCACTGTTTACTTAATGAGATATAAATTGATATAAGTTGTGAATGCATAACCAGAATATCAGCATACCTGTATAAAACAAACAAACAGACAAATAAGCAAACAAAAAATAGATTCAGGTAAAAAATAATAGACAGAGAGAAACTAACCACTCCATCTCCTCAGATCCAGAAGTGAGTCCAGAGGCAAAAGCACAAGTGTACCTAACATAGTCGTAGAGTCAGAAAAATTTAGGAAGAAAAAATATGAACAACCAGAAAACTGGAAAAAGAAATGTATTCTATGTCTTCAACAGGTGAAGATGATAGGGAATTTGTTTGCAACTACTACAAATACACTTAAATTTTCATTCCTTCAACTGACAGCATGCAATACATGTAATTTTTTTTTTTTTTTGCTGACTGGCCTAGCACCTGCCTGTTACAGCTCCGAGTTGTGCAGCATCTTAAAACTCTGTTCTCAGAGGACTGGTGGGAATCAGAACATCAACTTGATCCTCTTCACTTGAAACATCTGTGCAGAGAATACCAAGCTAAATGTTCTCTATTCTTTATACAGCTATTGCTTGAAGGTAGCTTACTAGTGAAATGATTGATTTATGGTTTGACCTTTACTATTCAGTAACTGATCTGTTTGTCTTTGCCTCTGAAAGACAGAATTGCATGTCTTATAAGGCAGCCCTGCTATGATTTCAAGACATGCTATTTTAAATGGAAACAATGAAACTTATTTGAAAATGCTGCATGTGGCATATCTTAATAGACGTGATGGTATTGACAAAGATAATAACAGTAATTACTGTTCATATACCTTTGTGTGACCTGGAAACCAGACTAAGATGTATGTGTATTGTATATTGTTTACCCTTGTAAACATGAATAGATGTTATCATTTATTCACAGAAGATTACAGTAAAGGAACGCTTTTAATTGGATGTCGCATGACTAATCTTTAGGACATCTGAATGACTCTGAAAACACTTTCTCTGTTTATTACTCAGTAATTTCAAGTTTATTTGATTTAGTTTTAAGTCTTGATTTGGAAAATAAGACTTCCTCAAAGAATAAGATGTGGAGGTATTTAGGAATGGAATATTTCTATTATTGCTTGTTAATATGCAAGTATGATCTTGCAGTTTATTGCCATCCCTAGAAAGAGCACTCTGAAAAAATGAATATAAATCCTTGATGTCCTGAAGTGCAGCAGGTGCTGTCTGTGTCATTTCAACATCAGTTTGGGGTTCAACAGCCTTGCAGGACTGAGATTGTCAGTTTGCAGGTGTTAAAATTAAAAGACTGTGAGGCCAGCTGCATTCAGGCACTGTGAGTGTTCATGGCAGGCATTCAAGGGCAAATCATGCTTGAACAACCTGATTGCCTGTCTGACAAAATGACTGGCTCTGCAGTTGAGAGAAGAGCCATGGAGGTAATATACCTTGACTTTGGTAAGGCTTTTGACACTGTCTCCCACAGTGTTCTCATTTGGCATCTGAGGGCACCCTGGCTGCCTAATCTGATTACTACATGGGCAGAAAATTGTCTGGGCTGTCAGGTTCAAAGGGTAGTGATCATTGTCTAACTGCCCAGTGGGCAGCTGCTGAAGAGAGGGTACTCAGCACCCTCTAGAGGACTGGTGCTCAGGCCCATAGAGTTCAGCATCATCATCTGTGACCTCGATGGCTACACAGAATAAACTTGGCACAAAGTTAGGGGAGCAACTGGCATGAGGAATGAGCTTTGATCCAGCAGCTCATCAAGGCATACCTGGATTAATTTGAGGACTGAGTCAACAGGAGCCTCGTGATGTTCAGTGAGGAGAAGACAAAAGTTCTGCACCTAGGAATGACAAGCCATGTGCAGGCTGGAAAGCACTTGCCTAAAAATCAGCCCTGCTGAAGGGACCTAGGGGTCAAGGCAGATGCCAGGCTGAATGTGGATAGTTTGCTTTTTGCCTTATTGCAGCAAGCATGTACAGGGATACACAAGTAAAAGCATACCTGGTGGAAAGAAGTTATAATCCCCTTTTACTTGGTACTGCAGAGGCCATATCTTGAATATTTAATTCATTTAACAGGAGAAGGTCCAGTAGAGGGCTGTGGAATACTCAGGAACTAATAGTAACTTACACAAAGAAAATCAGAGAAAATAGGTTTGTTTAGTCTGATAAAGAGGAGTAAAAGGGGAGCTGAAATACCTGCTTTTAATTCCTTAAAGGATATCTAGTGCCAAACATAATAGAACCAAACTCTCTTCAGAATTACCAAATGATATAACAAAGGTCAATGTTCACAAATTGTAGCTTGAAAGCTTCAAGTAAAAAAAATACTTATGTGTAGGAGGCAGTACAGCCCTGGTGCAGGTTGCTCAGAGAGCCTGTGGCATCTCTGCCCATGGAGGTTTTCCTGCTCTGGCAAAAAAGGTCCATTTGGCTGTGCTTTGAGTGGGAAGTTACATTAAATGACCTCCCTTCCAACTAGCATTAATGAGATTCTCTGATTTGTCTGTTGGCAATACCTCGAGTAGGCAGAACAACAAAACTTCAGATTTTTTTAAGATTTAAAAATCTTAAGTGGAAGTAAAAAGCAAATGGTATGTTTATTAAAAAGGAAGCAGGATATTCTTAACCAAATAGGTAATAGAGCTGTATGGGCCCAGAAGAGTTAGCCCTGCACAGAAAGCTGAGTAAGTTTCTCTTCATGTTGTGTTCTTGCTTTGGTACTTTTTGAAAATTTATACCTCTCTTTTCTTGCTTTGCTCAGGCTTGGTAATGTAGTTCAGTGATTCAGAGAGCTTTCCTCTCTGCCTTTGGCAGTTAAATCTACTCATCACCTCTTTCGGTTCTGAATTATGTCCCCATGACAATTTGTCCATACTTTTTCCACTAGCATTTCAAACACTGTCCTCTCATCTTCTATTAATCAATATACTTATGTTGGTTGCTATTGTTCCCATTTCCTGATGATTCTTCTTCTACTTTACATAAGACTCGAATATTAAAGATTCATCACCCTCCTGATACTGCATCTTTTCTATTTAGCTTAGTTCCTTTTGCTCTGCATCTTTGATACCTCTCTCTGCCCTTCCTTCTCCCTTTCTCTCTCCTTCTCTCTCTTTTCTGTATAGGGGTGTCAGCCAGTGTGTGAATGACTTCATCTGATCAAATTGTCTCAACTCCCTTGATAGTGGAAAGAAATAGGAACTCACAGGGCACAACGTATTTCTTACTTTAGAGTAGATTAGATTGGATGAATACATCTTGTGTGTGGCTCTGTTCCTCTATTAACTACACAAGAAATGAAGATTAACCCTCTCAGATGTATGTCACAAGTATCTAAAGTTAGGTGAGATGATATCACAATAAATCAGAGTGATCGCAGCCAGAAAGACACTGTCCCCTGGTAATAGGAGCTATTCCTTCTTCATGTCCTAAGGACCTGTAATTCCTTCTGTGTTCAGTTTCCTCTGCCTAAATTTCTGTGCTGGCTTTTGTCTTTCCACATATTTTTAAGATTTTTATTTACAGGCACAATGTATGGAGACATTACTCCCCTCCTTTTTATGGGGCATGTTGTAGGTGCGTGTATCAGAAGGCTTCAGGCACTGAAATAGCTTTTCACACTCATAAAAATGATTGAAGGATCACAGTACCAGTTACATCACTGTTGGTTCTGTAGATGCAGATTTCACCCAACAGAAACAAAACAGATTAAATACTCTTTTTCTGGTTATTTCCTTTTGTCTTTTATATTCCAGTTAACTTAATGACCTCTGTTACATTGAATACCTTTAATGTTCCCCAGTCTAGGAAATATTATAATGTTACTGGCTGGTACAAAATGCTTCTGCTGTGCTTTAAGTATAGCAATATGCAACCGATGAGATTTTAATAGCTCTTTATCACAGCTGGACTATAGTAATAAATGCATCAAGACTTCAAACACTAACTTTCTCCTTATATGTGACTGAGGACATGGAGGAATACAAATACATAGGAAACATAGCTAGAATATTTTGACTCACAATAAAGTAGCCAGTGCTGTAGCACTATTTTCATTTTCCTCAGATTTAAACTTGGCTCACTTCTAATTTTAATGCAGTAGAAAAATCAGTATTAGGCTAATTTTATAGATATAGCCACAACCCTCCAGATTTTTTATTTCTAGATATTCATGAAATCTCTGATGACTCTTACAAGATGAGCTTTTTCAATCACATGTGATAATGAAGCCATCTGCTTTAGAGATGTAAGATCATCAGGTATCAGCTTTCCTACTTTGCAAGATTTCATTAAAACTGTGATTTAAAAGACAAAATTTTGGCCTAAAATTTATTTGTTAATTCAGTGACTTCTGTTTTTTTTCTTTCTTGTTACAGGCGTGTTGTCATCCTTTGATTATCATTCTTGTAGCACAAAATACAGCCCAAGCAATTTGCATGCATATGTAAGCATAAACCTAGATATGTTATTGAGTAATATTGGATGAACATGGACACATTTGTCTTTCCTTTGTATTGAAATGTGTGGAATCGAAAAAGTAAACTTTGAGCAATTCTTGGCCATCAAGTTACTAGATGTTTCAGGTCACTGAAACTAAAGTCACTTTCAGTGGTAGCGTAAACAAAGTTAAATGTTGAAAGATCAACTTTTGCATAAAATACAAAACTGCATTTTATGAAACAGCCTGATAAAAGCAGGTTTCTTTCTACCTTTTATGAATTTCATGTGAGCAGCACAGAGACAAGTGCAAGTCACAGAGAATAGAAGACAATCTCCCATAATGGAAATTTTCTCATCTTTTTTACTAAGCGGTAATAACTTTACCTCTGAGATGACACCATTCTCAATGTCCCATTCCTGTTTATCTCTTCAAGACCCTAGGACAAAAGAGCCTAACATTACTCATCCTGCCACAAGCCTTCTTATTTTATATTTGATTACTCAATCAAGAAGTGTGACTATGACAGTAGAAAGAATGTAACACTTTTCTAGCATAATGCTGGATGACCTACACAGACATATTTGCTCTGTATCTTTCACAGGAACAAAGATGTAGTGGTGTCTTTGAGTTAGCCCAAACATAGTTTGGGGATATTCATGAAGTATATATTTTGTATTGTCTTTGATTATTTGTATTGTCTTTGATTATTTTGATTATTTCTACAGAGAAAACCCTTCTTCATTGGGTCCCTATCTGCAGTTTGCATGCATAAATCCATGTCCATCTCTTATGCAGGGTAGTGTTGTCTAGATTAAGAGGTTTGTTGTTTTTTTTTTTCAAAAAAAACCCCATACAACTGGTTCTGAAAAAAAATCCACTGACTAAGGTTATTCTATGTTTTTTAATTTTTCTGCTTTCAGTCAAATGTGATGCCCCAAGCAGTGATGGTGGCAAGTGTTGGAGATTTAAAAAGTTATTATGGTTTCTCCAGCCTGTTCTGTCTAGGGGAGCTTCCTTGTTTTTGTAAGGGTGGTCTGCGTTGTGGAAATGGCAAGACAATGCTACACAAACTTTGTGCTCCAGAACAGATAGTGAATATTCTGAAGTTCATACTATAATAGGCAAAGTGACAAGTAGGTGTTTTAGAACAGGCAAAGTGTTAGGTCAGTATTTATAACAAAGATGTTAGAACTTTAGTTCAGCAAGATGGTTTCCTTACCACTTCTTAAATAGCTGGTATGATTTTTATGATTTACACTCCATTTTGAAGCCTATTTTCCCTTCCCTTTCTGACTACTATATACTGGTTTAGGTAGTTTTAGTTAAGCATTCTTAATTATTTCTTAACCACAGTCAGGTTCCATTGCAGCACGCACAAGTAGGACTTTCAGCGTATTTTTGAAAATGGTAATTTTTTCTGTTTCACTTTGAAAAGCAGAATGAAGACTTTCTTGACTCTGGTCTCATAGCTCTTGGTTTTTTTCTTTTCAATATATAAAAGATGTAGTTAAGACCAAATCACTGCATTGTTTCTGCCTTCAGACAAAATGCGTCTCTATCATGTTAACCGCAGGTAAAGAAGGGTTTGGTTGTCCAGAAATTAGGTACTTTTATGCCAAACATCTACTGTTAGATAGATTAGAGTTTGTTGTGAACATTTTCCAGTAACATTTCACTATGGTCAATCTTAGGCTGCTTTATACGGCTCATTATGGCATCACGTGTAATTGTTCTCCTTCAAGGAGAGTGATCTACTGTTGAAGAACTAAATTTATAAGGAAGCAAAATTTGCTTAAGGGAAGAGATCATATATTTACCTATGATTTTACTCGCCATTTATTCTTTTGTGATTATGGAATTAGCATTATTACTTACCTCTTTTCTCTTCTCCAAAATTAATATAACATGTTTCTGTAATAATAAAATTATAAACAAAAATGTGCTCTTTTAAGTCATTTGAGCCTCAAAATGCTTGCTTCACCAGAATGACACATCTTGCAGTTTTCAAAATAATACCATACCCTTATATTTTAGCAACTGATTCCCATGCTGAATGTCTGCTTACTAGCAATGTTTCCTCTTAAATACACTTGAAGCCCTGTGAAATGCCCCCAGTTATCCTGACTGGTCTTCAGCTGCCTCTTCAAAAGGGCATGGTTCACCCAGAGGTCATATGCCAGCTGTGTTAGCTCTGTGAGGACACCTTGCATACCCTAAAACACCTCAAATGGCACCAGACCCCTCTACATGGGTAACTGAAGTGAGTTATCAGCTTCTACAAATGCAGAATAAGGAGATATGGACTAGGAACAATAGTTTTCTTTAAGAGAAATGGAAAAGGCAGTGTTTCTGTGATCAAATAACTAAAAAGAAGAAATGGCAGCTCAAAACAAAGTAGAAAGAGTTTGTGACTTGTCTGTGAAGCTGTCAGGTGTCACAGATGGCTTTACCAGTGCCTGGCAGACACAGCACAGCAGAAGTTTATTGAGACTTATATTTTGAACTGGTGAGTACAAAAGGTGAGATAGTTTCAGCTGAGGTGTGTGGAATAATTGTGTGAATACCAGGAAGTCACATGAAGAGGATATTACAGTGAATCAAAGCTGGAGTTGTCTAGGCTACAGTCTAGAGTTAGAGCAGCCAGGGACATTTTGCCTCCTACTGTGTTGTGGAGGATGGTGAGGGGGAAATTAGATACCACTTTTAAATACAGAGAGAGTAGTGTGTCATCTCAAAGTCAACAAGCTTTAGAGGTCAGAAGTATATACGGCTTAGAGCAATAAGCAATAGTAATAAGGCAGAGAGAAAGTAATGAGAAGACGACAGTTTGTGTATTTTGAGACTTTCGCCTGTCAGTTAAAAAACAGCAACACAAGAAATCCTCTTGGGAAAGTGGAGTTGCTCATCATCAGAATGACACTAATTCATGCTTGATTAGAACTGACATTTTTTCTTCCTGAGATCTTTCTTTTTTTTTAAACAAAGTTTATTTCCCTGCTCTTATTTCAAAGAATGCATTTTCACTTAGGTAAAAGTCAGAATCTACATATAAATGGAAATACTTCAGCACCATCACAGGAAAATTTCATTTTCTTGTGCAAGGATAGTATTATTATATACACTTCTTAATACTGAATGAAGTGTAAACCACAATATTTTATTTAAATGTTAATTTTGAAAAATGCATGCAAGGATATCTCTAAGTTCATTCAGCATCAAAATACTGTTATTGGACAGAATAAATAAACACTGGAGCAAACAATACTTCAGCTTCTCTCCATGTTTCTTTTAATATAAAATTTTTTAATGAGTCTGAAAGCAATGCTACTCAAGACATTTCTTTTTGAAAAGCAGTTTGTGACAGATAGGACATAAGTCTGTAACTCTTTAGTTTGTTTCTCACACCTGTTTGAGAAAAAAGCAAGAATTTCCAGTGCCCTTCTAATATAAGATATTTATCAAGAAAATTACTAATGGCGTGGCTGTTGATATGGTGGAATGACTCTGCTTATCTTAATCCCAATTTCCCTCCAATTACTTTCCATGTTCTAGATATCTGCCATTGTATACTTGGTGTTGGAGGCAATACATTGAATTAGACAAACTTCTTTTCTGTTGGGTTGTTTTGTGGGGTGTTTCCATGTGGTTTTATTTAAAGAAAGAACTCTTCTGACTGGTTGAAACCATAATATTTAGAATTGTAGTGCTTCACTGTCTTTCTTATTTCCTTTTGCCATAAAAAGCTGTTTCAATAGTAATTTCTCGTATATGAAAATTAAAGTAAGATACCACTCTCAGGATTCTCTCTTCTTGCATCCAAAGAAAACAAATGAAGGTGATGAAGAGTCCAGAGCACAAGTCTTATGAGGAGCAGTTGAGCTCCTGGGACTGTTCAGTGTGGAAAAAAGGAAGCTGATGGGAGAACTTATCACTCTCCACAGCTGCCTGAAAGGAGGTTGTGGTAAGGTGGGTGTTGGTCTTTTCTCCCGAGTAACAAGACCAGAGGAAAAGGCCTCAAGTTGCATCAGGGGAGGTTTAGATTGGATGTTAGGAAAAATTTCTTCACTGAAAGGGCTTTCAAGTGTAAACAATTCTGTGATTTTTTTCTTAGTTGTAATACACATTCATTGTAACATTCACAATAATACCTGGCAGCTCTTATTTGCCATTTTTAAATTGAGGTAATATTTAGTAACTTTATTAAGCTCATGCCACACCTTGGCTGACAGAGACTACTAAATACTGCCAATATCTTTTTCTTGGCTTGAGCAATTAAAAAATCATATTATTTGGTCACTACTGAGAACCAAGTTGCAGCAAAATCTGATTTACATCTGTAAACAGTAACTATTAAACATCCGTGAATAACTGTACACTAACAGACCAGCATTGAAATGTAATAAAATAGGAAAATGTCTTTAAAACCCATTAACAGACTAGCATTGCAATGTAATAAAATGGGAAAGTGTCATTAAAACAAACTGTAGCAATACACAAGTATAAAAGTCATCACTGTTGTAAAATAACAATAACAAAAAACCAGCTGCCATTCACAGGGATTAGTTTTGATGCCATTACAGCTTTTTCGCTTTCTGTGTTTTGCAGTGACATATGATTGTCCACTGCCTAACTCTTCATCTCTCTGCAGTACTGAAATCTTATCTTATACCAACCCTGACTAATGCAAATCCTTCACCAAGTCAACCACTCATTCCTGCAAGTAGAGACATTTTATTTAAGAAACAGAGCATTCGATAGATGGCTTTGAGAGCATTAGAGTCTAAGAGTATCCTCAGGTTCTTCCAGGTAGAAAGCATCTTCAGGAGTAGGAGGATCAACATCTGGCTCCATTAAATATCTGAGAACATCCCTTCCTTAGGGAGTCCTAATGAAAGAAATATAAATAATTTATCATTGCACCATGGAAGGAGATTTTCAAAACAAGAAAAATAGAGTTAGACAAACACAATGCCTAAAATGATGAATATCGTATGACAAATATTCACCTTCTCATTAGCAATCTTTTGGAGAACTGCAGTATCATATGGTTCTGTCCCCCTCCTTCCCTTTTCTCTTCTTCCTTTTAAAAATCTAAAGCAGTGTTTGAATCAAATAACAAATTAATTTATTTGAATAGCATTATAGTTCAATTTTCAAGTATCAGGTAGTCTTGGGATATTATATTTCTTAGAAGCCTATTATACTATAAGGAGTGAGCAGAAGTTAACAGAACAAATATGCAGTGAAAAATCATATAAAATACGAATGGATTATTTGGGTTTAAGCAGCCTTTTTGCTGTAAACTCAAGTCCAATATTTTTACAGTCAATAGGAGCCTTTCCACGGACTGCAGTGAGCTTTGCTTTGTTTCTTGCAATACAGCTATGAAAAGACAATATTAAGAATACCTGTGCTTAGAAAAGGACCTATCAATTTCACAGGTTATGGTTTCAAGTTATTAGGATAACACCGATTAATATTTTAGCCAATTGTAAACTGCTAACAGCATCCGTATTATAAAATTTCTGCAACTTGTTCTTGAAAAACTCCAAGCTTCATAAGCTCTACCTAGAGAGCTCCTGTTCTCCTGTTATAAATTACCAGCTCCAGTGTTATTGCAAATCCAAATGAACCCCCTGGTGATTACAGATTACAGTCACAAATCCAAAAGGTACAACATAATATAATTTTCTTAGCTAAATTAATTATTTCAGTTCTGGCCAACTCAATAGTAAGAATTGAACTACCAGCTGGCTAATATGTACAGTCAAAACATTTAGCAGCAGGTTTTTACATTAGTAACAGTAAGAATCCATTTCACGGAAGACAACAGAGAATAAATGATTCTCATTTTAAGAGTCCTTAAGGGTAAGTGCTTTATCCTCCTTAAATGTTCTGACTAACTAGCTCCACATGATGTCATCAAGATTAATTTAATGTTGGAAGTTTCTGCTGCAGAAATACAGTAGATATGTGTACAAGGCTGTAGGAAGTCAGGGAAACAGAGCAGAACAATTCACGTAAAACAGAATTATTCAGTTTCATAACCAAGCCTTACAAGTCTTGATTCTCTTGTGAAGAAATCTTCTTTTTCCAGTTGCTGATGTGATTGTAAGCTCAAAGATGGAATGTACTGAACTCCTCCTACTCTCAAAAGTTTTCTTTTCCATGCGTCAAGCTAGACTTTTTTTAGAAACTAATTTGCAAAGAAATGGTGTCAACATTCTTCTGGAAAGCATGCAAAAGAGTATATCTAGTAATGTGCAATTGGATTTTGGTGGGTGTTTTTGGTTTTCCTCCACCCCATAACAAACATCTTTTATCATATAGTTTGAGGAAACTATGTCAGTTAATAAAAACCCTCTTATTCAAAAACACAATCAGTAGTGCTTTTGCTTTCTGAACTTCCATTAAAGTCGCATAGAGGACTTATGTAAGCATCAATGTCTAGTTCCATTGGAGAAAACCCATAATACCCCAAATATATCTGCGAGAGTAGCAGGTACAACACAAGACTTGTTAGAGACATTGATAAGTTTGCCTTGTTTTATGTTAGTTTGTGGGGTTTTTTGGTGTTTTTTTTAATGAGAACTCTGATCCAGGCTTGTTGCAATGGACAGGAATTTGTCCATTAATTGCAATGGAAAGACATGACACAGGACATTTTGGAGACCCACATTCTTCTGGTGTGACAGTTTGAGGCCAGGGAGATTACAGTAATCCATTTCAAATGATACTAGATGCCTGTGATAAAGAAGTTGAACTGAGTGCTTACAATCTTGCCAAAATCATCATTTTTTTCAGCTCTCTAGTAGGATAAAATGAGTAGTTCTCCAGATACACTGATTCAGTTGCTTGAACATAGTTCTCTAAACACACATACAAACATTAGATGATTATCTAGTTGCTTTTGCCAAATTCTGTTTTAGGTGTCCCTTATGATCCAAGGGACATCCACAGTGTCTCAACAACATTGGTTTTTAGCAACTGTTTTTCAGCAATTAAATTGAGCGCCATCAGATTTCCAGATCTTCAGGCAATGTAGCGGGAGGCTTTCCCATTTCCAGAAGATTACTCAGATATATTGGGATGTTTTGAATTACATGCTTGCTGTGGAGGCACAGCAAGATTTAGATTTTTCATGTCTGAAGCTAATGCTTGGTGTGGGCACCGAAAGACACATTGGGTAACCTAATCTGGGAATTTAATGCAGGACATGATGTTCCCTAAAATTCAATGAGGAATGTAGGATCTTCCAAAGGAAATTTCAGAGTAGAAGCATTAAATAGAAAGGAGTTCTCCTCCTTGTTATGCAGTTAAACTACAGCTGGGATGGACAGAATCAGTCGTCCAATTGAGCCATTTGAAATTCCCTACACTATCTGCCACATCATCATGGGAACTGGCTGATAAACACCAGATACCCCCGGTTCCACAGCATTCTGGCACGGAAGCCGGAAGCCAGGCGTAATATTTTGGGACATCTCAAGGTGCACTAGACACTATTTCTTCTTGAATGGGAAAATTCAATTTTGCAGTTCAGTTGGGTTTTAGCAACTGGTTTTCAACAATTGAGACCCAGCAAGGAATGATATGCACAACTTATGAGTGCAAAGCAATTATCTTCTGGCTAATACACAAAACATATTAACTGGGACTAATGAACTATTAAGCTAAGCATTGATATGATCTCACAATGAGATTCCCAAAAAATCTCAACTGGGTGGCCACTTAACAGTCAGGTGAGGAAAAGGCTGATGCTCAGCATTGCTGGGTTTCCATTTCTGCTTTTTCCTTTAGGGTTTTATACCTTCCTCTGTCAATGTCCTTTTTCTTGGATCCTTGATCTGCTAAGCAATTGCTCAGTTGCCTCTGGTTTTGCTTTCCTTATATTGCATAATGTAGTTAATGGACTTTGTTACACCTTTGTAAGAATTTTCTTCATATGGCTGAGCCAAACCAGGGTTGGCCTGCACAGATTGGACTGTCTGGGCTGAGGGTTACAGAACTGAGCACAAAGCCTCCAGAAGACTTGCAGTCTTCTAGAGAGGTAGCTGCTTGCCAGGGAGGATATCACACTGCCTGAAATAAGTCTGAGTTTTGGCAAATAAATCCTCCACAGGTAAATCTCTCCTTGATAAGTAAGTGCAGTCCTAGTAAAGTCACTAGAATTTTGTCCAGTCTAAAGCTGATATTCTGCAAAACTGTGTCTAGATATTCTAATTTTACAAGACACCAGTAAATTAATTTTTCAATTGTGGTTAATGAAAATAGTTACAAGAATTATTTTTAAAAGCTTTTTAATTATTTTTATTTTTCTGAAGAACTTCCTATATATTTTGAAACCAAGACATGCTACAGTGAGAAACAGTGACAGGGAAGAAAATGGAAATATTTCTGTGGCACGCAGACGCACAGATATCTGGAAGATATGTTAGAAACACTATTTTCAACAAGCACCTTGCATTTCATATAACACACACTCCTCTAACTATCTATGAAATATCTCTACAGACTTTTTCTTCCAGAATGGGGAGGACTGTAGTTTTTCTTTCAAAAGGGCCGGGAAGATTGCACCAAATGTCAGCATATAAGATTATATTCTTGCTAGGGATAGCAAGAACTTAAATATTATCTGTTCATATTTTATAAATTTGCCTGCGTATTACCTGCATGCAAGCATATTAAAATATTGCCAAATTAAACAATTTCCCACAAGTATCCCACTGTCTATGAAATCATGATAAATAAGTAAATTAAATAACTCGTACAGAAAATTAGAAGACTTTCAGAATCTGATGGAAGCAATTTATTAATTTTTTTTTCTATCCTACCTTAACTCTTAGATGGCCTATTTTTTCTTTCATCACTGGGAGAGAACATTCTTTCATTTAATGAAGAGTGGAATGAAAATGAGTAGAAATTTAATATTTTACTGTGGTGGAAATTATTTGTAATATTGTCATAATGATGATGATGATATTATGATTTCCTTTCCCTTTCACCAAGAGATGCAGAATATTTTACATAGACATCCAGATGACTTTCAGAGTTGAGGAAATGAGGGTGCTTAAATAAGTTCTGGTTTGCTCAAGTTCAAAAAGATCTGAGAGAGAATGGATCTGTGTTTGTTTCTTAAGCATGCACATTCATGTCACTGGAATCAGTGAGGTATAGAGAGGTGATTAAAGTTAAAGTATTGCTTGTATCCATTCCTTAAAGACGAAACGTATCATTCTGGTCCTGTCCTGCCCTATTGTAGTCTTATTGTATTTATAGTTTTACTTTCTTTTGAAAGCTGATTAGACAAATCAGAATAGGTGAGGGAAGGATGTATCAGCTAAAAACTAAATATATTTCCAGCAACTTTTTAATGATTCTGAGAGTTGATTACTTAAGAATAAAAATTTCAAATAAAATTAGCCATTTCTGGCTATGTTTCAAATAGCATTTTAGAGAAACAACAAAGGTCAAAATACTTTCAACTTAAGAAATTATATCCTCTGGCGATGAAGGAGACACAGACCTCACAGTTTTCTCTAAGTATATTCTTTTAATTAGCAAGGCTTACAGAAGTCAAATTAAGAAAGTGCACTGGCTTCACTTTTTCAAGCAGATTTATACAGCTCTTTGGTTCCTGAACTAAGAACACAAACAGGATATTTTGCTTTGTCTATTTCCCACACACATTCTTGTGACTTATTTCAGTCGCATTTCCAGTCCACTTTTCCCAGGTAGGTTTTTCCAACCTGGCTTTCTCACACACTCAAGATTCGTTATTCGTCTTGTTTGAAGCACCTGGTCTTTTATCGTGTTTATTCTGATATACTTGGTACCAGCTTCATGCTTTATCTTAGTCCCAATTAATGTTTCATATGTTGCTCCCATGATATCCCACTTCAGTTGGATATTTTTTTCTGAGTCAACTCAGTTAAATTGCCTGAAAATCACAAAATGTTTTGGTTTAGGTGTACCTTATATTTCTCACAAAAGAAAGGTAAATCTAATTTTTGTATTTTGCCACTTTTAGACAGGGATGCTAATTGCAGCACATGCTGAAATAGTTTGCTGACTTAGTCAGGCAATGTCTCAAATATCTTAGGTATTGAATCCCTAAGTCAATTTTCCAGAAATTTGAGGACTGAGACATTGTGAAGGATATTGAGAGTTTCATGGGAAAATATTTCCACATGTTGAAACAGAAGACAGAGGAGTACAAGAACAAGTTGGTGCAGAAAATCATAGTAGACAGAGCCTTAAAGCAAGAGGATAACAATAACGATATATTCAATTTGTCCAATCACATATTCTTTATTAGATATGGTTTCTTGTTTGCAGATAAATGAGCCATCAGAAACCCTGTCTGGAAAAAAAAAAAAAGACATGAAACAGTGAAGTATAATTGTAATAGCAAAAACGGTAGTTCCAAGTATAAAGAAATCTAGCTATTTATATGGAAATTAATGTGGATATTGAAATAATGTAATATATAATAATGTGTGCCATACCAGAGCTGTGCAGAGCTAAAGCTAGAACAAGATAAGTTAGAGCAACCTGGTTGTTAGACTAGTACTGTTAGAGATAAAACAAAGCAAGGTCTAGGCCAGAACAGCAATGCCTCATTAAATGTAATACACAGTACAATCACTTTTCTAGATGAAGAAAATTAATTTGTAATTGTAATCTAATTCCTGACTTCCAGATAAACAAGTTGACAGACTGATGTTTAGTTTCAACTCCTCCTCTGAAGAATTTATCTTAGGAATTGGGATTGTATGGTGTTGTTATAGACAAAGGGAAAAAATAAGAACAAATTTGCTAAAAAATGTCAAATTAGCAATTGCTCAAGAGAGACTTAAGAGCAGAAGTTTGGAAAAAAATTATTTCAGAGATACAGAGAGATCTGTAGACCAAGGTGCTGAAGTCAGACCATGGAGTCAGATTGCTTTAAGGAATATTTGAAAGACTATTATAGTTCAGCCCAGCATTTATCTTACATAAATATTGAAGGTTTGTACAATGGATTCTCTCTTCTTCATATGGTTGTTACGTGATGCATATGTCTCTGTTTCTGGCTGTTGTATGGCACTGTATGATGCAATAATCACATGGCTTCATGCAGAAAGAAAAAGAAAATTGAAAATATCAAAGTAAGGAAAACAAATAGAAAATGTATGGAGCAACTTTTAAAAATATCACACAGGCTTGTAGAGAAAAATATTTTGCTTAGAAAAATTGGTTTAAGACAAAATGAAAAAGGCAAAGATTTGCACTATTTCAGATATTGGATTTTGGTTCTTTTTCCATTACTTAATTCAAGTTTTTCATTATATAGCCTCACATTTAACAAATCTCACTTTTGGATAAGAGTAGGAGGGAAGGCATGGGTTTAATATTGAAGAAAATATTTTGTAAACGTACAAAGTTTACAAAGTAAAATCCCCTAAGCTCTTTCAAAGGGCCATAGTGCTTTAAATTCCAAGAAGTTTAAGCTTTCTGATAGTTTTTGACCTTTCAGTTGTAATTCTCCAGAGCATTATCCCAATGTAATTTGTTTTAAGAAGAATAAAGGGAAAGCAGGAACCTGATGCAGTTCAACAACAGAAGTGCCAAGTCCTATGCCAGGGGAGGAACAACTGCATGCACCAGTACAGGCTGGAGGCTGACTTGCTGGAAAGCGGCTTTGCAGAAAAGCAGCTGGAGGTATGAGACATGGGTATACAGGAGCAAGTCCAGTAAAGAGTCAATAAGATGATTAAAAGACCAGAGCATTGGACTTACAGGGAGAAGCTGAGCACTGGCACTGTTATGCCTGGAGCAGAGATGGCTTGGAGTGGACAATCTTACTGATATGTACCAATACAAAAAGGGTGAGTGCAAAGACAGCAGGGCCAAGCTCTTCTCAGAGACAGGACAAGAGAGAATGGGCACAAACTGAAATAAGAGGTTCCCTGTGAACCTCGGGAAACACTTTTGGAAAAAAAAAAACCATGAAATTCAGTGAAGTTCAGGGTGCTTTAATGTTGGTGATTTGTGCAACTGTCTAAGAATTGAAGAATAACTGAGTGTCCTAGGTAAGTCAGTATTTGCTATCAACTAGCGCTCTATGACAATTTGCAGAGCATTGTTGATTTTAACTAGTGCTATCTCTGCTACTGTTTCTTAACTTGGGCAAAGTTCCTAAATACCAAAATAGTAATTAATTAAAAAAGAAGCTATAAAAAGGGAAACCCCTCCTTGTCACAAATAAAGCACTCTTGTAATAACACAACAGGAAATATAAAAGTAGGTTCATTTTAATACTTTGTGAAGTTGTTGTGAGAATATTATTTTAAATAAGGTAAAAAAATATAAATGTGTGTTTTATTTTCTAATACAGCATTAAATCTGTGCAAAAAAAAACCCCTGTGTCTGACAATTCTAGGTAGCCTCTTATGTCACTTCGAGAAAAAGCAGTAAAATTTCTGAAGAGTTTTCAAAAGGCTTTGTAAGAAGTCTTTGCCAATAGCAGACCCCTGATTTAGAATAAAATTCCCACATCCCAACAAGAAATTGAAAGGTATTTCATGAGATTACTTTAAATGTTAAATACTGTTATCTCCACAAGTAAAATCTTTTGCCATTTGCTTACAAAAATATTCTATGATTTTGAAAATAAGAAAAATAGTTGCTATAAGAGACCCAGAATTCCAAATATAGCTCTACATAAATGGGAGTGTGTAATCATCTCACGATCTCTTTCAGTGCTTAGAAGACCAAGCTAAGCATTTACAATTTAGACAAGCAACTTAGGAAAATGAAGCTATAGGGATAGCAATTTGCTTAGCAATATTTTGTGATGAAATTGTAATTTTGTACTGTTGTTTTCTATGTAACTGAGATTTTTGTCCATTTTATTTGAATGAAATAGCTGTTGCTGGATCAGAACAAGCAAAGTCAGAAACTGAATTAGGTCCCTTCCATCACGCTGCAATATCCAAGTATCTTATAATTTAAATTCTTGGGAGAAAAGTTTCAGAGAAGTGAGAAATAGATGCACTTCTATAGAAGTACAATGCAGGTACATTTAACTTCGAATGGCATGCACCAAAAATGCTTTTCTGTGTGTCTTTCAATTCATGCCAATTTGCATTAGAAAAGTGTCGAAGTAGTTAACATATTTAAGTAAGAGCTTAGAAGTAAGGCTTTATATTCTGCATGAAAGATAGGTATTTAACAGTGTTCACTGATTTTTTTTTTAAAGCTTTGAGAGTTAAAAACAATATCTTCCAAGAAGAAAATCTATTTCTTCACATACATGCATGAAGGTTTTTTATGGAGACACGATACTAAATGCTCAAGTTTGAGCAGATAATTTATGGAAACAATCAAACAGTATAAAAGCAATTTTTTAAGAAGACAGTGTAATTAAGCTTGTCAAATGCAACTTCAATAGTATTTGGGGTTATATTTGTAGCCGTATCTATTTGTGGAAATGTTGCTGAGAAACCACAAGTATTGCAGATTTTAAAATTAAACTATTATTAATCTGAATAGTTGTTGAAAGAATCCCTGAGCCATCAACCTGAATTTCAAAACTATAATTAGCAGCACCCCATCGATGTATACCAGTTATCTGTGTTACAGCATCCACTTCAAATATAGATAACTGTTTTGAAGAAAAGCGTGCACACTCTGAGGAGATGATATACACATGTTTGATTGTATCCTGTTGACCCCATTTTGATGGGACATTAACTTCCATTATGCAGTTCACTTGTATTTCACCTGATATGTCAGCCACAGTCTATATTGAAGACTCAAGGCTTCATAGGGTGTTCAGATAATATAGCCAAGATTTGCTGGGAGATCAAGACCACGTATTTGCTCTGAAAGCACATAGCAGAATGGTTTTAGTGTAAATAAAGTTGTGCAAGGAAGCATGAAATTGAGAGAGTTCTTGAAGCCTCTGGGAATGGAGGGAGCTAGTGCTCCTGCCACATTTGACTCTCTTGGTTGTGTGATTTGTCTTCAAAATGGGGTGAAATGGGATAAGAAATCAAGAAGTGCCCATTATGCAGACCCTTTAACTTCTTAGAAGGTTATAATACTGAGAACCAGTAAAATGTATGGCAAAGGGATAAAGTGTTCTTATCAGCAAAAGGTGACTGTGATATGAAGCAAGTGTATCAAAAACTTTACTGCAGTTTAATTTCAGCTGGTGATTTTTGTTGTTTTTATTCTTTAAATAGATTAACTATTTTTACTAGCAAAATTCTTCACTATTATTAGTGCTGCATTGCTTTAATTCTTTAAGGTAGTTCAAAAGTAGTACTTATAAATTGTTTCACAGAACTTAGAATGGGTTCCTGGCCTACTAGGCATATCCATGCAGCTCAGCTAGAGCATGTAAGAAAAATAATTAATCCCTGTTTTTGGAAAGAAGCAATTTTAGAGTCTCTGAACAAAATTCATCTGTGTGAAGTGATGCAAGGCTGGAAATGGGCAGGGTGATAGTTGGAGAGAGCTCATCCAACTATAGATTTAATTTCAATATATATTTACATTAAAGGCCTAATATTTTATTTAGAATAGATAACCAATGATTGTAGATCAATTAACTTATAATAAATGGGAATCTCTGAGGCTCTATTTCTTGTATTTTAATAAACTGAGCTTATATTCCTACAGTCATTGTCTTTGAAAGTATGAGATACAGAAAATATAAATTTGCTTTCTGATCTTCTCTATGGACTTTCTTTGATTTGGAACCTTTGACTTCTCGGTGCTTAGCCATTCATGATTCGATTGGCGGGGGGTCTAAACTAAAATGTCTGTGATCATGCTGAAAAAGAATTTGAAACGCCATGGGGCACTTTTTTTATATCCAGCTGTCACTTTAGAAAAACATAGGCCTTGACATATCCTACAGCATAATGCTTCATGTCTTGAGTGTCCTAGAATATCATAAATCACAGAATCACAGAATCACAGAATAACCAGGTTGGAAGAGACCCACCGGATCATCGAGTCCAACCGTTCCCATCAAACACTAAACCATATCCCTCAGCACCTCATCCACCCATGCCTTAAACACCTCCAGGGAAGGTGACTCAACCACCTCCCTGGGCAGCCTGTTCCAGTGCCCAATGACCCTTTCTGTAAAGAATTTTTTCCTAACGTCTAGCCTAAACCTCCCCTGGCGGAGCTTGAGGCCATTCCCTCTTGTCCTGTCCCCTGTCACTTGGGAGAAGAGGCCAGCACCCTCCTCTCTACAATGTCCTTTCAGGTAGTTGTAGAGAGCAATGAGGTCACCCCTCAGCCTCCTCTTCTCCAGGCTAAACAACCCCAGCTCTCTCAGCCGCTCCTCATAAGGCCTGTTCTCCAGCCCCTTCACCAGCTTTGTTGCCCTTCTCTGGACTCGTTCCAGAGCCTCAACATCCTTCTTATGGTGAGGGGCCCAGAACTGAACACGATATTCGAGGAGCGGTCTCACCAGTGCCGAGTACAGAAGGGGGATAACCTCCCTGGACCTGCTGGTCACGCCGTTTCTGATACAAGCCAAGATGCCATTGGCCTTCTTGGCCACCTGGGCACACTGCTGGCTCATATTCAGTCGGTTGTCAACCAACACACCCAGGTCCCTCTCCTCCAGGCAGCTTTCTAGACAGACTTCTCGTAGTCTGTAGCACTGCATAGGGTTGTTGTGCCCCAAGTGCAGGACCCGGCATTTGGCCTTGTTAAACCTCATGCCATTGGACTCTGCCCAGCAGTCCAGCCTGTTCAGATCCCTTTGCAGAGCCTCCCTACCCTCCAGCAGATCGACACTTCCACCCAGCTTAGTGTCGTCCGCAAACTTGCTCAGGGTGCACTCGATGCCTTCATCCAGGTCATTGATGAAGACATTGAACAGGGCTGGACCCAGCACTGAGCCCTGGGGAACCCCACTTGTCACTGGCCTCCAGCTGGATTTCACACCATTTCCCACCACTCTCTGGGCCCGGCCATCCAACCAGTTTTCCACCCAGGAGAGTGTGCGCCTGTCCAGGCCAGAGGCTGACAGTTTCTCAAGCAGAACGCTGTGAGAAACTGTGTCAAAGGCTTTACTGAAGTCCAGGAAGACCACATCCACAGCCTTTCCCTCATCCAGCAGCCGAGTCACTTTGTCATAGAAGGCGATCAGGTTAGTTTGGCAAGACCTGCCTTTTGTGAACCCATGTTGACTGGGCCTGATCACCTGGTTCTATTGCATGTGCTTCATGATAGCACTCAAGATCACCTGCTCCATGACTTTCCCTGGCACTGAGGTCAGACTGACAGGCCTGTAGTTTCCTGGGTCCTCCCTGCGGCCCTTTTTGTAGATGGGCAATATAACACCAGACATGTTTGTTCAGGCCTGAATTGACACCAATGTTATAATACACTTTTGGAGTAGGATACATTTGCTTAAACATAGGTGCTTAATGTCATTCAAGGTGCATGATACTGTATGTAAAAGGTCACTAGAAACTTACATGTAGGGAACACTATTCTTTGCATGGGACTTAGTGTCACACTAGAAGGCTTAAATTTCATTGTATACAAGGCAGTGCTTACAAGTGAGCCAAGGGTCTATATTTCTGTCATAGTCAATGGAGGTTTAGTAAATACAGACAACAGCATCTAACAACTTATTTATTGATCTCAGCTCAATGTCCATACTTGAAAACCCAACTGGAAGTAGACACTGCTTAGGTGATTGACCAGGGAGTAGCTTTAAAGGCCCTGTCTGACTTGGCCAAAGGCACCTTCTGGTTCCTGCATGACGTACTTAGTGCCACTTGAGCCACTGTGGGCTTTCTGGGATGTTTTTCCAGGCCTGTCAAATTTGAGACAACACTTAGGTCACTTTCAGAGTAGCAGCTGAAGGACAGGCAGGGACACCCTAGAGAATTTCAAATGGTGCTAGGTGCTTATGTTCAGGCAAATTAATCAAAATTTGCATTCCTGCTGATGATTGTGGGGGCTGGTGCATGAAATAAAAGTAGGAATCTTTACCTGAGTATTGAATCTCACCCTTCGTGTCTGTATTTTTTGCCCTAATGTAGCTGTCTGTGCCATTTGAGACACCTGTAATATTCTGCCTGTCCTCTACTTGTGAGCCCAGAAAAGCATGAATCTCTCATAGATCTTGCATCACATTGGCCAACATCATGCCATTATCTCAGATAAAATAGGCATGTCAAACAGCTCTAGACAATTTAGGTTAGGCAACTGCGGGAAATCCTTAGTATATATGTCAATGAAGTGATAATACCTCAAGAGCTTCAGAATCTAAAAATGATCTTTAATTGAGGTATAATCGCAAATAGTTTGTAAGTGTAAGTTTGTTAAGACTTTAGGGCATTTGGTAACAAGATGGGAAAAAAATGACATCAGTCATATATCTGTACATTAAAAATAATAATTACAGTTTTTAAAAGTGTTATCTTTCCAATAAATTATAATAGATATGTCAGCTATCCCCCAAGTAAGATTTACTAAGATTTTCACAATGAAAATAGATATACAATGTAATATACGTGCAATACACATAGTAGTTTACTCTAACCCAGAGGTTTTATGCAGTCTGAGAAATGATCAAATCAGAACACTAAGGATGCAAAAGGAAAGAATGTTACTATTCTAAAAGCTGAATGATGAACTACAATACTTAAAGAGGGTACTTCTCACCTCAATATGAGGAGTGGAAGGACAAGTACTTGTTTTCCCACCAATGGAGATGTCAAATGCTGCTAGGTTCATTCTTAGCTGTATTTGATGTAACATTCTCCATCAAATTACTTAGACAAAGACGTGAATCTCTTCTGGGAACACATGAAAAACAAACTGTGACTTTCTTAGTAGCTATTGAAACTAAAGAACATTGAGACTGGTAAGTTTTATAGAGAAAAGAAAAGCATTTGCGTTAGTGCTAAATGTTGACACCCAAGCATACTTTTTAAGTCCACATTCTGTTTTTTCATGTGTTTCCTGTGATGTAGTGGAGCCTTAGCAGCATATTGTCAAATAACCAAGAATATCTCTTTTTTTTTGCAAGTTAGACAGGGCAAACAAACTGGCAAAGTGTTGGTTTTGGCCTCAAAAGTAGTCGTATAGATAGAGCTTTTGTGAAAGAGGAAAAAACCACATATGAAGATATACATAGAACTAGGTTAGAGTGAAATGACATTGCTCTGTTATGGTTCAGGAGTCTACTTCCTAAATATTTGCTATTATGAGGAAGTGCCAAGCCACTAATTCTCTGGCAGCATCAATTCTAACCTCAGATGCTCTTTTCCTGTTTTGCTTTGAGAAGTTCTTGAGTACAACCAATTACCCCCAGTAAGCCAGACAGTCCTTCCCTATCTCTAATCCTTGCTGCTGCTTGGAAGAATCTATGGCTTCATTACATTCTAGTGTAGAGCTACTGGAATGCTCTTATAAGCCATCAATTACTCATCATTTCAAATTGCTGTCTATTTCACTGCAATTAACCTGGAAGTAAGTTCCTTAGATTCTCTACAGACTCATCTTTGCCATACTTCTCGGCTTTGATTGATTTGCTAAGTGTTTTCCATAATCCCTTATCCCTGTTGGTTTTGTTTCTTTGAGTCTGCTGTGTTCTTACAGACTGACTCTGGAGTGGCGATGTGGACTTTTTATCTTTATGGACTGTCCTTAGGTTTCTGGCAGTCAGCATTTACCTTGGTACAAAAGCTTGGTTCCTAACTGCATCTTCCTCCATTATGTAGAAAGGATGCAGTTACATATAGTTGCTTATCTGTAGGTGAGTTTGGACTCTGACTGACCAACATTCATAATCAAAAATAAACTGGGACAGAAAATTGCATGGTTTGCAAGGTGCACTTCTGTCTTTAGACAGAAATATAATTTCAATAATTTGACCACAACTCATATTCTTTACTAATAGCAAAATTTTGATTCTACAAATGAGGAAAATTAAATACTTTATTTGACTGCAGAGGGACTAAAATAAATCCACAGTATTTGGCTCTGGTCTGCTAATTTTCTGGGGGTTTTGTTTTGTTTTATTTTCATTCTGCTTAATTGGCTCCATTTGATACTGAATTAATGTGCTGTCTCTCCCTTGGTCCTAATTTCTGCATCAGAAATTCTACTTCTAATGCCACACATTATATTTCCAAACTGCTGCTGTTCTGGGCAATGTGATTTGATACCACGTGTGAAGGACTTAGATCAATGTAGGCTTTTATTTATATAAGACTAGGAGACTATATCCAGTGCAACACAGAGGCTTACCCTTATTCATTTATTTTTGGTTAAATAATTATACTTTGATATATGTTCTTTGAGACCCTTTGTTCTAAAGTGGGAATCTAGAAAATCATGCTAAGCCAGTTTTGTGGTATGTACATTTTCTGCATTTTCTTTACCTATTCTGCTTTACCTACAGCCCAGTTATATATGGCTGTAGTTTCATTGTTTGGCAACTTCTGCTGCATTGCTATGGAAATACTGATTCCTCTGTCTGCTGGCTTTCCCTTATGTGGATTCTCAGGAAGTATAAGCTGTGATTTTACTTAACCTCCTCAATCTCTTTCATAGCAGGGAGCAGGGGATGACTAAAGAAAAGAGTGTGAGCACCATGACATTTTAAAAACTTATAAACCCTTCCAGTAGGTTTAACTCTGTGGTAACACAATAGAGCTGTTGCTAGAGAAGGACTGGTGGTCTGGTGGTCCTCTGCAAGCTCTGCATTGTTTCTTTATTCACCTATACTTGAACACATGGGTCTTAAAATTATAAGTACATGGGTATATCTGTTTTAACCTGTAATGAACTTCAAAGTGCCATCTCTAATCTTTTGCAATCATTTTGCTTTGCTTTCTTTTGCTTTGCTTTGAATGCTAATTTTGAAGTGATGCAACCAACCTGAAATGCTTGCAAGGTAGAGGCAGATGGCTGTGAACAGATCTTGTTAGAGTTTGTTAAAATAAAATGACAGATGTACCTTAGAAATTGAATACAGGTGTTACAGAGAGAAAGTTATTACTTCATATCTGACTTTGTCTGGAGACAGCTGGTGTTACATATTTTCTTCATTTTTTTGATAATGGGCATTTGGGCATTTTATTTTTTCTCGACTGATATGTCACTTTCAAAACATAGTTAAATAGATCTAAAGATGACAACAAACTGTAATAAATAAAGACTTCATTTTCAGAGTTTCCAAGTATCCAGAACTCCTAGTGATTTCAGAATAATTTTTCAAATTGAGGTTCTCAATAAAAAAGTTAAAATGGAAGCATTTTGTTTAAAATCTATTTCTGTATTTGCACCTGAGTGCAGACTAATCAATAAAAACATAGCTAGGCATAATGCCTGTATTTTTTGCAAAGGAGATGGGTATTGATACATCAAAATACCGAAAATTAAATTGTTCTGTACCTCCTTCATGATACTTCCCATTTATTCTTTATTCTGGACAGAGCTAACTGCAGAGCTATACCATATGTTACTTAATTAGGAAGATTCTGTGGTACTCGGTGCCTATATATCATCATAGTTTGCAAATCAGAAAGAAAAAAAAAAAGAAAATTAGTGTCTTTTGTTATATTGACTCGTTGAGCTGAAGAGAAACAGGGCCTTAAAGCACATTGTTTAGGTGTGGATCAGAAAGAGAACAGTGAAAAATTAGCTACCAGTTAGAAACAGTAGTGTTTAGTTTCATTCTGCTAATCAGTAAAGCAATTTAAGAGAAAAGAGTGGTTGACAGTTGGTAAAAGAAGAGAATGTTAATAAAGCAGAGGTGAGAAGATCATTATTCTCCATGGAGTTGACAGAAACGGGTGGTGAGTGCCTAGGAATGTTTAGGGGTAGTTGTCAGAGTGTCACAGGGAAAAATGGAATGTGCAATATCTTTATTCAGTCCATAACTTTTACTGTCCAGTATAATAATTTGTTTTAGTTTCCAGGCTCATCTGTTGAAGGTATTTTATAGGTCTCACTTAATGCTCGGGACAGAGAGAGCAGTGATAGAGAGACTGTTCTGTGAAAAATGATTTCCTCCAGTGACTGAATGTTTCTGTCTTCTGCCAACTGGCTTTTCTTTTTGAGATGCAGCATTTGGTTTCAACTATGTGGCTTCTGCAAGGACATTCTGTGCAGTGACTGAAATACAGCATGGGATGAACAGCTATAGGGTATATAGATTTTCATGAATCTGTTGTCAGACTCATTAACCACGGTAGCTTAGGAGATAAATTGAAAAGTTTTACACTTCTTGGTCTTATGTCACTATTGTTTCTTAATTTGGGGCAAGTCTCTGTCTAATAGTGTTAAATGAAGTTAGAAGATGCTTTCGAGACTAGGGAAAAAGAATCCCAGAGTGCCCGGAAATGTTCTCCCAATATATGATCTTATTTTCTGTATAGATTGCAGCAGGTTAATTACATTAAAAAATAGATTTCAGACTAGAATGACATGTAACACTAAAAATGCTTGGTTGGAAGCAAGGTTGGAAGGGTTTTTTTGTGGCAGGTTTCAGTACTGCAATAAGGATATGTAGACTTCATGTTTAATTCATGTCTGTTCTAAAATATGATCCTGTTTTGTCAGAGGAATACTGAGTAGAGGTCATCTTTCAGTTATTAAGGTAGCATTGTCCTCAAATCAAATGCTCTTGTGTTTGAGAACCTAATTGTATACCACTTTCCTTTGATTGGTCTGAGTGGTTGCTGGTGCTATACATGCGTAATATTATACTACGAGAGAGGCTTACAGGCATTCAGCTGAGCATTGAATTTAAGAAAATGTCAAACATCCTACTAATGCTGAAGAAACACCTCATGACACATGCTTAACTTTGAGCCCCTTCAAATGAAGACACCTGAAATCATCAGTCCTCTTTGAAACATAACAGCTTTGTCATGATTAATTTAGCCAAGTTTCTTTAGAAGTGAATATATCGAAATTCAATTTAAAATTCTAAATTTGCTTATATTTTACCTCTGGTTGAAATCAACATCATTTACATTAAAAAAATAAAAATCTTTGTGTGAAATACTAGAATTTTTTTAAGTAAGCAGAAAACTATGTTGTGGTGTACTGATATATCTCTGATAATGATGCTAGCAGCTCTGGGCAATATCATACTTTGTGCATGGTGCTGTGAATCACTCTGTATTTTGATTAACCACTGGAATAAGTAGAGCTCTTTGAAGCACCAGTAATGTAATACCTGTATTCATATAGCCAAAGAGACATAAAGGTCTCAGAAATTATCATAAATTTTCTAACTAGATTTGTGTAACTGGTACAGAGGAAGAAATATTAGTACGGGAGGAGGCTTATCAGATGATTAACTTTTTAAAAAAATTCACAGTGATTCATTGTTAGTATCCAAAATCTGTAACTGTTAGGCTTAAACACATGGCTTGTGACTTATTATTTAATTTAACTGTATTTTTCCAATCTGATTCATATTTTTAATGCTATGAATAACATTTCCAACTAGATCTATAGTCAAAAGATTGCTTTTAAGCCTGTTGCATTAGTCCCTCTGAATATTTTTGATCAGTTTTGTTTTTTGAAGTGATAGCATAAAATCTATTTCCTGTAAGGTTTATAAGTAAAAAGATTGAAACTGTTTTTTCTGTAGTATCACACTGTACTTAGTATGTGTCTGAATTACATTGCATCAGCAGCTGAAGACTTGGTCTGCTTCGCACTGCCTGTCATGTTTCCCATTGACCACAATTGTTCTAATGGATTTAATGGAATGAATGAGTATATTAGTACCAAAAGCATGAAAAGGATTTTAATTATTAGAAAAATAATTAAAAAACCCACCACAAATTTGAACCTTAAAATGACCAAATTAATATTTCAATATGACAAATCTACTATGATAAAGGTGCTGGAAATGAAGAGAACAATGCAGTGTTTAAAAGTAACTGAATTAATGAGAACATGCAAGGTGTGGTTACGGTGAGATGTGTAACTCTTAACTTGCAACGAGGATACTTCAGGCACTGGATCTCTGTAAATTATTAAAAAGGTGATAAAGGCCTGATATAGGACTTTGAAATGATAGTGATAATAATCCTTAAATGAAATAGATAAAAGATAAGGAAAAGACAGGACTGTATTAATAAGTATCTTACATTTTTTAGTTTGTTAACTGCATTCTTATGTATATATCTGCAAGGAATTTTCAGCAGTTGAACTGCTCTAGTCATTCTTGTCCCAGGAAAGCTTACCTAATCGGACAGGTATCACACCTTACCTTCCTCCTTATATGTTCTAGTACAAGGATGGATTCAACATTGCATTTTTGCCTCAAGAACTACATTAAAAAAAAAAAAATTCCTATACTGCAATAAAGTTGCAGTGAGATTGTGATGATATCATTCTAACAGTTTATCTCCATATCTCGTTTTATATGCATACAACTTTCCTAACTTTCCTAGCTGGGAAAGTACCTTAAGTTACTCAATAACTGGGGCACTCCCGAGACTGTGACTTCAGGACTCCCAAGGATGCTTGTTCGTATGGTTTGATCCAAAGTCCTCTGGAGTTTCTGGAATTGCTTCAGTGCAATTTCCATCTGACTTGCATGCAATTCTAAGTCTCAGTGTGACTATATTAGAATAATAAGTTATCTATCATATTTGCTAGTCTAATAACTGTTGACATGGTCAGCTTGATTATAAGGGAAGACTGCTTTGGCAGAGATTTGAAAAACAAATAGACTGTTGGTCAATCTGTCTTGCTTTTGTGGAATTTCAAGATCACTTTGGAGGCAAATATGTCTTGTCTTTCTTTTCTTTTCTTTTCTTTTCTTTTCTTTTCTTTTCTTTTCTTTTCTTTTCTTTCCTTTTCTTTTCTTTTCTTTTCTTTTCTTTTCTTTTCTTTTCTTTTCTTTTCTTTTCTTTTCTTTTCTTTTCTTTTCTTTTCTTTTCTTTTCTTTTCTTTTCTTTTTCTTTTCTTTTCTTTTCTTTTTTTATTTTTTTTTTTATTTTTACCTTTTTCTTTCTCTGTTCTGTTATGCAGAGCCAGATTTTTTTTTTTTTGGTCCTTTCATATTTCATTACTTGTGACAGACTGTCCCTTGGGAGGTTCCGCATCACTCCAGGTAATTTCATCAGTGTCGAAATGGATGTTAGCCAATGGCCTTGACACTGCAAGTTAGTGTTTTATGAAAGATTTAAACAGACAACAATAAGGTATAGTGTGGTATCTTTAGACTAGACTGTGGAGAACTCAAATGTCAAAAGCATACAGTATTCTCTTTACTGTTTTTCAAATTCTCTAGAAGGCTTTACATTTGCAAAAAGACACACACTTTGAAAGAATCAAAGCAGCAGTGATAATTTCCAACGAGGTGTCAAATTTACATTTCAGAATCTCTTTCTCTCTTCTTGCCTGGATGTAATAAAATGCCTTGAAGTCTGACAGTCACCCACACATACTAACATAAGTCCCTGTAAAATACAACCAGAAACTTTAAAATGTTGACTTTTAGCTCCTGCAAGTGCTGTGTGGTAATCACACAAACATGGTATATTATTTGTACAGTAAGAAAGTTAACTGAGTCTATGGAATGTGACAATACTGAAAACATTTCTGAGTCTTTAAAATATTTAAACTGCAGTGTTGTTAACTACTGCTCAGCTTATGTTATTAATACACAGTATGAAAAGACTTCTACAACTGAGAAGCTTGTGATATGTTGTTTGAATTTTGTATGTCACATTTCCATTTTGTAAAAGAAGTGAGTTCAAAACATGGTTTATTATGTAACATTTCAGAACATATTTAGTAGTAATCTTTTTTTTAATGTACTGATAATCTTTAGCTAAACCAATAAACATATGATCTCAAGTTGTATAAAAAATAACAGAAAATTTCTCCTACACTTGAATAATTTTGTTTCACTTATAAAGTTTTTTTCCCATTAATGAGAAATTATCTAGGTATGTGAATAGGAGTTATGCAAGTTGATCTGGTTACAGGCTGAATATTTTTATTTTTTTAATAAACTCACTATAATAGCTCAGTCTGCCTCTTGTTAGGAATCTCTAAACAAGGGGGGTGCAGCCCTACCTGATTAGGGCTACAGATGCAGAAAAAGTTCAGGTAGGTTCAGGATAAGATTTTGTTTAAGGAACAGATGCAGTTTTTCAGTCTCCAGACTGGGTTCTGTTTGCATAACTTAACAATATATCAAGGACAATCTAAAATTTAAATTAATAATTATAAACTAATAAATAATAGAAAAACAGTGCAGGCAAACAGAATCTATGTCACTTACAAGATTGGCTTCCAGGGGCACCTCAGAAGAAGAACCAGGATGGTAGCTGAAAGGGCACCTTTTCCTAAGTACCACTTTTTGTATCTGCTGTTCTACTTTATGTTTTGCCAACTTGATTTATTTATTTAATTATTATTTTCTTTTTATCAGTTTTGATTATGAGGCTAACTTTAATTTAGGGTCCCTATTTTTGACAAGTTAATAATCCTCCATCTGCTAGAACTATTAATGTTACAGCAGTTGGTTACCATGGAAAAATTGTCTACAGCCTGTCTAGGCTTAGAGAGTGGTGTATACCCATTCTTTATCTGAACAGATCCCTTCTTTGTATTCATTACCCATAACACTCTGTACCATTTCTAGAAGAATGCTGAGTCCTTATATTTAAATCTTGGTTTTGCTTATTTATCTAGTAATTCTGTAGCCCCTGTTATACATTCATACACAGTTATGCTGTACTTACATTATTACTATTCTTAGTGTAACATAAACTTCTGATAATTATATCAGTGTTAAGTGCATCAATGTCCAGTGATTCACATCTCTTGTAAAAAGAGAAGTGTTTTTTATTTTGATGGTCACAGAAGCAGCAAGAAAGCTTTAAAATGTGCCACATCTGTATAAAAAAGTAGAGCATACTTGTAGTTAGTCCTTCCAACAACGTGACTCATACCAGAAGTGCGCAAGGTTGTGGAACGTGACAAGGCACACTGAAACCCCTATCAAACTCATCCATTGAGGTTGTTGACTGACAGATGAGGGACAGCAGTGAGCAGAGAGATTTTGTGTAATCCAGCCATTGCTAGTGCAATTTTTTCCTTATTTGAGTCTCTTTTGTTATTAGAGTTGGAAAAAAAAATGTGGTAAATGATGCTGTTGTAAACTCTTCTTCCTTGAAATTATTTAATTCCTAATGTGTGCAGAGGCATTTGTCTTGCTAATACATAATATGTATGCAGGTGGTTTTCTGGAGGAAACACGTGCCAGTTAAATCCATCACTGTATGAGTCAATATAACAATATCAAGCATATATTAAAAATTATTAATAAACAATTAATGACAAGAAAAAAAAGAAGAAAAATTAATAACTTAAAACTGTGTGGAGGTATCTGGAGATTTCCCTCAATATGAATTCAGGTCTTGCTGACACCGTGTTAACCAGAAATTACTCTGCCTTTCCATGAAGAGTTCCAGGTTCATCAAGAGACAGATGTCAAAGGTTTCTCTCTCAAACCCTCTTCTTTTTTGCATTCCTTATATTGAATTCTTAACTTTTAATTGCTGTGGTTTATCCTTTTGGCATATTTGTGTGTGATAATAGTACCCTCCCCTTTCAGTTACTGGAATTATATAATGCATTTACAAGTAATATACATTTTAAACATGGAAAGAAAGATACACAAAACAATGCATTTAGAAAGAACAGGAAACATTAATGGGCTTTTAATGTATTTTTAACTTCTTTAAGGGTATACAGGATTCAGTAACAAAAATTGAAGCACTTCCTTATGTTTTTAAACACAGACTCAGGGGAAAAAAAACCCACACTTGGAAAGAGATTAGTCTCCCCAGCCTTGACACACCTAAAGCATAGATGTGTAAAACTCAGCCGGTTCCCTAGGCTTCTTTTAAAGTCAGCAGAGATAAGCATTCCAGAGAGTAATTCATCTTATTCTTAGATTCCTTTCTTAGCACGAGATTAATTTCCCTTCCTAGATTGTAAAAGGAGCCTGGAATGACTAGTTGAGACTTAGATGCCCAGACTGGAGATGCCTAGTCTAGGGCTAACTAATCTGTCCCATCATTTAAAGCTGAAGGCACTGTTGGACCATTTAGTCTGAATTTCTATATATCAAATTTCACACGGTGTCTGAATCCAGCAATTTCAGCTAAAGCTGATGGGAAGCTGAGCCGATATTAAGGTCAGCTTTAGCTCATCTGTTGCTGAGGCTCCTGTCATTATGTTACCAATCTGAATTCCCAACCCTGCATTAGAACATGCGCCTCTGCAAGAATGTGAGTGGGTGAACTCTCAGCCTTCTATTTTTCTATCTCTGATGCTGAGCTATAACAGAATCTGTCCCCAATGCAAGTGAGACAAGTTTTCTGATTGTAAATGAAGAATATGGAGAATTATTCTATTCCAGCTACTAAGATCCTGTTTCATTTTAGTTGATTGTCTTGCCTGCCTGTGGCTTGGTTCCAGACATGAAAATAATTGTTCCAAATCGTTGCTCTGCTTCAAACAGCTTTTTGTTCATTTCCCATGCAGTAACTTTGTTGCTTCTCAGGTGATAACTTTGGGTATCCTTTCAAAACAGGATTGTCATGTATTAGGTGTGAAAAAAGTCCCTCTGAATACTATGGTTTCCAATCTATTTTTGAGAATGTGATGCTTGCTGTATCTTAAGTTTCATTTTCCCACCTTCAAAATATTGTGATATTGAAGATCAGTTAATATCAAATGCAGGAGTTTAAATCCTGTCTGATTCTAGTATGTCTCATTAGATTACACCTGTTCAAAAAACCTCTGTACTAGTTTTCTACAAAATCTTTTATAGACTTAAAAGTGGTTCTTTTTTCCCTTTATAAGTGCTTCCACAGTAATGTTCCAGTATGCTGTGGCTCTCTGACCCCCTTTTATCATGTCACTAGTTCTCCATCTAGGCATGTATGCATGAGACTGTTATTTGAAATATCCTCATTAACAGCTGGATTTAGTCTTAGCATCTATAGCTCTGACTGTAAAGCAAATGATGCAAATTTAGCAAATGGTCCCCACCCTGTCTTTCAAGTCCACATTTAAGGAACACAGGTATGCAGGAGATTTTTAATGAGCTTTTAGCCTGTGAATTGTACAGTGTCTACTGTGAAGAAGGGCCTTGATGTCTGTGGTTTTAGAACAGAGAAATCTAGGATTTAATTTATGATGTAATAGCAGTCACCAGAGGAAATCACGTCATGTTTTTTGTTGTTTCTTAAAGTATGTTCAGTTGACAGGGTTCGGGTTTTTTTTGTTTGTTCATTTGGTTTTTGTCTCATTTGCCATGTTTTCATACTGATCTGCAAGCATGGCAACAAGCTTTTTTTCCTATCAATCTAACTTCAGTCAACTTCTGATTGGTGTATGAAGAAGTCAGGTCTCAAGTGATCAAAACTACTTGCCCAAAACTAGCAAGCATCTTAGTACAACTATGATTAATTTTCAAACTGAAAAATGGCTGTAATAAATTGAATGTTAGGAATTTGTATTTATAAGGCATTCATTCACTATAGCAAACCACCATGGAAACAACGATGAAGAAAATAATTTTATTCTCAATGTGAGGTTTGAATAAAGTGTACTACGAGGTTTGGGGTCAAACACTGAATAAGGAAAACAACAAAAAATACCATCTTGCATAAAAATAAACATAACTAGGAGCTTCAAGGAAGAAACATAATGAGTCATGTAACTAAAATATTATGATGGATGTGTCAAAGAGGCTATAAAGTTGCATATGTATGGGCAATTTTTCTGATGTTTCTGAATGCTTGAATACATAACCATGACATTCTACTCACAAAAGGGTGTGCATACTCTAGTTTAATAGAATTCTGCATATTTCTAACATCTTAGAAAACAATCTACCATCTGATTGGCTGTAACTGTGTTGGTAATGATCAGGGTCATCAACATTTTTCCAGACAGTGCCACGAAGTGCTTCAGCTTCAGGAGTAACAAGTATCAAGAGCAGACTATGCATCATCTGTGTACCAGCTGCTATGGGAAATGTGATATAAGGAATCCAAAATATAAAAATATTAAGAGCCTTAGAAGTTCAATTACAATTTCTTTAAAGATATGTACCTTACTGATTAGAAGCACTTCTGCCTATATGATGATGGCTATTCTAGATTTCTGTTTCTGTGCGCCTGCATATCTATCACAACTCCTGTTTCTGAGTCTTCTGCGGAGTATTCAATTGGCTCTTTTCTTATTTTATATTCATGCCAGGGAGTTGTAGTAAATAATTCTAGATTGATAGCTAAGATCCCAGCCATAGGCAGTCCTCTCATCATGAAACACAGTCAAGTTGGTCAGACAAAATTCACCCTTGGTGGTCCCAAAGCTGCTGTTTCCAGACCCTCTTCTTGTCCTTCATATACTTGTAAATGGCTTCAGTAGGATTTGACCAATATCGTTCCCAAATACTGGATGATGCTGGCCAGCCTGTGGTTTCCCTGATACTCATTACTCTTTTGGAAGCCAAGCATGTCACTTTCTGCCATGTGGGTAGTGCTTCACTCCCACAAATCCAGATGCTTGAGAGCAACTTGGCCAATGGAAACTGAGAAAAACAAGTCATCACCAGGCTCAAGGCCAAGCTCTAGGTATTCCGCGCACTCCTTTGCACAGAACTCGCCTTTCCTCCTTGCTTTTCCAGCTGATCTTTCCTAAAGAGCCTGTGTCCGCTCATTGCAGCTCACGTCTGCTGGTGTATCTGCCTCGCCATACCTCCTTACCACACTTGGGATTATTTCAATGATCATTCCAATAAACAGCATAGCCTTTTTCAGATTACTTTTGCAGCTCAGAGGGTGTTAGGCTAGCCACTAGATGCAATTATTCCTTTTGTGAATTCATGTAATGAAAAAGTGAACGTACACTAGGGAATCAGCAGCTATTTTGGAAAGTCATGGAGCAATGAGAACCTCAGTCAGTCTCTTAGCTTTTCGGTTGGTCAACAGCATAGGCTTTAAGATTTGAATTTTCTTAAAAGTGAAAATGCAGTTAATGGTAATTGACAGCCTGTTTCTGAATAAATAAAAAATCAGTCTTCACATATAATTAAAAATGTCTCTAATGAATTAGCACATCACTAACGGGGCAGAAGACTAGCTATAACTATTGGACCTGTGACATGTCATAAACCCCCCCAAACAAGGAAATTAACAGATTTGATTTAAACTGTCAGATTATTACTATTATAAATTATGTTATATAGTAGATACTTTGTATGCATCTTGAACTTATTTATTCATTCATTTTACTTCAAGATAGAGGATCTGTCAGTTAAATCACACGCTATAAAGTAACATGTTGTGAAGGCTGATAATATATTTAATATGAAAAGCTTGCTATTAAAATCTTCCTAATATTATCACATAATACTGTGCAAATCTGTGGATTGAGGAAAATCAGAGGAGATAAGATCAAGGATAAATTTGTCTCATCTGATAACTACTGTGTATTCTGGGGATATACCATATAGATTTACATATTCTGTATGAATATTTAATCATTATGAAAAATAGGGTTCTAAGGTTGCCTGACTCCATCCTAGTAGATACAGGAAATAGGGGTGGTGCAGAAGAAAAAATAAGATGGAATTTAATATCTTTTTGTAATCACAAATGCTGAGATAGAGATAATAACAATGTCAACATTTTCATCACTATTTTGTTACCTTAGGCTTAGAAATATGATGGTTGGTCAAAGCATATAAGAAAATGTGGGAAGAGAAAATTAAGACAGGTTGAAAGCTACATTCTGAATTCCGTCATAGCAATGTCATCCTCTTTAGTAACAAGAATAGTGTCTGTCCGGGACAGGGCATAGAAATGTTCCTAGGACTGTAATGGCATGCAGCTGTTCAGTCATCATCTATGGCAGTATTCTTTTATCACCATCACAATTAAAGCCCATTCATCTTGGACAGACAAGATACATTGAATTAGAATGCAGTTTAGGTCTCTGAAGCACCATACTATTTTTTATCATAGTTTTAACATTGTTCCAAATGTCATCAGTTCTCAGATGCAGCAGAATCTCAACATAAAGAATGGCTCACTGACAATATGTAGTCCATTACTCTCTATAGAAAAAAACACAACTTTACCTTGATGTGATGCACTTAAAAGAAACAGCTGAAAGGTGATGCATTGTTCAGGAATCATTATTACTTTTTCGTTCTTTCATACTTCCCATTTTAAATAAATGGTTTATAGTAATATAGTAATAAAGTAATATTATTAATTCTTAAGTAATTTTAAAACTACTGGTTATCATACAGATTGTGTTGTCCCCATGTATTTCTCATGTCCTGTCAACCGAAATCAGATACCTTGTTGTGTTAAACCTCCTCAAACACCTGGTAGACTAAATTCTCACTCTGAAGCCCTGATCTTTTGACTTCTGATTACAGGATATATTAGAGTACTTCTGTTACTATTTTAAGTCTTAGAACACTGCACATTTTATTTTACATAATATTTGGTACTAGCCAGTTATTCTTGGAAATATTTTTTTCCATTTTTAATCATATAAACCATATGTCTTTCTCCTCTTAATGCACGAGATAAATATAGACTCATAAGCATTTTGTTTGGGTTGTTTTATGGGAGGAGGAAGTTGTACTCTATTAAGTCTCTTCCCACTCCCTTTAAATCCGACTTGTATTTGTTTTATATATGTAAGCAGGGAATATGTTAATACATGTTTTTACTTTGTGTGCTGAGCTGTATCACCTATATGTTGAAATGTAAGTGACAAGACAATCAAACAGAGAAAGAATTTAATTCAGAGAACTATAAAATATATCAAATTGCCTAAAGTAATTTTCAAATCTTCGTCATATTTCAGTTCTATCTTCTGTAGTGATATATTCTTGATTCAAGGAATATTATAAATGGATTTGGTGGGGGGATTGTTCAGTGGATAAGAAATTGGTTGGATGGTCGTATTCAGAGAGTAGTGGTCAATGGCTGAAAGTCCAGGTGGAGATCCGTGACTAGTGGTGCCCCTCAGGGATCTGTACTGGGACCAGTGCTGTTTAGTATCTTCAATTATATAGACCATGAGATTGAGTGCATCCTCAGCAAGTTTGCAGATGACACTGATCTGAGTGATGTAATTGTCAAAACAGAAGCATAGGATGTCATGCAGAGAGACCTGGACAAGCTGCAGAAGTGGGCCTGTGAGAACCTCATGAGGTTCAATAAGGCGAAGTGCAAGGTCCTACCTGGATCAGGACAATCCCCATTTTCAATACAGGATGAGGGATGATGTGTTTGAGAGCTGTCCTTCAGAGAAGGACTTGGGGGTGCTGGTCAATGAGAAGCTCAACATAAGCCAGCAATGTGTACTCGCAACCCAGAAGGCCAACCATATCCCGGGCTGCATCAAAAGAAGTATGACCAGCAAGTCAAGGGAGGTGATTCTGCTCCTCTATTCTGCTTTTGTGAGGCCCCATCTGTAGTACTCTGTCCAGTTCTGGAATCCTCAATATAAGAAGGATATGAAACTTTTGGAATGGGTCCAGAGAAGGCCTAGAAAGATGATCCAAGGGCTGGAGTATGTCCATTATGAGGACAGACTGAGAGTTGGGCTTGTTCAGCCTGGAGAAGAGAAAGCTATGAGAAGATCTTATAATGACTTTCCAGTACTTGAAGGAGGTTACAAGAAAGCTGGAGAGGGACTGTTTACAAAGGCTTGTAGTGATAGGACTAGGAGCAGTGGGTATAAACTGGAGAGGGGCAGATTTAGGCTAGACATAAGGAAGAATTTCTTTGCTATGAGGGTGGTGAGGCACTGGAACTTGTTGCCCAGGGAAGTTGTGGATGCCCCATCCCTGGAGGTGTTCAAGGCCAGGTTGGATTAGGCCTTGGGCAGCCTGATCTAATGAATGCGTCCTTGCCTGTGGCTGGTGAGTTGGAACTACATGATCTTTAAGGTCCCTTCCAACTCAAACTATTCTATATGATCCTATAAAGAAGGAAAGTAACCAACAAAATTAAGATAACGGAGGTAAATATTACATCAAACTTTAAAACAAAAATAAAAAATAGAGTAACTATTGTGTTGCAAACCCACTTCTAAATGCACTGTCATGTCTTTCATTAGCAAGGCAATATACCAGCATTATTTAAAGGCTACGATATGTTTCTGTCAGCTTAGCTAAGTGCCACAAACAAAAGTTACTGCAACTGTGAGGCAAATGAGTTGTCTCTAGTAAGGAGTAGAGATATGCTGCTAACAGCATATGTATAAATTTGAGTAAAAAGAGAGGTAGTAACTATTACTAGTTCCAGCACAGTTTATCTACTGAAGCATCACAGAACTTAAGCCCAGACAACAAAGTAAAACATACAATCTGGCCTTTAGGTCTTTGTCTTGGCAATATCTGAGCTTTGAGTAAATGTCAAGACCTCAAATGCAAAGCAGATATACCTCTGTAAACCTATATGTGACAGTATGATACCTACGCAATACATTAGTAAGATAAAACTACTCAGACCTTCAGGAGACTAGCCAGTGTGCCAGAGGAAGAAAAAAATGTGCAATCAGAAGTGCAGCAAAAGAAGAAAAATATTTAAATGAGATATGCAAGATGTGAGTGGGACAAATCTTGTCTTTTGAAGAAAGATACAAAAATAAAACCAAAACAAAACCTAACCCAAATCCAAATTCTTTCTTTAAAGAGGGTAAGAAATTGCTTCCAGATCCCAAATTAGCAATCAGTATGATTTTGTCATTCTAGGACTTATAAATTAAGTGTCAAGCATCCTAATAATGATGATCCAGCAATATTGTATTGAAAAAAACCCTACTCTTTTGACAGTTGCTGTTAACAGCCACCCAATATTTCCAAAAAGAACAGCCTGATGATTCCCTCTGTGCATCTAGCATTAGGTGGTAGCAAGGAGTTCCTGAATACTATACTGGAATGTAATTTGCAGATGTGCATTAAATCTGCACAGCTTTTCTTGACCTCCCATGCTGCACTTAGTTTAGGGTACCCTTATGTTCTCCTGGATGAAATTAATCATGTTGAGGACCATAGTTTTTCAGTAAGAAAGGGGATTTAAAAAAATGAAGGGATTGCTGCTCCAAATTTGAAAGTAACTGTTCAGGAAACTTGTGTGTGATGGAGAATTAAACAAAGAACATTATAAATGTGATAGAACAAAGCTCTTCAGCACCTTTATGAACATTTCATGTTTTCATTTCATTTCAGAACTGTAAAGCTGGGTAAGTTTGATGAGGTTTCAGGAAGGTTTCCAAGGCTCTGACATTTACTGCTATGGTCTTTGAATCCAGGTGTAAATGTGCCTGTGTATGTTGGCTCATCTGGACTTTTGGCAATGTCTGGGACTAATTCAGTGCCTCCTCCTGTGTGTATTCTGGCAATGCCAGGGGGCTGGGCGGCCATATGCTTCTATATTAATTTTGGCAAAGCTAGCATTACTTCAGTGCACATTCCAAAACACATTCATAATGTAGAATCTGCTGTTGTCCCAGTGGTGCTGCCGGTGACGTTATTTTGAAATCCTAGAGGTAGTCAATAGAGTTTTTTGTTGTTGGAAGGTGGAGTATGATTTTATTATTATTATTGTAGTTTTAAGTGTTGCAAGTAAGCGAAGGAAAATACTCCATACTTTTACACTTGCAAAATACCCTATATTTCTCTGGTACATGAGAACTCAAAGTCTTAGTTTTGCTTTTGCAGCAGAAACATATGATGAGTCAATGCAGCTGAAGCTAGACTTTTGCTGTCTGAACCAGTTTAGAATAATTTTAGTAAAGTTCCTGGGGTTTAAGATAAAAATGGCTTCAAGTTTTAGAATTTGTTCTTGTTCCTAATAAAGCTAAAACTCTTACTTTGCTTGCTTTCAGCATGAAATAGGCTTCTATCCATGTATATTTTCTAACTGATCTCAGTTAACTATTGTTCACATAAAATAATACAAATAAAATAGAAAAAAATCTTGGTTTGAATTTTCATTATTTTGTAATTTAAAAATCTGTCTGAACAAGTCAGATCAAAATAAAATCTTTGATGAAAAGCTGATATATCTGGTCCAGAAAGATTCCTCATCAAAGAATAATTTTGATTCTTTTGGTAAAATAATAATTTATGAAAGCGAACTGTATAGCAGAGTGGGGATAAACATAATGGACTTGAAAGTTCTTGCAGATTTCTACTTTTACTGAATAATGCATCATAAAAAAAAAAATCAGATTGACTGTGGGAACTGTGGTTTATGGCTTCTTCGTCTCCAGGTGTTCATAAAAAGTGTTTTAAGAGAGCACTTAATTTTAAAGGCATTTCAGTCTTAATATGTCTCCTTGCAAGGTAGTTTTTATTTAAATGAGAACTGTCTATTTTATTTTATTGCGCACGCAGTTAAGAAAAAGGTAGAATTGTGATGCTGTATGACAAATAATGCCACCAAGAAGATGAGCGTGCAATTGACAAACTATGAAAATCTAGTTAGTGAAGCATAATCTTTTTTGCCTGTTGTCTTGGCTTTTACTGCTGTGTGAAGAAACCAAAAATGCATCTTAACATTCCGTGGAGCAGTAAGGGCATTTTAGAAGATGCTCTTCTCTACAGTTTCCTACTTTTGCCAATAGGTGTATAATGTTAATGTAAACATTTTCATGGCTACCCTAGTCATTGCCTTCTTGCTGATTCAAGTTAGACACTGTAGCGATCAACTTGGTTAGTGGTATGAACACTGTGGTAAAAAATAGACCATAGAGAAGGAGAAACATATCCTTTCCATTGAAAAATGATATTCAGTTACATGGTTTAGCCTCCATAGCAGTGAATATTTAAAGCATTCTTCTGAAGTTTCAGGAAAAAAAATCTAAACTATTCTAAAATATTCTTTGTTTACTTCTTCAACACAAATCATTTGCTTTTAATTTATGCATAATCTCGTGGAAGGAAATTCACTCATCAATCCTCTATTGAAGTTGATCCAAAATGTCTGATTTATGTAATGGCTTGGGGAGGAAAGTCTACCTGAAATTTTTCTCTGTGAAGAAATGCAAGTTTTAGTGTAGTTACATAAAATCCAGTTTCCATACATGCCTCATTAAACCAAGAGGAACTGTAGACTTGTATTTTCAAACGTGTAAAAATGTCAAAGCAAAAGTGTGCAGTCATTCAGATAAGAATATATATAGGTCAATCATCCATCAGAAATATCTAGGGTAAGAATGTTATGTTAAATTTTTTTCTCCTTCAACCTCCAGTTGACATTTCCTTCTGTTTCTTGTATTTTAAGTTCTTGTTCAAGACCTCTAAGGAGTGAGATTGAGAGGGCCATTGGATCTTCTGTCTTGGGTATGACAGCTAGAGGTATATGGTTAGTCTTGCTATATTTCTTCCATTGCATAAGCCCACATCTTTTAGCAGGTCGGTTTTGTTTTTCAGCAAGTAGCAATGACAACGACTAACTGAAAATTCAATGAGAGATACATGCTAGGCTGGGTGAATATTTGCAAGAAAGGCTTTCGGTCCACAGGTGAACTAGTACTTCCCTACTACCCTTGAATTTTTATTTAAGTTATGAAGCAAATCTTGCCACAGAGCATTGAAAATGAGTTTGCACAGGAAAATATTTGCTAAGATATGCATCTGTTTTCACTGTTGTACTGAGAGCAAAATCAAGGCAAAATCTCTTCTCCAAGGCTAAGTAGCACTGACCAATCTAAACGTATTTGCAATTTACAAGGAACATCATGATAATGAGGAATGAGGAAATATCAAACGTGTTATCACAAACCAAACAAACTTCATCGAAGAAAAGACAAATTCCACAGAATTCTGTGACTTTACATGGTGAAAAAGCAGTTTCTAGGTGACAGTTGCTTGTCCGCAATATTACAAATATTCAGTAAGCTAAATCAAAGGTGCTCTGTAAATTGTGCTTGTAGTATGTCTAGTGTGTAATTTATGAAGAGAAAAGTGCCCCACAGTCAGCTTTCCTGGAAATAATTCAAGTTTATTGTTCAATTGCCTAATTTCTAATTGTGAAATGGTTTAAAAGGGAGTAAATTAGGTGCTACATTCCCTTGATATTGTCTTTCTCCTTGATTCCATCCTAATAATGTTACTGTTGACATTCTTTCTTTGACATTTATTTTGCTCCATTCAGTAGTTCTGTGATTCCATGAGAAATTAATAGATTAATAGAGTCCACTTCTTAGTTTTATTCATTATTTTATTTGCATTACTGCTTAATTTGGATTAAAGAAGTTTATCTTGTTTACTGCCCAGAAAAAAAAGTGTTAGCAAAATAATGAAAACCCAATGAGATAAGCTAGTCTAATTCTCAAATGCTTATATTAATCCAAGCAAGTAAATTTGCTTAACCGCAGTGATGCATCCAAGGCCTTAAGTCAGAAAGAGTTTGGACCTTTCTGTAATTAACAATGACCTTAAAAGTCTTTATGTTTAAAGATGGATTAAAGATAATGCATCACTACACTCAGTAAGACAGATTCTGTTCATGACAACTCAGAATAAGAATGGGAGTGATATAGAATATATTTTTCTTTAGTTACTTTAATAACAGTGAACAGTTTTCACAACTTAATTGCAAGATTTGGAGTGGCACAAGGCCATTTTCAGTTCCAGAGGTTTGACTGAACTGGATTGTAAGTTTTTTGCTTTAAATTATGTATGTGATTATATATGGACTGCCCTTTGGGCTTTTGATTTTTTAAAACATGATATTTGGTTTTGTCTATTTAATTTTACTATGGTTTCATCTTAACGCCGATTTTTGGAAGTCATAATTTTGACTTCAAACCTAACAGACATCATTTTGTGTTAAATTGTTGTATTGTCCTAGGCATTCTATGTAGTTTAATTTCTTCAGAACTTTTTTTAGACTAGTGAATTTTTGGCCTTGTGAAGGCAGTGAAATGCCTGCTACATTACTTGTTAGATTTACCTCTATATTGTACAATCAAGTGTCATTTTAGCTCAAAGATGAAGATTCTGAATAAAATCTTAAGGAATGTATTTTGAGTAGAGCCTGCATTCTCTTTATCTCTAAGTATTTTTTTATTATTATTTAAAAGAATAAGTCTTAGCAGACCATATATTAGAAGATTTTATTTTCTCTCCATTTATGTACAAAGCCCTCTACTCAACTTTTCCAACTGCATCATAAAATGTTGTATTTGACATTAGCTTCTAGAATGAACTTCTGCTCTTGTGGACTGTAACATACAGCTGTTCCAGAATTTGAAAAGAAGTTCAATAAAATACTTCATTTGTATTCAGTTTCCTCTATCTCTTCATTCATAAATATATCAATGAGAACATGTATTTTTCTCCAGTCACCCCTAAAATGTAGAAAATTATGCTCATTTAGCAAAGGAAGATGAGTTATTTGAAGATTTGTTGTGTGTCTTTCTGAGATATGCCTTCCTGAGAGGTTCTGATGTTGTTGGTACTATAGACACATGGGAGACCAAAGAGAGGAAGTTGAAGCAAATTCAATGTCAGTGACTAGAGAGCCTTCTTTCAACTGCCTCCCTCCTCTGAAACTTTTTAATCTCCTGAATATTCTTACAGCCTATATGTAGAGTTAGAACTTTATAGGCACAGATTTCCTCCATATCTACCTAGATTTACTCCAGAAATGCTGTCCACTTGTATGTGTGATGAAGAAACAAAAAGTTTTCCAGAGAGTCTATTCTCCTCTACCATTAGAAAATCTCAGAATTTGTTTCAAACACAGCTAGGTACGTTTGATGATATACATGTGGCAGCACCTTTACATAACATACTGACGCTTACCCAGGAATGAGGGTGTCAGAGGGTACAGTACTCAGGAGGGAACAAAAGCTGACTGGCATGCAGGCTGAATGTGGAAACTTTCCATCCTTTTTCATAATGTACGCCTATTGTTTAAAAACTATCTTTAAGTGTTGTTAAGCTAAAGAAAGAATATAAAAGGAAACATGACCCTTTGACCCAGTAATTAAGGAATGCATCAGTAAGAAGGGACCTCTTGTGGTGCCTGGTGCAAGGATTAACTTTTGTTCATAAAACAATCACAGGAGAAAATATAAAAAGTAATCACCTTTTCTGATTAATTTTTTAGAAAAATGTAAGACATCTGAAAGATTTGCCGAAGTTATATTTGTAGACTGCTGGTAGCAAATGAAAACAACTGTTTTGCCCAAAGTCCAGAGCATGATATCTGAGTCCCATACAGGAAAGGATGAGAAAAGATTGAAGAGATGCTCACTGCACAGTTTTTTCTACAGGCTGACTCAGACTGAGCTTCAGCATGTTGGTTGGTTTGGAATTCCTTGGCTCTTAATACTGTAGTAGCAGGAATTAAAGCTCCTTGAATTCTCGTTTGGAAATAAGATATAAGATATAATGGCAGATTATAGGTACCAACATCTTCTGTTAGACTGTAATCTTACCATTGTTTGATACCTAACATTTCCTAAAGCAGGCCACATGTCTAAAAAATTACGCCTAGACAGAAGGATTAGTTCTTCAATTTCCCATTGTGGAAGAGTCTCCAAAAATCTGGAGATCAGAGGTTTACTAAAAAAATCAAGAAAATACATAAAATAAGAAATCAATAGTGGAATTGACCATAAACCTGCAGTCAGATTTTCATGACAACATAAATCCCTCCCTACAGAGGATGCTGTATCAACAGTGATTTGACATGGTACAACTGTAAAAGGTTTTTTAAAGTTTTTAAGGTTTTTTAAAGTTTTTAAAGTTTTTTAAAGAAAGTTAGTTTCTCCTTAATTAGCAAGAAGTATTACTTAGTATGCCACATCAATGATATTGTTACTGGCATACTACTTTCAGTTCTGGTGATGATGCTTTAAAAGCTGTTGATGCAAACTAATGACTAAAGGATTAAAAGTGGTTACATTCAGATTTATCTCTTGCATTATGATTTTAAAACAGTTTTGTAGTTCAAAAAATAGAAAGTGAAGAGTGGCCTGTTTTAAGGTTCCAAATGAATAAATGATTTCTACCAATAAATAGCTCTATAATATAAAAGAAGTAAAAATAACCTGTACATGAAAACTGAAACTAGATAAAAGATCAGTCTATTTGAAGGCACTATACTTTCATATGTAATCATTGGGCAAATGTATTCAGTGGTATGGTAGTTGCTCCATGACATTAAATTCAAGCCATCACATTTCTCTCACACATATGATAACCCTAGAAGAAATGAAGGACTTAATTCCTGAATTATTGCATGACTTATTTATAGCCTGTGTTATGAAAAGACCAGATGTCTGTAAGAGTTCCTTCTGGCCCTTAAATCTAAACCTCTGTGAAGAGGCTACTGAAAAAAAAGAGTTCACTGAAATTGAAGCCGACACTGGACTATAAACCCCATGAAATAAAGTGAGTGAAATATTGGTGCACTGGAGATGATGAACATCCCTTGTATTCTATAATTTCATCCCACATGACTAAGCTTTTGAATTATAGTTCAAAGACATACAAAGACTGATTGTCAGAGCGTAGCAGTATGTAATATTGTCATCTAATTAAATCCTTTTCTAGATCTGCATTTATTACTTGTGTTCATTATGAAAATATTGGATTTATACTTATAAGAAAACACCATAACTGAAATTATCAGATATTAGGTGTGTTTTGTTGAATTTAATTAAATAATTTTGTGTTAAAAATTTTGTAGGAATATGAGCTGGGATATCTGAAGGTTTCATCAGGAAGCCTTGCACTTTTCAGATAGCTTTGCTGCTGTGTCTAATCATGGTTTTTCTAGGAACAATAAGTTAGATGGTTTAGAATTTTGTTGCTCAACATCCAACCAAGCTGAAGTTAAATGCTGTGAATTGATAGTACTAGTTCTTATGTAAAAACAGACAAGCAATGTAGTATTTAATTTGCTAATTTTTATATATATATATAACTAAGCTACATAAATAATTAAAGTATTAAGTAAGCCTTATGAAGATGGGCTCCAATAGCATTGTATGTACTGACAGAAACCAAGAAAGAGACTCAGTTATATGTTAATTAAAAATCACCTTGACAACTGAAGAAATCCTTTTGTAGACTTCTTAGAATTCATTTACATGTAATTAATCAAAACATCGTTTGAGAAGGTTTAAATTCATTTCAAGGAAATATACAAGTGTTATTTCCTGTTTTAAAAGTATGTTTGTAGCGTTGTATGAAATGCAGATTTTTTTCTAGTGACGCAGGTTTCCAAATTTCTTTGCTGTGAGCAAATGAAAAATCAGTGGAACATTTTTGTAAGTGATGTATAAAAATATTAATAGCTATTTTCTTTTTTATGGAATACTTCTAGCTTATATAAGAAGAGAAGGAAACACACAGGACCATCCTAAAGGTCATCCTGTTTGTATAACCACACTTTAAAAGAACATTTAAAACTATTATTTGTTTCCTACAACAGGAATTGCATGCTATGCCACTTGTTCACTTTCCACAAGCCCACAACCCACAAGACTGAAAAATCTATTAAGAGTCACATGTGAGTGAACCCACTAGCCTTTAATGTGCAAGAATAGACATCAGTCATTTCTCTATCCCTTTGTTGTTCTAGTCTTACTCATCAACTAGGAGTCAGTGCTGCATGACTATGAGTATACATAGGATTACCTGTTATAGTCACCAAGCCCCTTTAAGTTAATACTGAAGTGTGAAAGCTGTGCAATGCAAATCCTTTTGCAGTTTTGCAGCTTTGCATGTTCAAAGTAACGTGTCCATCCCAGATGAATTATTTGTGTGATAATCCAAGAAATTTTCATAAAGCGTAATTAATTTTATGGTAGTATATGTAGAATTAGTCCCATAGATGCAGTGCACATATCTTTATAAGCAAGACAGGCTTCACTGGCATAAAGAATTTACAAGTCTAAATCACAAATTTGTAGTATAAAAAAATAAGATTAGTCTAAAATTGGCACTAAAATTAATATAACTTCATGTTCCCTTTAATGTGTCAAAAGCTTTAGTGTGTCAAAACAAAGATCTACCTAACAGTGGTCAACTAGATACCCAGGGAAGAATATAAGTAATCTTAAACTTTGACTGAGCCCTTACTATACTTTCAGTTGCTTTTCAATAATCTTATGATCCATAATCAAGAGCCAGGGGCATTGTCTTTACTTTAAGTCTCTTGAAAGATTTTCATTCCCATCAATAGAGCCCTTTTTGGCCCTATGCATATGCCATTCACAGCTTTCAGATGATAGAAAGGTAAAGTGAGGAAAATGGGTTTTAAAGGAGCTAATGAACACTGCTTAGTACAAGTGAAGGAAAGGGACTGTCTTTTGTACCTTAACTAAAATGTACCTATTCCAGCGACTCATGTCATCACTTCAAAAGGGTTGGCAGGTACTTGGCTGAATTAGCACATCAAGCTGCAAGCAAATTCATTTTCAGTTACCAAGGGATAAATTCTGGTATTTGCCTATGATGAAAGAGTTTATGCCTTTAAATGAAAACATATTGTAGTTTTACTAACCAAGCTTGGCCAGGACTGAGATTGTATTTCACACCTGAAATATGATGTCCCCTGCATCATTGTCTGGTACTGTTTTCTGCGTCTGACAGGTGTTTCATCAAAACAGAAGAGCTGCCATACCAGCTGAGCACAGAAGTCCGTCTAGCCTAGAATTTGTCTCTGACAGTTGCCAGTAATGGATGATTATAAGAGCAGGGCAAATAGTGATCAGTCACTACCTTATTTTGGTTTTAGCCTACCACAGAAAACAGGAGAACTGCAGACTAAGGTGCTGCGTTTTGACGTATTTTAAAGCTAGCGGTTTCTGATATTAGAAACCACAGATATCAGTTCAGCTGTTTTCTTCAGCAATAGGAATTCTGACAGCAGCTGTACAATGAAATGTGATATAACCATTGTGCATCCACCATGTTTGCTGAAGTGCTAGCTGCTGGTATTTAGGGACTCCTCATTTCTATTTATTTTTCATTCAAGCTGCTTTTGTAAGAGGGATAGGCTGTACACTAAGTAATTTTCCCCCTACAGCTTCTGGTGATAAACACCAGCTGTCAACAGTGAATGCAGTGACATGAGAGGCATACAATGATTTTCAAGACAAGGTCAAATGACAGGTAGTTAAATAATGTAGAAAGGATGATCTTCTGAACAAGAAAAAAGTCTGAGGTTGGAGCAATGTTTTTCACAAAATTTACTATCAGCAGATGGCAATGCAGAGGTCAAGCTCTCAGACAGAATATGTCATGTACCTGAATAAATAATTTGTGTACAAATGATACTCTATGAAAACTAATTTTTGCTATTGAGATACCTACCTGACCTTGTGATGTTACTGTTAACACTCTTTAAATTGTTGTGTGAATTGCATTATGAGATAGTCCTTGAAATGATATATTGCTACTATAGTAACATTTATATTGTTATATGTATCATCAAAGGTCTAATGATTCTGAGAGCATGAAAGTTCAGTTTTCTGTGTTTCACAAGCTGTTGTGTATCCCTAGAAGTGTCTTATGATGGGACCATGGCAGAAATCATCTTCTTCAGTATTTAAGCTAAATTAGCTAGTTCTGGGATTATGTCTAGTTGTTTTAGTGCCCTTCATTTCATGTTCCTTTTTCACTTATGTCTGGCTTCCTGTATTCCATGGTGTCTCTTGGGAGGTGTTCTTTTAAGTTGTCCAAAAGCCTACATTTAACTGACATAAAATTAGCAAAGTGTTTCATAATACTTCCAGAACTTAATTTCAATCCTCTTTTAAGCGAGAGGATTTTTAAATTTCTTTATATTAAGAGCATCACATATACTTATTATGCAAAAGTTTAAGTGAAGTCAATAAATATCTTCTTACTATGCTTTTAGAAGAAAAACAAATGAATGTTTTTCTAAAGTGGACCTCTTATGCATGTTGAAAAAAATACAATAAAGCAATAATCTAAAATCAGCGTGTAACCATAGAACCCACAGTGAGCTGTCACAGACACAATAATATAACACTAGTCGAAGATTTTTTTAATGGAAATGTCAAATACAATTGTATTAATAGGAAGTTAGTTCCCTATGGCAATGTAAGTACTATTTCATTGTCAACTGGGAGCTTAAAAGATTCCTTTCCTTATATATTATATTTTAATAAAGGAAATTAAAACATCAATCAAAATCTATGCTAAAATCATGTTAAAGTTTTTAAGGAACTAAGCAATGTAAGAAAATTCACAGATAAGGCTGCCACAATATCCAGAGATTAGAAGCAGTGAAACAATCCACAGGAATTGCTTGCCTTCTGTGAATTGTCAGTTGATGATGAGCTGATAACAAAGTGAAATATTTCTTCCCAGTGAGCTGAAGGTGTGATATTGACTTTTGAAGGTGCAAAGATAACTTGATTAGGCTGAATTTATTCTGAATTTGCTTTCTAGTTTTAAAGAGGCAGTTTCCCTCAGAACGTCATACACTCAGGACATTATCCAAAAGTTAAGAAACTTTTATGAATTAGTGCAACTACACTGATTTTTAAGATAACAAAATCTTCTTTGACCATTGTGACAAAGAAGACAGTTTTGAAGATAGTGTTTAGAGCAACCCTACTTACTGTTCTGAAAATAATCTTACCACCTAGGTTTTGAAAAGTAAGTTAATAAAGAATATGAAGAACTGGGTGATTTTTTCTCAGTAACCAGAAAATAAATGAACTTCCATTGTCTGCAATCACTTTGTGTGAGTCACATTCCTTCACTGGTTCAGAAAGTGTAAATAAAAGTGGGATTCGTTTCCAGTGAAGCAAGAAAAAATGTTATTAAAGCCAAGTCAAATGTTTACGTAACTCTGAGGAAACAGAAACCTGTTGCTAAAATGGCTTTATAATCCAGTTCTACAAAACTTTTCTGCAATGCCACTCTCAGTAGCTACAACTTGTTGAAATGCAATTAATTATTATTTTCCTTTTTATAACATTTAAACAAGAAGAGAAAGATCCATCTTACGGAAATAATAAGGATGAATTATATTGTAATATTACATACACCAAGAGGAGCATAGAGGATGTAATCAGGTTCTAATACTGCTATTTCTGGATTTGAAGATGATCTCCAATGGTTTGCCTTATGATATTTTTATGAGCATCTCTAGCTGGAAGAAGAGATTTTTTTTTTAATATATGTTTCTCTTTGGTTTAGGTGAGAAAGTCTGCAACTTGGATTATGTTTATTGCTTTTTAATCCACACATTGTTTTTGAAGTTGTTGCATGGTGTTTACAAGCTTGCCTTTCAAATAACCTAACAATTGCATGCTAATCATTTGGTATTGGGTGTGTATTTCCATATCATCAGAGTTTTTGGAGGACCTGTTTATTAGCATAGATTGGAAATTGTTGAAAAGGCTGAAAACATAGCTGATGTAGTGAGAAGAGAGTCTGTCAGCAAGCAAGAGTGTTCCATGTAAATATTATTTCTCTTGGCATATTTTACCTTTTATGACACAAACTTCTGCGTTGACACAACTTGTATATCATTGACAAATCTGAGTTGGTAAAAAGCAGTTGAGAAGTGAACAAAGGGATTCAAGTTTTGTATTCTGTATCTTGATTTTCTGAATAGAAAGCAGTGTTTAACCCCTGTATTTCCACTGTTTCCACTGTTACATAAAATTTGTGCAGACCACATGTTTAACCTCTAATAGAAGTAAGGATTCTTTTTTTTTTCAATCCTGTATTTTTATATCAATTCTCAATAAGAATTTAGCAGTATTAATGAAATACAAGACTGGAGGCTAGAACATTGTTGTAGGTACATCAGAAGTGAAATTCACAGTGAATTCAGTTACTGAGTATTTTTCCCTCATTTACAGATTTTGATGGACCTAGTGCTCCTGAGATCTTAAGTGGTAGTCTTAAAGAATGAAGTCTTTTATTTAACTGCAAAATAGTTATAACACAGAAGCAACAAAACATGAGACACATAATGGTTGAAAATATCCATAAGTAATGGAATCAGGGATTCCTCTTCATTGCAGTACCTGCTAAGATTAGTGAGAGAAAGCAATTAAAAGGAACATTTAACACAGCAGTATAATGAGTCTGATGCAATTCATGCTTTTAAAAGTTGTTAGCTTTTGTAATCCTTTCTTGTACAGAAAAGTGAATGCAGAGGTACTAAACAGCAACTTTGCAGATTGTGTTTTATATGAGGAACATATCAGCATCAGGTTGTCATAGACATTTAATCAACTAAGTCAGTGGGGAAAGATCAAGAAAAGATTTTGATCTGAGATGTCATGGAACTCTTCCAATCCTGCTGTCTTAAAAATAAAGAGTAGATATTGTTAAAGCAGATTCTCTAATGCTGCCAATAGAGTAAAATGTAGTGCAGGTAGGGTGCCATTACAGGGAATCATGGTTCTCTTGTCATCCAACTTATTATTATCTTTCATCTGTTCCACCAGAATTATGTTTTGGCTGACAGTCATTTTATGATTTCACACTATGTTATTATAATATTTTCTGATCATAACTTTTGTCCATTTGCATTAAAATTTGTATTTTTACTGACTTGTCTTCTGATCATGTGTAATCTAGGGTAAAAATATTAATGTATATTTTGTGAGGAAACCTCTCTGGTGGTGTCAATCTTTCTCTATAAACTGATAATGGAGCCTACGTGATCACTGTTGGGTGACTGTTGACAGTTATAGAAAAAGTATAATTAGTAAAAGTTAAGCCAAACATGTTGTTTGAATCTCTATCAATATATTTCCTCTAAAACTTCAATCTCACGTAGAAGTGAAATTTTGAAAGAAGTGTTTCATGTTGGTATAAACATATCCATATATGAGATCTTTATTTAGTATATTATTAGAATATTTTACGACTCTACTTTTAAGGATAATTTGTTATAGAGGAGATTTATCTCCTACCATTTATGATAATGTTAATATTTGAGTTTCACTGGGAGTCTTTTAGGGTGTTTTTTCAAGGGATTTTTTTTTTTTCTTTCATAGAGCTACACATTTAGTTTGTGCAAAATGGTTCAGTATCATGCCATATATTGAAGAAGTAGCCTTCTACCAATTTATAAGCATTCCGAGATATTACATCTTGGAAAAAAAATGAGTGCAAGAAGGATATTTTACTACTGCATGGTGAGTTTAATAGCTATGTGACTTCCTGGATATTTGAAGAACAGAAAAATGTAAGTTCCAGTCTGCTACACACAAGATGAATACACAAAGCGCTAGGTAGTATCCTGTTTCAGAAACAGAAGGTGACAAACAACTATGAAATTAGACTGATTAACAAGGCTAAGGGTAACCAAAATAAAAACAGTAGTCTCATATGAGAAATGTCATAAGAATCATGAATAGGCAGGTAAAAGTTGTACATTTCTAGATACACTTACTGGAAAAATATTTTGCAAAATGAAATTAAAAAAGGAAAATATTTTTATGGGTTCTTGTTTCTTGTTATTACCCCAGGTTCAAATGAAAGAAAATATAAATTAACTTGAAAAGTGAAAAATGGCAGAACAAAAACACATGAAAAGAACATACCTCCTAATCAAACAGTTTGGAAATAAAATCACAATGCCTTTCTGTAGTCCAGTAATGCAGTGAAGGTGAATGAAGCAGTGGCATCATACTGAAGTTTCAAGGGTTCAAACTAGACTACAGGAAAGTACATCCGGGAGATTATCAGAAGAAGCCATTCATCCTCTGAGGAATGTTCTCTTCTTTTACTGTTTTCAGAATATGGCTCACGTATGCTCAGTTCATGCTGATTTACAGGATAGAGATTTTCAGGAACAGCAATCCTGACACAATGATGATTTAACTGTCAGAAATGTTTGCACTATCTGACAGAAGGGATGTGGTCAAGGCTTCATAGAAAAGCAGTGATTAGGATCACACTTCTTGTATTTTCTACAGAAGGATAAACTGTACAGTCAAGCCGTAGTTTCCACCTTCATGTTCTTCTATGGCAAAATCCTGAAGAAAATGTAGTAGTATTTTACTTTATCTTTCACTATAGGACTGCTATCTGGGATGTAGGAGATAGCATGGGAGGAGATGTATACAATTTGTGCTAGTTATGATTCTGTGTTTCAAGATGATTCTATATTTCAAGATAGTCTGTAAAGAGGCATAAAGGGATGCAAGGAGCAAGTCTCAACTAATTTCATCACATTTCTTTGGAATAAAAAAGTTTTTATCTGCTTATCTACCTTTAGCAGCAATTAGTGGTTATACATGCTAAAATTCTAACATACATGTGAGCTCATCTCTGACTGAATATATTCTGTTCAGCAAGCTGCCTTCACATCCTTTGCAGTCACATTTTTTCTATGCTTACGAAGACAGCCCTGTACAGTGAATAATGCTGTCTTCTATTTTTTTTCCATTAAAATACTCTAAATATAAATGTGTAAAAAAATAGAAGTAAAAAGGTACAGAGAGAAGAGAAAGCAAGTTAAAAATAATTCAGCAACAAAAAAGCTTTTCAGTCGTCAAAGTGGAAGTTATACCTCTTGTCATACGTCACTTTGAATCTTTGGAGAATACTCAGATACCGTCATGATAGGTATTAGCATAAGAATATTAATGTAATTGCTATTAAAATACATCAGTGTGGGCAGGACTCCATTTCATTTACATAAGGAACTATAGATTAATCTATGAGCACTTTCTGGAGTGATAAGGAGGTAAGAGAAAAGAGGAGAAAATCCTGTGTCTGCCAGTCAGGATTATAGTTGTTCAGGGGAAAGGGGCAAAGGCATATATTTTGTTCTCATTGCTGTTTGTAAATATGCATATACACTTTCTTTATATTGCAGTTGTTGGTGATATCCAAGTAATTTAACAGTGTAACCATATGAGAAAATCAGAGCACCCAATAGCATACCAGTTAAACTGTTAGAGACAGATCTTATGGCATAGGGCTAAGACATGATACAGGTAAAATGTATAATAAAAGCATATAATCGTATGCTGTGAATCCAAAACAAAGTAATTACCATTGCACATGTAAGTCATAGCTTTCTTCATGTGATTTTGTATGTTCATATATATTGCATGCAATTAATGAAAGCCTTACACTTTACATGTTGGTTTCATAGAATTGTAGAATCAATAGATTGGAAAAGACCCACTGGATCATTGAGTCCAACCATTCCCATCAAAATTTGAAAGAATGTATTAGTCTGAAATTGAGTCAAGGCACCTGGTGCATTTACACTCCACACAACAGCATTTACAGAAAAACTACAAACTTTATCTAGGCCAGTGTCAGGAAGTGATGAATGAGGTTAGTGGTGGTGTAACCCCAATTCCTTTCTCATGGGTGCTATTGGCTCCCTTGGAAACATTCCCTGATTGGTTTCAGAATATGCAAGGTTTTCTACCAAATATTTGTGGACTTATAGCTTTTACAGGGCTTCTGAAATGTTTTCTTTTCAGTCAGGAGGGAACACTGTATGTAGTGGAGTACTGTTTTCAACAAGCTGTATAGCACTGCATGTCATTAATAGCAGTTGTTTGTTGATGTGTGAACTTGTACAGATTCACAGTATCCCCTATCAGGTTTAAGAACTAGCATTTGCATTTCAGTAAAACAGAAAGTCAACACTTGAATAATTATATGTCAGTCTTCTATACTACCACTGATGACTTTTTGAAATACCAACTTTATACTGAAATCTATAGAGATATGGTAAAAGTCACAGAGAGTAACTGATACAGCAAATTTACTGTAACATTACCCAACGTATATTTTTCTCAGTTGTGAAAAGTATCAATTAACTGTCCTATTTTCTATTTGATTTGTGAGCTCCCTTTTGATACCAAGCAGATATATTTATGTAGTGTCATAAATGAGTAATGTGAAATTAAAGTTTAGTTTGCAATTTGCCAACAGTCAGATCAGAGTTTAAAAAGACTAATAGGTGAGACTTTAGGACTTTAATATCTTCAATAAAATGGTGTTTTGCAGTGCTGATTTCAGATCAGCATCATTCTCTCAGTGAAATGGGTACTTGGGCATGAATGCCAGTACAGGCAAGGAAATAAAAGACCAGTCCCTTCCAACTCAAACTATACTATGATTCCATGATTCTATGACTGACAAATTCTGATGCTCGACTAGTGTACTTCATGTCCATACGAATTACTTTCATATAAAGTCTTTAAAAATAATGATTAGTATATATAAGCATAAGAAAAACATGATGTAGATCTGTTTGCGTACAGCAAATAAATCTAAATTCTTGTGACACTCAGCTTTGTATTTGCCAGTGAATACCAGTGCTGGCTAACTGTGCTCTACTGCTAGCCAATACCATAGCTTTACAAGAAGAAAACAAATCAGATGATAAAATATTAATTAATTCATTATAGTGGCCTTTTTTCCTCCATACTGGAGAAATCCAGCACCTGTTAATAGTACTTAAAACAAGAGGAAGAAGGAGAGAAAATGTAATTTCTCTGCACTATCCATTAGCAGCAGTTTTTAAATCATCAGCTGAAAGATGACAGTATCCTTTGATTTCCTCCATGCCTACAGAGGAAGCATAAGAAGTTTACAGTGAAATGAATATCTCCAATTATATGGTGAAAATCTAGCTTGAAAAAAGAGGAGCTACTCTTATCTTCTTCATTCCAAATAATAATAATTGGGAAAAAAAACCCAAAAAAACAACAGTACAAACAAGACACAATGAAGCACTATATAGAAGTCCAAAGTGATAACCGCACAAGAACTGATTTTTAACAAGCTGGATAAAGGCAAAAGTAAACTGCTCTAAACTTATATCAAAAGGCACATAGCATTTTAGTTCCCACCTCCTTAATTGTAAAAATTTTACCTTTTAGAAAAGAATGAAAAAGTATGAAAAAGGAGAAAGAAGGTAGAGGCCTGGACGAAGTATTGTGGTTTTGAAGCCCTTCTGACTTCTTCTGACAGTTAACGACATGCACTCTATATCCAGATTGCAGCTGAACTTCAGCAGTGAACAAAATCTCACACTCTGCTGGTCTCATACTCAGTAATGCATGAGGCAAAGTGGGATCATGCTGTTATCAGTAAATTTAGATACCAAGTGCAAAAAGTACACCGAAGTCTGGTACTTTACATGGCAGAGTAACAAGAGGTAGCAGCATCCTTTAGAGACATCTACCACATCTTCCCACCAACCTCTAGTAAATTCTGCTCTGCTAAGAAGGTCATATTCAAAATTATTATTAATTATTATTAAGCACTTTTTCCCCACTTCCCTTTTGTCAGTATTATTTTCTTTTGCAAAAATGTTATAATCTGCCTTACACTTTATTTACAGGAAGTTTTTATGTCTCGGCAACTGTCATGGTTTTAGCCCCAGCCCAGCTAAATTTTGCCAGCTAAAATGGTGCAAGTTGGGCTCCCAAATCCCTTCCTCCCCACCCCCAAGGAAGGGGAAAGGGAAGTGTAAGGAAAGGAAAGAGACTTGCAGTTTGGAAACTAAAACTACAGCTTTAATGAAATTATAATAATAATGATAATAATGATGAAAATAATTAGAAAGTAATAAAATAGGTACAAATATATGAGATTGCGCCTCCACCCGACTCTTCAATGACCATACATCACCACAAATACTGTATAGCAGACACAAGGGAATGGGTCCTGGGCTAGGAGGGAGCTGAGCTAAGGAACTGGATCCAGGATTGGTGATCAGGGGCAATCAGAGAGACGAGGTCCTCACTGGGCGCTGGCCATCACAGAAGAGAGTGAGACCCTCTTGATCTCTCAGTTTTATATCAGGTTTTATGTATATGGGATGGAATACTCTCTTGGTCAGTTTAGGGTCACCTGCTCTATTAGTCCCTCCTCACAGCTGCAAGCCTTTTCCACCAGCTCAATAATGGCCTAGGAATAAGCACAAGCATTGGTTTTTTCTGCATACCAATGCCCTGTGTTATCACTTTGGGAGAACGGTGTCTCAAAAACACGCAGTTAGTTTTCAGAGAATGAAGTTACTTACAGCAACTGAGTTAGTCACAAAACTGACTCTAATTTAGCTTGAACCACAACAGCAATCTTGTTTTCCTCCAAAGTGGCATAGAGCTTTGCTTCATCATCCAATCTCTTCAAAATTCTATTGCAGGGAAATGTTTTCCTGTGGTTTCAGCCTCCTCACTTTTTCTCAGTTCTGAGGACATTTAGTAATGCTAAATATTAATGGAAAATAGATTCTCTTTTCCCTCTATCAAAAAAAATGCTTATTTTCTCATCTCTTGTGGTCTTTTTCTCCTGAGTATGCCTACACATTTGTGGTGTCTCTGTATACACACCTGAATGTATGTTCAGTCATTGTACAGTCAGACAGAATGTACAGAACTAAGAGACCTTGTTCCATTAAATGAATGCTGAAGATTAATGAAGAACCAAATATTCATATTTATTTATATTGTGAGAGACCTTAAAATGAAATATTCTGACAGATTTTTACTTCCTTTTTTTTTATGGCAGATGTGGCCTAATAATTTGAAATCCCTCTTACCATTTTTTTCTTCTGTTTTAACTTTCCCCTTTAAATGCATCTCTCTTTCTTTCTGTACTCAGCCCTTTTGTACCAGTAGTCTCCTGAGTCAGAAAGAATCAACATGACCTTGAGCACAGATCAACCGAGATGTAGTAAATTTACATGCAGTTTTCCTTGAAAATACATCATCTAGTGGAAAATGGGGACATGCATATGCCTAAACAACATGAAATGAAGGATGGCTTTGACCAAAGGCTCTGGACATACTAAGCTGTTCTTTATAAAAAATTACAAACTTGTACAACTTTTTTTTCCCCTATGAAAAACTGCAATTAAAGGCAATGGTTTGGTATACTGAAAAAATGATGCTGAGTGAGACTAATTCACCCAAGGAGGAACCACAGGGATTTTGTCATCGATGTGCTATTTGAACTCATTAATTTAAAAATGAAATTACTTAAAGAAGTCATTTCTTCCAGGTCCTGCCCCTTTGCCTTTAGTCCAACATACAGACACCAGCATACAAAATGTTTTTCACATTTATTTTCATGTTCTTTTAATTAGATGGAACTGTGAGCCTTTAATTCTTCCTGTTGACCAAGAACAGCATCAGCAGACTGACCATGTAAAGTGTGATGGTGCATACTGGTTGGGTGATAACAGTCCTTGTGAAACAAGTTGCAAAAAACTATTCCTATTTTGTGGGCTAACACCACTACAGCATTTGCCTTATACAGTAGACAGCAGCAGGAATCTTGCTAGTGGCAGAGAAAATGGAAGAAATCTTTTGTGACTACACACAGTATCCCAAAATACCTCTGAAGTCCACATGTATTTTGAAATTTCTGATTGGTCAAGCCGGCTGAATTCAAGCATCTATTAATATTAATAACAGGAAGTGTCAGGTAATAATTTCCTGCATCATCTAATCCTCATAATTCATTAGATGTTTGGAGAAAAGAAGAAAACCTGAAGGTGTGTGTTAGAAAATCTCACATGTGGATAAACAGGGTTAGGTGCAGGTGTGTCAATTAAATGAGGAACACTACTTTTGACACAGTGCAATTGTGTATTACATCAGCACAATGAGTCAATCGAAAGTGTAGTTTGCAGAAGATAACAAAATCAAGTGTTTACCCATTTTTTCCCTCATGTGCTTAGACTATAATTATAAAAAAATAATCAGTATCTGGACAGCTTGCATGCAGAATGAGAGTTAAGCAGTGACCTTCCTTTTGCATAATTATAATTTTTCCCCCTTTGGCTTGACTAGTCTATCATTTTGCAAAATGGAGTTCAGAAACTGCTTTTTACACTTCAAGTCTTAAAAAGTGAAAAGCTAATATATTAATAGTATAGGTCAGTGGATGCTGTCAAGATTTGTAAAAACCCGTATGTCTTACTTCTGGTTTTGCATTACTCTTTGGTTTTGTTTTATACTACATTGCTGAAATACTAGGCATTCAAGCATATTAGAGTACTCAGACTTCTGGCAAACTGATTTATGTTTGCCTAGCAAGAACTTTCCTGCAAGATGCAAGGAAGACAAAAATTAATAGCCCTCTTGTAATACAGTGGTACAGATTTTTCTGTGTTACAGCTACCTTCAAACGCCAAGTGCCAAACTCCTTTGAAACCAAGTAAAGACACTGTGAAAGTTTAAATATAGTCTCCTCATGGAATACAGTAGATTTCAAAATGTTTCCTGAAACTTTTGCAATGCTTGTTGAAATTATGCATCAAGCATATTGTATACTGACGGAAATAACATGACAAGAGATTGGGGAATATTAGCATACATGAATAAATCATCTCATGTTCCAACACATTTGACTATGATAAAGCATTGTACTGGGCAGTTTTTGAAGTAGATTAACTTGGCAGAGAAATGCTAGTATTTTTGAAAGTATCCTGCTTAACTAACATTTGGAAACACAGATAGGGGCTGGAGAAATACATTTAAAATTTTATGTAGGTTAATTCTGAAAGGCTGAATGTGAAAGAAAGTACGTCTAATCAGGTATGACCTATATATCTAAATATGTTTATTTTAAACATGTAATCCTGTATTACTTTATAATCTAGTGCTTTAAAATGCTTTATTCTGGTGACAGTATTGGATTAGTCTTTATTCTTTAAGTATCTGATCTAACACCCGTTAAAGACTAGCATCAGGTGCTAACAGAAAACTGGTTAGCTCCCCCAGGGCTCAATTTATGTAAGTAGTCTCTGAAAAAATGGACCTGGATTTATGCTAATTGTTTTGAGGGGAAAAAAATAGTGCTTGGAAATTTAAAAAGAAAATTTAAAAAGTAAGATTGAATTTAATTTAACTCTTTCACAGTTTCATGAAATTTTCATGTTAATTAGTCCCTGTGAAAGTTTCCTTTTCTGATAATCTGTACCCATTCTTCATAGAACTATTACTCTTTAGATAACTATTTTTGTAGTTTATTTATCTGTTAGCTGTTCTTTTTATTATGGTCACAGGCTTCCGAGGAGCTAAATTTCTATGGTAAACTAAGCCGTCATAGAGGCGATATACTTTTCCATTTGCCTTTTATTTCTTCCTGTCTAATCCAACTCTCCCTCTTGCATAAGGATTCTCGACACTCAGCTAGAGAAACCTTTAGAACAGATTCTGCTGGCCAAAGTGTTGTGGGGCTTTTTTGACTTAAAAGAAGAGTGATCAGTTAGAAAAAAATTATCTCCATCCTCAGGAAAGGTGTGACGGCAGAACCCATAGGTTTCTTATTTCAGGGAGTGACTGAATGAAGACCTCTGAGCTTTATCACTGCAAAGTGACACAGACTGTCTCACAGCTATACTGCCTATGACTTCACTACCTCCCATATCATTTTTCTTTTGAAAATAATCTGCTTGGAACAGTTTGAAATGGAATGAGAAGAGGAGGCTGAGGGGTGACCTCATTGCTCTCTACAACTACCTGAAAGGAGGTTGTAGAGAGGAGGGTGCTGGCCTCTTCTCCCAAGTGACAGGGGACAGGACAAGAGGGAATGGCCTCAAGCTCCACCAGGGGAGATTTAGGCTGGACATTAGGAAAAAATTCTTTACAGAAAGGGTCATTGGGCACTGGAACAGGCTGCCCAGGGAGGTGGTTGAGTCACCTTCCCTGGAGGTGTTTAAGGCACGGGCGGACGAGGTGCTGAGGGATATGGTTTAGTGTTTGATAGGAACGGTTGGACTCGATGATCTGGTGGGTCTCTTCCAAACTGGTTATTCTGTGATTCTGTGAGAAAGTAGACTAATGACAAGACAGTCTGGTATCTGATGATATGACTTGCCTGACCCTTTATTTATGCCCTTAAACCTAGCCTCAGAGGCCCATTGTTCTCCACATCAGCTGCCACGACTTACTCATCTTTCCAGGCCTACTCAGAAACACCTCGTCCTTCCAGCTAGACTTTTTGCAAATCACACAATTCCACAGTACACATCCCTACCTCAAGTATTTGGACACTTTTCAACAGATGAAGCTTGTTTTTTCCTGCTACAATGCCTTGATTCCACACCAACTGCTACTTCAGTTTGTGAGGCTCCATGGTATGCATGTGTATTTCACCTGTATGCTTACTATACATACATGTGCTTGTGTACATTCACATCTTCTGTCCACATTTTGTGGCTATGATGTCTTAAGCACTAATAATACAGAACTCTATAAAACCTAGAAGAGATTTCATCAGATTAGTAAAACTAATTGGATTTTGTTACCTTATAAAGATTTCCCATCTCTTAAGGTTTTGTTTACAGGTTCTGGTAGATAGCTTTTTTTTTTTCAGTAAGCTCATAAGCATTAAAACTATCTGTAGATCAGACAGTATCCATCCTGCTGTTACTGAACAAATTGGAAAAATTGGCTGTTTGTTTTCAAAAAGTGTACTTAGATAAGAAGTAATATCTTGGCACGAAAATAAGGAGACCACTCAATTAAAAGTGAACCAGTGAAGCAGATGTCCTAATTTTTTTTAAGAGAAGAAGACATCTGATTTATAAAAGGCAAAGTGAAATCTTCACCATTTCCTATAGCTACTAGTTTATGTTCTTTGTTGAGAATGGGGACCTGTATGAGCAGTCTGCTTTGCCTTGCAAAATTTTTTTAATCATCAATGGCAAAAATATTGTAATAAAGGTTTAGGGTAAAATCAAGCGTTTCCATCTGGAAGAAATCTTATTATGTAGGTCTGTCTGCAAAAGGACCATCTACAACTTCAATAGAAGCACTAGCTTTTTTTATTGCCTGCAGCTACATGCATGTAAAGAACAATTCCCTCCTCTGCTACATCTCTTCCTTAGCTACAGGAGATGAACTCAAAAGCTTTAAACATTGGCATTCCCCTTTACTCTTTTGTGTTGTTAACATGTACTCAGCATAGGAGTAAACACACTGTGCTTGGGACAGCACATGCCCTAGGAAATTTCCTTTCAGTTAGCATTACTTATTCCTGATCTCTCCTTTGTAACATGGGACACAGAAGTTAGGGTGCAGTTGATTAACCTGCAGGGTTTAGACCCCCTCTATGCACAGCTTGGCAGCCCTGAATGACACCAAAAGATGCTAGATCTGGCCAAGATAGACCTTTTTTTTTTGGAAAATCACAGCTGTGCACTCAGAAAACTGGCCAGCACTTTTCCTGCTCATGGGGTAATGGTGACATGTAGAGCACTTTGCATGACCAGAGACAGCCAAGTCATCTAAAGGGTCTTCAGTTTCATGAGGATTTCTGCAATTTAAGGTTTTAGGGAACACTGTGTATTTCTTTTATGGGTACTGTAGCCAATTTGTGTTGGCCAGTAAATCAAGTAGCTTCTATCAGTTCTCTCTTATTCCCACTATTTTAATTTTCCAGTACCAAGCTCATATACCAGTAAAACCTCTTGCCCACCAAAGCTAAACAAGTACAGTTGCATGGGGGTTTTTTATCCTGGGAGAACTCAATAAAAATATACTGAATGTTTTTACACACATAATAATGAGTATATGTAGAAATTAATTATATGATCTTTCTGAATAGGAAACTAGCAGATTAAAACATAATTATGAAGTCATGTATAATTTTCAGAATATATATCAAGTTTTAATTCCTAGACTAATTATAGAAAGACAAGAGACCTTTGAAATTATTGGAATGAACAATTTATCCAATATAGGGGTTGTGTTTTTCACTCTACTTTCTCTGTTCTGTTCCTTTGCAAGTAATACAAGACTTCACATAGTCATGTAATAAAAGCTTTTTATTTAGTCATTTAGAAGTTTAACTTCTTGGATAAGACCAATGAACCATTGCATTAATATGCTAATTGGTACTTTAGGGATCTGTAAATGATTAAAGTCTTAAAGTATTTATTGCTATTTCGCTTTCAGCCAATGAAAGAAGTAAGTACACAGTCTAAGTTTAAATTCTTGTTTGTAAGAAGATTCTGAAATGGAAAGAACTTTTGATAGTATTAAGAAAAATATTTGCTCATTTGGATATTTCAGCCTCTTCAATATTTTAGCCTGAAATGAGACAATCCCTGTTGGATATAGTTTCATTCTTTTAGGATGTTTTTGCTAATTAAACCAGGTGAAATACGAGACAGTGTCATTCAGCACTTTTTCTCTGACTACAAAAAGTAGTACAGAACCTTAAGGAATGACAAGATCTATTCTAATGACAGAGTTTCCATCAGTCCATGAATGACACTCTGTGGGGGCTCTGCTACAACTCATGAACACCATGAAACACTATACAGAAGGGTTTATATTACAGAGTTTGAGCATGAAATATTTTACAGCTAAAGGAAAAGTAGCTGCCTTATGAAAATCAAGATTAGATTGAGTTTTGAATTTCTTAAAAAATGAACATCAGATTTAATTTCTGATAAATTTTCAATAATCTGTGATTTCATGGTATGTTCTCTAAAGCAGGAAATAAGTATCTAAAATAGACACTGTATTATTCATTTGTTTAAAAGGTATAGTATAAGGTCCGCTAATCTGGTTGCATAAAGCCCAGAGATCTGTGCGCTTTCTGAACCTATTTGAGCATGTTGTAGCTCTTTGTGAAGGTGGTTTGCGGGAGGAGGTGTCTCACAGGTATGGAGATTTTCAGATTACAAAGAGGGAAATACAAGAGACAGATGCTGACTGTGATAAGGAGATGATGATGTATATATGATTAATATTTGACTAAGAATGTTTTGGGACAGTTCTGTATGACCTCTTTATTCAGATTAAAAGCATGTTCTTTAAATAACAATAGGCTTTTAATTTAATCAGAATCTGCCTTTATACTTCCAGGACTCAAATGGAAATGTCATGGGCATTTAGGTTGATGAGACCTTGCAGCTACTACATCATTCTTGCTATGGACAAGCAAGAATGTCATTGTTATTTTTGAATACTATCATTTGTTGTTCACATGGAATCACAGACCACCCTGCTTTCATAAGTCTAAATGTAAACCTATATGAAATATATTGTTTAACATAAATGCTGCATACCAATTCTGAACAAAGCCATATATTAGAAGTTTAAAATCACAATACCAGATTTTTCATAAATTCAACAGAAATCCCATGCCTTGGAAATTAAATTCCATGACTTCAAATGCCTTCAGTTTTATTGAAACACAACACAAAAGGAAATCCGCAACATATATTTCCTATCAGACTTTATCTTACTTCAAAATGTATATGAGATCATGTTGTACACAACTACCTTTTGGGATCTTTTTTTTTTCTTATTCAAGGGTTCAAAATCTGTCTTGACAAACAAGAAAAGATCAGCCAGTCTTGTTATATGTTCTGTGAGTTCTATCATGTGATATTGATACATAATTCAAGCAAGGAAACTACATTTTAGAGGCAAAACATGCTACTGGAGTGCTGATGCCATAGTGGAAGGCAGTTATGCATGCACCTCTATCACATTGGAGTCTGCTTTTAAAAACTGAATGAATTTAATGAAGTTTTCAAAAGACACCACAGTACTAGAAGTGATCAGAGCATTTAAACAGCCTTATAATGAAATTCAGGCAGACCTTAATCATGCAGTCCTTCTGTGAGTATTTCTAGGCTAAGTATCTATTACAATAGGGGTGGGAGGTGTTGAATGCAATGACATTTGGAAGAAAAATCTTTTAAATTAAATAAAAAATAATGAATTTATGAATTTCAATACATTTCTACTTGTCAAAATTATTTTATGTTATGTATTCTGAGAAACAGTCTTCCTAATTGCTCTGATGTAGATTTTACAGTAGGTTTTAAGAGCATAGACCTCTTTGTAAACCTGATTATACAGAATGCTCCGTTCAAATAAAATTTGGAATTGTGTAATATAGAGAAAACTTCAGTGGTTTTGTCAAAATACAATAGGAGGAAGCAAGTTAGATACAGTCCTACTGTAAATCACAGAAATATTCTCTAAAAATCACAAGAATACTCTATGCCTGTATCAGCAATTTCAACCGAAGGTATTCCTTTTAAGATGTTTCATTGTAACAACTTCTTTAATTTTATTCCTGTTAACAAAGTTTATCTATTTCATTTACTGAGAGGAATCTCATTCTTTCTTTCCTCCCATGCTTCTGTGTTGCACAACTATGTGTCCTAATGAGAAAAAGTGATTATCTGCATGAATAAGAGATAGGCTTAGCATAACAATGGCTGTCTTGTGTGTTATATCCATATAGATACAGAGTGCATACACAACTTGTTGACAATAATAAAGAGCAAAGCAGAGTAGCTACTTCCTTTCCCCTTGGTCAAACCATGCTCTTTCCTGCTTCTGTAGCACCATCCTATCTGATTCTCTATCTACCACGTATCTAGAGCTAAGCTTTCTAGCGCTATACTAGAATTATACCAATGGATGGCTAGAAATCATTTTTTCTCCCTTTTGGTTAACTTTTTTGATTTGGATCTTGAATCACAGTGATATGAATTTTCTTACTGAAGAACTTTCAGTTGAAAACACGTTCTCTCAGTCATTTCCAAGATGAAATATGTATGAGAGAAATAAAAGTATAGGACTACGATGTGCAAGTTTTCTGTTTAAGACCATAGAAAGATCTGATGATACACAAACTGTATCATCTTAAATATTTATCTGTTGCTAGGTTTCAGTGCAATGGGCTGTTTTGCTATGCTCACCACCAAGCTCTCCTCTGCCATACAATTAAGTATGGAGCACGGGACAGCACTGGCTTAGCTTCTTTGACAACTGGAAGCAACATAGTTATGCTGGTATAGCACTGAATCTGAACTCATCAAAACTCCTTCTAGGCAGCAAAGTTAATTAGGACCACTCTAATGAATTTATCCTGCTTTTGGGACCTCAAGTGATTTTTTTGGCCTGTTTCTGCACCAGCTTTATATAATCTGTCTCCTTTAGGGATGTTTTGCCTTCTTCTATGCCATGCTCCACTGAAAAATACAGATATGCTAAGGAAAACTGTATGAATTCAGTGCTCAGAAATATGTTTTTCATAGATTAGAATATCAATGGATGTTGAAATATTGCTTCAAGAAAAGTAACAAGGGCTCCCTCTGTTCCTTAAATGACAGGAAATGTTTTGTGCAGTTCTCTAGAATAATATCCATATGTATAAATTTGTGTGCACAATTTGTAGGTGAATTCATGTAACTGAACACAGATATCTAAAATATAGATGTCTTCATCTGAGTTAATGATACTTACTTCAACTTATAATCAGTGGAGACCAAAAGAACTTCCAGAGTGTGATTCACTGCATCCTAAAACATGCTTCTAAATCTGACTGTAGGATTTCCGTGCCTGTTTCTCCCTACCGATTATACAAGAATCATATAGTGACTAGCACAGATACAAACTACATTGCAGATATCTTAGGTCAGAAATTCCATACTAAATGACCAAAATTTTTTTTCACTTAGCACATATTATAAGGATCTCTGTCTCCCTGGAAATATTGTCATAATGAATAATCAATGTAGCCTTTAAAATACCTAATTAACTCTGTAGTGATAACTTCCGTTCTGTATGTTTGTCAAAGTACTTATGACAGTGATAAATGCTTTTAATATTTTCTTAAAATATGTTGTACATTTTCTTCAAATTTTATTAAGAAATTTTAAAGCAAAGTGGCTGTTAATGTGGTACTATGTTCAAACGATTCAAGTAGATCAGCTCAGGTGAATCTGAGTGCCTACAATGGTAGTACTAATAATAATATAAAAAAGTAAGAATAGATAAGAAAACTAGAAGAATTGTTATTATGCAAATGTGAGGTAATGGACTGTGCAGTTTTTCTATTTATCTACTAAGTGTCTGGGCTTCTTGGTTAGCAAGAGAGATTTTGGGCTGTTATATATTAAAGCAATGTAGCAGCAGGCCATTTCCTGTTATTTTTTACATTTGTTGTCTCTCATATACCTTTTTAGTGCTGAAGTACTTGATTCAGGGGATCATCTTTATGAATAACATCACATTTTTATCAGAATACACCAAGGAAGGTTCTTACCAAATTACCTAATAGTGCTTATGAATGTACTGATCATTTTTCCACTATGCAGTTTTATGTAACCTGCAGGTATTGTTCCAAATTTATGGGAGGATGACATTTTAGAAGAAAACTTGACATCTACAGTCTCATTGCCAAGCACCTGGTTTTGGTTCTAAATATATTGGTATATCTAAATATGCAAGTATACATAAACTGTTCTGTAAAGAAAATTGCTGTTTAAGGGTCATAGAGGGCTAAGTAGATGCGAAGTGGGGAGGGTTTAAGTGCGTTGCTTAGACCTAGTAGTAGCAGTCACCAAACCCAACAGATGTCTTGAAGTTTGATATCTGGCTAGTGACTGTAATTTTTATGGTAAGCATCTCTAAGAGGAGACTGTGAGAAGGGTTTAGGTTACTAGTTCAGGTTTAACTGGTTAGTTTATATGTCCCTGTTTGTTGGAAACAGCATGCCCAGAGCTGAATTCAGGCCACTCAAATCAGTAGAAGTAAGGTCCAGACTAATTTTCAGATGCATTATCACTTACCTCTCCAAATGTGAGTTGGGCTACTGCAAAAGTTATGCCATGAGCAAAGTGGTCAGGCCTGTAGCCATCAGTTATAAATCAGCCAGAACAGAGCATGGGCTACCCCTTGGAGCTATTGTTGATTTTAGAGAGTTTCTTCTGCTCCTGCGTCATAGGATAGAGGCCTTATTTTTTATTTTCTCCTCTTCTGTGCACTTTTCAAGCCTAGAATTATCTACCTACATCTTGCTGTGACCTCGTTTTATTTTGTTGTGCTGAGTCTAGTTATCATTTCCTGGGATCCTTTGCTAAGAAGGAAAACTACCTTGCTATTCAACATACTGAAAATATAAACAAGTTGTCTTTGTTCTGAATGTAAATCTCAAGAGGCTGAACTGAAACTACATCATGTTATCATAATCATTGCATAAAAGGGAAAGATGATAACAATGATGATAAAAGAAGCCTCTGGAATAAATTATAGCTGAAATTATTTTCATCTCTGATGTCAAATATTCTCTCAAACCTCCTTTTCAACACTCTTTCATAAATCCAGATTGGTGCAGTGAGGCAAGAGTATTTTTAAAAAGAAAAAAATCATTTCATTGTATCTGATAATGTAATAAACAGTGACAGGATTGTCTCTTCCTCTTGTCCAGTCTCAAGATATAATATTTATATTGCTTAGTGCCCAAGCAATGGGCATGCCAGTTCAGTGAATCTTCAGCAGAAATCAATAGATGCTTATGTATACAGAGGTAAATATAAAGAGGATCCATAGAAATAAACTGAGTACTAGGAATTATATGGTTGCTGGCTGCTGTTATTGTAGATAGATCTAACACTGATGCTAAAGCTTCCAATTACATTCAGTGTTTTCAGTTGGTTGAGTAGCTGTGAGACATCAGCCATTTGGTTTTTACTAAAGACAGATATTAGTCCTTTAAAAGTTTTATTCAGCTTTATTTATGGAGCTTTCTAAGCCTTACATTCTTGAATTTGAAGCAGTACTCTCCTTATAAGAAGGTTGGAGGTTTTCTCATTTTCTATAGCAGCATAATTCAATAAGCAGGATAATACCTTGTTAGAGATAGCTATCCAAATATGTGCAGTGTTTACTACGTACTTTCCTACTGCTACCTAGAAGACTTGCACACTTGATTTCAAAAGAAAAAAAAAAGTAAAAAAAATTTTATACAGAAATTTGTAGTGTCAGAATATTTCACTTTTTTTTGATTCTTTCATGAAGATTTGTATAGTGCCTTCATTAAGACATTTAATCAAATGGAAAATTTTCACTTTTCTTATCATTTATGATATTTTGCTTGTCTTTTACATTATCTCTTTAAATTCTTATCTACAATATATAGAATCAATAGACTTATTTAGATAGTCATCCATTTGTCAGGCTTTATCCTTGGAGCTTGAAAGTACGACTTTGCAAAGGCCATGCTGCACTGCTTCTCCTCTCACAACTTTGGAAACCTTCTCTAATATAGAGGTTTTATTATTTAAAGTAGCTGATATATCACTGGATAATGATACAGTAATAGAAATGCATAAATTGGAAAGATCTCTTTGCATGGCAAGAGGTGGAAATATTGAGAGAAATAAAGCTTGCCCTTTGTGCTGAAAAAATGTTTCACAAAAACTCATGGAATTGTCATATATGATAGCATTTGAGGGGTAAGAAGACATTTCATCTGGATATGTTATCAAGGGGAGTTTGTTAATATTATAAATTAAAAGGAAGGGAAAATTACATGAAATATTAGAAATGCTAAATTTCTTCTGAGAAACAGAAAATTGGCTTACTCATCTAATAATACTTGTGGTTAACCTTGGAAAGAGAAATAAATCAACAAATACCAAATTATTCTGTAAACTGAAATGTCCCAGGAAGAAATACTTTCTTGTGGATAGATCTCATTCTTTTAATAGGAAGGAGGAAACAGCTAATTCTGTGGTAGAGATGCGTTTTCTGCCTAAGTGGCCAGAGTATTGTGTTCCTGTCATTAACTCTTACCACTACTCAGTCATACTGCCTACACAAGGCATAGCACATCGGAAAACCTATTTTCCAAATCTGATTTGTTCCCTTGTTGTTGTTTTTGTGATGTCCTATATAATTTCCATGGTCATAGTAAGTACTAATTTTTCTAGGGAATGAAGGAGAAATCCAACAAACAGATTATCTTCTGATACTAACCACAGACAAACCAGACTAAAATATTAAGTGGCTTATGGGCCACTAAATTGAAACCGTCTTGGTAAAAATACAATAAAATGACAGTGCACAGGCATGCTTTATTTCAGTTCATTTCCAGCCTGTCAGGAAAAATTGGGGATATCAGTCCTACTTTCCATTTGATTATTCTATTATCGTAAGAATGGGGAGTGCCAGAAACATACATGTTGATTTAGTGTTGCGCTGATGAAACCATTTTGTTTATGTGATGTGTCATTTTTCATTGCTTTCTTATCAAGGTGTTTCAGCTGCACCCAACCCAGGTCTTGTAATTGCTTCAGTTGCTTGTGGCAAAGTTATGTCAATGTCAATCGCTAAATAACTTTTGACTGCTTCAGTTTGGATCAGTTAGAAAAGAAAGACAGTGCAGAATGGACTTATATATGCTGATGGTGTATCACCATGGATTACAAAAGAAGGCTTTCTACCAAAGAATGTGGCTGCTAGTAAATATACTAAAGTATTAAACATCAAACTCTGGCATAAGGTTTAGAGGAGTGAAAAAAATACATTTATATTAGAAAGAACTGTAAAGCCATAAGGAGATCAGATGACACACTCTTAAAATATCAAGTAGAAATCTAAAGCTAAACCCTTACTAGGTAAAGCCCCTGAATTTAGCAAAATATATGTCCCCATCTGTGACTCATTTGATGCACAATACTTACCTAAAGGCAGAGATAACAGCCATTTGGGTACTGTCCACAGTCATTCCTGCACTTTGTTGAAGTGAGTTGGTGGTGCGGTGGGGAGGGGCTGTGCGTCAGTGGTAATTAGCAGTTAATGGAATACAGAAGCTTGTTCCTCCTGCTGAGTATACAGCTGCTGAAGCAGATTCAGAAAGACACTGTGATTTTTCCTGATGTCCATTAGATACAGGGTATGAAAATTTCAGAATCTTGCATCAGCCCTATACTATTTTAATATCTTATATCAAAATGAAAGTGGAGTAAGCCTGAAAATCAAATGTGCCGTGTGTCAGACAAATCAATGCAGCATAGTATTTCTCTCATGTTAACTATTTAACTTACTGCAACACAGGGTCTTTATTATGTTTAGCAGCCAAGAAGCTCTGACATGCCAGGAACTGAGATCCCAGGCTGTCATGAGGACATGCAGCAAAAGCACATGTGGGAAATCTGGGGAAAAAATACAGAAGAAAATAAATGGCAGGCTCATTTTCAATATCTGTCTTTGCTTTGAAAATATGATTTGGAAGTACCTTGGATGGTCTGAAATCAGAACAGGGTCCGAGCCAGAAAGAGAAACAGATTTATTTACATGACCACCATTGGTGTGACCATCTAGCACCAGGCAGTGACTTTGGCCTGTAACCATCCAGACCTGTTCTACATCCTGGTTTTGGCATCCCTTAGGAATGAAAACTGCTCAGTCATTGTACCAGAGAACTGGAGGACCATGAAAGATGAATTACTGAGTTTCTGGGCTGACTGCAAAATAAAAACAGTAAATAGATATTACCATAGAATATCTAGGTGGCTTTGCACCCTTGCTTGAGCAGAAATGAGGGCTTCCTGAATACTACTCTTCTGTGTTTTCTTCACCTCCACTGTGAGACATTACATTTACAAAATAGCTATTGTGTCCTTGTAGTTATTGTGAACTTTGGAACTCATTAAAACAATGTGACTCACAAACACGTGCAAGTGAGTTCACAGCTAATATTCAAAGAGGAATAGAAAACAGTTTCCATTACACAAACTGAACAACACATTCTGGTAGAAGCAATATTTCTTGCCTCTGTTGTGTTCTCTGAGTCTGAAATCACTACAGATGTTTAGTTCTGCAGAATCTGGTCTTTAACAGGAAAATGTTTCCTACACACACAGGGGGCTAGAATAGAATTTACCACCTACTGTTTGCTTATATTCTGAGGGAGGCAATTATGAATGTATTTTACCTACTCAAACAGGCTCTGTCATCCACGCTTTGATGGCAGGTTCAAGAGCTACCTCCAGTGATACTGCCTTGGGGAGAATATTCCCTATTATACAGACTTCTAGTCAGTAAAGAAAAGTAAAGATACAGAAGATAAATTCTTCAAGATACGGTAACTATATGAAGATATCAGGGCTCCCTGGCCACACAGGTCCTTGGTCAATATGAAGACATTGCCTTCTGTAGCTATACTTAGCAGCCCAGTTCTGCTGCTAATGATCTGATTTCAGTTTCCTTACCCCACCAGACATGTATTCTTCTTGATTCTCACAAGTCAAGTTACACATCTTCCAGAATCCATTAGCTTTTCTGAAACCCCACCAACCTATCCAAGTTGTTGCTGTTGTTGTAAATTATTACTACCTATATATTACACCATCCCCTAAAGGAAAATTGGTAGAGCAACAGAAGATACCAACATAAAGATTTTGGTGTCATTCAAGATCCTTGGGTAAGTATCTATGTTTGTGCTTTTTTGAAACAAAAGAGGAACAATTCCAACTTCTCCGCACTGGAAAAACATTAGAGATCAAATTGCTGTATGACATTAAGTGACTACGTAGGTGATTTATATCACCAAATTTACATGGCCCACAGTTGCTGTTGCCAACTCATCAGAAAGTTAATTTAAACTGTAATCAGAGAATGACATTTTAATATTCTTTAAAATAATTTTTAAATTGTTCTGAATGATAGTTTTGTTATTTCATTCCAGGGATATGGTTTTAGAAAGGATGTTCTTCAAGTTTTAACTGAATGGAATATAAGTATTCTAGGTCACTTTGCCAGGATTTCATTTCTCTTTGTTCATCTAACATTTCTTCTTAATTCTTCAAAAGTCTGTCATTTCTGATCCATGAGATGAGTACAGAAACAAAGCAAGCTATGATGTTTCAGTTGAATCAAGGCAATAAAATATTTCCTTCTTGATTTTCAAAGTTCTCGTTAAATGACTATATTCTTGTAGCGCCAGAGTTTTGTGATAACCCCACTTTTCAGATTTTAGAGTGTTTAATTTACCTATACATTGATAATCTTTGTGTGTTTCAGTGCCTTCCAGACTATTTTTGTGTGCACTATTTTCTCATGATTGCTTTTAATGCTTTACATTCACTTAAGTCCAGTTAATTGCATTGATTTTTTGAGTCAATAATTTTAGAAGAACACATTTTCAGTTCTTTGCCTGAATAGGCTTTATTATTTCCTGGTGATTTTTAAATGCAACCTCTACTCTGATGTGTAAAAATTTGTGTATGCTCCAAGATGTTTATAAACCTGTTGGAGATCAAGAGAAAACGGGAGATGTAAACATCTCTTTCTAATCTGTTTCTGCCTCTAAGCTAAAGAAGCTGTCAGGACAATTTAATTAAGCTTATGTTTTGTTTCTTAGACACATTTTGCTGTGCAGTATCAATAGTTTACACATAGGCAGTGAAAACACTTCAACATTCCAAAAATGTTGAAAATATTTTATTTTAGTTGACTATCTTTTATTTAATATGCACTACTCAACTGCTTGGAGTGGTTGTTGTGTGTTTCCACAGCATATGCTTGAATTCCTCTTTCCCTTCCATGGTTACTCCACAGTTCCAGTTCATCATTATCCTGCTTGTGAGACAGAAGGATTTAGAGATGTGCACAATGTTGACTGCTGTGGACATTGATATACCTTGAATAACCATAACTGCAAGAACAAAACTTTGTTAGAAATTAAGCATTAACCCTCATTTATAATATGGATAAATGTCAAATATTGTTGTAAATATATTTATAACACTATTTTTAAAAGAGGGCTAGCTAATTTTCATATATTGTGTCTATCACTGTAGATTCCATAGGAGGAGAACTTGTAATTGTTGCAAACAGCAAGACAACTATAGTAAATATATATCGGTAAAGCATATTCTAATGAATTCTTAAGGAGAACTTTACACATTTTAATTCTTGTTAGAGCCATGCTTTACAGCTTTCCTTCAAGCTCGAACAGGAGTGATGTGTGATGAAAAGAGTCGTTTATACTAGTGACATGGATTTATACTGCTCTCACAACAGTTGCACCTATACTGTCAGTTTCAATCATTCAATTTTTCAGTCCAGAAAACTGCTCTTTCTGATTGTTCACACTTCATGCATGCAGAAGCACTCCTGGAGCCCCTTTTGGAGTGGACCAACTGTGTCTGCCTGCAGATAAGAGTCAGGAGGGGGTCTGTGCAGACTGGTCCAAGGATTGCTCCAACAGGCAGGAATGTTGCCATGCATTTTGGCACTCTGCACATCCTTTCATCTTCCTGCCATTGAATAAAAAACTTCACAGGCACCAAGGAAGCCATTTAGCTTGTCCATTTCATAGACAAATATAAATTTTTAAAGAATTGTAAAAATATTGCTACAATGTTTCATATACTAAAATTAAAGCGACTTCTGTTAAGCCCCTGATAAGAGCTGGTGTCACACTATGAGACAAATGCTATATGTGGTGTGCTGAGTGTGTTGAAAAGGCCTGTGAAATGTCTATTACAACCAAATTATATATAGCTTGAAAATACATGTAGACTAATTTAGAAGGAGCAGGATGGGCTGTAGTTGTTCAAGACTCATTTACTTAAGGGAAGGGTCACTCCCTGGAGTGTATCATGAAAACCATAGAACTCAAATGTTTATATATTTACATATATATATCTATCTATATACACACATATAGACAGAAAGGCAAGGTTTGGTTTTGAAAATCTAAAAATGCAGCCTAGTTGCAGGCATGAGGAAGTGAATCATTATTTTTCTTCCAGTAGGACTGAAGTGTCAGTTATACAGACATCTATAAAAGTCATAATAAATGTAAATGTGAACTACCATCTTAGAGAACTTCTAGGTATCTTACCTTGTATATGTGATTTTGTTGTTAATAGTGTTAATTTGCTTATCAAAGCTAACAGCAGATTGATTAACTTAATTTATGGGAACACACTCGTTTTATCTATACGAGCTGGACCAGAACCAGCCCCCAGACATCTAGAAAGAAAATAGTCTCTCTGGGAATGAGAAGATTGGAATCATCATTGGATGCAGGATGGTGGGTTTTTGACAAAAGCTTCAATTAATGTACAAATATATACTCCTTAACTGTGTGAAGCTAACATACGAGCTCCACTGAATTTTAGCAGACCATTAGTATTGCTCTTAAAAACACAGTGCTAAGCAACAGCACTATATATCACTTCTGAATAATATAAAACTGTTTTAACATTCAGTTAAATGAATTCCATTTAATTAAGAATTAAAAACCATTGTACAGGAAAAAAAACCAAACCTGAAATTAGGAGGAAAACATTGAGGGAAAGGCTGCACAGACTTTCCTTAAAATGTGCCTAGGACAGTAGCTGCCTATCTCTGATTACTGAGCCAATATTATTTTCAGGTGCCATTCTTTTGCTTTATATTCTCTTGTTTCTGCATATGTGCTTATGCCTAGCTCAGTGCCTTGACTGAAATGACTTATTTAATGTCATTCTTTAAATTTCACTAGACAAAGCACTAGCACATGAAATAAATATCTTCCTGAACTGACTAACTGTGACACAGTATATTATTTTTCCTGTTTTATATATATATAGGTCTTTCCTTTTCTATGTAGAAAAAAAATCTTGCATAAAATTTTATATATGGACCTTGTGGTTTTTTTTATTTCTAGGAACAAATTAGTAAATCTTAATTAAGCATCAATCAAATAGTTGAAATGCTAATGGAGAGTGAAATTATGAAAAAGATACATATTATACTGTGGAGATCTATCAGCAGTGTCTGGAGAAAAACAAAATCAAACGTTCTCTCATATAAAGACTTTTAACAGATTAAAGTGGTGGGTGAAGAGAAACTTGACAGCATAATACATTTGCACTTTGAAAACTACTCCAATGAAGTCCTTCACAAGCAGCTGTTAGTAGAAGAGTATCAAGGACAACATTCAGAAGTAAGCTCAGTGATGCCTGACTAGTAATTTAGAAGAAAAATCTCCATATTTGAAGGTGATACAAAATTATTCAGGTTATTCAAAAGAAAAAGAAATTAGTAGAACTCAAAGACAGCCCGACAGATTAAGAAAATGGGATCATGGTTTCAGATAAGTTTGCTGTTGAGAAATTCTGGGAGATCTATTTAAAAAGCATGTAAGGTGTTTAACCAGCTAAAACTTAATTGCATAGATTCAGGAGAAAGAGGGGACCAAAAAGACTTAATAACTTCTGTAAAGAAATCAAAAAGAATAATAGAATAATAGAGCTACCAAAAAAAAAAAAAAAAGCTTCTCACTTGAAACATACAAATAAAAGGATTAAAACCTGCAAAGTGAAGGAGAGAAGTGATAAAGGCAAGTAGAATACAGAAAGTTGATTGGGCGCCATGGAACAAGGTACAATGATCTGTCCTATACTTCAGAAGTTGCAAGCAACAAAATAGAAACATTTGGTGCAATAAAAAGTAAAGGTTATGTCAACATATAAGCTATATAGGTACATTTTCTTTCAGGTTTTCCTAAGGAAGTTGAATTTACAACTGAAAAAAATGTTTGCAAATGCTTACAGAAATCATTGTACCAGAAGTGGCTAATCTGGATTCTTCTGTCTCTTTGCTAGCCAGCCTGGGAAATGTAGAAATTTCATGTCATCACCAAGGGGACAGAAAGAACATAGATTGTTGCATGCCATGGGGAAAAGTTCACAATCTAGTGAGCAGAGATTTTTTTTGTCCCATAAACGTCCAAGAACATCATAAATATACATATGTCAACTTTAAAAGATCAAATTTATTTGCCGATAAATGCAAAGTGAAAGAAAAGTTACATTAAATAATTTGGTCATTTTAAATGAGATGAATGCATTAAAAGTAAATCACATTCCTAATATGTATTCACTGAAACTGTACATGAACTGAAAATATTTTTATAGGATTGGTAAATTGATAAAATTTCCTTCTGCAAAATTATAATTTTTATGGCTGTATATTTACAATATTATTTTCCCTTCTGTTTGTTTCTTCCCATGCCAACGTAGGAAGAAAGGCTTGGGCCTTTCTTACCACCAGTAAATGTGGCATGTGGTGATATGTGTATCAGTTTATACACATTGATTTATTTTTAGTGTTCTACAGCTACTTTTACAATAACAAGAATAATAAAGATTGATAGATGACGCTCCAGTTTTGCTTTTTTATTTTATTTAAATAAGCCTTTATAGATAGGAGGAAGGAAAACTAACATGATACCTAATGATTCACATGTATTGTTCTCTACATTCATTCTTCAGAAATAACAACAGATTTCATGTCTCATTACTTTATATTCTGCAAATTTACCCAGCACACACTCTCCTAGCCTTCAATTTGTTCCTCACTGTAAGGCACAAATTGGAGGAAAAGTCAGAAGAAACTGAGGGAAAGATCACTACAAACATCAAAAAGTTAGAGGTGTCAAAGGCCAGGTCCACACAGGGAACAGAAGTGTCTGGAGAAAGAGAGAAAGTTTTAGGAAAAAAAAGTGTTGGGAATAATATGATTGAGAATTGATAGTTACATTGTCATAAAATTGCTTTTGTTACCATAGTCTTGTCTGAACCAAACTCATGAGAGGCCTAATTAAAAATAACCATGGCTTTTTTTTGTAATTAGATGTGGAACATTCACAGTTAAATGTTCACTAGCAGAATAATTTCTCATATAACTCAAGTTAAAATTTTATCCATGTTTACCTCCTCTTTAGACACTGTAAAAGCTAAATATAATGAGGTGGTTTTCACCAAATGTGGAGAATGAACTTTTATTATTGTTGTCTATTTTGCTTGTCTTCAAAACTGGACTGTTGTTGTTGTTTGTTTGTTTTTTTAGAGATAGGTCACCTATGCCCAGATATCCCTGTTTATTTTTAGTGTTTCCTTTAAAAATTCTGTCTGATTCAGCACCTTTTTAATGTTAAAGTATTTTCTTTCCTATTCTATTTTCCTGCCTACAAACATGATACAGACTTGTGTGTGAATGACACTACCAAAATTGTATCTCATCAACAATTAAAAAACCCAAACACTTGTTTTTTAGAGTTTATTTGTTAGAAAATATGAATTTACTGGATCCATCTGTAGTATGCACAGTACATCACAATTAGAATTATTTTTAGATTCATTACAGAACTATTTTCCTTTATGCTGTAGATATTATTTTGTGAACTATTTTACTAAAATAGGGAAATTTTGGGGAACAGGATTTCCTGTTATTATTATAATTTATATTAAAAAATGTTAATCTTATGCTGTTAGTATTCTAATAGCTGAGGCTTATGTATTTTTGCCTGTGAAAACTTATTCCAAAGCATGTAGCGGTTTGCTGCTTGGCTTAAGGTAAAAGAGTTTCTGAACATTCTGTAATGAGAATGTAATCCAGGAAAATTATTCATTCTTAAGCATAGGTTCTTTAATACAGTTTTGTAACCTTCTGAATATGCTGAGTGTACTTGAAAGGACAGAAATCGTTATTTCCCTGAGATGTTATTTCACTGAGACTGGGAAAATTTTGAGTAATTGGGGATTAGTGGAATAGATAGGAAAGTCATAAACTCATCTTTTACACACAGTTTAATTTGCAGAATATGTTTATTAACTTCCTGGAATAACTTTGTGGAAAGGACTAATTTTAAGAAGTTACAAATTTATATTATTTATATTGTTTATATTATGTCTAAACCAGGAACTTCTGCCTATACAGACACCATTGTGTATGGCATTATATGCATAAATTATTTCATTTTGATGCCATTTTTAAGGATTAAAACCATGCTTGAAAATGAACCAGTTTCCCCAGACCTCATAGATGTGACTTTCAAGGGGGTATCGCTAAACTCAGTTCTAAACTACGTTGTGCCTTCAGAGGCCATATTTTGGTTTAAGGAGCATGTCTCTTCTCCTTGATGAAACTTTTTCCATTTCCCTTTCTAGTCTTGATGCTTGCCAAATGCTTCACATTCAATTACGTAATCCCACAAAAGGTCATTTGATTTTCATAAAACCTCATACATGCAAATATTGTTCCCAAATGAGTACTCCCAAATATAATCCTAAATAAGTAGCTGTCCTGAAAGCCATGAAATTTTTTTGATAGAGATGATGGAACAAGTAATACTCAGTTAAATGAAAGAGATATTTTCTTAGACCAGCTTTGAAGGTTACTAAATAAACAAATTGTTGAAAGGTGAAAGGTGTGCTTATCAAGCTGGCATGCTCAGACTGTGACATTTTGTGTAGCTGATGTCATGCCCACTGTCTTTAATTATGCATATTAGATGGTTTACTTCTTTGCTGCTGAGCCAATATAAAGTGGTATTTCGGAGGCTTCTAGATCCGTTTCTACTTTGTCATTTCGACATTGATTTCAATTTAACTGTGCATTGTTTTGAAACCAGCAATTGAGACTTCAGCTATAAGGACATAGTAAAAGGTGATTGTTAACATTTAATAGAGAGTATTTAATGTCTGTGAAGTGCGACTACAAAGTCTTCTAAAATTTGATCTTAGTATTAGTATCAGCTTAGTATTAACACTATAGAACTAATAAATAAAAAAAAAATTAAGGTATGATTGAAGAGTTGAGCAGATAACTTGTTTAGAGGCTTTGGGGATGGATAGATGACAGGCAGACAGACAGGTAGAGAAATGTATATACACATGGGTACATATGCAAGCCCATGAATTGTGCTAGGTGTCCATTTGTGTATTTCACTGCAGCAGTTTTTGCACAGCTCTTACATCCTATCCATGTGTCAGGATCTTATGAAGAAATTAAGTGCAGACCACATAAGCATCAGTATTTCCTGTTTAAAAACAAGTTTTTAAGCTGCTCTTCACTTGTGAATTTGCAATTTCTGATTTTTATTGAGTTTTGTATGCAAAGAGGTCTATAAGCCTGCTGTGCACAGGTCTATGACTGACAGTAATACAGAAGGGGATTGCTAAAAAAAGCAGGTCAGCAATGCTTAAAAATGCTTAAAGCTGAAAATAATAATAATCTATAATTCAGTATATCTTCATCTATTTTGGACTTCTGGTATATTTAGGATCTTGATTCTTCATATTTCAAAATATGCAGTCAGTTGTGTTCCACCTGAAAGATTCTTATTACTGTGTAAACCAGAAGAAATCAAAACAAACCAAAATCAGATCAATTTTTTTTTTTTAAAATAAAAAAGGTGCCCCACCCAGCAGGATTCCCATTTAAGCAAGAAGGGACAGCTGTCTGTATTTCATAACTGTTTCCAAATTTTTCAGGATGAAGAGCAGGAAAAACATTGATATCAGACGCGTACTTACCTAGCCACTTCAGACAATAAAGACTGAGGATAGGACAGACGCAGCACGTAAATAAATAATAAGGTCTGATCCAAATCATTGTCTGCATTTCAAAACATTACAAGTGCTAGTGATGGTGCACAGGCAGACCCCATGTCACTTTCAAGTAAATGGCTTGATTGCACCCATTCTATTTCTGTGCACTCTTTTGTCTGGCTTTTTTTTTTTCTTTTTAAATTTATTTTGGTGGAACATAAGATTTCTATGGACTTTTGCACATTGTCTTTTACAATGGTTCGCTGCATCTTCCCTGTTGGGAGAATTGTGCTGGTTTGGGAGTGTTCCTTCAGAAAGTGCATTATACACTGAGAGTATGCTGGTAAATGTTGTATTTGTGTGTTAGTGCAGCAGAAGGGAGTTTGCCCTTGCTTGAGGAAGGGAAATTCATAAAACAAATTTCAAATTGCACTGCCACAGGTATTGAATCTTATCTTATTGGAACAAATGTACAGATAAACCCCTACAGTGTGATCTCAGGTTCAGTAAACAGCTTATTTGTTAAGGTTAAACAGTGCTCCTGAGAGATATGCTAATGTCCACCTTATTTTTAACAGACATAATTTGAACAGTTTTGCAGTCTGAAGGGACACTGGGTTGGAATGGCTCACATAGAGATGATATGTGATTGGATCTAGTACTGGAAAATAACAGAATGTTTTGAGAAATTATTTTTTTTAAACATAGCCAATGTAGTTTATGTAGCAAATACCTTTTAAGCAGATTGTTTAAAATCAACTCCATTTTACTCAGTAATTAAAATATATTGTATTTTTTCACAGTCCAAATAAACAATGAAAAATGTATAGTACTTTTAATGAAGAGATTCTTTGCGAGGACTACATTTCCAACCAAAGAAAAAAGTAATATTTCTTCTAGTACTGAAAATGTCATTCAGTTAAATACTGGCATAAGTTCAAGGTATGAATTGAATTAAGAGATAATGTATTTTAAATAATGCATTGATTTAAAATTGAAAAGATTTAGATACTGAATCTTTTGTAAAAAGTACAAGGTTTCCTAATACTTCTGCTATAGCATTGGCGGTTTATAAACCCAGACCAAAACTATTGCAGCAGGTTAAAGAGGAGTATTTAAAAGCTTTCAACACTATAGTGTACCTTACTATATAAAACACAGCTACACTCTAACAAATATTCATATATTAAATACTGAGATAGCATACTTATGAATAGTAATTTTTTTCTTTGAAATATTCTTGGTTAAAGGGATTTATACAGCAATTTTTAATGTCTAACAAAGCAAGTCATTCTTCCGGCCTGGAGAAATAAAAGTATAACTCACTGAAGGGCAACCAAATCTTCAGTTGTGTGAAGACTCAATATAGGTTGAAAAGTAGTTGCAAAACTAGTAAACTGTTCAGCAGTTCCCATTTTTTACTGTTTTTCTAGACAAATCAGGGGGTTTTTTGCATAAAAAAGAGATGATTTTGTAATGTTCAAAGCTGCAGAATAGCTCTTGACTCTCAACATCAAGGTGAACTGTATTTCTGCCATGAACCTGTTGCCAGAACGCAGCAGAGCAGTTGCGCAAGATTTACCACAGAAATATGTTGAAAATAAGTGTTACTTAGCTGTGAGTTAGGCATCATGTAACCGGATATTCTCTCCTCCTGGAAAGATGGATGGAATAAAAAAAATATTAGATTTGGTTCGTAGATCATGTGGGAATGTAGGTAACCAGGTAATATGCTGTATTTTCATTTGCAAACTACGCAATTTTTGTGCAGAATGTGAAAACCCAATGTACAGAAAGCATGAGAAAGTTCATTTTAAGGCTGAAAACTCTGTTTAAGATGTGTGTCACCAGAAACTCTCTCAAAATCTCAATGCTAAGACTTGGGAAACGTAGCAAAAGTGGTTCTTGCTTGATGTAAATCAAAGTGACTATATTGAAGTCAGTAATGACAAAAGTATAAGCACGAGATTATGCTGTCTTATTTCAGTTCACGGTCAACCTCAGGTCTTCAGTCTTTTAAACTGTATTTTGACCTTAATAATCATTAGTTTAATATATTTGTTCTGATGATTCTGATATATTTGTTCTGATCAGATGGAGGATGCAAGTGAATGAACTGTAGCAGACCTGTTTCTGAATCTGTAACTGACACTAGCATCACTCTTAAATGAGCAAGCATCCACCACATGCTATGCAAAATACTGTGGCTTTGGAACTGTCACAGAAATGCAGTCATAAATACTACAAATTAGCGTTATTTAGTGTGTATTTCCACACAAAAAGGCAAAACAACAAAAAGAAAATTGCTCAGGTAACTTCACTATCCTAATGTTCTATATTTTTATATGTGCATTCTCTTGCCATGTGCATTGGTAGTGTATAAGGATGGGTATTTCATACAGTTCAACATATTTAGGTTAGTTCTATAGCTCATCTCACCACATCATTCACTCTATGAAGGTGTGACACTGCAGTTGTGGAAATAAGATGATATTTGCTGGCAGTAGAGTTCTACTATTCTGTTTATCAGTGTGAAATCTATAGATTTTGTTTCAAAAGCACTTGAATGCTTTGTGAATGCAACTAAGTAAATTAGAAGATATATTGAAGTGACTTCTCTGTAAATAATGTTTAACACAAGTAATCAACACAAAGTAAGTAAAGTGAGAAGAATCCCAGTACAGATTTATATATTGTTTTTCAGTAGATCCATCAAGGTAATTTCCTTGTCTTCCCAGTGGAAAGAGAACAGTAGATACATCTTTTCTCTTTACTTTCAAACAATCATGAAACATATTGCACAGAAAATGCATTAGATAGACTGGGCAATGTTACATAATTTATGTATAAAGGGGAAAAAAACTATGAACCTGTCCCTTAAATTTAAAAAGAAAGACAATTCTTTTGTAAAATGCCATCATCATAGGCAAATGTAGAGAATGAAGACTTCCTGAATCCATCTGGAAAATGTTGGATGCTTTCATTATGAAGTCGACTGCTTTAATAAGGATTTTGCACAAGAATAATATTAAGTATTATTCTGTACCTTTTCATGTAGATTTCCACTTAATGATACAGGAATCCTCAATAATTAGTTTCCATTAAGCAGAACATTGAAGAAGTTGGGGAAGTGAGAAATAATACTACCTTTTTTGCTAAATTCTGAACAACTTCCCTTTCTTGCCCTGTAGACTCTCCATTCAGGAATTCAAAATGTTCATCACTATCATGCGATATTTTATTTAACAAATGGGATTTTTTAAAAAATTAAAATAGATATACATATAACCCTGAGTGACCAAGGTAAAAGAGTCTGCATGCACATTGCTTCTGATCGCAGCTTGTGTCCTACTTGTATTTGCAAACTCTGAATTTGTCCAATTATCATTGATAACTATCGGTTATTTTCCCTAGGGAAGTATATGATACTCCTTAGGTTCTCTGGCATTTCACTTCAGAGCCTGACTAATCCTTGAGAAAGCCTTCTTAGCTGCCCAGATAATCCTTATACTTGTCTCTGACAGTTCTAGAGGAATCAAAGTTTGACTATAGACTGTCTAAGAGTTTGAAGTGATTTATAATTACCCAGGCCATTTGGTATTAAGAAGTCTGGAACTGAGGCTATATACTTTATTTCATAGATTAAATGAGGAAAATATGAGAGATCTGTTTTATTGTCCTTCAGTAAATGACTGTGCTGGAGACATGACCTGCTGGTTTTCAGGTTTTTTAATTCTTGATGGATTTGTCTTAGTGATGGAGGCTTCCTGTTTAGGAGATTTGTGTTGCTGTAGTACAGTGGACAGATAATTCCAGAACATCATCTACCAAGAATGGAATAGATTCTTCTCATCAATGCAGAGTAAATTTTTCATTCATTTATGAAATCTCCTTAACAATGAGTAGTCTAAGAGTTTTCCTAAACTGTGGATCAAGCTGGCCAGTTGTGGACATGTGCTTTCATAGGAAGGTAATGACTCTACAGCTAACTTTTTCCCCCTACATCTTTTCTTGGCATATTACTCACAATATGCATAGAGTTCTTTCTCTGATAACAGGAACTTTTCCTTGGAGCTTTTGTTAATTTAATTCAATCCCATAAGAAATTGGCTGTGAGGATGTGAAGAAAGACTTTAAACTAAAAGTATAGTTGAAGGTATCTGACTCCATAATCTCATTATTATGTATTCTTAGTTGTGCACTGGAAGAAACCATCCATTTTTATTGGACCTTTTAAGAATGCTTAAGAACACCTACAAAATATTTGCATAAGGAGTACACAGGTTTCAGAACAATATCTTAACATTATGTGCCTTGGTATGCTGGAAAGGACACCTGAGCAGGAAGATCAGTTAGCTACTTCAGGGTAGCAGCCATATTTCTTCCAAGTTTATTCTATCAAAGGAGAACACTCATGAAGGCAAAGCTTAGAAGAAACACTTCTAGGAGAGATTATGAAATAAATCAGTCAATAGTTATAATTGGAATTTAAAAGAATGAACAGATGGTCTTTATGTGACTGTAAGTATGAGGATGAAAATCATCATCACACGTGTTTGCTAAAACAGCTCTTCTCCAAGAAAACACACCTGTTTACTGATAAAAAAATATTGTTAATACATTTTTATTTACAGTTATATTTGCAGTTAAATTACTCTACAGCATTTTAGTCCCTTTTGTAATCAGACAGATAAACAGCTTTAAACCACTTAATATTATTCATATAAGTGTTTTCCCCCATGGGTCCAATAACACTAATCATAACATCAAAATAGCAAGGTGATCTTTCCAATTTCCTTAATCCTGTTTACACCATATGGCAAAGACAATCTGATTAGAAATATAATGCACATTGTATCCTCACAACTGGAAAGCTGAGTTTCTTCCAAGTAATAACAAAGGAAATTACAGTCTTTGTTGGGATGTACTGGTAATTGATCTCCATGTTGTCTATCTTCCTAACCACTGTGGAATCAAAATGTAGCTACAACAAACTTTTCCTATATTGCCTAAAAGAGGAATGGGCATTAAATCTCTTTCCTTAACTCAGCCAAGACACAAGTGGTGCTGTGACAAAAGGGTTCACCCTGTGTCACCTTCTGACTGCCCTTTCCTAAAAAGTGTCTGCCATCAAAAGATTTGCTAGGGCAAGACCTCAGACCGGTTGCTGGATTTTCATGAAACAAGACTTGATTACAAGTATTCTTAAGCTCATTTTGAATTTCAGAAACCCAAGAAGTGTGGCTTTATTTAGAATGTGAGAAAACAGATTGCTTTCTGTGTTCAGATGACCTTCTGTGTTCATTGAACAAGTCTACTAAAGTGAAAACAGACTTGCCTACAAAACAAATATCTGAGTATATTACTACTAAATTTGGAACGCAGTTGTAAAGGGAGAAATGAAATAACATGAATATGTGCGTTCTTACTGAATTTGCTGAAGGTCTTCCTTTGTTGCTTTCACGTTCCTGATAACTTTGAGAGAACTGGTACCTGCAGACTTTATGAAACTGCATTATCTTACTGAAATGGTTCAGGATATAAATATTCTCTAGTGTCTTAACTCATGCCTTTTGAGAAATTTCTTCTAGTTCATCTTTATTCTAGAATTCAATCAGAATTTAACATTACTAGACTAGACCTCTTAAATAAGTATAATTCAAAGTTTTCCCCAACTCTGGGTTCTTTTAGCATTGGTCTTTAAAATGGAAAATGCAAATGTATCGTTACTGTCTAACTAGGGAACTTCCTTGAATGTACTTTTAATCATATTTCTTGATTAGCCTTTGTATGCTAAGCTGCATTCATACTACTCAATACATGAAAATGTGCTTTCCCTTTCTCCTCCCCTTTCCCCTCCCCTCCCCTCCTCTCCCCTCCTCTCCCCTCCCCTCCCCGTCCCCCTCTCCCTCCCCCTCCCCCTCCCCCTCTCCCTCCCCCTCCCCCTTTCCCTCTCCCTTTCCCTTTCCCTTTCCCTTTCCCTTTCCCTTTCCCTTTCCCTTTCCCTTTCCCTTTCCCTTTCCCTTTCCCTTTCCCTCTCCCTCTCCCTCTCCCTCTCCCTCTCCCTCTCCCTCTCCCTTTCCCTGCCTTCCTCCATCCATTTTACCAGTTTTAAAGCTTCTGATGTAATGAGAAACACATCTATCTTTTAGTGCAGCTCACATAAACTCAGGAGCACTGTATGTACTTGCTAAATGGATATACATCATAGCATGCTTTCTTAAGATAGCTAGCTCTGCAACTCTACTTTTAGCCTTGATAGTGATGAAGAGTCATTAATCACTTGTAAACTTTCTGATATGTCATAATGTTTTATAAATGAATTTAATTAAGCACAATGTTTTTAAAGAAAAAATGGTGATATGCAGCTTCAGCTTTTAAATTTGCAACAGAGCATGTGCTGCAGAAAAATAACTGGTACAAGGACCTCCAGGGATGGGGCATCCACTACTTCTCTGGGCAACCAGCTCCAACGCCTCACAATAAAAAATTTCTTCCTAATATCTGACCTAAATCTCCCCTCTTTCAGTTTAAAACCATTCCCCCTCATCCTGTCCCTGCACTCTCTGATAAAGAGCCCCTTCCCATCTTTCCTGTAGTCCCCCTTTAGGTGCTGCATATGAACATATGAAAATGAAGGCTAACGGTTGTAGGCAAAATTAGCATGCAAATGGCATTTGATATGTTTTTAATGGCAATCTAACACAGAAGTGAAAACCAAAACAACTGTCTACAGGATGCCTTGTAGACTAGCGTTTTGAGAATGTACAATCCCCACAGCTAGAATGGATTCTTGGTCCATCTGAGCTCTTATATACATTAAAAGGAATGGAAGAAACTTGAATCCTAATACAGTTTGGGTTTTTTTCTCAAATAGTGTATATTTTTAAAAAATTATGAAAATACAGAACTCTCCAGCTGCTAGAAAATCTTCAGTAAGAGAGCAGTTAAATCTAATTTATAATTAGATCAGTAGCAGTTAACACAGCAAAACTTCATGGCTTCTTGAATAGTTGGTCCCATTTCAGGTAAACAGTTCAGAAATCAGGTCAGAAGCAAATCAAAAATACACATCATGCCCTCAAGCCAAGAACCAAGTTCACTATATCATTTAAAAAACTTCATTAACTTGCTTAAAAACCATGGGTAGAAAGTTATAGGAAAAAAAAGGTAGACTAGAACAAAAGTAATTAGAAGATAATTTAGCCCCTCATATGCCCCACAGAGCTTAGCAGTTGGAAATCAGCCCACACTGTGAGTGAATTTCATTTAAGCTTCTTTTTCTTGCTTTGGAAATTAGAGAGTGACAAAAATATACCTTGTTGATAGACATCAGACTCCATTTCACCCCACTGAAAATTTTCTTTATCATGGACTAAATCATATTATCCATATGGTTGTCATTTAGGCCACTGCTACCCCATTTATCTTTCATTGTTCTTTAATTTTATCCATATATAGCAGAATTTCAGAAAACTTAATTCTTGTCATCTATCACTGTATCTAACAAGCATAAAATTAACTAAAGAAAACAGTAGCTTTGTACAGATGGCCAAGTGCTATCTGATAACGGTTCACACAATGTCTTTCATCACCACCTGGCTACATATTGCTGCTTAAGTAAAATATATTGTCATGCTTTTGAGCTCCCTAGATGACAATGAAGAGCCACATGGCAACTAGCTCCAGCAGACAACAAAGAACTATATAGGCACTTGCTCACCCCTTCCCCTTTCGAGTCCCCCTGGGGAGCAGAATCAAAAGAAACAAAGGCAAAACTCATGGCTTAGGTAAGGACGTGGAGGGATCATTTGCCAATTGCCTCCACAGGGAAAGCAGACTCAACTTGAGGGAAAAAATCAATCTGATCTATTACCAATCAAACCAGAGGGAGATACTGAGAAAGAAAACCAAATCCCAAAAAGAACATCTTTCCACAACTCCTCCCTTTTTCCCGGGCTTAGCTTTTATTCCCAATATTCTCTACCTTCTCTCCCATGAGCAGTGCAGGAGGATGGAGAATGGAAGTTGCAGTCAATTCATCACACATTGTCACTGCCACTCTTTCCTCCTCAGGTGAAGGACTCCACATACTCTCCCCCCTCTCCAGCATGGGGTCCCTCCCACAGGAGACAGTCCTTTATGAACTTCTCCAACACAAGTCATTCCCACGGGCTGTAGTCCTCCAAAATGTGCATGGGTTTCCACAGGTTCATGGCCTCCTTCAGGTACTGCTCCAGCATGGGATCCTCCGCAAGCTGCAGGTGGACATCTACTGGTACTCGTCACGGGCTGCAGGAGGACAGCCTGCTTAGCCATAGTCTCTTCCATGGGCTGCAGGGTAGTGTCTTCTTGGGCATCTGGAGTACCTCCACCCCCTCCTTCTTCACTGACCTTATTGTTTTCTGCAGTTCTTCCTTCTGATGTCCACGTAATTGCTTCTCTTGCAACTGTTGTCTGCAGGGCTGTTTCTTCCATATCTCTCTCTCTACTACCACAATGGACTGGACCGGTGCAACCAGTCACCTGTATGCCTCCCACCTCTCTCTTTGCTGCTAGCTGTTGTCCATTTTTTTTATTCACCCCTTCTTTAGTATGTTATCACAGAGGCGTTACCACCCTTGCTGATTGCCTTGGCCTTGGCTAGTGGTGGGTCTGCCCCTCAGCCAGACAACCTGGCTTTTAGCAGCCTCAAGCAGTCTATAGCAGAATCTGCCCCTGCAGCCCCAGCACTACCAAAACCCTCAGCATGCAAACCCAACACATACACATATATACTCCCTCTCATTGAAATGCTCTCATCTGCCTGGTATGAAATTTGATTCTAACATCCAGATCAGCTTCTTTGTATTCTCTACCATAGCCACAGTCCTACAAAACACTTAATCCAGGGATAAATTTTAGAATGTGAGTATCATTTGACTCTATCGGCTGGTGGCAAAATATATTCCAAATTAGAAGCTTTCCTTTGAAAGAGTTTGGATTTTCATGTTAAAAATTCCCTAAGTGTTTTGCTGAATCAGAGCTGCTAGGGAGAAGTTTAGAGGGTGAAGAAGTGATTGCCTCCATCTTCTAAATTTGATACTGTACCATTCTCTTCTACACAGCAATAGTTGTGATGGCTTGCAGGAATTCTTGATAGATAGATAACCCATTCAATCAATTAAGTAGTTATCACCTCATCACTCTTTGTTTCATTTATAGCTCATTTTAGAAAAGAAGTTTGTATTTTCAGTCTTTTTAAATGCTTTTAGAAGTGCTCAAAAGATGTTCTCTAGCAATTTCCCATGGGAGTAATTTGTACTTTATGTATTATTTCCATGGTAACTTCAGAGAACAAGAACAGGGTTGTATGCTATATTGCATCCATCTTAATTTAGTTAAAGACATGTTGTTTTTTTTTTTTCTCAGGGTCAGTTTTTATTTAACAAGATACTAAACGGCCTGTAAAATTAAGATTGAAAAGGCAAATGTCCTTTAATATAATATTGTACTGAAGTCCTTTTCCACAGTACATTAGTTTTAATTTTTTAATAAACTACCAGGGATCTTTTTATTATTTTAGCAAGGCAGCATCTCAAATCTATTGTATGTTTTCTGTGACAACAATATGAAATTTGTCCTGAATCACTTGGAAATGGTTGAACTCGATGATCCTGTGGGTCTTTTCCAACCCAGTGATTCTGAGATTCTGTGAAACTTGCTCCCTGAGATTTTCACTGGGTTGTTCCCAGTTAATGAAAGTATTAGTAATGGAGAGAGGCATTTTTTTCAAGTGAATCCAAGCAGCTGATTATTTTGATATATCCTCAGGAGACATCTTCAGGTACTTCTGTCTTTCCTTCTTTTCAAACTGTGGTGTTGAAGCACTTTTCTCTGTTACTACCTGACTCCCCAGTCCATACATTTTTTCAGTAAAATTAACAATTCTTACACTCTGTGTCCTCTTTAAACCAACCAACTGTGCTTTAACTAGCCACAATTATTTTATGATCTTTTGGTTCCCCAATCTGTAAAGAATTTCTTACAAATACATATATAAAAATATAAATATGTATCAGTAAATGTGATTATTAAACTAGCATTGTACTGCTACACAGGTAATGTAGTTCTCTCCAGAGCTGGACTTTTTATTAGTTGTCTTCATATTTATATCTGGACATATATGTATTCATTTCTAAGTAGATTACATAAGTATAGAGATCTTGAAGGACCTGAAACAAATGAAGCTACAAGAAATGAAAAAAAAACAACAGGTGCTACTGTTGGGTATAGTGGCATGCTAGCAAAAGATATTTCTTAAAAGATGAGGTTTCATTTCTCATGTTTGTGTCCTCCTAAACAATAAGAAATACTATGTAAGACACCATACAACTTCCTGAAGCTCTCAGATTGTGAAAGCATGTTTTCCAGGTCCTAAAATATACTGTGTGGAAGGTATTTTTGCAAAATATCAATAGAAAATACACTTCAGGGAACAGTTGTTCTGTGTAGAGACAGAATTACATTATAGTTGTCTCCATTAAGATGTCAGTAGCCATGGATTGATTCTGTGAAGTCATTTCCTGTTTGCAGAAGGGGGCATAGTGATCTGCTGTATGATGGAAACAATTGCATTTAATTATACATAGCATTAACTTATTAGCATTTTAATGGCAGTCACTGTATTTGCATGTTTCCTTCACAGTGGGGTCATTTTTTCATTGGAAATCCTTGACTATTTTAATATAACATAACTCTTCATTTTGACATTCTGAGTGATTTAGCTTAGAAATTTTCAAGAAGGACAAATGGCTGAAAATTGAAACAATGTTTCAACAAAACTTTTCAAAACTGAACATTTCTTTTAGACTCCTCTTATTTTTCTAATTTTTGTAGGGAGTCTGATTTGAATGTCCTGATTTGTTAGTTCTTTTTCCCCGTCTTTGAAATGTTTTTCACTCACTTCTGTTTTAGAATGCATTGATTTGAGCACATGGATTCAAGCCCCTGGAATTTGCTGCATTGTTTTGTCTGAAGCAGAGAAACATGGAGATAGTATTTTATAGGAAGAGTTTTCTGTAGCAAGAGACACATTCATCTGTAAAGACACTTCCGGACCTCTTCAGCTCCCTTCTACTCATTTCAGCCTCTTCTCACTTCTTACAGTTGCTCCGACTATTTGCTCAACTTGTTGCCTAGAAAGGGGCAATGGAAAAGCTTGAGCATTTTTTGCTCCTTACATGCCTTTTATAGTGTGTTTCCTTCTTATAGTGTAATTGAGATTTTAAAAAAGTATAGAAAACCACACCTGACATCCAAGCTCACTGTTCTGTGTAAAAATGATCTCTTGTGAGTAGCTTTGAGAGAATGCATTGGAAACAGGGTCACTGCATCTCTGCTCTAGACTGTGATTTCAAAAAAAGAGAGGAGAGACTCAAAATAGTTGGTTGTCAGTGGAGGTACCAAGTTCATATATTGTGCATATATTTCAAATCCCACAGGACCCACAGAATTGGATATTATGGTGGGGAAAAAAAAAACAATTAACAGCAAACACTGTAGCAGAATCTCAAGGTTTTTTACATCTTTTTTTGAGTCCTTGTGAATAATTTTACTGCCTATCCAGAAATAATATCTTCATTAATTAAAAGAAAACCTCAACATGAAAATAACAGAAAGGTAATATTTGATGCTTTTAAGTATAATATGTGGTTTAGCTATTTCTTTTAAATTCACATTTTGTTGTTCTAAGTTAACTTTCCTCTGTTTTATGAAACAATTTTTGCTTGTCGTGAGTTTTATTAAAACACTGTTAGATAAAAATTATTAAATTCTAACCAAGGTGGCATTAAAGCAAAACATAGGATCACTTTTTGTTTGAAGTAAATGGAAGCTGACTACAGACACCTCCCAAAGATAATCTCCTTGAGATCATTTAATTCGGCATCATCTTTGGCTTTCAAAATGACTGCCTCACTCTTTCATTTCAGAAAGCTGTTATGTCAGAAGAGGCATCCAATCTCTTTCATCACAGAAACATAGAATCGCTTAGTTTGGTAAAGACCCTCAGGATCGTTGAGTCCAACAATCTAGCATTTAGGATGCGTGCTAAAAAGTAGCAGACTTGGGTTCTCTTCCCTGCTTGCTATACTGGAATTTAATTTCATATTTCCCAGGTCTAGGGTAACTTCTTCTTGAAGCTGGGTCTTTCTATTACCAGAAATGTAAGGCACATGGGGCCATGAAGTGAAGTCTTAGGAAGCCTTTATGCAGGTACTGAGGTTGTCTTTCAGTCTGTGAACCTTTGAAGAAAAGAATAAGATATGCCTGCAATGCCGATCATAATGTAGCGTGATATTTCTCCATTTCTCTTTTCATTCTCACAAATTACCCTTTTTGGTGCATGGGTTCAGTGAAAAATGGTATATTCACACTTTTAATGATTATTGCAACATGTAATAATACAAACCTTAACCCGCATATTACTGTATGTTCGAGAACATTAGACAGAGGAGACCTCTAAAGTCAACCTGACCTACCTACCACAACTCTGAACAGGCATAAAAGTCTTGAGGAACTCTGCATTTTTCCATGCCATTATAGATAAAGTCTTCTGAGAATTTAGGAGCCAAAATCTAAGTATCTGTTTAATGTACGAGAAAAGTAATTTTTCAAAATGCTAATTTTGACTGAACATGGATAGATCTATGTTAGAAGTGACAGTGATTGCTCACTGGCAGAAAGGCTATGCAGATGACCCTCCATATTCTGCTTGGACTGGTTGTGGAGGTAGGTTCAGTGTCTTAAGTTTCGACTTTTTCTTCTAACTTTTAAAATTATCTCCGCTTTTCAACATTTTGTGTTCTAAATCAGCTTTTGGGGCCAATTTTACCTGCAGTGCAGTGACTGTCTGCCAGCTCTCATTACGATATATTTACTATCATTTGCGAAAGTAAAACTAGGCCATTAATCCTCCCTTATAATGTGACCTCATTGAGCTGGTGCTGCTGCTGTTGCCACTATCAGTGCTTTCCTCCTGAAGGTGACAAAATGCCTTGAAGATGCTAATGAAGTAGAAGTCCCAACACCCCTGAAAGATAATTAGGTAACTTTATTCTGCATTAGAGATGGAAGAAATTCAGGTGCACAGAGGACTGATGATTTTCTCCAACAGGCATAATATTTTGAGACATAGTAATTCATAGGGCCAGAGTTGAACAAAGGCTTTTCTGTAGCACTGTACACTCATATCATAAAAAAAGACATTCTAGTGGCATATTTCAGTGTGAGAATGTTTGCTTTTTGCTTTTTTAAACATCCCCTACAAATTCAAATGTAATTCAAGATGGGGTTTTGAAATGTCAAAAAAAATAATCCTATTTCCATAACTCTTCTTGAGTCTAACTTATAAAATTAAATAGATCTAGGTAGCATCTCCAACTGTGGAGATTTTCAAAACCAGACTGGAAAAAAAACAGAGTCTAGAACCTTATCTGACCTCATGGCTGACCCTGATTTGAGCAGGAGACTGGGTATGAGACCTCCTGAATTATCCTATATATTGATGGTTTTGTGCTGTTTACTGCTAGAAAGTGCATACCCATGACAATTCCATGCACTTATCATTAGCGTATTATTGTAAGAACTGAATATTCAAAATAAGATTAATGGAGATGTATTCTGTTTGTTATAATATAATATAATACCAGTAGAACTACTTAGCTTTAAAGGAACGATGATGTCTTGTAGAACCCCTCCTGCATTAAATAAGCAAATGGTTTAATTGTAACACAAATGCTTCCAAATAGAAACAGATAATATTCTTGGAAGCTGGAACTACAAGATGAAAAACGTAAATGGCTCAGAAACAATTCAGGCTACCTGTAGTGTACATTTTCAAGTTGACTTAAAAGATATTAAAAATCTCAAATCAAATTATGATTCATCTGTTTCTTCCAAAATAATTGTAAAATATTTTTTATCTGTGAAGTTACAAGAAGTTATGCATAACATTTATGCAATGAGTGTGAGTTTACATTGAGCATAAATTTATCATTACCTTGCACCATCCAAACCCTAGAATCCTAGGGGCTGCAGACTAAATACCATATCCTTTCCACAGATTAATGCATTAATTGGCAGACAGTGTACATAAGCTTGTTTATTTAATGAAGTTCATGATGGTCTCTATGGGTGAATGCACATATTAAAATATCACAAAGCATGCCTAACACCTTTTCTTCCTTTAATTCCTGGAAGTTTTTTTGTGTTAATTCCCAGTTATTTTCTAGACTCTTCAAGCTTGAGGCAGAAGTAATCCATAATTAGGGAAATCTAGGGAGACCCTGAAATGAGGGTTGTGTTCTCTGTCTCTCAGTCTGACTCACACTGTGTCAACAGGGAACTGAAGAGAAACTATCATAATGCTCCATGGACCTTAGTCAGATGAGAATGCTGCCCTTTGTGGTTGACAGATTATTTCACCTCCTGCGTGTGTAGGCAAGCTATCTTAAAAGTCTGCTTTCTGAAGGTGAATAACTAGTTCCAGGCTCTTTTGCAAGGTCTTTTCACAGACAAGAAGACAAAGAAAAAGACCTAATGCCCCCATTTGAATGTGCAGTTCACAGTACAAAATCTGCAGCCCATCAATCTAGTAAGAAAATTCTGCCAGTGAAGGTTGCTACAGAAATCAGTACAAAGAGACTGCCAGAAAGGGAGAATAAAGGAAAAGTTAAAGAAACAAAAATGCTGTACCAGGACAAGCATTTGCTGCCAGCTGCTATAGTACATTATTTGTAAAACTTGATCCAGAGGTCAAACCCATTTAGCAACGACTGCCTATAGGTGGTGTCGGGATCTCCCTCAGTTAATGACTGTAAAGTGCAGCTTCTAAGAAGGTATTAAGGGAAAAATTAGTCTAACTCAGATCTATCTGAACTTTATCATCTGTCCTCAGTTGTCCAAGTAAAACCAACAAGCATGGTCTGACTTTGTTCCATGAACAACAATGTGTTTGGAAGAGGTGAAAGAGAATAACAGAATACAAAGCAATAGTCTCCTTTGATTTTACTTACATGAAATATTCTTAATTTGCATTCACTTTCTGTTTTCCACTGAAGTTGAAAGCATACAATCCAATACTTACATGGAAAACATACATCTTAGCATTTGTCATCTTGTGACAGCAGCAATCTGAAATCTGACCTCTTGTCTGTTGTCTTGCTACTTATTTGGAGACGTTGTGGGACAACTCAGAAAAGTATTTGAAGTACTCTATTTTTTGCATGTATTTTGTATATTTGACTATCATAATACTGCCAGGATTGTAAAAGCAGTGGATAAGTACAGGCCAGATAATGGCCATACAGCTATGGCCAACTGGACGCTTCTTTTTCCTAAAGGGAGACATTTCAGTGCTGGAGATCCTCTGATGAGAACATGCTCCATGACAGAAGAGACACAGTACTCATGCAATATGTTGACTGTCCACCTTGGATATCCTACCCTGTTCATTAGCTATTCCCCGAGCACATCTGTACAATATGGATATTAGTCCTGCAAAGAACACGTACATATTTAATACTTAGCATACTTTCAGGGTCAAGTCTGCTTGACTTAAAACCATGGCAGCAGCTAGGAAGAAACCTGTGCTGGGGCACTGACTGCCAGCACTGATAACATCAGTGGACCAAACCCAGAATCGGCAAGCAAGGCTAATTTTAAAAAGTGGTCCATAAATATGACCTTGATGATGTTTGCTACACAGCAAGACTTAGCAATATATTTTTTTTTTCTTAAGGAAGAGCAAGATCATAGAATCATAGAACCACCAGGTTGGAAGAGACCCACCGGATCATCGAGTCCAACCATTCCTATCAAACACTAGACCATTCCCCTTAGCACCTCGTCCACCCGAGATAACAGGTGGTGAATGCAATTAATGACAAAATTCATCCACAGTGCAGATTCTCTTTCACTTTTCTTCTGACACAGTTGTACCAGTCCAAAAAACCTTTTCTCCTGCCACCACTACTCTTCTCCAGCTCCCATGTAAGGCACTGTCCATTGTGTTCTTCTGCCTTCCCCAGTTTACCTCTTTTGCCTTTCTCTGTGCATGGGGAGTGTGGACAGAGCTGGATCCATCTGGCTGTCCCTTATTCATAATTTCCTCAGAAGCGCCACCCTTGAAACAAATCATACAGTGAGTTTTTCTCTCACCTGCTTGATAATGAGGAGCCCTGTGGGTTTGGAATATGCAGCTTGAGCAGCCTCCTGAATCCCAATTGTTTGCTAGGTCTTCAGAGAGCAGACCAAGAGATGGCAACAGGCAGCAGAAGGCTCCAGCCCTCATACTCTCTTCTTGCAAGGTATTTGTTCACCACCTCCATCTTGGGGATTAGATGATTTTGTCAAGATAGTCGTGGTTTAAAAAGTCCCTTCACAGGTCTGATGCTAAGGCTCTGCAAGCCACATGTCATACGTGAATCTTTTCTGCTTTCTTCCTTTTTGTAGCAGCCACCACTCTCAATACTGATCGATAAATTTCAATTAGCTACAGAGGCTTAAAATAACCAGGCTTAAAAACAGTATAGCAGCTTTTAGCACTTTCCTTTGTCATTTTTTATCTTAAAAAAATTAGTGAAAGTGTGGTAGAGCATATTAGTATCATGCAGTTAGATAAAAAATAAAGAGTCTTCATTTGGGTTCTTCCAGTCATTTTTAACTGGTATGCTTTCAATTTAAAAGGACACCACTGAGTTCCTGTAGAAAACCAATATCCAATAAGTAAGCTATTCCTTACAAGCTGTTGCACTTGGTGGATGTTGTTCTGTTCTTTACTGAGAACAGTAGAGTTTACCTTCTGGTCATAGTACATACGGGCTAAGGTGATGCTTCATATATTGGAATTCTTGCTATATCAAATGGATCTGGTAGGAGAAGTTTAGCAGGAAAATTGTGTATGTATTTCTGGGAAAAAAAACAAGAACAAAACCAAAACTTCAAATGACATAGGTTTCAGCACATAGAGAAAAAGAACTGGAAGAGGTGTGAGGGTTTTTTTTCTGTAGGATAGGAAAATTTTCCTTCTCAGGATTTATCTTCAGTGGGATCTTTCTTCTTTTCTGGATATTGTACATGAATTAGAAAAGCAGAAGCTTAAATAACCTATCGTGGCAACACAATACTACTTGATATTTCCATTCCTGCTTTTTCCTCTTGAAAGAATTCTCATATATCTAAGTAAATTTTTGTATATATAACACTGGATCGGATCCTATCCCTTCCAAGTTGTCATTATGATCATGTAAATTCAAGGGGATTCGGTGTGCTTACTGCTTTTTGGACTACATAAAAAGTAGGGAACAATTTGTCAACATGGAAAGAGTGAATTATACTGGTGAAACCTCATTTATTGGCTGGCATAGTTGACATCAGCAAGTGACACGCTCATTCTGATCTCAGGTGGGTTGAGGAATAAGGGTGGCATGATGTCTTTTCCTATCCTCATCTAAAATCCTTACATCATGTATAGTAAATGGCAGTATCTGTTAAAAGTCAGTGGTGTTGCACAGTTTCCATGACATTGGTTTCAGTCATATTGGTTTCGGTTTTTAATAACCCACAGCTAACTGAGTCACCAATCCGTCTTCTAATGTTCCCTTAAGTTTGTTTAAAACACGTACACTGATTTGTTTGGTTTTTTTCTAGTACACACTGCATATATATGGTGTTTCTGAGATGCTTTGATTTGCCATGCTGGGTGAAGCACCAGTTGTTTAGAAAACAATCTCTGACTCCCATTGCAAAAAATCACACAGAAAGAACTGCCTGCAATGTGTGGATAGATGGGCAGTGACCAAGCCAGGCTATGCATCAAATTTATGTCTCAGGAACTTTACTATTAATAATTTTTACTGTCAACTTTTAATATCAAAGAAGGAAGTACAGCATAGCGTTTTAACACACTCCAGAAGACTTTATTAAATAGCATAGCAGTATGCTGTTGTAAATTGAGGTCAGGAGGAAGGGTAGTGGTACTTTACAGGCTTAGGAACTCAATACTCTGGTATACCAGTGGGATAAGAGTCTCTCTTCCAAGACTGTTTGAATCTGACAGTGCTATCAACAACTCCAGCTCATTAAGACAACAATAACAAAAACAGAGTGGAAAAAAAAAAAAAGAAGTATCAGAGATATAGGTAAAACCAATGATTTTGTTTATCTCAAGCAAAAAGGCAACCAAAAGGTACCCCTGGGACACCTGAGGGAAGAAACTCTAATGCTAATTGACATGATTTAAAAAGATGACTCTGTTACTGCCAACAGTCTAATTTAGTCGTTAGGTCCCCAATGTTGAAGCAATCAAACCAGTTGTTATAATTTTGGTAGCTGGATAACAAGGTATGCCTCAATGCACAGATGTATATGCTAGACGATAGGCTAAAAGAATGTGAAAAGAGCTTTCAGATACATTTTCTATATCTTTTTATGAAACTCCACTCTTTAATACAATTTGTCTGCTGAATGAGTTTCATTATATTTTGTGGAAATATGTAGTAATAATTTGTCATAAGGCCATAGAAAAACAGCAAAACCAAACAAAGCTATCTACATCTCCTTATTCCACCATTTCTAATATTAAAAGGCTTACATTTTTACAGAAAAATAAATATTTGTTAAAGGGAAAATGTTTTGTGGGTTTTTTCCTCCATATACTGTATGCTTGCTTTGCAGCAAATGTCCCCATATTAAAGAATTCTAGTGTTTGCCTGGGTGTTGTCAAGGATGCAAGAATTAAAAAGCAATTTTACTTACATCTATGGCAGATGTTACTAGCTTTCTAATCTCAACGGTTTGGTACAATACTGTCCTCACATCTGTTCCCCGAGTACTCCTTGAAAGTGTCCCATCAGTATAATGCATTTTAACTAAATGATGTGACAATGTCCTGTAATGGTTTACACCTGCTCCAAACAGACTTTTTGCTAAATCGTATGAGGTTCAAATTAAGAGTGAGGGGGGAGATAGATAGATAGATAGATAGATAGATAGATAGATAGATAGATAGATAGATAGATAGATAGATAGATAGATAGATAGATAGATAGATAGATAGATAGATTGATTGATTGATTGATTGATTGATTGATTGATTGATTGATTGATTGATTGATTGATTTCCAGGCCCCAGTACTGCTCAGGAAAGCTCTCCATTGTCCTCTCTTGATGTTTCTCTTTAAACTTGCTATAAACTTCTCCCTTTCTGTAAGTTTACTGCAACGCAAAATGCCTGTTGTCATAAGAACAGGCTTCAAGAAAGGTTGCTGAAGTTTTGAAATCAAGACTCTTTCTCAGTGAAAGGATTAGGTCCGTCAAGGAATGAATGCCTGATGGAGAGTGAGAAGGACAGTGGGTAAAAGCTCCAAAGATAACATGATCTTCTGCCCTGTGGAAATCAGACATTAAGTCTTTAGTTTAGGTCAAGCAAGATATGGACAAAAACATTTATGAATGTCTCTGTTTCCAAATTCTTTAAATGTAAAATTTTGAAAAGTCTGTTTCAAATGTTCTAAGTGGTCTTTTTAAATTAAATTTTAAAAAAAAGTTCAAACCAAAAAAAAGTTGAAGTTTGAAATTAAATATTTGGCACTAGGAACAGGTGAGTTTTGCTTACGCTTTCTTTTGGGCAGAGCAACATAAAAATACTGAAGATGAGTTGTTGAAAACAATCTTGTTTACTTTGGTGGTATCTGCCAAGAATTCTAGCAAATTTGATAGAATTAATCCCCTTCCATGACATTACTACACTTTATCCCTGGATGATATAAATGGGCCTTAGAAAATTACACTGTCAGGAATGGATTAAGAGAATTAACTTGCATAAGGAATCAAATCTCTGACCTCTACTTTGATTCACCTCTCAGGAGTGCCACAATCCACTAGGAGAAAGATGGAAGTGATAGCCTTTACAGAGCAGAGCAGATGAGTGTTCTTGCATGCAGAAGGGCTTTTAAGGAGTTGGATTGCGTGTGGGTCAGCCCAGTCACAATTTACTGCTGTCTACTGCTAGGGCAATTTGCATAGAGAAGATTTTTGTACAGCTTGTTGAAACAAGTGTAAGGGCATCATTGTCAGACAGGAGATTACACAATGGGAATATTAACAAGCCAGCAATCTGTCATTTGCTGTCTGATTTTTTTTTTCCTAATAATATCTTAAAGTATAAATTCATTGTAACCTACAGAATGGGTAAACATCATAAGATTCCTCCTTCCACAGAAAAACCTCCTTCTCTGTTTGGGAAAGTAGCCTCATAGCAAAAAGGACTCAGTATGGCAGAAGCCGTGCCCAAACAGTAGTTCTCCACTCCATTAAAAATAATGCCCATGTGTTTTTCTGGTGCCTCCAAAGGGAGAAGAAGGAGTGAGGAGAGGAGGAGAGCTTTGCAACTGCAAGCAGTCATGAGTCAGGTTTGGATTTCTGTGAGGTTCACAGTTCTGGAAGTGTAAAAACATGCACAATGTGGACAAATCAGTCATTTTAGCATGACTTAAAAACAACCACAGTTCACACCTGGATGTCAGCAAAGCATGTTTACCCCTTGATGTTAATATATGCATGTGTGACAGAGGTCTGCAGACAATTAAGCATATGCTTTCTGATATTTGAAGCATGCAGCGCTGTGCCTGATAAGGGAAATGTCTCTGTACCTCAGACAGAAAAAGATTTGTAAGGTTTTCTTTGTTGGCTCTTCTGTAGGATTGTAGTGCATTACAATTCTGTTCAGTATTGAGGCAGGCTTGAACTAGGACTTGGATCTAACAATTCTGATATTTGTAGCTGTATATCACAATCACAGCCGCATTTTGACTCCAGGAAACAGTTTCTCAATTTATTGAGAAAAGATATCTGTGCTGCTGAGAGGAAACGTACATTCCCTAAGGAAGGGAAGCCCTTGGTGGTGCTGCAGGTTACCTTCCAAGAGGTGTCTCGGTAGCTTTAGAGCACACTTACCCTGCTATGGCTTTGATTATACAACTGGTAAGTAGGAAAACACTGGTGCTTTGATAAGCTTGTTACTTTGTTTCTCTACTTGGAGCAGAGCAGTCCTCATGACTGCTGTTCCCATTCCTATCCTCCGACTGATGCAACACACATCTTGTACTGTATAAGTAGCTGCACACAATTCTAAACCTATCAGTATGCACTGTGAGTGGCCCCAATATAGAAATAAACTCTCCCCTCCTCCAAAGAAATTTCTGAACTTGTCATTCAGAGCTAAACCTAGTTTGTATATAAACTATGTCTGCTAGTAGCTTTCTTTCACTTATTTTATATTGAGTCCCCATAGATCAAAAATCTTGGGCTTGCTGAGAAAGGAAGGCTATCATACCCCTTTAACTTGTAACCGTGAACTCTTTGCTAAAGCTTTCAGCTCTCTGCTACCCCACATAGTATCACACATTTCACCAGACTCCTAGATAACAACGCAGTTCTGCACTGCTTAGCAACCTTGTTTTTTCCCAATTACACTTTGCGATGTAAACATGAAGTGCAAACACAGAGAATGGGTCACTAGAAGTGCTCTATCCAATAATGCCACCTTAATGAAATGCCAGTTATACCAGTCCCTTTATTGTCATAGAGAGTTAGGTGATTGTATGAAAATATGGCATTTTATATAAACCTGTCTAAATTACCTTCCTGGAGCTTGTACAGTATTACTGATAATGAAAAAGGCAAAGGAATGTTTTTGAGGCTTATTTTTTCATAAAAGTGTTTAATCAGGAAAGAATTAGAGCTCATGCTGATGTTATTCTTTATTCAGTAAAGCCTGTAGAAAGACACTCGTATCTTAGGTAATAATTTTGAAGGAGAAAATTTCTGCAAAATAAGACTTTAGAAAACAGGTTTTCTGGGACTGTTATTAAACAATAGAAATATATCTTGTCTGGTTTTGGTAAGGGGATATATATTAGCCACTACCAAGAAGACATCGGTGTTTAGTATAACTTAGACCTCAAAGTCTCCAGTAATTTGCATTTCAACATTAACATTTGTACATTTGTGTAAAGCCTTCAAAGTACATGAGGGGCTATATGTGCAGGCAGTAACAATTCTGCCTTGGAAAGTTAAAAGTCCGTCTGGGAGCCAACAAGCAAGGGACAGAAGAATACACTGCACTCAAGGAGGTATGTATTTTTTATTTTTTTTACATTTTAAATTTACAAAAATTGTAATAAACTTCAAAGATTTGTAGCATAACATGTTATTTTCAGAGCACATAAGATAATGCAATTTAATTTAAGGGGTAGGTCATTGCCATACTAGACCTCTTTCAGAAGGAGCCCACTATTTTCACAGAAAGACTTAAATTGCATTATCTTCTGAAAGAGGCTCCTTCTGAAAGAGATCTAGTATGACAATGACCGAACACTTAAATTATTTTTTTTTCTCAACTACTAGTATTTCAACTGTCACCATTTGTACAATGTCTAGAACAGCTGAGGCTCCTACTCTGTAAGTCTTTAAGCACCTCAATATTTAACATAATTAATCGTGATAATTATAGAATGTGTATGCTTCTTAAGCATGGTGCAACAATTGGACAACATCTGACAAGGGGACTGCCAGTGGTAAAGCAGAAAGCAAACAAATGTGACAACAGCGTTGTTTTAATGTACTGCATTCCAAGATGAGGAAGATAAGCCTGAGTGCAAGTAGAGAAGCAATCCAATACCCCAGTGCGATGTAGTGCATCAGAGACAGAATACAGTGCAGATCCTATCTTTGAGATAAGAGTCATCTGGTCATATTTCTTGACTCTCAGCAGAAAACAAAGAGAAGTACATTTAAGCATGCAAATTGATATGCTGAATTTAGGAACTGAGTTGAATGTCAGCAAGAACTGAGGAAGGTAGAAATATGAAAGTAAGGACTACATGACACACCTGTGTTCTCCAATACACACACATTGTGGTAGAAGAAAGTCAGGTCCTTTGGCTATGTTCATCTTGCCAAAAACCTAGCTAAGCTCATAAATCGAGCTTTAAACTAGATATGAAGGGGGAGGAGGTTGAGCCCAGGCTAGACAGGAACAAGCCTGGACGTGGGGCAATGGTGATTTGGAGAGGGTGTGCTGGTGTGGACCACCAGTACCTCACCACACAGAAAGCAGGGGAGAACACAACTGAGGGTGCTAAGGGAGATATGGGCACTCTGGAGCTAGCTACTCCAGTTACCAGGCAATTGGGAATTAACTCTGTTCCCTCTAAGAGGGCTGAAGGCTCGGCAGCTCAGCTGAAGTGCATTTACACCAATGCATGCAGCATGGGGAATAAGAAGGAAGAGCTGGAAGCTGTCATAGGGCAAGGAGCCTATGAGGTCGTTGCCATCACAGAAACATGGTGTGACGACTCATATAACTGGAGTACAACTATGGTGGGGTACAAACTCTTCAGGCAGGATAGGAAGGGTAGGAGAGCAGGCAGGGTAGCCCTGTTTGTAAGGGAGGACTTGGACTCCATTGAGATGGATTGTGGTGATGAGGAGATTGAGTGCCTGTGGGTTAAAATCAGAGGAGCCCACCAGAAGGTAGATTTTGTAATGGGAGTCTGTTACAGACCACCCAGCCAAGGAGAAGCAGCTGATGAGCTCTTCTATAAACAGCTGGGGTTAATCTCTAGATCAATGCCTCTCGTTCTTGTGGAAGACTTCAATCTTCCTGATATCTGCTGGAAGTACAATAGAGCGGAAAGGAAGCAGTCTAGGAGGTTCCTGGAGTGCATGGAAGACAACTTCCTTGCACAGCTGGTGAATGAACCAACAAGGGAGGGTGCCCTCCTGGACCTGCTGTTTGAGAACAGAGAAGGCCTTGTGGGGGATGTGGCAGTAGGTGGACGCCTAGGACTAAGTGACCATGAGATGATAGGGTTTTCTGTTCTAGGTGAAGTGAAGAGGGTGGTTAGTAGGACAGTAGCATTAAATTTCCAGAGGGCAGACTTTGAACTCTTCAGAAGTCTGGTTGGCAAAGTCTCGTGAGTGACAGTACTTAAGGGCAAGGGAGCCCATGAGGGCTGGGAGTTCTTCAAAAAGGAAATCCTAGGAGCTCAGGAGAGAGCCATCCCCATGTTCCGGAAAAAAAGCCGGCAGGGGAGAAAGCCAGCTTGGTTAAATAGAGAGATCTTGAGTGATATCAAGAAAAGAATAGTTTATGGGCTCTGGAAGAGGGGACAGGCCTCTTGGGTGGACTACAGGAGGGAAGTGAGATTGTGTAGAGAAAAAATCAGAAGGGCTAAGACTCAACTAGAAATCAGATTGGAAAAGTCTGTGAAAGATAACAAAAAATCCTTCTATAAATATATAAATAGTAAAAGGAGGAGTAGGGAGACCATACAGTCCCTATTGGATGCAGAAGGAACAACAGTGACAGGGGATGAGGAAAAGGCTGAGGTACTTAATGCCTTCTCTGCCTCAGTCTTTAATTGTAAAGAAAGTCGTTCCGTCTGTGTACAAACCCAGGAGCTAAAGGAGCAAAATTAGGCTCCCATGATCCAAGAGGAGGTGGTCAGAGCCTTGCTAGCCCGACTAGACAGCTACAAGTCTATGGGTCCGGATGGGATTCATCCAAGGGTTTTGAAGCAGCTGTCAGATGTGCTGGCCAAACCCCTTTCCATCATCTTCCAACAGTCCTGGAAGACTGGGGAAGTCCCACTGGACTAGAGGCTGGCTGATGTTGTACCCATCTGCAAGAAGGGTTGCAGGGAGGATCCAGGGAACTACAGGCCTGTCAGTCTGACCTCAATGCCAGGGAAAGTCATGGAGCAGGTGATCTTGAGTGCTATCATGAAGCACATGCAAGAGAACTGGGTGATCAGGCCCAGTCAACATGGGTTCATGAAAGGCAGGTCTTGCCAGACTAACCTGATCACCTTCTATGACAAAGTGACTCGGCTGCTGGATGAAGGAAAGGCTGTGGATGTGGTCTTCCTGGACTTCAGTAAAGCCTTTGACACAGTTTCTCACAGCGTTCTGCTTGAGAAACTCTCAGCCTCTGGGCTGGACAGGCGCACACTCTCCTGGGTGGAAAACTGGTTGGATGGCCGGGCCCAGAGAGTGGTGGGAAATGGTGTGAAATCCAGCTGGAGGCCAGTGACAAGTGGGGTTCCCCTGGGCTCAGTGCTGGGTCCAGCCCTGTTCAATGTCTTTATCAATGACCTGGATGAAGGCATCGAGTGCACCCTTAGCAAGTTTGCGGACGACACTAAGCTGGGTGGAAGTGTTGATCTGCTGGAGGGTAGGGAGGCTCTGCAAAGGGATCTGAACAGGCTGGACTGCTGGGCAGAGTCCAATGGCATGAGGTTTAACAAGGCCAAAGGCCGGGTCCTGCACTTGGGGCACAACAACCCTATGCAGTGCTACAGACTAGGAGAAGAGTGACTGGAAAGCTGCCTGGAGGAGAGGGACCTGGGGGTGTGGGTTGACAGCCGACTGAACATGAGCCAGCAGTGTGCCCAGGTGGCCAAGAAGGCCAATGGCATCTTGGCTTGTATCAGAAATGATGTGACCAGCAGGTCCAGGGAGGTTATTCTCCCTCTGTAGTCGGCACTGGTGAGACCGCTCCTCGAATCCTGTGTTCAGTTCTGGGCCCCTCACCACAAGAAGGATGTTGAGGCTCTGGAGTGAGTCCAGAGAAGAGCAACAAAGCTGGTGAAGGGGCTGGAGAACAGGCCTTATGAGGAACGGCTGAGAGAGCTGGGGTTGTTTAGCCTGGAGAAGAGGAGGCTGAGGGGAGACCTCATTGCTCTCTACAACTACCTGAAAGGAGGTTGTAGAGAGGAGGGTGCTGGCCTCTTTTCCCAAGTGACAGGGGACAGGACAAGAGGGAATGGCCTCAAGCTCCACCAGGGGAGATTTAGGCTGGACATTAGGAAAAAATTCTTCACAGAAAGGGTCATTGGGCACTGGCAGAGGTTGTCCAGGGAGGTGGTTGATTCACCTTCCCTGGAGGTGTTTAAGGCACGGGTGGACGAGGTGCTAAGGGGCATGGTTTAGTGTTTGATAGGAATGGTTGGACTCGATGATCCGGTGGGTCTCTTCCAACCTGGTTATTCTATGATTCTATGATTCTATGATCTGAGAAATATATATATTAAGATAGAACTGAGCCTTCCATATATATGAAAATCTGCAAATAACTACAGACTAAGTGCACCATTTCAACATATTTTAGAGTAAACCATATTTTTAATTATTAAAATTTTCAAAGATTTTATTTTAAATGTTAATTTCAATACTATTTATGATATACGCTTGGGAAAAACACCCACTAGTTATATCTTGCTAGGACTTTGAATTTTTAGCTGAAATTTTTGCTAATCCAATACAACTACAGAATATTTTTATGGTTTGACGAAGTGCAAAATGACAAAAGAAAGTAATGACATTTCTTCGCATTTTCTTTGTCATTTCCTCCATAAGAGGAAATTTGTGACCATTAGCTGTTAAAATGACCCGCATATCTTTTTTGAACATCTTCATATCCATAGGACCTGATACTTATTGCCAGTAAGACACTGCAGATTATCCTTGCATAAAAGGTTAATCATGTGCATAAGTGTTTGCAGGAAGAAGCTATTAAAATGTGCACTGCATGTGCCCCGGTACCAAGGCAAACCTTGAAGAAAAACGAGGCAGAAAAATTCCATTATTTAGAACTTGCTGCTTATCTTATTTTAGCCTTCATCTTCCAGCCATAGTCTGAAGGATCATCACGCAAAGGGAGAGAAATCACATTACAACTATATGGAATGTTTTGTATCAAAGCTCATAAAACAACTAAGAGGCAATCAGGACCAACATCTCACTCCTAATACATGAGTGAGTTCTTCAAGTTTGAATCACCTTTGCTCTCAGTGATATAAGAAAAAGGATACTAAATTACTTGCCTTGTGCCATAGGTTTGGAGAACAGTTGCTGTGCATCTGTTAATACGTTGGTAATACTCTCACATGCTAAAATCTTCAGATACCGTTTTCAACCCACTGCTCAACAGAATTGGTCACACAGTCCATTCTCACTTGCATCTATCAGTTCCCTCACCTTAATTTCCCTCCTAAAATGTTTTTAGATACCTAAATGCACCAGGCAAAATATCTCAATTTCTATTTTGAAATTAAATAGGGAAGTTCAAAAACACATATAGAAGCATGAGCTGTGAAAACTAGACAGAGATTGCTTTTAATTCTAATAGTTATGACAGGATTTTATGCAATTATAAATATTTTCATTTTGCTTTACTTATAATCAGATCTTAAGTGGAGGCTGGATCCTATGCCCTACATTTCTACCCTTAGAGTTCTCTTCTGCAGAACACCATGACAGCAGAATACAGTAGTATATTGTAGGCTAGAATGTTCCATTTCTTAATTACTATGAAAGATCTGTCTCCTGATACATTGTACACAAAGCATTTCAGCCTGGAAATATTTTGCAAATATCTCTCTCTGTCCTAGTTTTATTGGTATGTTTGCTCCGGTTTGGCTTTGAAACCACTCTTAAGAAATATTTTTTCTAAATTAAGCTACAACCTTCTCTTTCCACATCTGTACTTGACAGAGGAAGATGAGCATATTAATTGATTTATATAATGAAATATCTAGGTAACACAGTGGAAATCTTTCAAAACAATTCTTGTCAATCTGCATTTGCCAGACAAGGTTTGCTTTCTCTTTTTGTGCACTGACTGAGCCACCACAAATACTCAACTCAAGCATAACTCGACTGCAGACTCCAGACAGACTCTAGCGTTAGTAAGGCTGCAGGGTTTTACCGCAAAAAGCCTGAGCCCAGTGCAGCCAGTGGGGATTTTCCAGAGGCAGTCGCAGCCCTCATCATCTTAATATACTGCAAGAGGCTGAACAGCATTATAGGCAGCGCGCTTGTTGTTGCACAGAGAGCAGAAGTTGCCAGTGCAAGAGATGCTGTATACTTTCTGATAGTGGGGGTGGGTTCATAATCAAACTGTTTTAAACAACTGTGCCCACACAACTGAACAGCTACATACACTTCAAATTCAACTACTAAGACCCAAGTCTCTGTGATAAGCTGCTAACCTGGAAATCACTTTTTCCCTTTTATTAAAAGTGCAAAGAAAAGGAAAGAGAAGAGTCTCAAATGTCTGGAAATGAACAATATTCACCAAGTCTTGCAATTCTAATGGCCTCAAGACTTTTTCAAAAATCCTTTCTGTTCCACAATTTTCAGATAGTAGTGCTGATAGTCATTAGAGAAAAAGGTTAGCTGACAAGGATTGCAACTTTCACTACTCTAGATCTGTCTTGTTTCCCTGAAGACAAAATAAATCAAACACATGCAGAAGTGAGAGGAGCAGATAGCCAGAGCAGAAAATACAGCATCACTGATGAGGGATGAATTGTGTATCATTGCTTTTGAAAAAAACACAGGTATTGCACTCAATCTAGCCATCTAGTCTGAAACTCAGTAAGCTTGTGGCACTGTCAAGCTGTTTGAGATACTATCATTAGCTGCCTTTCTAGTGTTAAGCTTATTGCAATAGAAAAAAAGAAATAGATCATTGTGAGTAGCCAAGCCTAGCAGACTTGCTGTGAAATAGATTAGAAGTCGTAATGTGTAAACCTATCTGTTTTGACATTCCCTGTTAATAAATAGTGTAACTCGTTGTGTAGCTGCAAAAGAGGTGCTTCAGCCATTAGCAAGAGCTAAAACCTTACATACTGAGTGTTTCTATCCTCCAAGTCTATGAAGTAGAGCCCTACTCTGTGGTGAGTTCATCACATAAATTAGTCACTGTTATTGGATGAGTTGGTGGATGATGTTGTACAAATACAGTGCTGGTCAACTCTCTCTACCTTCCTGGTTTACTTGCACTTAATTTTAGGTCTGTTTTCCACAGCAGTGTTTTTCATGTTCGTGGAAAATGTGATAGGGTTTGCTGGTGTGATTCTGCAACTGGAAAGGTTTGAAGAGAAGAAATATGAGGTGAAGATGAAAATGATGCATGAAAGGCAGTGATGTTAGGAACATAAGTGTCGTATTTCAAATAAAGCTTGATATCTGACCGAGGCCAGGGAAAATTATGATACCTTTTATATGCCATTTTGGTTTGGTTAGGTTATTTCTAAGGGTCAGAATGAGGAAGAGTGGGTTGGGGAGGGTGGAAGAGATGAGAAAAAAATCCAGGAGGTGCCACGATCTATGAGTAATTCTACCGCTGCCAGACTATGGATTTTTGTGACTGTGGATAGTCTCTCCTCTTCATTTTGTTCATTAGTTAGGTGCTATATTTTATATCAATTTAAAGTAAATAGCTTCTGATCCATAGTACATATGTTCCACAGTTATCAGGTGATAGATGTGGAAAATACAGCTTTGAAAAAGCTTGAATGCTTTCTCATAGCATTCTGCTTAGGAAACTGTCAGCCTCTGGACTCGACAGGCAAACACTATCTTGAGAGGAAAACTGATTGAATGGCTGGGCCCAGAGGGTCACGTTAACTACAGCTGGAGGCCAGTTACAAAGTGGAGTCCCGCAGGGCTCAGTGCTGGGTCCAGCCCTGTTCAATGTCTTTATCAATGACCTGGATGAGGGGACCGAATGCACCCTAAGAAAATTTGTGGACGACACAATTTGCTGGAGGGTAGGGAGGCTCTGCAAAGGGATCTGAACAGGCTGGACCACTGGGCAGAGTCCAATGACATGAGGTTTAACAAGGCCAAGTGCCAGGTCCTGCACTTGGGGCATGACAACCCTATGCAGTGCTATAGACCAGGAGAAGAGTGGCTAGAAAGCTGCCTGGAGGAGAGGGACCTGGGGGTGTTGGTTGACAGCCGACTGAACATGAGCCAGCAGTGTGCCCAGGTGACCAAGAAGGCCAATGGTATCTTGGCTTGGATCAGAAATGGTGTGACCAGCAGGTCCAGGGAGGTTATTCTGCCCCTGTACTCAGCACTGGTGAGACCGCTCCTTGAATCCTGTGTTCAGTTCTGGGCCCCTCACCACAAGAAGGATGTTGAGGCTCTGGAGCGAGTCCAGAGAAGAGCGACAAAGCTGGTAGAGGGACTGGAGAAAAAGTCTTACAAGGAGCGGCTGAGGAAGCTGGGGTTGTTTAGCCTGGAGAAAAGGAGGCTGAGGGGAGACCTTATTGCACTCTACAACTACCTGAAAGGAGGTTGTGGAGAGGAGGGAGCTTGCCTCTTTTCCCAAGTGACAGGGGACAGGACAAGAGGAAATGGCCTCAAGTTCCACCAAGGGATGTTCAAAGTGAACATCAGAAAAAAAATTTTCACAGACAGGGTCATTGGGCACTGGCAGAGGCTGTCTAGGGAGGTGGTTTAGTCACCGTCCCTGGAAGTGTTTAAAAGATGGGTGGATGAGTTGCTGAAGGGCATGGTTTAGTGGTTGATAGGAATGGTTGGACTTGATGATCCAGTGGGTCTTTTCCAACCTAGTGATTCTGTGATTCTGTGTGATTCTGTATAAAATGTTCTGGTTTGATATTATAATTGCTGATGGACTTTATAAAGCACCTTATGCAAATAGATGAGTCTGATTTTTTCATTACCTTGGACAACTAAAATAATAACTTTATAAAAGTATGATGTCCATTAGTTCTCTGCTGTGAATTTGTCTACAGCTTCATTGAAATAAAGGTAGATTAGATACCATTTCTTCTGTAGTCTTTGAAAGACTCTGGGAAAGAATCCAACCTAATCCAAGATATAACTACTGAACAAAAAATAAACTTGGAAATAGTTTTAATTAGATTAATGTAAAATTGACCTAAACCCAGCACATGCAGCCCCTAGCTATTTTGTTCAAGATGGAGAAGTGTGGCAACAGGAGAATGTTTGGTAAAGCTGAGAGAAAGGGAAGAATATCCTGATTGTACTCCAAGACACCTAGCCATCAAGTCCTGCAAGAGGTCTTGTTGACTTGAGAGGTGAAAAGTCCTGGAAAAAATATTGCCATTACAATTCCGCTGCTGAAAACAGAAAAGGCTCCATGTCAACTGGAGACAAATATAGACTGATGAAAAAGTCTTTAGTTTCTTTACATGATACACCTCTCTGTCCACTTGAGCAGTTATTTGCAACCAAGTCCAAACAGAGAACTTACTAAATTATAGAGACTGTTTCCAGTGAAGAAAAATTGAAGAGTGATAAACTGTCAGATGGAGAATTGTAATTGTACTTTAGAAGAAGCAGGTTAATTGCTGTTTCCCTCCAACTTATATCTAATGAGAGACTGAAATTGAGTATCAATATGCTTAATTTATTTTTTAAAATTATTTTGGCATTTTAAACTCTTGTTTCTGTTACTTGTAAACATTTATGGAGTGGATCTTGGTTACCTATTGTGGTCCTCGTCATTATACTAGTATATTTAATATTAATAAAAGAAAAAAAAGTCAGTTATTTCTGGACAGGATATTTCATTACCTGTTTAAGAACCTCTTAAGACAAGGAGTCTGCTGGGATTAAATGTGGTTTTTACCTCTTCCCCAAACAGATGATAGGCCTGTTCTGTTTCAAACCCCAGCTGATCAAATTCTGCTCTAGGTAAGCCTGAGACTTGCTTGGGAATATACTTGATCTTTCTGCTCTCCTTGATATTATGTCTCCAACTGCAAGCTGTATTAAATTTCTTTTTTAAAATCAATAATGATAAAGGAAGCATGCAAAGCTCATCCAAGTTTCACTCCATTGAAGCACCCTGACCTTTTATTTTCCTGTGCATCACTGCTTTAAATCTCAACAACCTCAATTGCCTTGTCACCAAGGACTCCCTCCTTTTTCTGAAGGCACATAAGATCTGTGAACAAAGAGATGAGGTCTATAAGCAGAGATTTCTTCATGGCAAATTCCAAGAAATCTTTCTACTAACAGAGATAAATAGGGATTCCTAACTGGTTGTTTTGTGTCTTTTTGTTTTGGTTTTTTTTAAAAAAAAAGAGCGAGATAAAATTATCTCTAAAAAAAAAGAAATTTGACAATACTCAAGGTTGAAAATTAAAGAGGCAAAAGTCAAGTCAGAGAGAAAAAGCTTGGGCATTAAAGTTAATAGTAATTTCAGATTTTCTGGTTACTGAGACATGGATGAAATAGTTGAATCCCTGGCTTAGTACGAGTTTTATTAGCCTACAAAACAGACAAAAGTAGATTGGTGGAAAAAAAAGTAAAAACCAGTAATAGCTTATTCCTGTTTCTAGAAGAGCTGGAAAACATGTCAGTTCTGTGTCCATCAGTGAAATGAATGTATAATTAATTTGCTCTTTTTGCTTGGAAGAGATTGTCTTTTTCTGTGACAGTTTTGATCAGAACAAACCATCAGACCTCTAAACCACCTCCTGCTGTGAATGGTTAATGCTCAGAATGATAATAAAGCAAAAACGATTCTTCAGCATATGTTTTTCATGGCTTTAACTTAGCATACTAGCTTGAGCTTACATCTTCTGTCATACTAAGGGCTATATTATTGCACTTACAAGTGTCTCACAATTTCAATGGAATCATAACAACCATAATGCCTAATTTACTTTTCATTGTCAAATTTATACGCTTTGCAGAGGTGTCAAAGACATTTACTGAGTGCTTATTCAGTGTTAGAAATAGATGGAAAACAAACCTCAACATTTCTAATATTACTGGTTTTTCTTTGAAACAATTGAATTTTGCATGATTGGCGTCTTTCCACACATTCTAGTGTAAATGCATGGTTAGTTATATAACTGCAAAGCTACTTGTAGGCAACATTATGGCTCTTTGCATATTTTTTTTAAGTATAGTATCTTGGTGTTGGCTTCATGTAATGAGTACCACAAGATGGTCTCAGTTGAAGTAATGTAAAAAAAGTCCAACATAAGAATATTGTCTCTGTACAACCAAATATTTTTTAAAGAATCTTTCAAAACATACATTTTTAGTTGCATTGTGTAGTTCATGTATTGTGTGTCAGTAATTTATAAACACTTAAGTGTTTGTGAATATAAAATTATTCTGAGTTAAAATAATCAGAAATGTGTTATTCTGTTTCACTTTAGCATCTAGACCAGTATTACCTTCTTTAAAATTAAATTAAATGTTTTGGAGCACTAGAAATCACACACATTTTGTCACTGAGATAAACCAAGGCTAATAAATGTGTATTTATGGAAAACTATCTGCTGGTAGAATCTATCCATGTTGTTTCATTAATTGAATAAAGTATTAAGCATTACAAATTGTGATGGATTTTAAAAGCTATCTTAAAATAGAAGTATTATGTTGCAAATGGTGACATCTGCCCTTCGGACTTTGTCTAACATGCATAATCTCTAATGTCCAAAAACATTTAGTTGAATTCAGCTCAGCTACCCGCACATACAAATTCTGTATCAAGCTTGCGGGATCAGACCACTGTTTGGATTGAATTACATATCCAAATATTTGTCATTTTGTTGCCAATTTGTTTTCCTCAGTTCCTACCAAAATTTATCCCTGAAAAACTGACTTTATTTACAAACCTCTTGCCATTTTGTCTATTTCACGTAAAATAAAGTGTTGTTTACAGAACTTCAAAATATTTACACTCCTTAAAATTGAATTTTACCATATGATGTAACTTTCTAGAACTGCACACAGTGAATAAAAATTGTCATATTCTAAGTTAAGATGGCATATGCGAGTGTACCTGTAGCATCAGCCTTGGTGTTTGTTCTTGAAGGTGAATAACATTAATTCTGTTTTCTAACTTATGTTTGAGTCGCTGTTGTGACTATCAGTCCAGAGCTTGTCTAATTATTCTCTGAAATGACATGAGGCTTGGGTTTCCCATTATACAGCTGATAGAAATTCACCATGCTAGCATTGTAATATAGAGGCACTATTTCTAGCAATTAATTCTAATCAGATGTTTGTTCCCTAAATCACATACACCTGCTTCTTACACTGTAGCATTCCAGTTGCTGAAAGAGAGAATTCCGCTTGCTTTTCACTTGTTTACCTGATCTCATCATCCTGATTTTTGCAAATATTTGTGAATCAATGCATGCCTTGTTTAGAGGCTGTCATACAGAGCTTGAGTGTAAATCTTAGTGTGATTTGGGTCTGCTGTAAATTTTTGCTCATAATGATGAGCATGAAAAAATTACTAATGTTCATTTACGCTATAATCATTTTACATTCTATTAGACATATATTAAAAATCTCACTTGGGCACTCTTTGAAAAAGTCAGGGCTGTAAGGTCACAGATTTCATGTTAAACAAACCTCGCATTAGTCACAAAAGAGGCAGCCTGTAGCTGTGCAAGATCTTATGGGTTTTTTTTTTTTTTTGGAGGAGAAAAAACACTGATATACAGTATTGCATCTTGAAACTTCATCCTAGCAATGGTATCTTAAGGTTAATCTGTACTGAAACTGAGTTTTCTTCAGCTAATTGTTATTCACTGAATGAACTGACTTGCACTGCTGAAGAATCCTTAATCAAGTAGTTTTTTCATCCCAAGTCTTGATGTTGTGTAAAAGAACACATGAGTTTTGAAAAGGAATTTTAGATTATTTTCTCTCTCTTCTCAGGACCCAAAACAGAAAGACAGATTATTCCCAGTGCTATCATGGTCCACGAGAATTACTGGCTAGATACATATTTGCAGTGACACAATTATTGGGGTAATATTACTGCATGACTGAGCAATGTACATGTCAAATCTACAAACGAAGTTTCTGAATTAATGCTCAAATCAATTCAACAAACTGAAATACATTAACTTGCAACTGGTCTTAATGTTGGAAATGGAATTGGTCCAGGAGTTCTTCTATGCGCATTAGAAGTGGTCAAGAACTTCCTGACAATGTTTTGTTTGTCTTATTTTAGTTGTAAAATCCAATTAATTGAAACAGAATCTCATTATTGGTTTGTGTCAGTATAAGAAGGCTTCTGCTGGCAAAGCCTTCGCAGCTGCCTAATGGAGTTCCTGGTCAAAACCAGTGGTGAGAGAGAAACTGGATTTAATGTGTGGGGCTATGGTCTCCAGCATGAGAGGAGTGTGCTGTGATGAACAGGATATTCATTAGTCTGGATTAGCTTTTTTTTCAGGATTTCTTGCTTTAACTGTTCCACTTCATGTGACTAATTATGTATTGATTGATGAACCAGTGTCAGCAATGTCCCAAGTAACTCCCGTGACTACTGAGTTTACCCTTGATAATTTTATCTAAGGTAGCCGTTCTTCAAAAAGGGACAGGCATAATAAATAAGGTGCAATTCCAGTAACTTTATGAGACAAAGCATCTGTGAATGGGGAAACAAAAATGGAAATGAGCCAGCCAGACCCAACATGAAACATTAGTATAATCCAGAGCATATTGAAGGCCAAACGTCAGGTGTTCTCTGATCATCAATGCAGTGATGGCAGTAGAACTGAAATGGAAAAAATAACTTCTGTCGAGATAGTACTGTATGACACCTGTGATAGCAAAGAATTAAATCCAACTCAATCTGACAATATTGAGAATTAGTCCATTTAGTAAGGATCCCTAGGCACTACCCTGCTAGCCTTTAGAAATCACTCCTCAGCTGAAGATTGCTGCCACACATTATGCCCCAGCTTTATTTTTCTTCCTTCCTTTCTCAAGACTCTTGGGCATTTTTACTGCCACTTCCTGATCAAGATTGCATGCAACAAAATACAAGAGAACCTCAATTTCTGGGAACTACAGCTCTAGCTAATCCACTAAGTTGGAGCTGAAGATTGCTGCCACACATTATGCCCCAGCTTTATTTTTTTTTCCTTCCCTTCTCAAGACTCTTGGGCATTTTTACTGCCACTCCCTGATCAAGATTGCATGCAACAAAATACAAGAGAACCTCAATTTCTGGGAACTACAGCTCTAGCTAATCCACTAAGTTGGTTTTAGCAGAATGACTGCAGGATCCTGGCTGAGCTGCTTCCCCAAATAATGGCTATAGATTAGATGTCATAATAACAGCTGTCAACAAGCAGCATGTAAAAGAGTTTTTTGAAATCACAATTTCTCGACAACCTCTGTTCCCCTTGTGTATGAGAAGCATGTTTGATGTGTTGCCTGTTGCCCTCCCACCTAGCATTACCACTGCTTTGGGCACCATACACGCCTGCTGCTGCTTGCAAGATGAGTCACGCAACTCAGCAAAGCTAATATTTCATCTGTGGAAAATGAATAAAAGTGACACCAGCATGCTACTGACATAAGATGTACTTAAAGTAGCTCTTTTTCAATTCAGCAGGAAACCCTTTTCCTTTGCATTTCAGATTGGGGTTGCCAGGAGGTTGGAATTGACCACTCCATGATAGCTTTTGTCTGTATTTGACCTTTGCTGTCCTGACATAGTTGATCTTAGCAGGAGTAATTAATCTTTCACCCACTCAGGATATATACTGGGTAGCTGGAACTTAGAGTCACCAAAAAATTGGCACAGAGAGAGACAGGATGAGAAAGGATAGAGGTCTTCTACAGACATGAATGCAAGACCATGCAGGGAAAGAAAATAGTGTGTGCCTTTGCTTTCATTACAGATTAGCTGAATGAAGGGTTTACTAAATAACAATCTAAAATGTTGGATTGATTAAGATCTGCTACATGGAGAAAAATACTATTTGCTCTCTTTAGAAGGCAGATAAGTGATATTGAAAGGAGAAACATTATTTCCCTGATTGATAAGATGGTTACCTGAAAATAGCTTCCCCGTAAGATGGTTTGAAAAAGAAAAATATACAAAAAAATGTACAGCTCCAGTAGTGTATTTTCTTGCTGTTGCTGTTCTCTACATTTAAATTCTGTCATTTCATGTCTGCTAAATGGCGTATAAATCAAGAAATCTAGTATTCTGAGAATGCCTAATGTGCATGAGGATACACATTTTGACAGTGCAGTAAGCATTATTGATTCAGCCAATTCTCCACAAAAAGCAACTACAGGAGGAAAAGTCTCTCAATTGCTGTTTCTTGTGCTCCCAATGTTTCAGTCTTACATCAGGAAAGCCATTTGTGGATGTGGAAATTGCTGGTTTGGGACCATGTTGCAACTTCTTATGTGCTGTAAGCAGCCCAAGGTGACTATGAGAAAGAGAAAAGATGGGGGGTGCTGTTAGCTTTTATCTATTGCTGTATCCGGAGGATGAGGTACACCTACACCTTCAAGTGTGCTCATAGTGGGTGGGAGATCTTTCCTCTGTCTGGAAGTCTTTCATGGATTTGGCAAATCAGAGCCTACCTCCTGTATCCTGAGTAGATAATGACACGCTATACTGACAATCTTATGGTAAAATTCTCTTTTAACTATTCATAAGTCCAGCAGGCCTTCCATATGGATTTAAAAGCATGAGGAAAAATGCAGGAGGTCATGTCAGAGAGGAGGTAATTACCTTCTTGGCTTCTAGAATTTGAATGCATCCAGAAGTCTTCACTGTGTCTATGGAAATTTGGACAGAAATTTAGTTAAATGTTTTCTAAACCAGCCCAACTGTGTGAGTAAACAGAATTTTCCATACACAGATTTTCAGAACAAGCATAATTAAAAATAAATAAATAAATAGTAAAATCACAAAGAACCTCCCAGTTATTCAATTTAAGCGTACACTGTAAAAAAGGAATTTATTTATTTCTCTTCTTTGTAGATAATACAGTATTAAATTTGCTAAGAAGCCAGCACTGGTCTAAACTGTGAATTTTCATTTTGAATTGTTTTCAGGTTTCTGTTCCTGGTTATTCTTTTATATAAAATTTCTTTTACTTTTGTTAACTGAAAAGTTGGAGGTTTTTTCCAAATGAATTCTTGCTTTCAACATGAAATATATAAATATATTTCTTTTTACTTGACTAAAAATTAATAAAATATTCCATCTAAATTGATTTTTCATTTTTTACCTGTAACTTGCAAGGAAAGCACAAAAATATTGTTTGCCAGGCTCCAGTCACAAAATATTTAATGCATACAAAAATAGTATAATGTGCTTTTTACTTTCTTATAAATTTGGTTCTGGGTGCATTAATATTTGTATTTCCAGGCAAGTTTCTTCGATAGTTGGGGTGTATTTAAAATACTGTTACATGGAATAGATATTCTTTTTTTGCTCCTCTCATTCAAATTTTATTATCTTGATAGGTGTACTAATGCTAAAAAATTACAGTGATAGTTATAGGTTGGGGAGGATGGAGCTAAGAGGAAAGGTTTGATTCCCAGACCTTAGGCATTTTCACTTTTTTTTTTTTTGATTGTATGATATCTTATAACAACAGATAATCATGAAAAAATCACCTAACGCCGTAATGATAAAAAAAATATGGTGGTATACAGAAGTCATTATTTCATTTTATAGCATCTTCTATTCTACTTTTCTAAGTTCTGATTAACAAAGCTTCTAAAAAAATGTCAGACATTTTAAAACTGTCCTGCTATGAAGAGATATTTTGTTGAGTACTCACAGTTTGGCTGGGTTATCCAGGGTTCAGGTAAAGCTCAGAGAAATGAGACTTTAGCTCAGCTATTTTTTTAAGTTTTAGCAAAATAATTTCTTTACCCTTTTGTCTAAGCTTCCTTAGAGATCTTGTTAAAGTTTTAAAACTTACTCGCTCATCCCTGCTGAGGTTTAGTGTTTCTCTGTGCATTTAACAAATAAGATTTTGGAACTCTGGGGTTTGGGATTTCTCTAGGGTATGAATTAAAGAATTCATATTTCCTTCCAAAATCTTCTCCATGAACTTTCAGCAACTTGCTCCTATTGCAGTTTTACATTTTCCTTTACTCTAAAAAAGTAAAAATTTGAGTTTTGTAACTGCACATTATTAAGGTAAAGAAAAGAATGTGTTGGAAAATGAAAGTTAGAAAGAAGATACGCCCTATGGCATGTCAAAACTATTAAATCTCCATCATAAAACTAATCTTTTGCTATTTTTCCCCTGAAGCTATAGACTGTGATCTCACTTTGCTTTACAAGCTAAGAAAGGTCAGGCCAACCTCCTCGGTCTTTGGATGAACAAAATCCTAAGAACTTGTCTATGCTTAGGACGATGCTGATTAAGTTAGCACAGAGAAAAACAAGATCTAGGTAGAACAGTTTGAATTTACTTTTCACAGCTGTTTATTGCTGCTTCTCTAGGTAATCATTACAGCCCCCACAGCTGAGTCCCAATAACAGCTTGTGGGAGTCCTCCCACTCTGTTTCAGTGCAAACCAGCTGTTTTAATTTGAGTCACTGTGGAAGATGGCTCAGGCTAACCCAAATGCTGACTTATTAGTGCAGCTCAATATGGGGATGATGAGGAACAACTGTTAATACTGACACCTAAAGCTGCTGTTGCTATCTTCAAAGTGAGTAATTGATGGTTGTCTAAGCTACACTGCTGTGGAAAGGTAATGATAGGATAGAGCCTTAGGGCATTGCAAGTCATTTTGGGACATATGATTCTTATTTTTGAAAGCCTTTGCCAAAAATGCCACACTGAAGGCTTTCTGTATAATTGACAGTGTTAAGTACCTAAAAGATTCAAATAGTTCTATATTCTTCTTTTTGTTATAAAAACTGGTCCTCTTTTTCTCAACTTAAAAAAAAAAAGTGAAAAAGGAACCATTTTTCAAGTGAAATTAAAATTTCTTAATTCATATTATGTCGGATGGACTATTTTTTCTCCATGCAAATGCAAGGCAATGCTGTATAATAAGAAGCATGAATAGAGCTCATTTCTTTAAAAATAATTTAAGTTTCTCTTGCATATTTTTCTGTCCACAGTTAATGCTAATGTTAATTTTCTGATCAAGTTTGGATGAAATTTCAGAAGTTTTTTTATTTGGGAAATACCAACTTTTTACAAATGGGGAATATTATTTAATATTTCTGTTTCATATTACTGTGCACTGTTAATAAATGCTATTAGACATGAGCCTCATAATCAAAGATAACAATTTCACTAAACAGAAGAAACCCAGGGCATTGCCTTGAGTGTTCAGCCTCTATTCACCAACACCATTTGTTTCTAAGGTCAGTCTTATGAACTGTTTTAGACCTCCTTAACTAGCTGTCTCTGATAGCCCTATGTGTTGTGGAAACAAGTCTCACGAGCAAGAACTTGTTTCTTTTTCTTTTTCAACACTGGTGTCTTAGAGTGAGTTAACTAATAGAAATATGCAATCAGTTTACTAGATTATTTGTTCATCTGTTTACTAAAGTTCAGCTGTGCCCTGTCTTACAGTTTTTAATCATCTTTTTTCCTGAAGTTTCCTGAAAATCATTTCTTTCTGTGACATCCCTTACCTTTACGTATGAAATTATTACTTACGGAGAACAAAAAGTAGGTAAAGCTTTTGTTCAGATCATTTGCGTGGATTCAGGGACAGATGGTAGCTCTTTTGACTTTCACTGGTGACAAAGTATATGCAATCTTTGCAGTGATATCATTACTTATTAGTTATTATCTGAGAGAGACAGCAAGCCTCTGGCAAATGAAGGATTGAGTTGCTGCTAGTACCATCTTTCTGCTGGCCATTCTTGAGGGACATAAAGTATTTTCCCCCAAGGCTATTTTTGTCACTGCTTCCTATGCAGGGAATTTATAAAGATATCTGACATGTTCCTCCCGTGTGATCTTAAAGAACTCTACAAGACCCTTGGAGAGATTAATTCCAGTTACAATGACTGAATTGCAATTTCTGACTTACTAAGTGGTACTTATACATGCATTTCTGTGTGCATAAGTATATGCATACACACAGATATATGTACAACCAAGCATATATATAAGAAGCTGCATTGGTATCGGGGAGAAAAATGTTTTGAAATAGGCACTGTCTCTCCTAAACAATTTTTAAAATAACTACCAATAGCAGCATGTGATTAACACTGCCATTCAATTAATCCTGTAGTTTGGAGATGAGTTTCAACTAAAATTGAATTAATTTATTTTTATTTCTTTCAGATTAGGGATTGCCTGCATCACCTTGTGGATAATTTTGTTACTTTATTTTGGGACATTGATGAACAGCAACTATATGATCCACCTCTGTGGAAAGGTTCATATTAATTGTGATTCATAAATATTATCCTCCCATAGTACTATTTTAAAGCAACACTCAGTCTAGGTAATTATGGTCTGTTGCTTCCGCTGAAAGCAGATACTATATAAATCCTTCAGACAAGATGGGCTTGTCAGGCAGAGAGTAATGTGCAGGTCCTCAGAAAGGAATTATATTCAAGGTCCATTTGGTAGGTGTGTTTTCCAGTTTTTCATTTCTCAGAGCTGACAACAAACTGAACTAGCTGGTTATTCCCCACTGATGCTGTTCTAGTGATAGGATGATCGATAATCTGTGATTAATTTGGAGTCACTCATACGTTAGTGCTAGGCAGTTTCGACAGCCTTGCTTTAAGTATTGATTTCTTGTGTAATTTACAAAAGGGAGGCATACCAGATATGATGATTCTTTGCAATTTGTTTGCATTCTTCTTGTAGGCAACGCTCTTCATCAGAAGAAGCCCCATGGTGTAAACTTCAGTTGAAACAAACAGTCTTACCCCTGCTCAGGAATAGTCTTGTTTGATTTCCTCTCTTGTTGATGGTGGATTTAAATTCAGTTTAAAAACAAATACATAAATCTTTCAGCAGTGTATTAACAAGCATCTGTCCCAGTAACATAATGTACTAGTCTCTCGTTGCTGCATGTTTTCTGGTTTTACAAGGGCTTGCAGTCTCAAGGGTTGGGAGATCAAGGCATGTTGTGCTTTCTTATACAGTCAAACAAAAGCCCATTTGGTCAGCATAACTAAGGAAGTACATAATGCCATTTGACAAAGTAAATGCAGATTATAGTTATATTTTAGAAATAGAAATGGAGTATTTTTTGCCTCGGAAAACACCATGTTAAATCTAGTTTTCTTTTTTTTTTCTAAATTATGCTGTTTGCATTGGAATCAATAGCATCATTACAGTGTGGAAAGGGCTATTGGTAGTATATCAGGGTGTACAGTTGGAGTGCATAGAAGTTCATCTGATGGAAATGAAAGATAATAAAAATGCTAACAGAGAATCCAGGATTTTTGCCCAATAAAACACCATTTTGGATAATACCTCATATTTGGCAATATCAGACAAACAGTTTGGAAGGTTTAATGAGGCCTAAAGATAACAGTCTTTAGTACACGAGAAAAAAAAGTGAATCAGTTATAGCAAGAAAATGTTCCTCTCTGTGAATTGTGACCAATGACTCTGTTAATAGTGGGTTAATCTTCCCTGACAACTTCAAAACTGTGAAGATATTTTAAGCAAATAGAAGAGATTTGTGGTGAAAATGAAACTAATTCACTTCCCTTTCTTACTGAAATCATCAAATGGTAAGGTATGTTAATCATTTTAAAAATAATTGCCCTTTGGGAAATTTGCTAAAATGTATTTATTTAATTGTTCAATTTCATTTGAATAATGAAATTCTTTACATGAAGAAAAATAATAACAAAAAATAAACCCTGTAACTTCATATGAAACAAATGGACCCCAATTTAACTGAAGATCAAACAAATGTGCTGCTGATAATATTAAAAAAAATGTGCTCATTTTCTGGGTGGTTTTTTGGATTGGCAAACTGCCCCATGGGACATAAAAAGAATGCAGGAATAAACCAGCTTGGGGTTTGATTATTTGTTTGACTTTGAGGCCTTTTTTTGTCATCAGATAGCAAGCTGAATGTATTTTGCATTTATCCTTCTGTTTTGCTAATATATGTCAAACTAGTCATATTACATATAGGACAGTTCACAATATCACACAAACAGCAGGAAAACACACAGCTGCATATACAAGATGAAATCAGAAAGCGGTATGCAAAGCAGCCATCCAAACAAAGTATAGAAATGCAGTTAATGTGATCTGTTGAGGTGACATTTTCAAGAAATGATGCAGTAAACACAGAAATGTTCATCTTGTGTTGGCTGTATCTTGCGACTAATTCTGATTAAATTTTTCTTTGCCTGCTCTTGACTATCAGCCATTCAGACTTGGTGAGGACTACTGCCTGGTACACAGCATGTTGTATGTTACTACAGAAACAGGAAGGTCCCCTGTCAGCATCAAGTGACAGGAAGGTGGTAAAAGAGTTTACAATATAGTTTTGTGATTATGGCTTTCTCATGGGTACAGCAGTTTTAATTCTTTCCTAGGTGAGAATTTACCCTCAGCTTTGGCAAACATGCACATCTCAAGTGATCTAAGCTGTACTTTGTGTCTGTGCGGCACAAAGCAAGCATGCACTGGAATATTAGTCAATTTATTTAAAAATATTGTGACACGATATTGTGACACCTGTGTTGTAACGGTAAGCAAGAGCGTACTTTTCCACAATTTGTTGTTTATTATGTATGATATCAACTCTGATCCCATCACAATTTGCTGACATGGTGATAATGTAGAGCAGCACTGCAAAACATTGCAAACAGCATTGAAACGCTTGGCTTAGGCCATATTTATTTTAGAAGGAATTATTAATTGGATTCCCTTTCCTCTTCATTGATACATTGTGACCTAGGTTTATTCCAGGTAATTTAGGTATCTGACCAAAAAAAAACTAGATAAGAAAACATTTTCCCAAAAACCCCACCAAGTCAACAAGAAGAAAGAGTTTCAGTGCCAGATTTGGATCATAAATTTCAACAAATAGCAGAAAACTCTACATTGTACAATAAGTCTGCAGAAGTTATGTTCTTCATTTAAACTCCTAAAAGGAAGGTGTGTGAATCTGGTACCTGTGTACATTGATTTTTTTGAAAACCCATACCTATATCACTTGCAATAACTGAAATCATTTGTAGGAATTAAGTAAAGGAATTCCTGTCTCAAATCACACTGAACAGAAGATTTATGTCAAAATTCTGAAGAAGTAGGCGTATTTCTATTCCTCACAGATTATCCTGCAGAAAGCTTAAATTCTCTTACTGATTTACATGTGTACTCAGTCAAACAATGTATGGTGGTCTTGAAACTATTACTAGTGATTGAATCACTAACAGAAAGTATATGTCAAATTTTGCAGAAAAAATGGGTTAAACTGTCAATGAAGTTGTTGTTTATGTCTTAGAGGTATTCATGGAATTCATGAAGAAATTATGAACCTGGTTGTTGATTTCCATCACAGACCTGTTATTTTTCTATTTAGTGTCTGTTACACTGGCAGCTGCCTTTGGCTTTCTTCACAGCCTGCTTCGGCGGGATAGGCAGCTAGGTAAGGGATTTGCTCAGACGTAGGACCTAAGGAAGCGGAGGGTTATAAAAGCAATGACCACACAGCATGAAAATCCCAGGCAGGGAATTTCATTATAACATTAGGTTATATTTAGTGTCATTCCAGAATGTTTTTATTTTGGTTATTCCTACTCTTTTTCATGCTAAAGCAAAGGAAATGTGCAATTTTGCATTTTGTTTGTTTGTTTGTTTAGTCTACAAAAAGTGCAGTTAGTAGAAAGGAAATTGCAGTGTTTAAAATTAAGAGGGGAATGAGAGGAGGGTCATGGAGGTTTTTATCTTCAGTGTAGGTCCAGCAGTGAAGATAGTCATGGGTTAACACATTTCCCACTGTATGCCAGCAGAAGTCCATCTGATGACTTGGTAATGAAATGACATGCAATATTCTATGATTGCCCTCAATTACCCTATGCAAAGCAAGAATTAATTACTAGCATAGAAAAAATTCACCTTTGTCCCTCGTTTCAGGCTCTCATTTATACTGAGTGTTTCTCAGGCAATATTAATAGAGGTCCAAGTACTTGATATTTGTTTTTTTCTTCTTTTTCCTTGTAATGGGGCTGATCCTTTTACATGATAACTACAGTCTAATCAATCAATGGCTGGAGTAAGCATTAAGGTATATACAGAGCATTTTAAAAGTGCTGAACCCACCCATGTACTGTTTGGCACTTTGTTGTCCAGAATTGTAGTACACAGGATGGTTAATTTGATCCATTTGTTTTGCAACAAAGACTGCCACCACCAAGTTATTTTAATGTAATGCTATAAATCAACTTGAAAGCAGCATAAAAAAATAAATAAGCCAAATAAAAACAACCAAGAGATTCATCACATTTTGTCTGTTTCTCCCTGTTGAATCAAGAGATGCATTGCTAAAAGAAAAACAATACTAAATGATTATTACTCTGGGCTCCCTTCGATTCCCAACTCCCCTGTATAGTACTATATCGGTGGAGTGAACTGGCTGCTTGCATGGAGTTTTAAAATACATTCTGTCTGTCCATATTTAGTACAAGCCTAGATATAAATGCAGAGCCAGAACCAGAAACTTAAACAGAAATTACTTGAAAATTTAAGTTATGATAGTAATGTCATATTTATTCTACAGTGAGGTTGACCCTTTATTCTGGTCTAATTTAACAGGAGGAAGTGAAACTGTAGTAGCAAAAAAGGTGTAGTGATATAGGAGAATAGACACTAATAACTCTATTTGGTTCTAGACGTTTTCTTGCGAATTAAAAAGGCTTACTAGGTGTGCATCTGAACAGTTATGGATGATACTGAGGTGCGTTAAGGTTTTTAGCACGTGCTGATAAAATATTCAAGTGCACACTAAGACTGCAGACAACTGCATGAAGAGTAAAGGTAATGGATGAGAGATCAGTTCCAGACACTCAGTATCTTTGAAAATTTCCACTCCTTGAATGTCAGCTGAAGAGAGCTGGTAGGAAACCACTAGTGAAGCAAGAGCTTCCTAAATCAGTTGTTAAAATTAACCTACTTGACTCTGCTGTGAAAAGTACTGTAAATATTCATTCACCCAGGAAAGACTGGGAGTTGGTTTCAAAAGCTCTCTTCTTTCAGCAAAAATCCATGGAAGGAGACCTCTCGTCTATGTAGACATCTGTAATGTGTTGGCAGTATCTGAAGTGGTCATTCAAGCTTCCTTTACAGAAAAAGAATAAGCACTTCTAAAGTGCTATTTTGCTTGTTTGTTAGGTAGAGATCTGATACAGACCACTTTAACTGCTCTTTATAAGTTCCTGCTTCTCACTACCACTAAAAACAGAGCTCTAGAAAGGTATATCTGGTGTGGGTGTCTACAGACGTATATGAGTGGATGAGATAGATCCCATATCCATTAAGTGACTTGAGTGCTTCAGTCCCATTTGATTCTAAGTAAAACTGGTTATTTTGGGTGATAACTGAAGGTTTAGAAAGGTGATCCTAGCCATTTCCAATAATTAGAACATTTCAACTGAAAACCATATAAAATAAGCTGTTTGCCTTTACACTGAAGGACACTGGAGTATATGACACACCAACTATAATCAAGAAATACTTCAGAAAGCATCTCCCATTGAGTAAGTGGTTTTTACTGTAATGGAGTGTGTGAGCATCCATGTCAAATTGGCATATTAATCAGAATATTGTGAATGAGTTCAGGATAGACAGCCAAGTCACCTAATCATGTAAAATATATTCTTAATTGGTTTCTAAATGAACAGTAGCCACAGAGGTTATCAGGCAACACAGAAACACAATCAGAAACTAGTCACAATAAAGACTCACTTACTGAAGACTAGCTTTACTTTTTTTTTTTTTTTTTTAACTTAAACTGCTGTCTTCACAGGATAGTGATACAGCTGAGGGAAAAGACAAGCTCAGAAGTTTTGCACATTTTATTGTTGTTGTCTCGTCTTGTTTTCTACCCATTATTATGAAGGTAAATGGACAAAATACACATTTGAGGTTGTTAGTTATTTCACTGAGCTGCGATCTCTGTTAAACAGCTTTCCAGTGACTTACACTGCACTGGGCACATTCACAGCCAGACACACTAGAAGTTTTGCTGATCTGTAGCATTTTATTGGAAGCTCTGGCTCAGCAAAATAAAAGGACTAACAGAAAGAACTTAAATTTCTGGATTTTGTATGCCTGTGACTGAGTACCCCCAACATAGTAAAGTATAGTTCTAAACAAGAAAGTCGCGGACCTACATTTTGTTCCTGACTTTACTTAATAGAGAAAAGTTGTAATAACACAGGATGAGTCTTGATGAGACAACCAGTCTAGCACACTGATTGGTGCAAATATATGTTGAAGAATAGCACTAGCAAAGAGACTTCTAACAGAGGAGGTACAGTGGTATGGTGTAAGAACACTGATGCTGAACGAGTCAACATCACAGTGCTTTTCCCCTGGGCAATACATAGCGTTAAAAGCTTCTTGGATAATCTTTAGGGTGGGGTGAGAGAAAGGAATGAAAGGAGAGCAACTGCATATATTCACAAAAGCGCACGGCTTTGTGTAGATCAGTGGAAGCATTTCAGTTGTTCTCACCCTGCTTGGGAATCCAGCAAAGCTGAAGCCAGCAGAGACTTGCACAGAAAGCTGGATGATTTTAGTGTTTGAATTATTTCTTTTTTATGACCATATATGCCGGTGGAATGGTAGGAAGCTTTGTAGCTTTCAAATGGGAAATAAGTGCCTGCATGTTTTTGATTATGACATCATTATGGTTTACAGGATTAGGAACAAATTTAAAGCCTGGTCTGAAACTGTAAGCAATAACTGTTCCTATGTTCTTCAGGATGAGACTAGGATGAGACTGTAAGGAGAAATTAAATATGTCATTAGACCATTGATAATGTCTGATTATATTTCATCTGTAAATGAATATGTTTCTCCATAAATGACTGGTAAAAACAGGAGTTGCTGAACGAATATATTTGTTTTCCATTTCTTTTCGGGAATGTTTTATATGCAGTGAAACATCCCTAATGAATATCCAATCTCAACACAGAACAGTTAAATGAGTAAAAGCTCAGAACAGTAAATTGTGGGCTACATTGATTTTCTGACCTGCATACACAGTAAATTTTTCACATTGAGGCTACCCACAGAGTCTTTTGTTTTCCACTTCTCAGATTTCAGTTTGAAATAATTGAGAGGAAGCTTTCAGAATCTCCTTTCAGAAACATCTTTTGGAGGTGACCTTTCACTTGGAAGGGACAGTTAAAGCAGCTCTTTAAATATTGCAAAATTACATTATTTTCAGGGTGCTTTTACTGTTTAATCTAGTAACTAAGATGGAGAAAATACAGTATTAAAATCAAAAGTATGCATAGAATCAGTAATTACTTTTTTTTTTTTAAATTACTTGGATGATGATTGAGGAACAATTTAAAAAGAAAACCGTCTCACTGAAAAGTCAGAATCCCTTCAGTTCATATTATTGCATACTTTGTCATTAACACAAGGCATAAAGGTTTTGGTTGGGACATAAAGAAGATAGAAACAAAAGGAAAAAAAAAAGGATATAAAAGCAGAAAGCAAAATTTGGTATGAATGCTTAATTTTTCAAGAGAGGCAGTTACATTTCTTCTAAGATAGCAGTAGGTTTTTTGTGTTTGTTTGAGGGGGAGGGTGCTTAAGGAACCAAGAGAATAATATGGATAGTGTGCTTTTAAAGGGATTCCATCCCAATAAAGTTGATAGGAAGATAGGAAATTCTGTGTTTGCTCTTCATACTAAAAGTAATTATTTTGTATCTGGCTGCTGAGAACCAGATCTTTTCCTATGTTTGTTTAACTTTTGGGAAAATAGCCTGCCATTTACATCACTGATTTAAGATGTGAGTTTTGTCGAAATTGCATATTTTTTAAATTTTTCAGGCTTCACTTTTCGTTTTAGGAAACTAGACTTCGGGAATTTCTGAGGAAGGTGAAAGAAGAAAAAGAAAAACAACTAAAATTGAGCACTGAATTCCTTATCTACATAAGAAAACTTTTTCCAGTTCTGAAAATAACTAGTGATTCTTGAGACTTACAACAATTTTCCATGCATTTACACTCTGATTTGGTGGGAGAGGATGTTTAGAGCTAGTCTAATAATCAGATTCTTTCTAGCAGAGATTATAAACATAACTTAGGGCTTCATTGCCAAAAGATTGGTTGTTATCATGGAAGAATTATCACATATCAGGTACAAAGTATGATATTGAAGACAAAACAATTGTATTTTATTTGGAATTAAATTAAATGAGAGCTCTTAAATGCCTCATAATTAAAAAGATCAGTAGCTCTACTAGGAATTCAAAGTCAGTTAGTGAGGAATGGTATGTGAGTATTCTCATGGTAAGGAAAGAAAAAAAGATTCTTTTCTTTAGAAGACAGAACCAGACCACAATGGAAATTATTTTAGTGTTGCTTTTTTCACTTTACTTGGGCTAAGCCTACACTGATGCTGATAGCAAAGAACTAGAAGTTTTGCTTAATACCACATAATATTTTCCACTACATGAGTAAAATTTTCCTCTGAATTAAAATTAAAAGTACTTCTTGCAGCTGTACATTTACAAAAATAGTTCATGTTGTCTTCTCATGGCTTTATTCTATGATGGGCAAAAGCTTGAGGCACTGGGCCTGAAATGTAATCTCCAGCCTCCAGCGAACAGTAAATTCAAGACCTGCTAGCAGGATGTCCCCTTCCCTTTACCAGTCCCAGTTTTGTTGGAAGACTTAAAAGAACTCCTTGGCTGCACTTGCCATTAACTGCATTTTTCTTTGGAGATCAATTTGTGTCCAGTTGATACTTACCTGGTTTTGTTCCAGAATGGAACCTAAGCTTTAATAGTTCTTAGCCTTCCCTCCCTGAAAAGTTATAGAGCCTAAAACCGTGATTATGTTACTTAAGATATCTGTATCCATGTGTGCATATATTGTACTTATGCGTAGTGTATAGTACAAAAATGTGTAAAACATTTCAAGGTAGAAAGTTATTTTTACATTTGAGAAATCAGGGATTTAAAACCTGTGCAATATTTGAATTTCTGCTCGTGAATCACAGCTAAGAATTAGTCTGCAGCTAGCAATTAGGTGTTAGCCAGGGAAACAGCTTAAACAGAAGAGAATCTTACATGTACTTGGTGTTTATCAGTGGTACTTCAAAATTACCTGTTGTGCAGAAACACAGTATTGTTCTCATCCCGATTAGCTTCTGAAATGTGTAACTTCTCTGACTCTAATATGCTTCTGAGCCATTTGGCCTAGGTCCAGGTAAAATGTTTTCAATTCAGCAAATCAACTTCCTGCTGTGATATATTGTTAGGAAGTACAGAAAGGTGCTTTTGGTTTTGTAAATAACAATACTCTTCTGTTATAGAAGACTTCAGGTAAATCAAACTATTCATTTCAATCTATGGAAAGGTATGGTGATGTAGGAGAGAGTGCAAGTATGTGAGCACCCAGCTATAATAGAGGAAAGAAATACTATAAATTATATCATTAAATTAAAAGTCACTGGATTTTAATTTTTCATTAAGAATTGTCGCAACTCCTATGCTGAAAGTGATGATTCAGGAATATAGATGAGTCAACAAAATATGTCTGTTAAAACCTTTCCAAAGGAGAACAAAGAGAAGGTGTTGGACTTTGGCAGCAGACTTTTGAAATACAAAACTGTACTTAATTCCTGTACTGAAATTTCCACTGACTGTACAAGTCAAGAAGGTCACAAATGCATAAGGATCTCCACTGAAGAAGAACAGCTATGACTTTTGAACAATTTCTTAATAATATTTTCCACTAATACTTTTTTAAACTGATGGTGTCGTATAAAATAAGGAGGTCAAAACAAAGTAGTTTTCTCTTGAGGAGACCAACCCACTGATGGAAGTGTGTTAGACCACAATGTTATACCTACTTATAAAAGACATAAAATGGCACAGCTTCCAGATGCAAAGTCTGGATGTTGTTAGTTTAAGCTGCTGTACTATACATTTTTTAGGGGTTGCTTGTTGAATGGGGTTTTTTTTAGCAAGTTCCCATAAAAATGTCAGTAGGATTTGGACAGTATTTAAACATATGCATGTAAAATTGTAATTCTGAAATTTTGCATTATTTTCCTGCCCTGAACTTGGAAAAATGAGTAAGGTAACTTAGTCCCGTGCTTATATAGCATTTTGCATATAATTTTCTAAAGGTTTCACTTCTTTTGTTGCTGTGAGTAGCTGGATTTTGGAATTCTCTGCAAATCTTCCTGGGACCCAGCTCTTAGGTCCAGAAATCCTCTGTTAAGTGCTGTCTATGTTCCACAGGCCTGAAGAACAGAAGTGCCCATTATAATCAATTTGCCTTCATCTGGGATTTTTTTAAATGTTGGATTTCAGGGATTTTTGACAAAGGATGGTTGCTCTTATTTGATAATTATGTGTTTAATTACACTTGAGCCTGAATAGCTGTCATTCTTTTCAAAAAAGAACCTAGAAATCAACTTGCTTTATATTGAAAGGAATCTGACCATCCTACCCAAAAGCAACACGCAGCACTCTTCCTTATCCTTCAGAAATGTTTTGCCATGATAAACATACAAGAAGTATTGTGGTTTTACATCATATATTTTTTAAGATGTGAAAACAAATTACAAAAAATAATTTCTTCCTCTCTTGTCCAATTTACTGATCAGAATATGAAAATTGTTGCTGACTTGGAGATATTTTGCTGATTGCTTATATTTTTCAAGGTGGAGGTCACTCTCTGTCACTTTTGGATGTAGATCAAACTGGATTTGGTGCTAAAAACTTTTTTATATGTTTACAGTGAAGAACCTCTTCTAGGGAAGAGAGTACAAGCAAATGCTTCCAGGTAAAACAACTTCCTTTTGTTTTTAAGTAGGTTACCTCTTCAAAGTGCATTTCACTGTGCTTCCCACCCCTTTAAATGAATTTTTAAGGAGATGAATATGAAATAAGGATACAGGCTGAAAAAGGCCACTGCCAGGCACTTTCTATTACCATACTCTCCTTTAGAACAACTGTTTTGAACCTTGAAGAGAAGACGTATTTTTCTATGTCTTTACCTTTTGACATTATAAATATTTTCTAATGTTGCCAAACATGTTTCAAGAAGGAATATTTAATAATTATTTGAATACTCTAGGGCAGACAAACACAATGACATCCAAGACTGAACCCATTAAATTAATGTACTTACAATGTGATATCACATAACTTTCACATTAATATAATAGAAATGGATGTTGCTATTGCAGCTCATATTAGATCTTGTTGGTGCAAAGCCTCCTCTCTGCTGAGACTTGATTCACAGCAGTGATAGGAACATTAAAATTTATGAGTATCTCCTTCAAACATCAACTTGCAGCTATAAACTTCTCTTGGTGACAATTGAAATACTTTTGCACTCAGAAATATCAATGAAATGGCTTATCAGAGAATATTCTCATTAAAGATGGTAGTTTTAATGAGATTGATAGAGAGGGTAACATTAAGTAGTTCTTCAAGAGCAACTGACAGTTTTTCAGTCCTTCCCTCTGAGCAAGCTGGCTACATTCTCGTTGCAACCCTCACTCACAGTTCGGGATTTTTCAATTTTGCTGGCATGCAAAAAGCCATTTAAACTTAATAGACCTTTCAGCATGATGTGGTTTTGCTAGGCCTTCCCATCTCTTGCTTGATGGCTCCAACACACCATGCTTTGTGCTGTTTATCCTTCCACAAATTGTCACTGTTGATGCCTTCTGCTGCCCCACATTCCTTTTTTTGATATGCTGGTTGTACCTTGTCCTGATTCTCTTGCTCTTCTGCCTGCACCAGTAAATCCTGGAAGCTGGCCTAATACTTTCTGTTATGACGGCTCTTTTAATAGTGTATGTAGTAGGCAAAATTAGACAGTTTTTCAGGTTATGGGAATATATTTAACAATTTCTGCCTCACTTCTATTACTCTCTAAACTTTGTGCTGCAGTGCTCAAAACTGCTGTCTTAGGGTAGGATGACCACTTACCTCCAGCCGATGAAGATCATGTGCTGGCAACTGCAATTTTTCCTCCTTCATAGCAGAGGCAAGAGCAACAGTATATGTCTCAACTCCCTTTTAACAAACAGGTTTCTCTAACTCTGTAAAGGGGGCATACAAAATGACTACTTCATTTTTTTTTTTTTTCATTGATCTCCTTTCTCTCCACCAGAAGCCAAGAGTCTTCCTATTCTGAGGCTTCTGTAAGATGGGGTACACCTGAGGCAGAGAATAGAAGGCTGGGTCTGTGAGTGATAATACTGCACAGATTATGTATCCTTGATGCCGATGGAGTACGAAGTTAGCTGAAGTTCATATAAGCTGAGTGTCTAGGACTTGAGATTAACCTTCCTCAGGTCCTGGACATTCAGCTTACATGAACTTTAGCTAACTCGGTACTCCATCAGCATCAAGGATTTATAATTTGTGCAGTATTATCACTACTGGTCGAAACCTTCTGCAAATGTGTCTAAAAGAAGAGAGGAAACGTGATGTTAATGCATTTTAGAGGCCTATATCAAAAGGGAGATTGTTTTAAGCACAGTGCAAGTAAGTTTGATTTCCAAGTAGGAAATCCTTCAGTGAGAAATCCATAGAATATAGATATCTATTTTTTTTAATAATTACTACAGTGTTTTTAACCACAGAGCACTTGAAAAATAATTCCTTACTCCCTACAAAATCCATTTAACGTTAATGGTACTATTTTCCGTGGCTACTGTTCTGTAATCATCATGACTAATGGAAACACAGGTTAGGCCTGCCTTTTGGAAAAGGAACACTGTTTATAAACACATTTTATAATATGCATCTTCACTGTCTTTCTATTTTCCTGTAATAATGATAGCTTTGTATTTTGTTTGATGTGCAGCACAGGTTTACAAAGGTGTTGCAAATAACTAAGGTATAACTGATGAAGGGATTATTTTAGCCTAATTGATTACTTTAATAATATAAAAATACTAGGGGCCACTTCAGGGTCTTAGTGGCTCCTACATCACTGACTGTCATCTGCTGCTTGAACTGTAGCACAATCTTAGCTGAGCTAGAAAGGTCCTTCCCTGGCCTGGAACAGTTTGAGACAGTTTCAGTTTGTGCTTGAGACAGTCATCAATCCTAGATTGTTTGTGTTTACACTTACGTGTTTGGAAGTAGGTGTCTATGTGCAGTATTGTATCTATGGCCTCATTTTAGCCAGGAGAGACCTGGGCCTTGATTCAATTGTCCTTTTTGGCCAACTGTGCCCATTTAAGGTGCCTTAGGTTACCCACAAGATTGACAGTTGAGACAGAATAGCTAGAGCTATGTATAGCACGGCAGCTGTGACCAGTAATTCATGTCCAGAATTACAGTAGTGAGTAAATATTCTGAGATACTATCTGGTTCAGCTATGGTCAAGATTTCTTAAAATAAGGGCAGATAAATAGGAACAGAACAACAGAAATAATTCCTATTAGAAGCAGAAATTGTCTGTGAGTGGCTGTATCTAAAATAGAGCAATAGGACCAGCACATTTATGTGCCAAGAGTTCTGTAAATGATGAGATAATGAAGCGATTGGGATGAAAATTATTCATTGTCAAGAGCTACTTGAATTATATCAGAACTGAAGAAAATCTATATTATTACGTTCCTTGTAGCGTACTTCATTATTTTGTATTTTTTGTTACAACAGGTTATATTTTTAAGAAAATATGTAACTATAAAATTATGTCTTATCTTGAAGTAGAGCCTTTGGCATGGTCCCCCACAACATCCTTCTCTCTAAATTGGAGAGATATGGATTTGATGGGTGGACTACTCGGTGGATAAGAAATTGGCTGCATGGTCACATTCAGAGAGTAGTGGTCAACAGCTCGCTGTCCAGATGGAGGACAAGTGGTGTCCCTTGGGAGTCTTTACTGGGACCAGTGATGTTTAATATCTTAATCAATCATATAGACAGTGAGATCGAGTGCACCCTCAGCAGGTTTGCAGATGACACCAAACTGAATGGTGCAGTTGCCACATCAGAAGGACGGGATGTCATCCAGAGGGACCTGGACAAGCTGGAGAAGTGGGCCTGTGTGAACCTCATGAGGTTCAAAAAGGCCATTCATCATGAGAGTGGTGAGGCACTGGAACTGGTTGCCCAGCGAAGTTGTGGGTGGCCCCATTCTGGAAGTGTTCAAGGTCAGGTTGTATGGGGCTTTGAGCAGCTTAGTCTGGGGGGAGGTGTCCCTGCCCATGGCAGGGGTGTGGAATTAAATGATCTTTAAGGTCCCTTCCAACATAAACCATTCTATAATTCTATGAGGTAGACTTCTAGGGATTTACCATAACTCAGCATTCTATCCCTGCAAGTTTTCAGAGCTTTGTGAACAGTTGTGATGGAAGAAATCAGCACTTTTACTCATAGTAAAAGAAGAGATCAACTCGGAATACACTGCCAAAGGAGTTCATTTCAGGGTAATGTGGATAGATGGTTTGACTGTCTTTCAGTGTTTGATATGGGATATGGTATGCAACTGGGGTTCCTTTCGTGCTTCTTATTTCACTGGCTTCTAGTATCAACAGCTAGGAGAGATCAGTGTCCCTTTCACTTCTTTATGTACATGCATTTTGGCAGTACTGATCTTAAAATAAAAACATTGAGGGGATTTTTTGCCTTGCTAATTCTACTAGTTTTTCTCTCTCAGAAAGGCTTGCAGTTGGTAAAAGAAAGAAAACTGGAATGATCAAAACCAATGAATGCTGACTGGGTTCAGGTGCACTAAGGATCTGTACTGAAAAGATTTGCATGGAGAAATATTTAGGGCTATAGAAAGATACATGGTAATTTACATATAAATTGATTTTTTTAAAGGAAAAGGTTAGCTTTCAGGGATTTGAGGGAAGAAGCATAATGCAAATTATATTTTTTTGACTGCTGAAGAAGCTCAAAAATTAAATTATAAAAAATGAAATTATGAAAAAACAAAGACATTTGGAAAGGTGTGTTTCCATAAAAGACACAGAAATTAGTTGTTAAAACAATGGACCTTAAAGTTCAGAACTCTGACAAAAGTAAAAGTTCAGAGGCTTTCTTGCCTGTGAGTTTTTAGGAACAGGAAGGAAGATATTTTAATACTAGTGAAATTTGCCATGAATAGCATTTTGTTTTCTCTGAAGTTTTAGAACCATTCTTTCTTTTCGTAGTACATGAGAATGTTTAATACATGTGTTCTGGATATGATGCCAACTCAAAAACAAAGCTCTCAAACTCATTTTTTTGTTGCTGTTCTCTAAAACATTTTCTATATTTAGGGGTGTTGCTTATGTGTCTGTAAAATAGCATCTTGTGACATACAGAACATGGGGCAGAGAGGGTATGGTGCACACAAACTGATATTCCAGCATCTGTCCTCTGTTCCTTGAGGAATAAAGTAGCAATTTCAAACAACCCTTATTTTCCTTTCTGGAGGACATAAATTTTCCCTAGTCTCACTTCAGGAACATATGCCCATTACCTCTTCCTATACCAAGCTGTAGATTTACTGTGTTTAAAAGAAATGAGAGATTTTATGTATCTGAAAATAATAATAATAATAATAATAATAATAATAATAATAATAATAATAATAATAATAAAAGATGTGTCACTGCACAGCTGAATTTTTCAGGCTTAATTACTAGGAAGAGCCTTTTCTGCCCTTCTCTGTTTCTCCTTAGAGCAATCAGCTTGTTTCAGAATGGCAGTAATTAAGGATTTAGTGAATGCTGCATCACTTCTTGGCCTGGCCAGAAGTTCAGTTTTCAGTGAATTGTTAAGCATGTTCCAATGGGCAATGAGTAAATTTGGTAATTGCTTGATAATTGCTGAGAGTAAATAATGGCTTCCTTCAGGGATTCTCTCCCACAAGGGAGGAAAGCAGAACCCAGATCCAACAAGCAAGGAGCAGCCAAGTTGCTGGCAAGCTCAGAGAAGATTAGCCATTGCAGAGGTCTCCGATAAAATGCACAAGCAGAGCAGCTTTGCCCAGGCCACTTCCTCTTCATGTGAAAGGAGTGACACAGTCTGGAAGTCTGCCATGCCTAGAGTTTAATGCATATTTTAAAAGAAATATTTACTATTTTGCTGGCCTTTGTTTCGAGTTTTGAAATTTCCTGTAATTTATGCTTCTTTTTGTCAGCCTTTTTTTCCTAAATATCATGTCACACTTCCAATTCTCTCATATCTTCTCTTAGAACCATAGAATCATAGAATCATAGAATGGTTTGGGTTGGAAGGGACCTTAAAGATTGTTTATTTCCAATCCCCCTGCCATGGGCAGGGACACCTTCTAACATAATCTTATGTTGCTCAAAGACCCATACAACCTAGCCTTGAACACTACCAGGGCTGGGACATCCACAACTTCCCTGTGCAATCAGTTCCCATGCCACAGTCAAAATCAGAAATTTCTTAGAATCACAGAATCATTAAGTTGGAGAAGACCTTTGAGATCATCAACTCCAACTGTACCTGTCCCCAAGCACTTCATTTACCCGCCTTTTTAAATACCTCCAGGGATGGTGACTCAACCACCTCCCTGGGCAGCCTGTTCCGGTGCTTGATAAGCCTTTCTGTGAAGAATTTTTTCCTAATGTCCAATCTAAACTTTCCCTGACCGCAGCTTAAAGCCATTCCCTCTTGTCCTATCACCTATAACTTGGGAGAAGACACCAACACCCATCTCTCTACAATTCCTTCTTAATATCTAATCCAAATCTATCCTCTTTGAGCTCAAAACCTTTACCCCTTGTCCTATCACTACACACTCTGATAAAGAATGTCTCCCCATCATTTTCTTATCTTTTTTATGAAGCCTTCATAGGAAAGGCTTAATGCCTCTGCCTAGTAATTGGAGAACTTGAATGAGCAGCCAAAGTCATACACTGAAATAGGAATGGGGTAGTTTTCCCAGGTAGTACCAGCATGAGAAGCCAGCTCCTTCTGCCTTCTGCCACCACCACCCATCCAGAGAGAGAATCCACTGTTCTTTGCTGCTGCTTGCTCAAGTTCAGTTCTTCACATCAGTTTCTGGAGAGCATGTCCTACAGAAGCATTTATCTTTTCCTAGACTAATCTGATACTCCTCTGGAAGTGAAACTTTTCCTGCTAAGGAATGATGATAACCCAGTTCAGGGGATCCTTGTAATGGGCTTGCAGCCACACTCCCTAGCTCACCCCTTAAAACTTTATAGTTTCTCTCAGCTTCACAGTGTTATTATAAGAATTTATTAGTGAAAACCTGGTACAGAACCTTATACAGTATTTATACTCCTAAATCAGAAGGGAGAGTTAGTGTTCTGTGTATTTAAGAGCTAAGAGTTAGTGTTGAACTTGTATTTAACAGGGAATGTGCCTGGGCTTAGCTACCACTTAAAACTTTGAAGGGGAAATGAAAATGCCCACTTTATACTAATCACGAGCTGTTTACAACATAGTATTTTTCAGAGGGATTGGAAAATCCTTACAGGATGGCAATACTAATTTGGAAAATGACATATTTTAAAACAGATTCATTCAGGAAAGATAGTACTAAGAGTTGCAGAGAAGCATGTTTAACACAGTCCAAAGAAAAAGCTGAGATTTTCGGGTGGAGATGGTGACTGGAAAAAGGCACCTAGCTCTGTAAGCAAAGAGATTTGCTATGCTTTTTTGAACCTTGTGATGCTTGCTGAAGGCTCTGCAATTTTGACAAATAAAAAGCACCATTGAAAGAAGGACTAGTCATTGCGTCTTTCTTTTGCTAATGCAAACAATCCCCCCCCCTCCTCTGAATACCAGTTAAATCCCTTTATTAAGAGCAAAAGTCCTAACTAACTGCTTCCAGCTTCTGATTTCTGAGTAGGAGTAAAATAAAAAAATACCATTCACTACCAAGACAGGATGTTATTTCCTCACAATAATTTCAAACAGCATTTCAGAAAATACTGGCCTAAGTAGTCTTTTCTATTCTTCCACAGTTATCTCAACTGAACCTTGAGATCTGCTTGTTAATATTGTTGTACACATGTAATTCCAAGCAAAACAGCGTAAGTTCCTAATTAACTGTTCAATTCTCAGTTTTCAGTTGCACAAATAGCATGTAATGTTTCCCAGTATGTAGCCATATAGGTCTTTCTGAACACAACAGGAATTAATACTTCCTGAGACTCCTAGTCTCAATGACTATGTAGCAGATCTTATTTATTCTCCTTCCTTCAAAGCTATAAAGTTTAGATTCAATATTAAAGATAAGAAATTTGAGTTTTAAATCCTTTAAAACCAGGTCAAGCCACTAACACCTTGTAAAACCAAGATTAAACAGCAAGTGATAATGTTTAATCCAATTCTGTTAGATTTTGCACCAGAAGACACACATAAGCAATATAAATCTTGTGCTGCGTTTTACTCCAAGGTACAAATTTGTTTGCTGTTCCTTCCCCAAGCTATATTAAAAATATTAAATCTTGGCTAAATTAAATGTTTGTATAGTGCTTAACATTTAGGTTTCTGATGTATACTTTATGACTTGTGTCACTGTAATATGTAAGTACTTCCTATATTGGTTATGTATGTTGTTAAGGCTTTCAAATCCACTCTGAGGCATGTAGTCTGATTAGGCCCATTTTTCTGATGAGAAACTAAAGCATGAAGTTATTTATAGCTCTTTTGCAATGCAACACCTCACTTTGCTGGACCTGCAAATAGCCTTCTTGATGGGTTCTTTAGGAGAAGTTAATGTACTTTGCTTCTACAGCATCTGCCAAAACAGAATGCAGAGAAACATCACTTGACTCTGCTTGCATGGGTTTGTGTGCTCATATCTTTAAATAGACACAACTGGAAAAAAATCAGAGTAAGAGCTAGGATGTCAGACTTGAACACCCACATCTGCGGCTACCACGTGAACATCTAACATTGTTTTTCACTGATGTTGCTTAAAATGACACATAAGTACTTACTTCCTACTTAACATGCTATACTAGCAATAGTCTTTTAATACTGAGAGGCAATGATATGAAATGCTGCATGTAATGGCATTCCCATACCTACATGCATTCAAGGAATGAGTCATGAGTCAATGGTAACTGAAATAACATGGAATTCTAGCATAAAAGGCCCTTCCATAGTCACGGCTTATTTCTCAGACACAATTGCTACTCAGCCATTGCTTACATGGGCTGCTTAAGTGCTTCTGGGTTTAACCACACAGTCAGACATCAGGGATTTTTGGCTTCTCATGACAGTGTGTCAGAGACTTTTAGTAATGATAAATAGATAACTGTAATATGCATCACAAAGCTTAAAAATTATAAAAAGGAGAGAAAATGTGTATAGTGCTAAACAACTCCTGTGCTAAGCTTTGCCTTTGTGCCATAGGAAGAAAAAAACCTCTAGAAAAAAATGAAGATCTCAGGAACTAATAAATGTGTCTTTCCCTTCTTGTTCATTGCTATTCTGTCTATATTTTGGTTTTCAGTAGCTTTTGTTTTGGGATCTATGTCCTTGGGAGAACCAGATGTTACATCACAAATGCTGTTGATTTCTTGTAGGGTGCCACACTGTTGTAAAATCTTGATTACATGTTTTTCACTATTCCTGAAGCTAAATGATATTTTTTCCCACTGCAACTTATTTGTATCTTTCTTTCTTGCATGCTGTGATAACTTAACATCTTCCAGAAAAAAATGTACTTGAAATATACAAATTTAGTTGCATACTTAAAAAATGCAAAAAAATGTAAAACGTGTTCTTGTCTGAGGTTCCATTACCAGTTGGAGCACGTTAACTGTGCTCATAGAGAACATCTTGTGATTTCATTTAATTTCAAAGCAATCTAGTCACACAGTCTGAGACCATCCTGTTATGTAAAAAAAGCATGGTTAAGTGCGCCAAAAGTGCATGCCTGAACCAAACTAAAATGTTTACTGTAGATTCACCCTGCAATGTAAAGAATAGTGTCCTCAGACAGATATAAGCTTCCTCCTTGTGGAATCTGCTCAATTATTAGAAGTATTAGCTCTCATAAGTAACGCTGGCTTTGATTGGGTGGAAAACTAAATGATAGCCCTAGGTCACCAACCAAATATGGATGAGATCACTTTAGCATCCTGTTGATATGTTCAGTGTAGAGTCAGAAGGTGGCTCAAGTAAACACTGCAAGCATAAAAGGAGAGGGTTCACCTCCAAAGCAAATTAGAAAAAGCTAATGATGCTGCCGTATTGAAAAGCTTATTGGTACTGATACAGAATTTTATTAAATGGTAAATTTTCAAAAATAAGTTTTGCCTCACATATACTTACAAAAATAGAGAATTCTTTCTTGTAAATTATTTTATTTGTAAACGAAGTAGGTGAAATATGTTCTGGAAAGAAAAAAAGAAAATTTTCAGTGTAAATAAAATCTGTGTTAACATTGTGAGAAGTTAGAGAACAAGCTTTTTTTCTGTCTGCTAAGGAATCACTGTCTCCTACTAACTTAAGGAAAGGTAACCAAACTGTAAAATATTCTTTCTTTTGTGTATGTAAGCTTCTAGTGTTGCCAGTATTTTCAAACCATCTGCATATTAATGGGTGAGAATATGTTTATTTATCATATGTAATGGAACATTTTGTATGGTTAAAATATTCAGCAATTTTTAATTTCTTATATTAAAATAAGTCTTATAATTAAAAGACCTTATAATTATAATACCTTATATATTATAAGGTATTATAATATTATAGGTCTTCCATTTCCACAGCATGATTTCTCTTCTTAAAAGCCTTCCTCAGCTTTATTCCCAGTTACCTTTACTGGAAATTTGTTGCAGAAACTCTCTATTCTCTTTAATGGAAATCATCTAATTCCAAAACAATCTGTATTAATGGCCTTTTGTTCTTATGCCTATTTTTTATCCACCACCTTATATAGCTTTCTCTTCTATTTAACACTGTATGTACTAGAGAGTAATCATATCTGGCTGTGGCCCAACCTTCATAATGTTAGGTTAACAATGACAAGCTCTTTTATTGTCCTGTGGTATGATGAGTTCTCTGTTCTTTTGATTATTCTAATGGTCACATTAAAATGAGCAATTAATCCCATGTTGATATGCTTAATTTGTTATTATTTTTCTTTTTAAATGCTGAAAAGATAGCTGTAAATAAATTTGATTTATTAATTTCCTGTTCCTTCCAGTGGTCCTTTCTTCCTGTCCTTGAATAGAAAACCAGTTGCTATAACTGGCAAATAACCCCTAAATGCAACAAAGACAATCATGAGCTGTGGTTATAATCAAGTGAACATTAGGAGGCAGGAATGATTCAGAAGCTTGTTGCATCCCACCAGGGCTCTTTGCTCTTTATCAGCCATTAAGTCAGCAATTACTAAAGCGATTCACACAAATGTAACTCCGCACTGAGTTCCACCTTATTTTAAACCAGCCCCAGCACAACAAATTGCTTGACAAAATTGCTTCCCAAATTGCTGTCATCCACCATGATTTTCCAGCTATAGGTCAACAGGGTCTGTTCCGTGGATCCAGTAGTTACCCTGAAGTTAGAAGTAAAGTTTCTGTTGCCTGGAGGGAATAGCTCATGTCATAGGAGAAAACTTGCTGGTCAATCAAACAAGTTGGCACATGCCTACTCGTCTTTCTCATCTCCCAGGGTTTGCAATATGTCCTGTCACCTCTAGACATATTTAACAGGAATGTGATTGTCATCTTTAGAAGTATTTACCAGCGATATGTTTGCCACAATCAAACTCCTATGGTAGTGACATAAAAACAACATACAGAACTGTCAGAGCTAAGATTTTGTAGTTGGTTTTTGGTTTGGTTTTGGTTTTGGTTTTTCTTTTTCTTTTTTTTTTTTTGACTCTTACAGGAATACTACAGAAAATTCCTTAGTTGTAAGCACCTTATAAAGTACTTTAAGATCTTTGCATGAAGAACAATCAATAAGGGCAAAGTATTCATTGCTTTTCTGGGGCCTAGAATCATGTATGATAATATTATGCTTATTTAGGAGGTGCAAGAAGAATTTCAGTACAATATGCAGACTAAATATCATATAAATACTATGAGACTTCTATACTTGTAAATAATAAGAAATTACAACATATGGAGAAAAATATTGTTTTAGTAGCCTAATATTTCTTTTCTGTTCTGTTTTATATAAATAGCATGAAGCTGTGTAACCCTCTTGAAGGTGAAAATGTGTGAATGCTTGGACCCTTAACATCAGCTCATGTTTTATCTGAGCGATCTGAATAGATAAGGTGATTAAAAGGATTGAAAAATCTAACTGGCAAATAATCACAAGCTTAGCTTTTTCATTACGGAGAGCAAACACTTGAGTGTGGTTCATATGACCACATGCATTGTGGACATCTTCATCTGTACTACTCAATGAAGAGAAAAAGGCGCTTCAGGGTGCAGTTTATATGTCCTTAATGTGCACTCCACATCAGGTCAAATCAACTGTATTCCAGGAAACCCTCGTCCTATTCTCCATCTAAAGAGGGACCCTACTGTGACCAGTTTGGAGACAGTTATCAGCACTGATAGCATCCAAAGTTAGGTGACAACAATCCAAAATTTTAAATTATTAAGTCACAAATCAAACCCATTGGAGACGCTGCATCTCTAAGTCTATTCCCAAAGTCACTCTTCACCTTGTAGTATGAACATAGACTTTGTGGAAGTAAATGCTATATTACCTGTGCTTTTGTGTCATGAATTGCGGAAAAACAGTGAAAACAACATTTTCAGACCAGTTAGAGAGCAAGCATGTCTTTAATGAGCTGTATAGAGCTAGGACAAGTTTCATGGACCTTTATATCATATCAGTGAGCGGGTATGCACATGCACACCCATGCACACTTCTCTCCCACGCAGCACAGTTTGTGCTAGCTGTCTGATCATGGGTAAATTCTACCATGAATGAAAAAAAAGAAAAAAAAAGAAAAGTTTCTGGTTCTTTTTAACTAGTTTCATCAGTAAAAAAAAATAGGCTTTTACCTCTATTAGTTTTACCAGGGTTTTTTTTCAGTTTACAAACCAGTCATTGCAACCTAGATGCATTGTAACTATGTTTCTGCTTCAGAAACTGTCAGCCTCCGGCCTGGACAGGCGCACACTCTCCTGGGTGGAAAACTGGTTGGATGGCCGGGCCCAGAGAGTGGTGGGAAATGGTGTGAAATCCAGCTGGAGGCCAGTGACAAGTGGGGTTCCCCAGGGCTCAGTGCTGGGTCCAGCCCTGTTCAATGTCTTTATCAATGACCTGGATGAAGGCATCGAGTGCACCCTTAGCAAGTTTGCGGACGACACTAAGCTGGGTGGAAGTGTCGATCTGCTGGAGGGTAGGGAGGCTCTGCAAAGGGATCTGAACAGGCTGGACCGCTGGGCTGAGACCAGTGGGATGACATTTAACAAGACCAAATGCCAGGTCCTGCACTTGGGGCACAACAACCCTGTGCAGTGCTACAGACTAGGAGAAGTCTGTCTAGAAAGCTGCCTGGAGGAGAAAGACCTGGGGGTGTTGGTTGACAGCCGACTGAATATGAGCCAGCAGTGTGCCCAGGTGGCCAAGAAGGCCAATGGCATCTTGGCTTGTATCAGAAACGGTGTGACCAGCAGGTCCAGGGAGGTTATTCTTCCCCTGTACTCGGCACTGGTGAGACTGCTCCTCGAGTACTGTGTTCAGTTCTGGGCCCCTCACCACAAGAAGGATGTTGAGGCTCTGGAGTGGGTCCAGAGAAGAGTGACAAAGCTGGTGAAGGGGCTGGAGAACAGGCCTTATGAGGAATGGCTGAGAGAGCTGGGGTTGTTTAGTCTGGAGAAGAGGAGGCTGACGGGAGACCTTATTGCTCTCTACAACTACCTGAAAGGAGGTTGTAGAGAGGAGGGCGCTGGCCTCTTCTCCCAAGTGACAGGGGACAGGACAAGAGGGAATGGCCTCAAGCTCCGCCAGGGGAGGTTTAGGCTGGACATTAGGAAAAACTTTATCACAGAAAGGGTCATTGTGCAGTGGCACAGGCTGCCCAGGGAGGTGGTTGAGTCACCTTCCCTGGAGGTATTTAAGGCATGGGCGGATGAGGTGCTAAGGGGCATGGTTTAGTGTTTGATAGGAATGGTTGGACTCGATGTGTAATCACATTACACTTGATGTGTAATCGATTTATGTGTTTGTTCTCGCCATTCAGACACTTACAGACACTGGCTTTAGACATTGCTGGAGCAAGGTTATAATAAGTAGGAACAAGAAAAAGAATTATATTAATTCTGTGGCCAGCTGTATGTTCCTAACACAAACCAACTTTTTAGAGGTTGTCCAAAGTGTATTATTATACATATTTTATTAATGGCTAAATGCGAAAGATTAGTAAAATTGCTCAGAAAACTTGAAGTTGTGGATGACTGTATCCAAGGGTTAGGTTTTGGTCCTTTTTTTAATCTCTTTTGATCCAGAACAGTCCTTCTTAACCATAGACACAATGAGTTGGCCTTTTGGGACAGTTCATCCTCCTCACACTTTTGTTGACAATGTCTTCAATGCAGAGTCTAAGTAGAAAACAAGAAGGTCAGCGTTCAATATCTATAGATACATCCCCAAGCCATACCTGATCAACCATGTTTGCATTGTTATACTATATGCGTTTGTGAGTTACTACACTGGTAGTAACCCTCAGCCTGAAAAACCCGTATAACCATTCTGTCATTTCTGATGAAGAAGCATGGGGAATTGAAACTCTGTCTTGGCAGGTATATGGAGAATAAATCTTGGTAGAGGTCTGTAATGTTTGCTTTATGTCCACGTGGCAAAGTGAAGAGACCACTGAGGTTTTAGACTGTATTGCTCATCCAGTAGCATGTGTTTTAGAGATAACCAAACTCAGCCCACAGAAATGTGCAAATGAGAAGCAGAACAAGACAGCAAATGACCTGATAACTTTTAAGGGTAGGAAACATTTCTGGCACTTCAGAGGACCAACAGCTTCCTTTCTTTTACTTCCCTGGTCCTTCAAAGCCTCCCTGACCTCCTCAGGCTAATTCTCAAGGTGCACTAGAGACAGTCTCCTACATCACATCATTAAGACTCACATCAGGAATTTAAAAGCCTGTCATTAGAAGTTTCCTGAAATAGCGGATAAAAAGTAAAATAAAATCAATTCATCTGCCAAGGTCAATGCCTTCTTGGACAAGGCACGAAAAAACAGGTATTAGTTTTCTGGGCACTTTTTGGCTTTTTCAGAGAACGATATGACCGTTTACAACAGTGAAAGCACTCATGCAGTGTATTTTCTGATCTTTTTAAATCTGCATTTAAAATCCTCTTTAATAACAACTACTACAGTTACTTGTTATGATGAATTGTCGCTTTATATTTCAATCTAGGATAGACATATCATTTGAGGGGCAGCAATTTGTCATCAAATCCATGTTTGTTCATTTGTTTGTTTATTTTCTTAAATTATGTCTTTAGTAGTTAAAGATATCTGTATTTATTTTTGTCGTTGTTGATATTTGAGCAGCCCAAGTTTTATCAGACGTGTGAGCCTAAAGTGATATTTTAAGCACAAGTTTACCAGAATGTGCATTTTAGTTTAGCAGAACTTTTTCCAGCATTTGCTCAAATGCCTGTGGCCAAACAAAACAATTCATGTCAGAATATTGTGCTAACAAGAAGCATCACCAAATGATAAAATATTAATTCTTTTATTTTATATGCAGATATGAGAGAAGAAGCAATTACCCTTACTTTAATTGTTTCAGAGATGAGTACAATTATGATGTTATTCATTCCATTTGCAGACTGAATGTAAAAAATAACATCCACATCATATAGTCAGAGATTTCATTTTAAAGTAAACCTTACTAATGTTAGATATATTAAAGCAATAAACCAAGAGATTAAACTTTCATAAACAGTAAGAGCTCATTGTTTTGTAAATGGATGTATAATAACATCTTTGTAGCTCAGATGAAACCATAAAACTGACTGGAAGCTTTAGTCTTTCTGCAAACTTTTGATTTATTTTTTTAATCACTTGTTAGCTTTTTTTTTATGGCAATTAAAGATTGGAAATGGGCTCCAGTCTTCTTGCTGCATTACTCTTCTCTTATTGAACTGCCGTCATTTCTTTATGACGACAAGCAATTTAGAGGTGCAAAAAAACAATTAAAGTGTATGTGAATCCTGCTGCTACAGGTGTTAGTTACTAATAAATTAAGTGATTGCTGTTGTTGGAATGAGAGATTTATCTTTCTTTGTGACTTGTGCAGCAGAGAGTGGATAGGATACTTTTGAAAAGATGGTATAAACAGCTTATAATCACAGAAATGCTGTAGCTAGAGTTTATAGCTATGTCAGAGTTCATTTTAAGAAAAGGTTAAGTAGATTGGTTAACTAGACCACAATTTTGAAGCTTGCTGTAGCTACTAATGAAAAAATGTATTACAACAGGTGTTATGGTCACAGAATCACAGAATCACAGAATCACAGAATAACCAGGTTGGAAGAGACCCACCGGATCACCGAGTCCAACCATTCCTATCAAACACTAAACCATATCCCTCAGCACCTCATCCACCCGTGCCTTAAACACCTCCAGGGAAGGTGAATCAACCACCTCCCTGGGCAGCCAGTTCCAGTGCCCAATGACCCTTTCTGTAAAGAACTTTTTCCTAACGTCTAGCCTAAACCTCCCCTGGTGGAGCTTGAGGCCATTCCCTCTTGTCCTGTCCCCTGTCACTTGGGAGAAGAGGCCAGCACCCTCCTCTCCACAACCTCCTTTCAGGTAGTTATAGAGAGCAATGAGGTCTCCCCTCAGCCTCCTCTTCTCCAGGCTAAACAACCCCAGCTCTCTCAGCCGCTCCTCATAAGGCCTGTTCTCCAGCCCCTTCACCAGCTTTGTTGCCCTTCTCTGGACTCGTTCCAGAGCCTCAACATCCTTCTTATGGTGAGGGGCCCAGAACTGAACATGGTCCCTCCATTACATATACCTCCTAATTTTCCAAACATTATTTTCTAAAAAGCAACCTAATACTTAGGTATGCATCATTAGAAAATGCAGTATATTGAATGATAAATAACAAAACCGCTCTAAAATAATTACACTTATACTTTAACAGCCATTGACAGCAGTAACTAAATCCAAGATTGGATAGCAGTTTCTGGAAATCCCCATTTTTTCCAAGTTTTTCTCCTATGTCAAACAATCAATTGTAATTTTTTGTTTTTGAGAGAGAGATACCGTTCACGCTTAAGAAATGTTACTAGGATGCTTTCTGCCCCCCTCCGTCATGTTATTGCTTCAGGGCTAACACAACTAAAGAGTACTAAGAACACATTTTGTCATTGAACATAACTTTTGACTCAAACTGCCATTTTTTACGTGGCAACTTCTGAGAGTAGAACAGCACCCTAGAGAAAACTGCTCTCTGGAAGAAGGAAAGTAATAACAACAGTAGAATTTGACTTCTCGTTTTCCATTGTAGTCCAGCGGCTCCATTTCTGTACCCAGTCAACACTGAGGTGAGAATTGTAACCTGGGAATGCTTCAGTGCTGATAGGGTTGAGACTTTCATATTTTTAAATGCTAAATGCCCCCAGTCACTTTTGCTTCTTCCTTTGCTTTTGATTTCCAACATCCTGTCTCCATATTTTTTATTAAAGCATTTATTGAATTTCACATTCATGTATTTAAAATGCATTATTTTAGTCTATCACATCAATTACTATCTGCATCCATTAATGATTTTGTTCTGCTAAATATAATCAGCATGGTTCAGCAAATAAGATTGACTTAAAAATAAACCAGAAAATTAACATCTAGATGTTGTGGAAGAAGGCAGTAAATCCTGAAATACCATCAGTTTCAAATTCTTCCTTTTCAGATTATTTTCTATCCACAATTCACATCATTTAGTCTGTGTGTTGCTAGGGTATCCTGACTGTATGGTATTCATTTAAATATTTTTAGTTGTGAGTTGTTTGTGTGAATGAACAAAGGAGAATTTTAGGGCCAAGTGCAAGATTTTTACTTTCATTTGTTTAAGCTACAGACACTATTTGCATTTAGCTTTTGTGGTATAATTGTTTGGTTTTAGTTCTGCTGACATTGTGGTGGGTTAGCAGTGCAGATAATAACAGATGACAGTTCCTTTTGTGAAGTTAAGAACTAGCTGATTAATTGTTATTATGTTACACTCAAGAGGAAACCTTGTAATTAAACCACAAAAAGCTACATTAACATAGTGTTAAGGGTCTGACTTAATCCCACAAAAGCAAGGAAAATCAAAGTTAACAGTGAAGAGTGTGATGTTACTGCATTTTAGGCCAAGTGCTCTTCTTTAGAAAAGAGCTTGGTCTGACCATTGTGTTGTTTCTATGTGTGATTAGGGCAGTTGCATTTAAATCAAATTAACTCCTTTGGTTTTTCTTTGTGTGTGCTTCCAGATTAAGCTTTATTAAAAAAAGATTATTGAATGCTCAGCTCAGTAGTTATATTTGGAGTTAGGTCTGAAATCTAGGATTTCATGCTTCCAGATTCCTAGTCCTGGCTTTAAACCAGAGCATGAGCTCCTCAGTAATACTTTTATTTGCAAATATATTTCCCAAAAGCCTACCAGACTAGTATAGGTACATTTATGTGAAAGTAAAAATATATTTCTTTACTTGTATCACATAACTTTCAAGAAGAGGTACCTAGTTTATTTGAAGGAGTGCTTTTCTACAAGATAAAGTATTGTGAGTTTTAATACCCACTCTGTTCTGAAGATAATTTTAAATTATTTCCACAGTCACACAGCATTTAGTGGTTTTGTCTCTCTGATACATACTGACTGAAGATTTCAAACCTTGTAGAAAAGTCTATGCAGACATACTACTGGGTAGGAAACATAAAACTAAAATTTGTTCTGTTAAACCTCTAGGGTAAATCAAAGATTAGTCTAGCAGACTGATCACAATGACTTCTTCCCAATTCCTTCTTCCTCCATCACAGTCCTTGACTACTGGAGAGTTATAACATCTGCCTGTGGCCCAGGTTGTTAGCTGTCATACCTTTTTTCACTGTTGCTGATTGGAAGCTTTGATAATCATGAAAGGTCTTGATTTGCTGTAGTCCCCTTTTTGTATAAACAATTTAGGTAATACAGAACTTAATTCTCTATTCTCTAGACTGTATGATCCCATGGCAATTTCATAGCCCATTTTGCATGTCATGGATAGAAAATTGCACAAAGGTTGATAAAGTTGGCAGTGAAGTGGAAAAGACAGAAGATTATCAAAAAAACTCTAACAAGTAACTCCTTAGGCATGAGTTTCCTTCCATCTTGTATACCTAATGATTACTTTCACATGTATTTACAGAAAACGGTTGTCCAGTGCTTGGTACTGAAACCAGAGAAATCATAGTATCCTAAAATGCTTTATGTTGGAAGGGGCAAAATTCATGTGTAGTGACTGAATTCTTGGCAATTTTAAAAACATATACTATAAGATTAGTTTCAAGAGCTTCTTACTATAAAGGAGAATAATGACAAATGAACTGTGTATATTAAAACTTGATGAAAACAGAAACAGCTTTTGAAAAACTAAGAACTCACTCAATTATGAAATCTAAACTATGTAAATGTACTCCTGAGGTTTTAGGAACAAACTAGTTTGTGAGCTGTCACAGCTGAAACATTCAAAATGAGAATTTATTTTTCATGTAGTTCTAAGGCTTAAAAAACAGTAAAAAGATCATTAACTTTATTTTCTAGTTTCCAGATTTCATACTTAGTCCAGTACACATTTCAGATGCACATTCCATCAAATCTGTCCTACTTAGTTATTATGCGAACTCATCAGCCACTGAATTTTTAATATGATGTGGTTGTCCTTGTTTTATGAGGCTAAAAGAATGCAATCTTACCTGAAAGGGGTTTGTTATTTTAAAGTCCTACCCCTATAAATATGCAAGAAGCAATTTCTGTAGAAGAAAAGGCATGTTTTAATATTTTTTAGTATTTTTTGCATTTTGTCTTTTTTTTCATTTTTCTTTTTTTCTTTTTTCTTTTTTTCTTCTTTTCTTCTTTTCTTCTTTTCTTTTTTCTTTTTTTCTTTTTTTCTTTTTTTAATTCTGGAGCATACTGTTTTTCAGTGTTATCCTGGATCTGAGTGTACAACGTCCCTTTGACTTTCTCTGAGTTTTCCTGGCCTCTTTTATGTGCACTTCTGAAGTGCTTGGTTTACTTTTAGTCCGCTCTCTCCCAAAGAGGATTCCAGCTGCTAGCACCTACACCCACAAGCCAACCCCCAGCCTCCTGGCTAGCTCATGGATGTGCTGTAGTCTGCATGCAGTTGATGCATCTGCAGCTTTAGCTGTCTAGTTTATATGGGGCTTTTAATTATTTTTTATCCTTTTTCTAAATGAAGGCCAGGCATTATGCTCACTAGCTTCAATAATATTTGTTGTCTAAGCAGACTACTTATAATCATTTAAATCTGTTTTATTAAACCACAGACGTGAATACGTGAATTGGTATTTTTAATAGATGCAAGCTACAGCCTTACAGATTGCAGGAGATTTTACCTCTTTTATCTGCATGCTAATTGATGTATGAAGCACCAAACACTGAAACTGGCAGCTAGAGAAATCTTTCAGTACCTATTACAGCCTTATCTCCATATTTGTAGATACATGACTTAAATATTTGATTTGTAAACACTTTTGCTTAGTTGTGCTTGACAACACATTAAAAATGGTTGTTCATGAGCTAGAAATCTCTTAACTTAAAGCTACTGCATATATTGCACCACTGGCTGTTATGATGCCAGCAAGATTTTTGCTCCATGATCAAACAGGAGTTTAAAATTCAAAGCGTTCAAGATGCTTATCATTATTGTCATTTCTATGCCTTCCTGAAAATGCTAAGAAAAACTTTTCCACTGTCAAAGCACCGCCCATCTAAGATGCACTTTTAGCAAAGTTGCCAGCTCTGTGCTGAATGAGTATCTCGCTTTTTTTGCTGAAGCTAGACCCTTGCCGAACTCTGCCTGTTGGGGCCCACTTAATTTGAAATAGTTGGAGCACTGCACAGAAGCCAGACGCAAAAGGACACAAAAACTACATTGGCAAATGATCTGTCAAGTGACCCATGAACAAAATCGAGATTGAGTTGCCCTTTGAAATAAACCTATTTGAATTTTATTATCTCTAGAGCACCTTGTGTCTCTAATCTTGTGAAAGGTTAGTATTCCATCCATCAGAGCAAGATTAGAGCTCTAGTTGATGCCTGTGCTTGATGATAACTGCATGCAGCAGTTGGGGATGGAGGAAGGAGATTCATTACCATCAGCAGTTCAAAGAAAGATTGGGTAAACAGATGCTCAGGGAAGCAGGTTCACAATATAGACCATGTATATTCCAGGTCAGGATAGCAGAAATCAAAGGAGCGGAATGTCAGCAAAGATTTAAACCAAGCAAAGCAATGATACCTTATTTCCATTCTTTTATTTCTTGTTGTAGATTAGCAGAACAAAATGGATGCTCTCTACTAGGCTGAAATGCTAATCACTTGCTTGGTGTATCTGTTGAGAAAAAGCAAAGACTGAAGGAATAAATGAGAAAATAATAAAAGATAAAAATCCAAGACTCGTGGCTAGGTTAATGTCCACCTGCTATGCATAGACAGAAGTGAAGAATACAAATTCTGTGATGTTAAAAAATAATGCTCTATTTTTATTAATTTAGACGTTCTCTCTCTCCTACCTGAGGTAAAATCATTTCTCAAGTGTTATGTTTTTTTAAAGCTTACCTGACATTTTGAAAAAAGCTTTAGTGAACAGGCATCATTTTTCCGTGTCCTTGTTTGCCTGAACTTTCTAAATTTTATATTATGCTCTGAATTATATATATGATTAAGTTAATAACAGTGGTGACCTTACTTCTCATTTTAAAAACAGAAATATGATTAAGTTCTTCTTAGTTCAGTGGCAATGTCAACTCCAGCCCTGCTCATTGCTTCAAGAATATAGAAGTAATCCAAAGGATTAAAATACGCATATTTTTCTAATCCTTTACTTCCTCCTGGTGGGTCTGGATTTGTGCTTCTGTCTTTTCTATTCATCCAGAGCAAACCATGTATTTATGATCTCACATTTGGCATTGAAGGATAATAAGATGCCCTTGGGAATTAATGCCAATATTTCAGCCAACAGCAAAATGACATGAGACTGAATTTTTTATTTGCTGTCAAACTTCATGATACCACAAAGGAAAAAGAAATAGATGGTAAGTGTGAGATTTTCCAGAGGCACAGGTATGTTAAAGCAGGAGAAATGTTTGTATGCAAAGTAGGAACCATTTTAGTTCTTAGTTAAAATTATTAAAAAAAAAAAATAAAAAAAACCCCAAATAAATTTCAATTTCTAATAAATTAGATTGATGCTCAGAGTATAAGAAATCATGTCTTTCAGCTAAATCAGTTTAAATTGGAGCCTGTGACAGAACATGCAAACTTTGATGGCTCATCGAAATAAACTGAAGTGTTTAGAGGAGGCCAATTTGAAAGCAAAAACAAGTAATAACAACAAAATCTATGTTATTCCTGGTATTATGAAACATTTCTGTGTGACTCTTGATTCCAGAGACAAAAGCTGCTGTTTCTGTGTAAACAACAAAAAAGATTTTTCAGTACTCTTTACAGTTATATTTTCAGCTACTTAAATTAATTTTTACTGTCTGAAGGGACCAACACTGTAAGCTATCCATGGGTGTGTAACACACATTAAAATGCTTAATGACTAAATACATAATAGGTAGGTTGTTTGGCACCTATTGCAATCATTGTGATGTTAAACATAAAAATTTCAGTTTAAATGTGTTGTATATGTACACATATTACGGGCAAGTCAGTGACCATGTGGTCTTTACAAGAGAGGAACATGTGACTAATAAAATAATGCTTCTTCAGTGAGAGTGGAGAATATTTTCTAGATAATGGGCTAAATGAGCAATATAATTTAATGCTGAACCCTAGTATAAAAATCACCTATTGGGAACACATTTTTAATGATATGATTTGTAAACATGGAAGCACTTAAAGTATTAAGGCCATCTAGGCTATATAAAATTATAAAGTGAAATTTCTTATTATGGAAAAGGAGCAGTGTAATTAGTGTCACTTAGTATGTATCATACCTAATGTTTCATCTTTTGAGAAGCTATCACTGTTATAGTGTGAGTTTGGAAGTCTTCTCACAATTATTTAGGTCTTATTGCAAGGAATTATGTTAAAAAACAGAAGAAGTGTTCTCTCTTTTGTCCTTTTCAAAGAAATCTTTATTTTTTTCTAGTCAAACTGAGATATCAACAGACTGAGATAGTCTGTGTTGTTTACCCTGGAGAAGACAAGGCTCCTGGGAGACCTCATAGCAACCTTCCAGTACCTGAAGGGGGCCTACAAGAAAGCTAGGGGGGGACTTTTTTATGAGAGCATCTAGTGATAGGACTGAAGTGCATGGCTTTAAATAGGCAGGGGGAAGATTTAGATTAGACTTCAGGAAGAAATTCTTCATGATGAAGGTGGTGAGACACTGGAACAGATTGCTCAGGGAAGTTGTGGATGCCCCATCACTGGAAGTGTTTAGGACCAGGTTGGATGGGACCTTGGGCAGCTTGATCTAGTGGGAAGTGTCCCTGCCCATGGCAGAGGGGTTGGAATTGGATGATCTTAAAGATCCCTTCCAAACCACTTCATGATGACTTGACTAATGGATGAGGGAAAGGCTGTGGATGTGGTCTTCCTGGACTTCAGTAAAGCCTTTGACACAGTTTCTCACAGCATTCTGCTTGAGAAACTGTCAGCCTCTGGCCTGGACAGGCGCACACTCTCCTGGGTGGAAAGCTGGTTGGATGGCCGGGCCCAGAGAGTGGTGGGAAATGGTGTGAAATCCAGCTGGAGGCCAGTGACAAGTGGGGTTCCCCAGGGCTCAGTGCTGGGTCCAGCCCTGTTCAATGTCTTTATCAATGACCTGGATGAAGGCATCGCGTGCACCCTTAGCAAGTTTGCAGACGACACTAAGCTGGGTGGAAGTGTCGATCTGCTGGAGGGTAGGGAGGCTCTGCAAAGGGATCTGAACAGGCTGGACCGCTGGGCAGAGTCCAATGGCATGAGGTTTAACAAGGCCAAATGCCGGGTCCTGCACTTGGGGCGCAACAACCCTATGCAGTGCTACAGACTAGGAGAAGTCTGTCTAGAAAGCTGCCTGGAGGAGAGGGACCAGGGTGTGTTGGTTGACAGACGACTGAACATGAGCCAGCAGTGTGCCCAGGTGGCCAAGAAGGCCAATGGCATCTTGGCTTGGATCAGAAACAGCGTGACCAGCAGGTCCAGGGAGGTTATCCTCCCTCTGTACTCGGCACTGGTGAGACTGCTCCTTGAATACTGTGTTTAGTTCTGGTCCCCTCACCACAAGAAGGATGTTGAGGCTCTGGAGCGAGTCCAGAGAAGAGTGACAAAGCTGGTGAAGGGGCTGGAGAACAGGCCTTATGAGGAACGGCTGAGAGAGCTGGGGTTGTTTAGTCTGGAGAAGGGGAGACTGAGGGGAGACCTCATTGCTCTCTACAACTACCTGAAAAGAGGTTGGGGAGAGGAGGGTGCTGGCCTCTTCTCCCAAGTGACAGGGGACAGGACAAGAGGGAATGGCCTCAAGCTCTGCCAGGGAAGGTTTAGGCTGGACATTAGGAAAAACTTTTTCACAGAAAGGGTCATTGTGCAGTGGCACAGGCTGCCCAGGGAGGTGGTTGAGTCACCTTCCCTGGAGGTGTTTAAGGCACGGGTGGACGAGGTGCTAAGGGGCATGGTTTAGTGTTTGATAGGAATGGTTGGACTTGATGATCTGGTGGGTCTCTTCCAACCTGGTGATTCTATGATTCTATGATCTGACTCTCATTGTATCATATATCCAATTTTTTCTCCCAAATGACTAAGTATATATGTGTTTATAAAACATAAATAAAGAAGTTGGATTAAAAGGTTCACAATATTCTCTTGCAATAAGTATTCATTTTACTTCCCTAAACCACTAGACTTCTAAAATCTTTACTCTTTCAGATAATGCAGTGATGGAAGGTCTAAAAACACCTTATCGACAAATAATACATACACTCTTATGGGAGTATTAATGAAAATACTAGCACTAATCCAGTGAGTTCATTGAAATATTCTTGTCCTCAGTATTTTCAATAGATTCAGCAACTAATCAGCAGATTAGCATAAAAACACATAGCTTTGGCTTTTGGGGAACAATTCCCCAAATAATCTTATCCTAGTTTTAAAGCCACCCCTTTGTAGTTCAGAGAAATAGTAGATTATACTCTTTGAAATCTAATGTAACCCTAAATATTTACGAGCCTTGCAAAGATGCATTTTTAGTTCGTTGTACCATATCTTATATCTAAATTTCCTTCTGACTGGATCACTTTCCCAGTAGACACACTCTTGGAAGGAAAAAGGGTTTCTATGGAGAAGGTAGGTCAGATAAAAATCAATAATGCAGCATCCTGATCCAGTGAATTGATGCCTGCAGATATTTGTGTTGACTTTAAACCTATTCAAATACTAACTTTATTTTTTAATCCCTTATCTTTGAAACATCCAGGTAGGAAAAGCTATTGACTTCACAAAGCTCCACAGGACACCCAAGGTCTCTTTACCAGTACATGAATGCAGATCCAGGATCTGAAAGACTGTTTTCTTCAAAACCAGTAGATCTTTTCCTACATTTGTAGCTTCTTTGAAGCTAGCTGTATTATCCTCAACCTTAATCCTTAACCTTATCCTTAATCAATAGTTTTATGCATTGCCTTGTTTTAAGTCACTGATTCACCCAATCTGAACTCTAGGACCTTTGTTGCTCCTTAACTTTCCTACTATTACCTTAGAAAAAAGTTTCATCCCTCTAACATTTAAGTTGACTTCCTGATATTTAATTTAACATAGTTTGATGTCACAAAAGAAAAAGAAACTTTGCTGCTTCAGTGAAGTTTGGCTGTCTATCTCAATTTACAAGCAATAAATTCAGTCATACCTCTGCATTATTACAGTAAGAAATAGTACTGCAACCAGAGTCCAAGTACTCAAGAAACAACTGGGAAATCATTCTGGATTTAATATGACTTGTCCTTAATGGTGCATGGGATTCCTTTGAGTGTGGATGCAGGGAAATCAGATAAGCTCAAAAATAAGTAAACTACCTTGGAGATAGTTTTATCTTCTTTTGCTAGTGGTGTTAAACCATAACAGAAGTTATTAGCTGCATTCAGGAGTGTCTGGAAAAACCATCAACATGACTTCATTACTTCTTAAACTGCAGTCTTACATACAAAATTAATATAAGGTACATAATTTCAATAGGAAGTCAAACTTCAACTGCTCTTACAGCAGGCTTCTGCTGGTTAGGTGAAATAGAAGTCTTTGTAGTTATTGCAGTAGTATCTGTCTCAGTTCCCACATCTTTGAGGATTTTTTGATGTGATACATGGATTTCTTTATAACTACTAAAATGACCTTGTTTCAAAGAGAGAAGGATGAAATGAGATGGAAAGGAAAACTGCAATGGATTTACAACAATTACATAAAGTAAATATGACTGTGCAAATGCGTCTTAGTTCTCTGCGTTTGCAAGTGTTACATGAAAGTGTCTGCAGTTCTAATTTTAAACATACTGTGATACAGCAAATCTGATCTGTTTGATACTCATCTTTCCACAGTGGGATTCAGGAACGGCACCTTCCTACTGGGTAGTTCACTGAATGCTTGTGATCCAGTAGATGTTCCAGAAAAAAAACCCATCCTGAAGTTGAACACAGCCTAAGAGTTGGTTTTCAAACTTTTAATGGCAGCTCATTACAGCAGTCGGGTTTTTTTTAAAATGGGAGGAAGATAAAAAAAGACACTACTCTAAAAGAGGCAAGGAGGCCCTCCTCAGTCCCATATGTACCTAAATACAGACTGAGATTTGTGCCTTCAAAGCCCAGTTCTGATGTGTCAGTGCTCTCGGGTTGGGCTTAATCACCACATTGTAAATAAAAGTAAATGAAAATTTCAGTATTTTCATTTGGCAAGGCAGAGCCCCATTCCAGACAAATGACTCCTGCCCTTAGCTAATTCAAGCTGTCTTCTCTGAGAACAGGCTTGAAGGTATGGAATTACTTCAGTGCCAAATTTCTCCCCAGCACAACACCTGACCTCTGAACACTTCAGGACTGAGTCTAATGATAGGAAATGCAGGCTATGGTTTGGGACTTGCTTGTCAAAAATATTGCCTACTCTTTTTTTCTTTTCTTTCTTTCTCAGACAGAATATATAAATTATTCCAGCTTCAATCAGTTTTATCATCTGGTTTTTTAGCAAGGCAATTGGTTGTTAATTCTCCCCTATGTATTCTGCTCCACCTTACAGTTCATTGCATTCAAAGTCAACAAATGTTTAATATGTTTCAAAACTGTTGTAGATTATAGGCATGGCAAAGAACTTTCATACAAAATGCTAGATGGTAAATCTCCTTAACTGTTGAACTGGATATTTAATAGCTTCTAGTGGTGCACAGGGAAAACCAGAACAGTCTCTATATTTTAAAACAATTGTTGCATTGAGTCCCATAGTTTATATATTGTTAATATCATTTTCATGAAAGCTTTAAATGTTTTTCAGAAGAAACGTGGTGACTCATAAAGTTTTCATGAGTCATTATACATTTTTATGAACATATGATGTAAAATTCATCATTCTGAAATTCACAGATATCCATGAAATGCTACATGTCTGTCTTTGGTCATGGATATTCATGACAGTACTACTGCTGTAAGCATTTAAATGTCCATTCATAAATTTTCTAGATTGTCGCTTTCTGATGCCACGTTGCATTTTGCTTACATTTTATGAGTGCTTCACTTGGGCATTTTCCACTTGATAATGAAAGCAGAACCTTCAGGGACAGTTATTAGTGTATATATAAATTATGTGTAAAGCTACCTCATTGCTTTGTTTTTATTCCTAGTATTCTCTTTCTTAGTTATTGCTATAAGTTTTTTGAGAGGATCTTGTGAATTTTGGGTTTCATATTTATAATCAGGAATATATTATCAGATGAAATAGAATATGAATTGAGATTTTAGAAAGTAGTAAATATTTCAAAAGGATGTGCTAATATCTAATGTAATAGTTCTCACGTGAAAGTGATGTGTCTAACGTAGTTGCAGGATTCTCTATATAGAATCAATGGCAGAATCAAATCTCCTCTTTATACATACTCAAGTGTTAGTAAATGACCTTTTGCAGTGAAGAAACAGTAAGTTAGCATTTCGAGGTTGCACCTGCAGCCCTTGAAGTTGTTGATAATGTTCTTATTGATTTCAGTGTTGCAGAATAAAGCCTTGTAGACCTTTATCAATGCACGTTATCAGCTTTGAGTAGATGACTGATCCTTTCAGTCTGTATTACGACTAATTCATAAAATAACTTCTTTGTACATTAGCATTAAATGATGCCTTAAATTCTTTGTCAGATTGTTTCCACTGTATTAATGGTATTTGATATGTAAATAACAGCCTAACTTTTTTTTCCATTTGCCTGCACCTGATCTAAGCTGTCCAACCCAGCCCATGACAGATGCATTTGTGTTTCCTCCCTGTCCTCTTGTCCCTCATTTTAGCCCAGGACAGTGCTGTTTGCATTGTCACCACACTCCACAGTGGGGAATGGTTAAGGATGGGGGCTTCAGTGGTCTCCCCTTCCCCTGGGTCTCCTTCCTTCCTTGCAGCAGCCTAACCCATAAGGGTCAGGAAGAAGTTGTGAACTCTGAACAGGAGACAGGGAAAAAAGATCAGAGAATTATCTTCTATTATCAAGTCTTGCTGTGTTCTGAGAAACAGAGTGATTAAAGAGGGGAGAGAGACCCTCATACTCTCTCACAATGTTTTAGACTGCACTGGCTTCCAAAAACTTCAGTAGCATTCAAAAGATTTCATAATGTTATGATATTTACAAGAATAGGACATTCGAGAAAGGTATCAATATCCTTTAACAGCTAAATCAGTTTACCCATCGGTGATTTTACTGAAGACATAAGTAGAGGATGTAGAATCATAGAATCATAGAATTACAGAATAGTTTGGGTTGGAAGGGACCTTAAAGATCATCTAGTTCCAAACCCCCTGCCACGGGGAGGGACACATCCCACTAGATCAGGTTGCCCGAGGCCCCATCCAACCTGGCCTTGAACACCTCCAGGGATGGGGCAGCCCCAGCTTCCCTGGGCAACCTGTGCCAGTGCCTCACCACTCTCGTGGTGAAGAAATTCTTCCTTATGTCTAGTCTGAAATTTGTAATTATAGCACACATTTAATTATCTGGCTTGCATTTCTTCAGTTTAAATGCAATATGTATATATTGAAAATTAGTTGAAAAGGGAGAGCAATTTTCAACAGAATTCATCACGCTAGAGCTTTGATGTTCCTAGTGGGAGCTGAAACTTGTTTTGCAGTTTTGACTGTTGAGTGTTTCTAAAGGTCAAAGATGTAAGGGAATTTTAAAATTAGTTGTCCAGGCTCCCTAAAAAGTAAAAGTAATGCACTGGTAACCTTATGCATATGATTTGTTCAATCTTGAATATGAATACAAATGTAATGTCAAAAATAGGGGAAAAAAAATCATCTGCTGTAGTATTCACTGTCAGTCAGGGAGTTAAATTGAGTTCTTGTTCTGTAAGGTAAGTTATTGTTAGAAGAAAGTCTCTGGAAACCCCCCCAAAACAGCTGCAAAGTGAAAAAACCTAGAACCCCAGAGGTTAATTTCTCTTGAATTTTCTTGAGATAAATCCCAGCTTTCACTAACTGATACCATTGTGGAATATCTGCAAAAAAAAGATGAAAAGTTCACCAAAACTTTTTTTTTTTTTTCATGAATGACTTTGTGAATGAAGAAAGACAGACAGAAATAGGGCAGTGGGAGAAAAAAATCCCTGCCATTGATGTATGTTGTGAATATAAGTATCTGTGGTTAAAGAACCTCCAAAGAACATTTCTGTCCAAAAAGATTATCAGCTTAAATGAAATTTAATACCTTTCTTACCATCAGCCTCATCAGGACTGGGATGTTCAGAGATGTGAAATGCAGTTAGGTACCTAAAGACCGTGTAGGATGTAGATGCCTGCATGTCTTCACAGTAAATGATAGATCACTGATTTTCAAAAAGCTCTGAGGATTTAGACATACAAATTCCAATGACCACAAGCAGAAGAACAAAGCAATAATGGGGAACTGCCTGTAGTTTTGTAGTTTCAATATGCCACCCTGAGCAATATTTTCCATAAAGGCTGATATAAGATCAGACATATATCCCTGTCCAGAACTTCTGAAGAGCTCTGTACAGATGCACCTTACTATAGCATTCAGATCTCGGGTTCTAAAACGGAAGCAGAGCAGAACATATAGTAATTACATGCAATTTCCTTTTGATTTTTTTGGTCTTAAAGCTCATGCATATGTTTTGGGAACTGGACAACAACTGTTTCTAGCTTTGCATCTTGTCCTACAGTAGGATGTTGGTTTTGCTTAAATTACATATGGAAAAGAAAATAACGGGAATTTATGAGGCTGGGAATGATCATAGAACATCAGCTCCGTAATAATTGTTTAAATAATTGCTTCTAGATGGTTGTGACTATGTTTTGTTGAAGGCAGTTACTATATCATGCTGCGATATTATTCCCAGTCCTGATACACTGACATATGGTGACAACTAGTCATCACTTTGGAATTAGGCTATATCCAAGGCTGAATTACATTACAACACTAGATAACCTATGTTAAAATGCAGTGAAAAAGTCAACTTTTAGTTGGCAACATAGCTAACTACTCTGGTTTTAGTCAGAGAGCGGTACCTACCATTCAGTAAGAGGCTCTAGTAATGTTTTGTGTCCTTTTGCTTTGCAACTGAGTTATCTTATCCTAGGCTAATGTTTAATAACAATTCAGACTTCATTTGCAGACACTGTTATTATCAATCTTGCATCCTAAATTTACAGATAATGTTTAAAAATGAAAACTAGCTTAAATGTTATCCACTGACTGGAAAACCACCATTTAAACCTATATAGAGCATGTAATGGTTTGAAATAGCAATCTTCTCTTCCTTTTTTCAGTGGCTCAGTGTGCCTTAGACCTTATCCTTTCAAACTACCTCATAAGCAGGACTGAATGGGCTCTGAGAGACCCTCTGGCTAATAAATGGAAGCTCTATAAAAATGTGCTTGCAATGTGAGACATACCTAGGACATATTCTGGCATATAAATGAATCACTGCTTAAAATTAGGAAAAATTATTTCCAGCATTAGCAGCGCTCATGACAGCCTATTTTGGCAGCAAAAAAAATCACAAGATATGTATTTTAAAACACTGTGAAGCTCTGTCCTATATAGATTCTCCTCTCCTACCCTAGTACTTGAGTGCCTTCCAAAAGCACATTAAGCAACATGACTAATGTCTGTCTCTTCTTCGTTCTCTTACTTTGAGCTGAAATATTACATTATTTTTCAAAAGCTACCTGCAAGTTGATGAAATGTCATCTTTGCAATGAACATAAAATCCTTACATTACTGCGAAGACTATGGAAAAATTCAGCCTTAATGGAAATACTTAATGTTACTCCCGATGTAACTGGACAAGTGCCCAGTTATGCCAGGACACAGTTTCTGCACATGAGCATTTCAAAGCAGTCTACCTTCTTGATGTACAGAAGATTTGGAAACTAAAAAGGAAGTGATGCTTCACATCAGCAGTCATTTACAAGGACAGGAGTTGATTGAGAATTTTTTAATTGGTACAACAGAGGAGAAAGTAAGACGGTATTCGGTTCTGTAGTTGTTGCTGTTTTATTATCCTGACCTTGCATAGACTACTGATGCAGATAACTCTCTTAAATAACTGTCTTTTGTATCAAACTATACAGACGACTCGTGGCCTAAGTTTTAAATGGCATAGTAACTTGCTTTAAGCAATACCTCTCAAAGACTAGAGACCTATGAAAAGACTAAAACTTAAATAAATCTTCAGAGGCCAGTAGTTTTCCCACAGAATGCATATGTATGGACTAGCATGACATTTAAGCTTGTGGAGTTACTGATAATGTTTGTACCTCAGTATAAATAAAGACTACGACCAGCACGGGCCACATTTTTCTGGATGCTGTACAAGCACAGAATAAATGTCTGCCCCTCACTGAAAAGTTTGGTTGGCTTCCAACAAACTGACTGTGAGATTGCTTAGTAATACCCTCCCCAAAAAAAGATAATAGGATAACAATTTCAAACAAGAGGAGCTTCCAGCAACCTCGGTTATGCAATGCTATGACTGTTTTATGCAATGCCATGGTCTTTTAAGATAAACAGTGGGATTCCCAGTAGAGTATGAATTGGGAGGAGCCAGCATTTGAATTGCTTACAGCAACCCTCCAGCATATAGAGCCTTATGGGAGAGAAGTTGAGAGACCTGAATTCACTGTTTTTGTGACTGTCTTTCCCAGCTGTCATTCAATTGTACTGATCTGAGAGCCTAGCTTCAACCTTAAAACAGATTTTAATTTGAGCCCCAAGTTCTCTGCCATCTCTTTGCCTTCCAGATATTTTTACTAGAGAGCTAGATGCATTCAGCAGTACAGCCAGTACATATTATTTCTTTGAAGAAGAATTGCTGAATGTACAAAGTAATTGTCTGGATGGTTCAGACTTCAAGGATGTCACCAGGTCAGGGTTGGGAGTGAAAAGAACGACTTTGTTATGCTTTTCTCTAAAATAGCGTTGTCAGAATTAGTGGATAATTTGCAAAAACAACAAGGACCTCAATTTTTTCTACTTGTCACAAAGAATCACAAGAGTTTCTTATTTGGTTTTTTTTTATTTATTTTGTTTCTTTAGGGCTTTGTGGTTTTTTTTTTTGCTTTTCCCTACATAAACTATTTGACAAAGGCATATTCTTTTCCAGGTGGAGTTTATTTCATATGAAAAGCTGTGGTTTTAGTGACAGTTTGGACATTGATACATTTATTAGAATATATTTTCCCTTTAATAAATGCTTTGATGTATGGAGTATGTTCTCAATGTTCTGTGTATACATTTTCATGATAACTCCTTTGCAATTATCTGGCAGATCAAAGACTGCAGCTCTACACAATTTTTGCCAAGAAGAAGAGGCTCTTTTCTTACTGACTTGTAGAATGGTCCACAGTGTTAGATGGATTCTGCTTTCAGCTGATTACAGTTACAAATCCCCAAATTTAGTTTAGACTTTTTTCTTGCATAGTCTTAATTGCTACCCTGTCTTTAGCATTGCAGTGGTTCTGTGTTTTTATGAGCCACTGTAATCACAGAAGGGCCCTGTGCTAAGAGTATTCACATTATAGCATTAGTCAAGACTGTGGGAAGTCAGCACATCCCTGCAAGTTAGCACATGCAGATGTGTCTACAGGCAATGACCGCATATTTAGAATTTGCTATCCTAGAGTTGGCGGCACAGTAGCTCCTGCATCAGTGCCAATCATTTAATCACAGCAAATATATGTTTTGCCAAAGATGTTGTACCTCTGCCTTTCTGTCTGCAATGCCCCATTTAAAGGCCACAGCAGTTGTTAGACTGTTTTCCAAAGGAGGTTTAAGAAGGCTGTCAAGCCGACCCTGTAGGAAGATGGGATCTTCTAAAATTTTAAAGAATTTATACCTGCTTTATCGGAAATGTTTAAAGAACTACTGCTCATGCTGAGTGAATTTCTTAGGAAAATCTAAGCATCATATGGCGGTTAAAGGATCTTACATGATGACTACATATTCCCACTGTATCCCAAGGGCTCAGTTTCCAGTAAGAATAAATACCACAAGCCAAAATTTAGAAATAGGTTATAGTTTGGGCCTGAGTACATAAAAGGCACAGAAACAGTAAAGTCTGAAATCCTTTTGAAAAAACAGAAGGTTTGCTGTTACAAAACCAACAACTAGCACAAACAGGAATTAGTAGGCTGTCTGGGACATGACTGATGGAGGATTGTGGTATTGTCCTTCAGCAGAGTACCAGGTTCTTGAAAATACTAACATTTGCCTAGTATTACTTAGACACATAATACTTTTAAGAAGGATCCTGCTGATTTTCACTCAGGCCTCTTTCAAGTTCTCTTCTGGAATATTTGCAAATAAGTTTTCAGATTTCTTTCTGTGATTTTCTTCTACCTTGTAAAAACTTCAGCAAATGGAACATATCATTGATATCTAGCTACTGTGCCCTTGTACTTGTCATTGGTGAGGCTGCATCTCAAATACTGTGTTCACTTTTGGGCCCCTGATTACAAGAAAGATATTGAGATCCTGGGGCATGTCCAGGGAAGGGCAATGAAGCTGGCGAAGCTACTGGAGAACAAATCTTGTGAGGAGCAGCTGAGGGAACTGGGGTTGTTTAGCCTAGACAAAAGGGGGCTGAGGGAAGACCGTATCACTGTCTGCAACTACCTGAAAGGAGGTTGTAGTAAGGTGACTGTTGCTCTCTTCTCCCGAGTGGTTCAGATCAGACACTAGGAAAAAATTATCCACCGAAAAGGTTATCAGGTACTGGAACAGGCTGCCCATGGATGTGGTTGAGTCACCATCCCTGGAGGTGTTTAAAAGACAGGTAGATGAAGTGCTTAGGAATATGATTCATTAGTGGATAGGTACGGTTGGACTCAATGATCTCAAAGGTCTTTTCTAACCTAGCAGTTAGGTTTTTACTTAAATCATCACAATAATAACTTTACTTTCATCTTAGAAGTTTTAGCATACTGGCTATGGGGCATATGGCAAGGGACAGAATCATAGAATCACCAGGTTGGAAAAGACCCACCGGATCATCGAGTCCGACCAATCCTATCAAACACTAAACCATGCCCCTTAGCACCTCGTCCACCCGTGCCTTAAACACCTCCAGGGAAGGTGACTCAACCACCTCCCTGGGCAGCCTGTGCCAGTGCACAATGACCCTTTCTGTGAAAATTTTTTTCCTAATGTCCAGCCTAAATCTCCCCTGGCGGAACTTGAGGCCATTCCCTCTTGTCCTGTCCCCTGTCACTTGGGAGAAAAGGCCAGCACCCTCCTCTCCACAACTTCCTTTAAGGTAGTTGTAGAGAGCAATGAGGTCTCCCTTCAGCCTCCTCTTCTCCAGGCTGAACAACTCCAGCTCCCTCAGCCGCTCTTCACAAGATTTGTTCTCCAGCCCCTTCACCAGCTTGGTTGCTCTTCTCTGGACTCGCTCCAGAGCCTCAACATCCTTCTTGTGGTGAGGGGCCGAAGGTTTACTGTGCTCAATTAGTACATGAATAAGAAGTAGAACTGCTCTCACTGAAGTTCTTTTAGATGTGTTTTTCATGTTCACTGTTATAACTCTTTATCTTTCTACTTTCTTGAGGAATCCAGATTATACTTTTTTTCCTTACCTTTAAATTCAGATATTTCCCATCAAAATATATAAACTTCATTAGTAAAGCACTGTGGTAGCAACATAAAATTTAAGCAATAGCGAAAGAGGAATGAAATCAGAAAACCTTTGGTAACTTACTAATATTTCCCTTAACACTTCCTTGTTTTCCCTGCAGAATTTTTCCGAGAACTTTTGGAGAATGCAGAAAGATCCTTAAACGACATGTTTGTCCGGACATATGGCATGCTGTACATGCAAAATTCAGAGGTGTTCCAGGACCTCTTCACAGAGCTGAAACGATATTACACAGGAGGCAACGTGAACTTGGAGGAAATGCTGAATGATTTCTGGGCTCGGCTGCTGGAGCGGATGTTCCAGCTCATAAACCCCCAGTACCATTTCACTGAGGACTACTTGGAATGTGTAAGCAAGTACACAGACCAGCTGAAGCCATTTGGAGATGTACCCAGGAAGCTGAAAGTTCAAGTGACTAGAGCGTTCATTGCTGCACGGACCTTTGTTCAGGGGCTGACAGTAGGCAGAGAGGTTGCAAACAGAGTATCGAAGGTAATCTAAAATCAAGGGGTTTTAAGCTTGAATGTGTTTCAAATTTACTAGACAATTGAAATCTGATTGTGTGCTTTCTTTAATATGGGGGGGGTTGGTTGGTTGCTTTTTATGTCTTCTAATATACCAATCCTATGTTAATAAATAGGGGAAGCAGTTGTTTTCAATTCTTAATGGACATAGTAAGGCAATACTGATGAGAAGGCATTTCTCTGTGTTAAGGACACAGTGAAATACCAATAAACGTCAATGTTATACATGATAGTGATTGTCATTAGTAGTTCAAAGCTGGCTACATATATAAAAGATTGCTATTATGATCAGAATTTAAATGTTTCAAGCAAACTTATGCTGCTGTTCATTTAGGCAGTACAGCCCTCAGCATTCATTCATCATGCAGCTGGGTGATGGATTTTGTTGGAAATGTCTTGTCATGTTTTTGATGAGAAAATAGACAAATGGTGACACCTCAGAAGCTTGAGCCTTCCCAAAGGATGGTTTGACTCGCATTTATTTTTGGTTTTAATTATTTATCTATGCAAATATTTAGGACAATTAGAATCCTTGAGGGCTTCACATAATTAAAGCCATGTAGGAAAAAAACACACACAACACATCTGGGTACCAGAAATGTGCCTGAATTACTTTCTCTTACAGGGGGTTTTGAACTCAGATGTATTTTTCTGAATTGCTGTTTTAACCAGGTACTTGTTTTGTGATCGGGATATTTCACATTTCTAGTCTGTACTGTATTTGGACCTTAGATATATTCTGAATTCTGAAACGGTCTAGTGAGATCTGCTATGAAATGCCCAAATACTCCCTTCTGGACAACAAGTGTGTTCATGATGTTCAACAAGGCCAAGTGCAAGGTCCCATACCTGGGTCAGGGCTATCTGCAGTTTCAGTACAGGATGGGGAATGATGTGATTGAGAGCAGCCCTGCGGAGAAGGACTTGAGGGTGCTGATTGATGAGAAGCTCGACATAAGCTGGCAGTGTGTGCTCGCAGCCCAGAAGGCCAACCATATCCTGGGCTGCATCAAAAGAAGCGTGGCCAGCAGGTCGAGGGAGGGGATTCTGCCCCTCTATTCCTGTCTTGTGAGACCTCATCTGGAGTACTGTGTCCAGTTCTGGAATCTTCAGTGTAAGAAGGATATGGAGCTATTAGAACGGGTACAGAGAAGGGCTACAGGGATGATCAGAGAGCTGGAGCACCTCCCATATGAGGACAGGCTGAGAGACTAGGGGTTGTTCATCCTGGAGAAGGCTCCAAGGAGACCTTATAGCGAACTTCAATACCTGAAGGAGGCATAAAAGATGGCTAGGGAGGGACTTTTTACATGGGCGTGTAGTGATAGGACTAGGGGGAATGGGTTTAAACTGGAGAGGGTCAGATTTAGGCTAGACATAAGGAAAAATCTCTTCACAATGAGAGTGGTGAGACACTGGAACAGGTTGCCCAGGGAAGTTGTGGATGCCTCATCCCTGGAAGTGTTTAAGACCAGGTTGGATGAGGCCTTGGGCAGCCTGACCTAGTGGGAAGTGTCCCTGCCTATGGCAGGCGAGTTGGAACTAGATGATCTTTAAGGTCCCTTCCAACCCTAACTATTCTATAATTCTATGATTCATGATTTTGACACTTGCCCCTTGCAATACTTTCCTTTTACAAGCATAAGCTTTTCTTCTTCATCAAGAAGACTGGCTCTCATTTCATTTAAGTCACAGTCAGAAGGTGAGATAGAGCTGATGCATTGTACAGTAGACTGAAATTCAAGGGCTCAACAAGATGAGGTTTCTAAGCTTTTCTTACCCTGTATGATGTGGTACTTGCAATTACAAATTCAGAAGCCATGAAGCTAGAAAGGTAGTCAACAAGGGATGGTCTGAGTTTCTATCAAGGAAGCTGCATGGGAGGAAAAAGTCATTTTGCACTTAAAAGTTCATGAATGAAATACACAATCCTCATTACTGAGGTGTCTTCCTCCCAAGAGCCTTCTTGAGCTACAGGATGGCCTTCCTTTTTTTTTTTTTTCTTTTTTTTCTGGCATTGTCAAGTCTTGCAGTCCTTTATTAGTGGTGACAAGGCATCAGCATAAAATCCCAGCCCATCTAGTCTAGCTGGGGACAATTATGGCTGTTTCGCCTCCAAGTGTGCAGAATGCATGTATCTGCCGCCATCTTTTTCCTCTGAAGCGTGGTGATTTCCCCATGGTTCAGATTTTAAGTGAAAGTGCTCAGCTCTGATGGCACTGTTGTCATTAGGCGTTAGATCTTGCTGCATTGACTGGATCGGACTGTAGGGAGCAAGCTCCGTAATTCATGCGGTAGATATGTAATTTCTGAATCCCAAACAGATTAAGGTACAAAGTGTCTGCTGACGTGTCACTTCCCCTGTATATGTTACAGAATGTGCAGGTGCCTCCCTTCTCACATAACCAGGAAATGTTTTCATCTTGCCTGCTGGGCATTTGGTACATAAGCCCTTCCAAGAACAAGACTCATAAAAGAATCACTGAATGATCCTATGATCCTTAAATGAAGACTACTTATTCTGTAATCATAACGTGAGGCTTTTTGCAGTGTCACTTGCAGATTGTAACAAAAGCTCAATAATGCTTCTTTTTTATTTTCTTTTAACATGAAAGACACACTTTAAAATCTTTAAAATTGCATGAGGATTGGTACAAGATACAGAACAGGTTTTTCACTTTATATGTATATAAATAGTGGTACTTTATTTTATGTCTAGAATACTGAGTTTAGTTTTGGGGCTTGCCCATAGAAGAAAGACGTTGGCAAACTGAGGTGAGTTCAATGCAGGCCAGCAGCACTGTCAGGACAGGAGTACTTGCCCTGTGAGGAGAGGCTGTGGGACTGGGACTTGGTCAGCCTGGAGAAGAGGTGAATTTAGGAGCACCTAGCAGCAGCTCCTGGTGTCTGTAGGGAGATTGTCAAAGAGATGCAGCAAAACTCTTCACAGTGAAGCATGGTGGCTTATGATGGGCATGAGTGGAAACAAGGACCAATTCATTAGGATAAACTTCGCCATAAGGATGTTCAAGCAGTGGATCAGTTGCCAAGAGAGCCTGTGCACGCTCCATCCATGGAGGACCTGATTGTACAAAGCCCTTTGAGACAGCCAGGTCATGCTAGTCTGAGTTCAGACCTGACACTGCTTTGAGGACGAGATTGGACTGGAGATAGCCTGAGTGCCCTTCCCACTTGAATTATCCTATTACCCTATTAAAATATTGATGAAATGAATATTTTTTATTTACATGTGGAATATACTTTGAGTGCAAGACTAATTTTGATCTTAAAATCTCAGTGGCTCTATTCAGCAAATGGTAAACAATTGTTAAGTTTAGAGACTTTGCATTATGTGCAGCTGGTAAGGCATATGGAAAGAACCCCAGGTGACATCAAATGTTAATAAATACCCTGTGTAAAGGCTGTGATTACTCTGAGATCCAAGCTTTTGTGATCATAACTATAGATTTTTATGCTGGTCTATCTACCATGGAAAATGATAAATATTTTTCTTTAAATATCATTTTATAAGACTGCAACCTTTCCTTAGAGTTAACACATAGCCATGCAACCAAAAAAGAGGCAGGTAAATATTTTTTTGTTGCTGTTTTGGAAGTCATCCAGATTCTATGCGGATTTCATTTTCATTGTATTCTAACACTGACAGATTCTGTGATGACACATCTGGTAATGTCAAGAGAAATGGAAAAAAAAAAAAGAGAAAAGGAAAAGAAGAACCGTTGCAGTTCTTTTACAGAAATCTCTGTTGTCTGCACTGGCTGGGAATGGAGGGGATCTCCTAGCTGCAACATCACATGCTAAAATGATTTTTTGCTTTCTATTTGTGGACCCATTATCTCACTGAACTGCCACTGTCAAAGGCCACTCACATATAAAAAAGTTAGCCTCCACCTTAAACACCACGAGAAAGAGATTTATTAATGAGAAACTTGGTAACGATGTCTCCTTTAATGGCCCTTTAATGTACTTCTCTGCCTCTTCTGGCCCCTCTCTGTAAAAGAGTTGGTGGGTCACGCACTCAGAAGTATTTGTTCCCTATGTAATGTCAGGGATACATTCTTTCTGATGATTTCTCTTCATAGAGGGTGCAATGTCGGTACTGGCTGAAAATGATGCAGTCAGGGTGTTCCTTGCAAAAGAGCTATACTCCCCTCTTTTTCCAGTTAAGTACATGGTCAAGTGCACTCAAAACAGGCAACATATATTACAAATATTTTATTCTTACAATAGTATTTTGATTTTTCTTGTATCAGTGAGATTATAACTTAGGTAAGTCCCAGTTAGATAAATGGGGATGAAGGGCAGTTAGGACGTGTCTTTTTTTATATTATTTTTTCTATTTATATTTCAATCATAAGCAGACAAGCTTGATTCCATCTATTTACAGTTGTGCAGCTTTAGCTGAACAGGGTTTTGATAATCTCCAAGTCCAATTAGACTTTTTAATTTTCAGAGATTTTAAAATATTTTTGTTTGCCATACTAATACATTAAAAGATTGCCAGTCTATGTCTGCTAAGGGCTTGTAAAATCTCCACTCAATGCAATGTTTTTCCACTGGCTTGAGTAAACTTCAGCTCACTAAATGCTATATATATGTATTTGTAAAGATGTATATGCATAAGACAAAAAATGTAATTACTGCATTTCTTAAAGTGAGGGAAATGAAAACTATTTCTCATTAATATAGCAGAATCATAGAATCTTGGAGAATCTCAGGATGGGAAGGCCCCATAAGAATAACTAAGTCCATCTCCCTGCTCCTCATGGGACTACTTAAACCCTATGACTAAGAGTGTCATTCAGACACTCCTTGAACTCTGACAGGTTTGGTGCTGTGACCATTTCTCTGGGAGCCTGTTCCAGTGACTCACCACCCTCTTGGAGAAGAACCGTTTCCTAATGTCCAATGTGACCTTGCTTTGTCACAACTTCAATATAAAATATTCAATATGTAACATACGAACTGCAATTTTGGGCACACCAAAGGTCTGTGTAGTTGATTTTTACCTCAATAACCAGTAGCTTAAAGGTAAGTGCAGGAGAGAGCTTCTCACTTAGTATACTTTATCAAGCTGTAAGACTTTTCTGGGCTTTCTGTGCTACAGGCTCAGAAATAATTGGTAAAAAATTCTACCACCTGTTTTTCTACTGATTTCTTAGATCCTAAAAGCATGTATTATAGGCTTTTCTGCTTTGTTACTATTTGGTGGACAAAAATGTGTTATTTTTCTCTTTTGCTCTATGAAAATACGGCATATTCAAATGCCAATATTTTAAAACGTATTTTGCTTTTCTGGATAAAAAAACGTTTTCCTGGATAAAAAAAACAAACAAAAACAAAACCCCCAAACATTCTTGACCAGCTGTGATTTAGTATTTAATGTTAAACTGAAGAAACTACTGAAAATACTTCTGAAGTTGCTGCCAGCTGTGATTTCCAATAATGTGATAGAAAAGACGTATGCATATTTTTCATGTTCATCTTTCACTATGTCTGAGCTCTGTATAATTTACAAGCAAGTAGTGCTAAGTTATTCGCTCTTGCTCTGAACAAGCATTCTCAGTGATCATAATACTCTCTTTGAACTGTCACTGAGTGGTGGAAAATGCAAGCAGAAAAAAAAAATACAATAGAGCAATCAAAATTTTAAAAAGCGAGGGTCTTTAAAACTTTCCAGAAGCTTATGATGCCTGAAATACTTTTCCAAAATATATTCATAACTGAATTACAGCAGTAATAAAGCTTGATACATTGGAGATTTTTTTCAGTAATTAAGGAAGAGTTCTGGACTCCCAGCAAGATGGCATACCACTCAAATAAAAATTTTTGTGGAAGCAATTTCTTTTGATATACTTTTCATTGAGAGCTGTAGAAATCAGGAGGAAAAAAGCACATGAGCGTGACTTCTCAAGGCTTACTTTTGCTGATGTCATCTTTTAACCCAGGTAAATTCACATTGAGAGTATATCAGTTTAGCAGAAAAAAAAAAAAACTAAAAAAAAACCCCAAACAAATAATTAAGTTTGACTCATTAGCCCTATCCAAAAGCACAGTCATTAGCCAGCTGTCATTACCCCACTGCTGCTTAGAGTTCTAATTTAATCCCAGGCAGACAGTTACATCTTCATTGGTTCTTGTACTGAACCTGGGTTGCTAGGAACAGCAAGTGAGTGCAGAGTACTCCTGTTTGCATAGATCTGGGATTTTTAGTTATTGTATATTTATTCTGCTTTTCTCAAAGTTTAGCTGGTGTGTGGTTTGCACTTTTTTCTAAATTTGACCACTTTCTTCCCATTATATACTGGGATAAGGATGAGAAGAATTTTTCTTAGTTTGACTTTCCCTTTCACACTTGCAAATTCATGCTAACGGCAACCAAAGTAGTTTTTATAGCAGGAGTAAAGTGAAGCTTAGCTCAGGGGTATCATTAGGAGCAGTTAATGATTTTGTTAGTGGCATAAATATCAAAGATCTGTGACCTAGTCACTAAGAACTTATTTCATTAATGCATTTAAATATTAATTATCATTTATTGTGAAGTATAAAAGGCTGTTACAGTACTTTCTCACTGCATGGCATAGGCTATATGTCTCCCTTTTTTAAACCAATTTAAACCATTCTTTCTCTGAATATTATTAAATTATGTTAATATCAGACTTCTTATTAGGAACTTGATGATACATGGGCAAAGTGAAACAAATTCCGTAATACAATTATAAGGTTGAACCCAAGATTAGTAGTGAAAAGCAGTCTCTCATAATTGCCCATGATTACTCCTACTCACAGAATGCCAGGCCACTGCTTTTCTAATATGCTAAATCAATATTCTTTCATGGTTTATAAATAAACATTCGACAGTTCGTAAGAGCTATAAATAAAGGTCAATATTGAATGTCACACTGATTCAGAATGTAATTATAGGGGGGGAATATGACATGCTGCTAAGTCAGGTAATTAAAAGCCAAAACAAATCGTACCTTAATGCTGGAAAATGTGATTTGCAGGAGTTATCTGTCCTACATATTTTCATTTCATTGGCCGAAGAGATTTGGCTTGTTAAAGTCATAGCAGAAAAGGAGATCTAAAAAGAACCGTGGTTTTCACTAAATGTTAATTCTTAGCTCAAATTGTTAGTTTAGAAACAGCCTAGTTGAGGAGGCTTAGCTGTTATAATTGCTACAGTGTCTATTGTTTTAAGATTTTTTTCAGTCATTTGTTCTTTGAGTTTTAATTGAATTAATGTATCTTTGCAAAAACGGGATCATACCATGCCATGAATGGACCCATTCCTTTTTCCTCTTCCTGTACACTGGAGTTCCTCAGGCAGGAAGTCCAGGGATTATCCAGCTAAGGGGGTTTTTGGGCTCAGAGACGTCTGTGGCATAAAAGCAAGAGTGAATGATATCTCCACTGGAGTGCTTTGTGAGAAATATCCTTTGAATTCCAGTTCTCCAGCCATGGAGGAAATCTTTCCTTCTTTCTTGGAAAGAAAAGGGACATAAACCAATCTAGTTAAGTACTTAAATATTTCATGGGGAAAATAAGCCAGATGCCTTCCAGGTATCTCAATCTTACTGCAGATGCACTGATCTGTTTTCTGATTTGTGTGTGCTGGATCATTGGATGTCCCAGAAAAGCAATTTGGGAGAAAAGGCCTAAAATGAAACAACAACTCCAACAGAAGGAAAACAGAGGTAAGAGGTCTGAAAAAGCTGTGGTCCATGTTCTATCCATTAGAATTATCAGATATAATCTAACCTGACCTCTCCATTTCTTAGATCCCTAAATTTTATTCAGATAGCTTTGTATTGACCTTGGTAACCTTGGTAATTTTAACTGAGTCGAGTTGCTAAGTAAGGCATTCAGTTTTTATTAGTATCCCTTAAGATGGCCCACCAACCTGGTTTATTCCTACTATGTACCACTTCAAATCTCAAAATCTGCAGTTGTCCTGTCTTCCTTAAAGATCTTCTGATTACAGTGTTTTTGCTCAGTTTGTGCTTTTTTTTTTTTTTTTTTTTTAATATCTGTGGTACAGAAAGTACCCCTGAGTTCAGTTTTAGGTTAAACTTCTACCTATTTATTAACAACGAAACTGAATGTATTTTAGTTTAACAATGTCATTAAACACTCTCATGACACATTAGAAAAATAATTATTCGTATCAAGTTTATTTAGGATTGCCAAAAAGCACATTTTACACACAATCCTTTGAAGTTTTCATAGCAGTAGTATTTCCCACCTATAAAAGATGATGATATGGACTTGCAGAAGCTATGTAAAGAACAAACATAGAACTTTTTCAGACAAATTCCTAGAAAAAAGGAAGTATCCTAACGCATGTCATGATACACAGTGAAGTCATGATAAAAATGATGGTAAAGAAGCAAAGCTCACCTAGCAAATTGCTGACCCTGCTAGATTTAGACATTCTCTGTAATTATTCTTACAGCAGGTTTTATGGTTTTGCTGGTTTAGTACAGGAAAGTGAAAGAAAATTCAGAAGAATCAAATGGAAATAGGAAGGAGATTAAAAAATATGAAGGTTAAGCAATGCAAGGAGATCTATATAATCTTTCAACATGCTGACTTTTTAGAATGCATCTTTATATAGATAGTCTTCATCCTGCTTCAAAGGCAGCCTGTGGAAGCACTGTTTTCCAGTCACAATTTGATAAAAGCAATTAATTTTATTTCTAATGTGAGCCAGAAGCACAAAAGCTAATAGGTTCTTCTGCCTTCAGGTTTCTACAGAAAGCATTATTCAAGGAAATACCTGAAATATCCTAAAACTTGTCAGGAAAGCTAACTGGAATTTAAAAGCATATCTACTTAAGTGCTGTAGTCAACAAAATCTTCAACAACACATTGGAAAAGTCAAACTTCTTTGACACTTTAAAATTACAATGTCAGAAATTAACAATGTGTATCTAAATTCAATTCTCAAGTTATTCAGAGGTCAGTGACAGTTGGCTTCATTGTCTGCTTAAAAAGTCTTGCATCTCAAAATATATCTCAAACAGAAGACGGAAAAAACACAGGAATACAAAATGAAGCATTTTATTGTCTGGAAAAAAACAGTTCTGGTAGTCTATAGAATTTTAAACTTATCCCCATTGTCCAGTGTCTGTTTCTTACAGGAGTTTTTTTTATGCCACAAGCTTGCTGAGTTTTATCCATAATCTTGTTTGGAGACAAAATGTCACTTTTGTTCAGTCCAAACGTCTAAGGTTATCATTGTTCTTTCTTCTTTTCCTTTCCTCCTTCTCCTTTTTTTTTTTATTTTTTTTTTAAGCCCTTAGGAAGAATTCATTTATTGAGTAATAAGTAACTGTACCAGACAAAAAAGTGGCAAAGTAGAGCTCTGAATAAGATTAGGAGGTTTTTGTTGACCTCAGCTATACACATCTGTCACCATTATATGCCCAGAAGCAGAAACTTAGTGGAGAGAGAGAGGATCTTAATACAAAAAAAATGCTTGCTTGTCCTTCATAACGGTTTGCCATCCTTTGGCAGCTGGCATTTTGAATTTCTACCCCACCTCAGTGCAGTTTTAGCCTGCAAACAACTTCCCCATTCTTGAAAATGGTTTTGCTTTTAAAACTGCTGCAGATGTTTTCATGTTCAGATCTTTCCTGGTACTGTGCAAGTTTGACTTCTGCTCTTTGATTTCAGAAGTTTTATGAATTTTGCATGCGCTCACCAATGGAGAAGTTACTGGATTTATTCAGGAAGCATGTACAGGCTTCCCACTTCACCTCAGCTTATGTGATTTTCAATATCACCAAGCAATGAAATTGTATCTACACTCGCCTTTTGTATTTTTCATCCTATGATTCTTTCGCTCGCACCCATATGTTGACATTATCCATGGGTGAAAAAGCAAGTGGATATAAGGCTATATCTGGCAAGCTGACAAAGCTAAGCAGGGCTGGTACACTTAATTTGCATTTCCTGGTTAAGTATTCTGCATTCTGAGTTGCTATACCAAAGCAGTTCTGTCCACAACAGAAGATGCTGATCTAATTGTTCCATTTCAAATGGAGGTTTTATGCATCCTGTCAGCAGAGGGAAGCATGAACCTCCAAAAACATGCATTTGAATTTCACAAAATAGCCTTCAGCATTTTAGTACAAGAACAAGAGGAATTAAAAACTACATTGTTCTCTTCAGCAGTCTGCTGGCTCGACAGTATCACCACTCCCTGTGATGTTATGGTGCATTGTGGCAGCTGTTACAAACTCTGTTTTTCGGACATGACCCAAAACAAGTGAATATATATGGATCTAAGCACTTAGTCTTCCCCATCTGGAGAATGCAATAATTGACCAGCTTTGGTCTTTGGCATCCAAGCTGTGTGAACTCAAAGCAGCGTAGGCCTAGGAACCATGGAAACACATTCTCAGCTGAAGCACTATCTGCCTTTAGATTTATGGTCTTCACCATTGATGGAACAGGGAATCAGGTTGGAGCAAGACTGACTTAATTTTCACCTATATAGAAGTGCCCATCCCCTTTCATTATGCCAGAAACTAAACCTAAATTAGATGACAAACTATTCCTCATGAATTCCACACCTAAGATAGCCTCCTACCATGTTTGCAATTTCCCTATCAGATTGAGAAGTTCTTTTCAGATATGGATGTAATTTCTTTCATACTTGCCTTTTTCCCTGTGGAAGAGGGTACCATTTGAGATATTTATGCATCTAATGTCTTCAGGCTAAATCTATTATCATATTAATATCACATTGCAAATCAGTTCATTGTTTGTTTGGAACAATAATTTAATTTTGTAAACTACTTTGCAAAGGATATCCTGTATCCTGAATGAAAAAAAAAAAAAACAACCCAATTTTCTTCCAATCTGAGTGTTAGTTTTTAATTTACACTGACATTTTCCTTGTTTAAGTGGTGGCTATTTTAACAGTTAGTTTGAAATTCAGCGCAGAGACAGCTCAAGGCAGACTGCAGATTTTAGTCCTGGAGACACAAAGGTAAACTTGAAGGGAGTAACCAGCTATCACATAGAGTACAGGAAGATAGAACTGAAAGATATTCAGAAAGCTCCTGGCAACTTAGCCATCATGCGTAAGATGTAGTTTTGTAGGAAAGATAAGCACTGTGCATCTTTCATCATCACACATTTATTTGTAAAGAACAATGCACATCTGTTTTTTAAGAAACACATATAGAAAACAAACCACAGAACAAACTCCTGTCAGAAACTGATCCTCAAAACCGAAGATCTTTTGGGAACCCTCAGGATGTTTTCTGGCCCTAAGTATAAGGTTAAAAAAATGTCTTAATTCAATACAACTTTTTTGTTGTTACAAAATTCATTGTATAAAGCATTCAGCATTTCAAAGTAAGACAATGTACCATCTGGATGAATGCAATTCAGATTTTAGCTTAAATCGGAGTTAGGATTTTGGGGGAAGAATGTTTGGAGATTAATTTATGTTCTGGAGTCTCCAAAGCTAACAGAATCTGGCAGCCTATCTCTGCTACTATGCGTTTACTTTTTCTTCCATTTTATTTTCCAGTTTCCTATATAAATATAGAATATAAAATAGTGGTATATATAAAAGTGTCAAAAATGCAAAAAAAAAATTATACTATAAGGTTTATTAAAAGCTAATAGGAGGAGGTGAGGGAAATGTTAAACCTAAAATGGTTCAACAGTCTTATTTTCACTCTGAAAAAGAAAATAAAGAAAACATCCTATAGTGATGTCTTATTTTCATTTTGATTTCCCAAAACTGCTTTTAAGAGAATTGTCTTCAAAACTTAGCTTAGTGCTAAAGCACTGTGAATGTACATATATCACTATAGTGCATATTTTTATATGTAAAGGTCAATTCTCTGTTTAAGATTCAGTCTGTGCCTCCCTCTCCCTCCTCCCACTTCCCCACCTGAATCAGTAAAAAGTACCTTAGCCATCGACTTCAATCTGAACTTGATTAGAGTCTGATTGTTCAGATCTGTATAAAATCAGGTACAAACCAAAGTTTATTAAAAGACAGGCCTTTACAGGAAGACTGAAGAACTTGCTGATGGAAACTTACATGTGCAGAAATTTGGGTGGAAAAACAGATTTTCTGACAAGAAATGACCATTTGGAGGCATAGGAACAGTACTATGAAATAACATACATAAAATGTTTATAGACTATTAGAATATGTAGTTAAATTCACATAAAATCATCATCAGTTAAATTTCACCCATGTGATTTAATTTAAACACACTGTAAAAGTTTAATACTTTTCTGAAGTGCATAGCACATAGTCTACCACCAAAAATATGTTCTGAACTGGGGAGTACAGTGTTTGCAGTCTCAAAGGGCAATTCCTGTACCCTATGGCAATTAATTACAAATAGAAATGCAGAAGAGATTGCATACATGAAGAAGAAAGTGAACAAAACTCAGTTCTCCAGCTGACTTTGTAAATTCTTGCTCACTAGAGTGAGAAAACTGGCTGCCCAGGTTTGTTTTCTACTCAAGGATTGGTACAGGCACAACAGGTACAGGGAAAATAGAGAAAAGGGTATATCTATGAAAATGCATTGAGATTCATCATCTGCTTTTTATCCATCCATTTATTTGTAAGAAAGTTTTTTTCTTTATGAGTTAAAATGTTCTAGAACGCATTTTTTGAACAATAGCTATAGAGTGACAACAAAAAACAGTATTCAAAAGAGGTGCTGGAAGAGGAAGCTCTGCTAGAAACTGTACTTTTTAAAGTTTTGAACGTTTCTTTTATCATCCCATCTGCAGAGATTCAGTGTTACAAGGACGTTCCCTTAGGCAATATCAATACAGTGTGGAGGTTTATGAGCCAAGATACACATCAAAAAGAATTTTAATAAGCCTTGACAGATATATTGCATTAATAGTGCTGAGGTAGTGAGGTTGGACCTATGCACTGAGGTGTGTAAAGAACTAAGGTATTCTTACTGCTGGCTGAGATATGACATAGAACAGACTGTCACTTGGTGGAACAAAGAAATGTATTAAATAAATGTCTTGAATTATTTTCTTTTTTCATGACATAAATTCTTCTCTTGATGACCATATATCGCTGCTTAGTAGGAGGAGTAGGTACATATCAAGGAAAGATTAGACCTCCATAAAGTGAATGAGCTTACTACTTAGTCAAGCCATGATCCATTTCAACACATTTTTCTCTTGTCCTGTCTTCACACTCAGGCATGTTTTTGTGGGCACGCGCACATACACACACACATATACAGATTTATGAAGTGCCATGTTGGCAACTAAAGTACTATAACACTAAAGTGTTATATGAGAGGTGAACTGGACTAGCTTCCTTTGCACAAATTAACATCTTTTGAGGTCCACGCACTGCACAGCATACAAATAGAAAGAGAGGACTTCAGTGTTTATATACATATGGGCACACAATCTGACTGAAGGTAACAGCTTACAAATTCTGCTATTTGAATTTATAATGACTATTTGTTGTTACCATCTGATGGATAGTTATTGCACTACATGCAATGCTGATATGTATGTATGTAGATCACAGAAAACACTCTTTGCTCCAGTATTTTTGCAGTCTTAGTAGAGAGGAAAACATTCAGTCAACAGGTACAGAGAAATACTTGAGGCTTTCTGTACCATGTACGTTTAACTTCTGTAGCTTTAGCTTTTTCTTTTGGAGTCAAAGCTGAAGCAATGCCAAGAGTCACATTCTCTGGCTGATTTTTATCAGTGAATAAGAACTTGAGTCTGCAATGCTGTCAAGTTGACATCCTTTAAAAACAGTGAGAATAAACAAATGCATTCTAGGGGAGCCATTTTTACCTATTAAGCTTTTACCTACATGTATTTGCAGCATGATCCTAAAAGCTTCAGAAGTAAAATATTTCCTAAATGATCTAAGATACTCAAATAACATGATCGCCTTGTATGACAAAGTGACCCACCTACTGGATGAGGGAAAGGCTATGGATGTAGTCTTCTTGGACTTCAGTAAAGCCTTTGACACAGTTTCTCACAGCATTATGCTTACGAAACTGTCAGCCTCTGGACTAGACAGGTGCACACTCTCCTGGGTGAAAAGCTGGTTGGATGGCCGGGCCCAGAGAGTGGTGGGAAATGGAGTGAAATCCAGCTGGAGGCCAGTTACAAGTGGGGTTCCCCAGGGCTCAGTGCTGGGTCCAGCCCTGTTCAATGTCTTTATCAATGACCTGGATGAGAGGATCGAATAAGCCCTTAGTAAGTTTGTGGATGATACTCATTTGGGTGGAAGTGTGCATCTGCGGGAGGGTAGGGAGGCTCTGCAAAGGGATCTGAACAGGCTGGACCGCTGGGCTGAGACCGGTGACATGAGGTTTAACAAGGCCAAATGCCAGGTTCTGCACTTGGGGCAAAACAACCCTGTGCAGTGCTACAGACTAGGAGAAGTCTGTCTAGAAAGCTGCCTGGAGGAGAGGGACCTGGGGGTGTTGGTTGACAGCCGACTGAACATGAGCCAGCAGTGTGCCCAGGTGGCCAAGAAGGCCAATGGCATCTTGGCTTGTATCAGAAACGGTGTGACCAGCAGGTCCAGGGAGGTTATTCTTCCCCTGTACTCAGCACTGGTGAGACTGCTTCTCGAATACTATTTAGTTCCGGGCCCCTCACCACAAGAAGGATGTTGAGGCTCTGGAGCGAGTCCAGAGAAGAGCAACCAAGCTGGTGAAGAGGCTGGAGAACAAATCTTGTGAAGAGCAGCTGAGGGAGCTGGAGTTGTTCAGCCTGGAGAAGAGGAGGCTGAGGGGAGACCTCATTGCTCTCTATAACTACCTGAAAGGAGGTTGTAGAGAGCAGGGAGCTGGCCTCTTCTCCCAAGTGACAGGGGACAGGACAAGAGGGAATGGCCTCAAGCTCCTCCAGAAGAGGTTTAGGCTTGACATCAGAAAAAAAATTTTCATGGAAAGGGTCATTGGGCAATGGAATGGGCTGCCCAGGTTGGTAACTCTGTCACCATCCCTGCAAGTATTTAAAAGACGAGGGGATGAGGTGCTCGGGGACATGGTTTAGTGGTTGATAGGAATGGTTGGACTCTATGGTCCTGGAGGCCTTTTCCAAACTAGCAATTCTGTGATTCTGTAAAACAGAATACTCTGTTTAATGTGAAAGTGGAAATGGACAAGCATGAGAAGAAGAATGGAAGTTTTGGCAGATGAAAATGGTAGAAATGTGTTCATTAGTAAGAAAAGTTAAGATTCATAGTGCAGAGAATATTAAATAAGTTGAGAAGTTGATAAGAAGCTGAGTACTTCATGTGGATAAAAATAAAGGAAAGGTGTTCTTGGAAGCTAAGATTCAATGACATAACAAGAAATTTATATTGCCTAGGATAGTAAATCATCTGAGAAACTAAGTTAAAAATGGAGTGACTTGATGCTGTTCCTACAATCCCTTGAGAAAAATAGGCACCTCTGGGGGGAATTTACATCTGTGCAGGTTCAATCATATTCCAAAGCTAACAGTCTCTCTCCAGCAAAGAAGAAGGAACAGAGAGATCCACTACTGGCTACTCAATGCGTGGATCAGCTTATAACTAGTCCAAGGTGAAACTGCCTGACAGTGTGGACATCCCACAAACTTAATGTAACATCCTCTACATGCAAAGATGAGAATTACCTAAGGTGTTCTTGCCAGCAAGTCTTACATTCTCTTATCTTTTTCTTTTTTACTCAACTGGAGAAAACGTACTTGTGCATTTCATTTGTAATATTTAATTTTTTAAAATGAACTTCTACTTCACATTTTTAAATTATCTTTTAAGTTGATATTTTTTATCATGGTTAGGATATAATTAGAGAAGTCAAGAATAACGATGATGCCTCCCATGTAGATATATAGTAGTTATTTTTTACAAAAAAAATCTGATTAAACTCACAATTCCAGTATCTTCTTGTATGACCTGTATTAATCCAAATATACAATATTGCTGTGATCAAAAGCTAATTTTGCAGATGATGGATAAGGATTAAAATAAGACAAAATTAGCTTTAATTTATTTTATATGTAAAATGTGGGGCTTCATAATTCATTTTTCTGAAGTCAGACTATAAAAAGTGGGACAGATGTTGAATTGAAATGAAAAATGTTCTCTTTAATCTGTTGCTCCAGGTGTATGTGGATTATTCATTATTAGCATAAGGAGAACTCGTAATTAAAGAACAGGTGACAACAAAAAATAAGACGAAGTCTATGGTTTATAAAGTTCAGCTGGTATTCATACTTGTAATACAAATGCAGTTTGATTTTCTTACCAATCAAGAGGGAAAATAATTTTTAAATTAATGTTGTTACAACATAACTACAAATATGATAAGTAAGAAACTTACAGCTGTTGGTTAGTACCTTCTGAGACAAGAAATGCCTAATTATAAAAATTTCAGCCTGCCTGTTTAAATTTTTGTCAGCATTAATGCTATAGATGTACTCTTTTCCCAAGATAGGAATCTGTATCCCAAAACAACTAATTTTGTTCTGATTGCTGTCAAAGGTTTTTCCTGATTTCTTGGCATAAGGTAAAGTTGAGGATTTTTGAGAAGTTGTCTCAAATGAAATAAAGATCAGAGTGCAGTGGTGGGGGGAAAGTGAAAAGTGTCACTTTCCTGGTTTTTAGTGTTAATGATGTGAATCAGAAATAGACATTGGCAGGTATCAGGCATAAAGCATCCAAGAACCACTCCTGTCAATTTTCAGATCGTAGGGTTTGCTGCTGGTAGGATCTGAAAACAAGTGTAATTTCAGGACAATAAAGCTGAGCGTTTTGTAAAAGAGATTTTTTTCCTAAATGTCAGATTATTTTAAGCAAATATCTCCACTAAAAATATGTGCAGATGAATGTTACTTGAATATCAATGTAGCTCTTCCTTGGTATTTTTTTAGTTCCCAAATAGTTATGTTCCATTTAACCAGGTAGGTTTGTCTTAGTTTATTATTACTTTGGACAAGTGTCACTATCCACGCCTAAGTGGACCCTGTCTGTGACACCAGTTTATGTCATGGTCCACTCCTAAGTGGACGCGTGATGGTTCATTTCAGCTATGATCTCGGTGTTCCACTGCTTCTGTCTTCAATCAAGGTGATCTCATAGTGGGGAAGAACTTCAAATCAGCCGCTCCAGAGCTGTCTTTTATGCTAGTCAATACACCTGCAACCCACCTTTGCCTATGGAGATGTGCCAATCTCCACCTAGCAGGCCACGCATGCCAAGAGAAAAGTGTCTGAGGTGTGGTTGGCTTTTGAGGCAGGTCTCCTCCCCTTGCGCATGTGCTTCTCCTGGTGTTTGTGGTCAACCTGAGGTCTCCCGATGAAGGCCAGTAGTCATCATCACCTTGAACTCTGGTTAAACTCTTCCTTACACATGCTCTGTTGGGGTAAGTCCTGTCATTAATTTTTGTGTCTTTTTCTCCTTTCTTCATGGATCTTTCACAATGGTAGGGAACAAGGACACTTGGAGATCGGTACAAAACACTTTTGAGATAAGGAGGTAGTTATGGGTAGATAGGTACAAAACATTCCTTGCTAGTTTGTACCAGCCCTAGTCGTTTACAAAACATTCCTTGACTTCGGTCATTTTCCTGCATCTGTTGTTACAGTCAAGTTCTGAGGCTTAGCACCTGGTGGGAAAATTTTGAGGCAGAAATTCATCCTTTGACCGACCCTTACAACAAGGGGGGTGGTTGTTTTTCACTTTGGGACTTACTTTTTTCTTTTTTTTTTTTTTCCCTAAGAGCTGATAAATTGCTGAGTTTTCCTTCTTGTTGAAGAGCATGAAATGAACCTGGCAAAAGATTTACTGCTTCAGTAAATAAAAACAGCTATTTTAGGGATGAGCCTGAGCATTTTTATGGGGTTCATCTAAAGCATGTGGCTTAGCTAATGAGAGAATTTACTTCAGATTGTTCCATAAATTATGTTCTGGTGTACTCAGGAAGGTATTAAAGGTAAACTGGTTTCCTGTGAGAGAACTCTCTTCTGTCTCAGGAAGCTGTGAAGATGGCAGATTGCAGAATTTCAGCCCCTCTTTCAAGAGCTTCAAAGAGGACCTGTAGTTAGAAGTAACAGCCTACAGTAGCCGGGCCATAGTTCAAGTGGGAAAGAGCTGTTTGACAGTGTAGTCTTTTCTCTGCACCCTCATCAGTCATCCTACTTCATGATATGGTAGCCTTAAAAAAAGTTTTATCAGCCTGATATGTTATATTAGTACAGTAGTTTCAACCATGCATCCAAGAGACTAAAACTTTAAATTGTGCCAAAAATTACTTTCTGAGATGGAGACTAATTGCACGAATTGAAAAATATCTTGCCTCTTTGTTTTCATAAGAGGAAAAAAAATGCATTCCTGTTTCTCTTGTGCAAGTTTTATACACTTTACACAGGTTTTAGTGTGCATTTCTCACAAGAAGAAAAAATATCTTAGAAAACTTCTAAGAAGTTAAGAATTGTAGATGACCTTTACTGACTATTTATTTTTATAAAGATTTACTCAGAGTCATATTTCTCCAAATATGCAGGCTCTTTGGGTTAGCTCAGCCAATCTGGTTCAGTAAGCAAAAAAGCGTTACTTTCTTCAACAGAATTTGAGATGATCTTTTCTTTAGGTTAACCAAGATAGGTAGGTTCGGAGTGTAATTGTCACACGTTTTTTAGTAAGCAAAGAAAAGAGATGAGTACCTTCAGAAAGCATTTCCCATCTCCAGTCACATGAATTGACCTCAGGATGTTGCCGTCTTTCTTTCCCAATTGTAAAATAACCCTTAGAAGTCATATTTTCTTCATTTAATTCTTTGGTACATGCATTGTATTAGGTAGGGGGAAAAAAAACAGCCTGTCAGTATTAACATGTGATATAGTATTTCACAACTCTTAAGTTAGAGATAGTTAGGATTTTTACTATGTATTCTTGCATTTAGTTATTCCCTCTTAATTGAATAACTTACATATAATTGTTAATGACATTTTATTCAGTATGTATTAGATAATTATTTTGGAAAATATTACTGAAGGGAGAATAGATGAAGCTAATGATTTTCTGCGGAAATCAGCTGGTTTAAATTTTAATTTTAACAATTTTAATGCAGTTCAGTGATCTGATGTATAGCAGAGTTGACTACAGAATAAAAAATAGATTGTTTAATATGTTTGAGTAAAAGTAGACCTATTTTACTTCATTGGAAGTAGTATTTCTGGAAATACTTTAAAATCCTCAGTTTTGGAAATTGTAAATGAATTAATCACAACATTTATGTGAGGAGCCTGCTGTCAGTTGGTCAGGAGCTGAATAATTTTGTTTTTCAATGAAAGATTGAAATAGATGGCTAACTAGTTAGACACACAACTACCCAATTAAAATACATAGTCTTTAAATAAGTCAATGGTAAACATAATAACGAAGATGACAACAGAAAAAGAAATTAATCGGCATTAGAAGAACATCCTGATTCTTGTAGCCTGTACAACTTGCAATGATATTTCATCAGATATACTGATAAGGATTATGACTGAAAGCCTATGTCATTCTAGCCATGAATCTCATTGAATAATAATCTGTTTTGTGGGGTTTGTATCTCGTATTCTCCTTGTCACCCCTTCAAATCCTGGAGAACACAAACATTTTTTAATTAATTCATTAATTAAACTGTCTTTTTTGTTGTTGTTTTTAATAAACAAGTACTTATTGACTCAGCCAAATTTAGATAGCTTTTTGACTAGGAGTTCTGTTGCTTCCGGTCAACAGTATGGATATAAATTGCATGTACCAATGTTGCATCAACAGCTTTAGGAAAGTCATAAAATGGATCAAGCTCAAAACATAGTTTGATGCAGTACTACTGCAGTACCCCACTTGCTGATCACATTGGAAGTGTTTACATTTTACTCATCCTTTTACTTCCACCTTTTGGTATGTTACTATCAAAGCATGGGATTAGCATAAGTGTTAACATACATCATATCATATATTGTATCATATCATATCATATCATATCATACAGTGTGTGTCTGTATAACTTAAAAGTTTTTTAAAACACAATTTTGGAAAGTAATATAAAAAGTTATAGAAGTACATTAAAGGAAACAGGACTTTTGTCATCAGAAGAAGTGATGACCAACAGGAACTCGAAACATGACTGAGGTGTGATTAATGAATGTATCGAAGTCACCTTTTTTGATACATAGCACCCAAGCATGTGCTTCACTAAATACATTTTCTGAAGGCAACTGTAATATATGAATACTAGGCTCTGCCACTCTGGCCTATCAGTGCTTGAGACAGGTTTCTCCCATAAATACACTTTGTATAAGCACTTGAAGATTCTACTCTTTGCTGCATACACTGGACACCTGCGTTCTTCATGGGCTGCCTAGAGTACCTTCAGCAGTTCAGACTCTCTCTGGCAGACTCAAGTGCCTGAAACCACTGCATCATCCTCTCTTCTGTTGTTTGTGTATCTCGTTTTGGCTAGGCGTTTGGCACTTGTATGCCACTCTCACAAAAAAAACAATGCTGTTCATGCAGATGGGAAGGCCTTGGCAGTGCAAGATGCTCTCCCCACCTCAACCCACAGTTGACTAGCAGCTGTGTCCCAGAAAATTGGCATATCACCTTGCAAGGGGCATATTGCCATCCGTAGACAACCAGGAACCTCGGCAGCAAAATGATCACGAATGAATATCAGCTGTTAATGCTCACAAACTGATTCCAAGTCATCGGGGTTGGCTAGAAGCATGAAGTCTTTATTCTCTTTATTGCTAATGCAGAAGTGTCTGTTGCACACAGCCTGCTGTCTTTCATATAAATAAATCTAGATGGAAGAATAATTCTCCATAAAATATTTACAGCACAGATAACTGTATTCTTTCCTGAATAGATGGAGATATGCAGTTTTCAGGAATATTTTGAATTGAAAAATCAGAAAATATTTTAAACATGTATTAGACACAGTCATGGGTATAGACCATAACTTCTTAATCAGGAAATTGGATAATGCAATAAAAAGTGTATTTCAGGAAAACTTATCTATGATTTAAAATGTTATTCTGATCAGAAAACTATGTCTGGAGACATTTTGAATTTATTTTTATTCACAGAATTATTTATTTATTATATTATTATATTTATCTTGTCAGTTTTAACAGATTTCCTAAAAGAAACAAAAAAAAGTAAAAAGAAGAAAAACAAACAAATAAACAAAACAAGAAGGAACTCTGAAGTTTTTAATTAACAAACCTGTATGTTAAAATAGGCTTGAGTTGGCTTTTATGAAGATTCACTGAGCTAGGGCCCCTACATAATTCTGTTTTTTCTCCAGGTGAATGGACAATTGTAATGAGGATTACTGCATTAAATAGTGTTGGAGACCTAGAAGCAAGAACAAAATTTAGTTAATTCTCTCATAATCCTGTGCAGTTTATAGTGTGAAGAAGAGTTAAAAATAGTGGTCTTTGATTTTTCTTACTGGATAAATATGATACTGAATGCATGTAGCTGGCTAGAATGTTAATAACATGATGACATTTTTGCATGCTGTATTCTCATACTGGAAATGAATTCTGATTTATCACACAGTTTTTAGGGAAATCTTATTTGACCTTTTCTAAATACTGCCTCTATTTGCCCCTGGGCAGCTGACAAAGTGTTATTTTCCCTGTAACATGGCATTTGTTAGAAAACAGGAAAGTCAAGGTTGGTTTTAAATTACTGGCCTTACACATTTAGTTATATTATGAAAAGTTGGGTCAGCCATAGCCTTGTTAAGCAGACTAATGAACCACCCCCACTAAAATTTGTTCCGGTATTGTTGGAACATTTTAACTGCCTGTCTAGTGCTTTTCCCAGATATTTTGAAACAGTCAGCCCCAGCTACATTGGTGAGACAAAGGGACAGGAGACTGAACCCTGGCTTCAAGGTTAAGTGGCACAGACACATTTGCATGCTTCTGTCACTTTAAAGATTGAAAAGTGCCTTCCACATCCATGCACAAACTAAATTTCTTTTTCCTAACTGGGATGAGTAAGCTTGCATTCTGGAAAAAAAAATAAATAAAAGAGGGAATGTTATGTGCTGTTTTTCAGCCCCTCTCCCTCCTTTCACAGGGAAGTGTGTTATCATGATCATTGTGTCAGGTTTCAGCTGGGCTCTGCATTTTAATTGCTGGCAGAGTCATGATACATAATAAACTGACTGCCAACTGGTCTGAGAAGTCTCGCAACAGGGTGGGCAAGTACACAAGAACCTCGCATGGAAGGAAGTATCTGAAACACAGCTCTTGTCCAGCTGATCTGAGGATCTCTGGAGTGCAGTGTCTCCAGCTGCAGGTTTCTCACAAAACCAGCACAAACTATGAAATCTTTGGGTGTTCCAGCAAGTGACAAATTTACAAAAGGTAAAGAATGTGCCGTCAGCACAATTCTTACAGCCCATTTTAAGGCTGTGAGAATTCAGCCTTTAAAAGCTTAGAATGAGCATTTTTTTGGAAAACAACTAGAATGTCAATGGGTAGAAGTATTGAAGTTTATGCCGCTTTGTTTTATAAAGTCAGCCTATATTACTAATCTGACAAGGTGAACTTGCTATGAAAATTAGCATTCACTGTTTGCCCGGGCTTCTGTGCCTTTATTTCAGGGAGTGGAGATGGTGCTAATCACACAGAGGGGGCTGTGCACCCGAGATGATGTGGGAGTGATTTTGTGAGAGGTTACCTATTCCACATGCTAATGGGAAGATTAAATTTTCTCTGCTCCAGTCATGATAAATCCATGCATGTCTGGGATACTGAGCTGCTCCTCCAAGAGAGGCATCATACCTGTGAATAAATCTGGCAACATTTTAAAGTAAATTGGAATTTGGCTTTATAGTGCTTTCCATACTATCCTTACACAGAAAGGATTGCAGATGTCAATTATTTTATCTTTTAAAAAGAGAGATATGAAAATTTTCTGTACTTTTCTTGATCCATTGAATTGAGATTATGAGACCTCTAAGGCTGACTAACTGCACATAAAACAGTAATATGAGAGAGCATCCTGTTAAGAACAAAGAAGCTATAACATGATCCAGATGCAGCTGCATCTCCGAATTACTTCATATGCTGGCTGTTAAACATCTTGCAAATGCTGTTGACTCCTCTTGAATGCAGTTCTTGTTAACTGCATACTAATCCTATTTGTATGCAGTGGCTATGTAGATTTCTTTTTATAAGTTTTTTTTCCTCTAGTAAATTGTACTTGTATACAAGAGATCTTGATGATGTTATGATTCATAGGAGGAACCAATATATTACACACAGAGAGGCATGACAATCTATTCAAAACAGTATTATGACTCTCAGGTGGATGTCTGAGGCCCTCTTAAAGATTATAAGGAACAGAAAAATCTAATAATAATTTTTTTCTCTTAATATGAAATTCAAACGCATCTTTGATTACTCTATCCAATGAGCACTCCATGGTTTTTGTATTTTCTATTCTGTTACTGTTTATAGCATACATCAGTGTATTTGCTTTGTATATTAGTTCTGATGGGGCAAAAGACCTAAAAGCATAATGAGCTTTAAATTTCAGGTACTCATTTAAAACTAAGATCATCACTTAAATACTTTTCAGTATCAGTGTCATGGGGTCCACTAATAAAATCTACCAGATATATTGAATTTGCAGAAATATCTTTTTTTTTTAAAGCGTATAATTTTGTTAATGCTTTCTTACAATGGTTTTGGAATATTTAGCTACTATTCAGCAGAAAACATGCAGAAAGGGTATGTATCTTTCTAGAACCAGTAGTTCATGGCTTCTAGCACACCACTGCAGTTGGCACCGTTATCATAATCCATGTTAAATACTTACTGTCCGGAGAATACTGACATGCTCATTGTTATGACAGCATTAGTAGGAATTAAAGATAAAATTTATTTCATTTAATTTCTTTCAAAAGAAAAATTTAAGAAGATCGCTAAGTCTAAATCTTCCTTTAAATAAAACCAATTGTTCTTTCTGAGGCTATTATGCTCAAGAATAGGAACTAATACAATATTTACAATAAACTCATTGAAAAAAGATGATTGAATTATGTAGACTGATGTTTTGATAAAAATGAAATTATTCTAATTTTTTTAAGAGAAGCCTGAATCTCTCTAATGCAAGTTGTTACTCTTTCATTGCAATCACTAAATTAAGATTCACTTTTGCTTATTACATATATGCCATTAAAGCTTAGAGTTTTAAGAGCAGATAGATAGAGTTTTGTGCAGTTCGGTCTGAGGCATAACAGAAATGGGATTCCTTGAATTCTGAAACTACTTAGCAATTTCTAAAAATCTGGACAGTGAAATGTTCATTGTCTGGGCATCTGGATTCTCTAATTACCTTTCATAGTCTTGGTTTAATGTTTTAGTAGAAAGCAAACACCTCTGAATTTGCTCTGAATTACTAGCTTGAGACAGAGGTGATTTTTTTTTCTTAAATATGTAAATCTTATTTCAGGAAACTCCAGGCTATAAGTAGTACAAGCATGCCTAGATTTCTGATCCTTATTTGTTTCACTAGGCTTTGTGAGCTGACCCATCAGTTTTGGGAAAGTTGTTTTCCTTATTTTGAAAACATTTGCATGTTTACACATAGCAGTCTCGGAGCTTTTTTTTTTTTCTTCAGAGCAGTTTGGTAGCATAAGCACCAAGTTGGGTTCTTTGGAGATCCAATAGCTTGGTGATTAGATGGGGGGAATCTTAGAATAAAGATTGTTTCTACTGATTTCCTTTCTGGACTTTTCTTCTTTGTTTTGCTGTTCCTGCATCAACCCAAGCTAAAAACATTGAATTATTATGGATTAATTATGAATTGTCCTGTCTGTAAAAACTGGGCTACTGTCCTTAGATGAACAGAGTAAGATCTCTGTACAATTGAAAGTTTATGATAACACATGCACAGCGCTAGAAACATGGCTTTTCAAATGTTTATCTGTAAGATACGGGAAAAAAAAAAAGAAAGAGCACAGGAGACTCCTTTGAAATACAGGAAAATCGCAGAAGTAAATATTTTCTTTCTAAGGAATAGGAGATAGCAAATTTCTGGCTCAAAAATGCTGCATTGGATAAAAAACAATTGAATATTGACAAATAAACATTAATTGATCATAAAATGAGAGGATAAACCTGCTCAGATTCAAGTGGGTATTACTAAGTTGTATTTAGTTCAATCTAAAAAAGATTTGGCCACAGTCCATTTTGAATTGAAAACGTGTTCCTAGTGTCCATATGTCAACAGCCCAAGAAAGATATTGAAACAATGATGACAGAAATGTCATTAATATTTAGAAGTAATTAAAATATAACCTGTAGGAAGAGACTGAAGGAGTACTGTCTAATTCTCTAAGAAAAAAAATGGTGTGAATTGTGATTTAATCATGGCTTTTATACACGTATGTGTGGAACAGCAGTTTGATGTTCAAAGAAGCTTGCTTCTAATTGACTGAGATACATGAATATGCTTTGCCTGGAAGCTGAAACTAGGCAAATTCAGACTCTATTCATTACACACATTTTTAATTCTGAGAGTAATTATCCATAGAAACAGCTGTTCAAAGGTGATGATGGCCTTCCTAGCACTTGAAATTTTGAATATTAAATTGGATATTTTTTAAATAGCTTTTTCCAAAAAGCTCTGCTGTGTTTTTAACCTAGTTATTTGACTTGAAGTAGGAATTCGTTCCAAGACTTATTGGCTGTGTTTTGCTAGTCTTTCAAATAGAAGACTGTAATGGTCTTTTCTAGATTTAAAATGCTATCGTTGAAAAGGGAAATAACTGAACAGAACTACTTTAAAAGCTTATGGGAAAACTTAGTTTGATCCCACTCATTTACTAAATATTATAGCCACACTTTAAGCACCCAGATAAGACAGCACAAAAGAGGTTCAGTGAGGGAATTGAAGTAATTTTTGTAATATTTTGATCCTGTGCTCTAGGGAACTGAAAGACCCTCACAGAATAATCTAGCAGTCTGTAAATTTAGTAGAATATGAGTGACTGGTGTGGGCTGCCTGATATTATTATTAATGCTGATAATAATAATAATAATAATAATAATAATAATTTGTAATTTTAAAACATTTAAGCCCTTAGTCCTAGACTACAGACCCCATGTGCCAGATGCACATTTTCCTTTCATAAATGGGGCAAATTTCCATCTTACTTTGTCTACATAACTGTACCAGGACAAACCAAATCTCTCCAAAGCAAAACCTATGCCTCATGTTGTTTCTAATACAGGGAGATTGTTTCCCATCCAAACTAAGTGGATTTCATCAACTGTGTCCAGGGCCCATGAAAAAGAAAATCCCTTCCTACTGCTTTTAATTTCATAATGTAAAATAGACCTTTAGATCACAGAGGGCATGATCTCCAGGACCTCGTCTCCGGAGTAAGCCTGGTGATAAAATGTAAAGCCTTCCTGTTTACTGGCCAGAGCTCTGGAGCTGCACTCCCAAGTATAATCTGGATTAGCATAGCAGAATATGCTGTTGGGAATACCAAAGCATACACAAGTTTGGAAATATGATTTGGGAAATTGTATCATCCAGTATGTGAGGCATGCCTCTGCATTCATAAAGAAGGCATTAGAAAACAAATACCTTTTGACTTTGATATGACCTCTGCTTGAATAATAAGGTAGAAACAACTTCTTATCTAGTTCGGTCAAACCTTTTTGATAGTTTAGTCAGAAATGAAATTTCATTGTTCAAATTCATCCCTTTCTTCAAGGGGATGTGTTAATAAACTTTCTTTGGGAAAAAAATCATCTTGCTACTTTAAAAAAATCCTGTGTTTTCTAGTGAGGTATACATATTTCTTGTTCAGTGAGTCAGTTCTTGCAATGTTAGGTACACAAACTGCATGCTGGACTTAAAAAGGTGAAATGATTAAGGAGTGAACTAGGCTAGGAAGACATCTCCATGCACTGCACATTAGTGTAAAAGATACCTAAAATATGTATTTGGCATTCGTGACTGGGCAAACATGAATTTTTGAATCACGGGAGCAATTTGTTATTTATGAATGTCTGATTACATAAATAATTTGAATATCACTTATGGCAGTAAGGTCTAAATATATACCCAGAAGTCCTTGTGAGTACTTAAATAAATGAACTCATCCTTGGTACTTCAAAAAATCAGGTCACTTATTCCAGCACCAGTAACGATATAGGAGATTTGAACAAGGCATTCGTTATTAAAAAGCTTGCATCAGATATTAAAACTACTTTTGTGAATGGCATTTCCAAATACATCTGGATATTAAATCAATGTAATCCATACAGTAATGTGTAATCTCATGTCATGTTGAACACCTTGTTGCATTAACCTTGAATAGAAAGCATGTAAAAATTTCATTGCTTATCTTTTTTAGCACAAGAGGTATATCATAATAAATGATTTGTATTTGAATTGTTTGCTGAGAAGCAGTAGGATTTTTTTCCTGTTAAAAGCAGGAGCAAGACAGAGACAAGGCTCTCTGGGAGACTGTAAACTCTGAATTATCATATATTTGGAAATACTCAATAATCATCTGTGTGCAGGCTTCTGTGAAGCTTTTGTGAATGCTCTAGGTGCAACATAAACAGCATTGTCAGTTGCCTGCTCACTACATTCCAAAAGGGAATAAAGATTGAAGTAGTTGAAAAAATATGCAGTTGGCTTTGGAACAGTTACTCCTCAATACATTTAAAAGACAAATGTTTCAAATGTCATTAAATATTAGCGAAGTAAAAATTCAGCTATTCATTACAGGGTCTTTGTTAATTAATCCAAAAAGAAACAAGTTAAGGAAGAAGTTCAGTTCTGGAATCCTCAACATAAGAAGGATATGGAACTGTTGGAATGGGTCCAGAGGAGGGCTACAGAATCTCTTATATGAGGACAGGCTGAGAGAGTTGGGCTTGTTCAGCCTGGAGAAGAGAAGGCTCCAAGGAGATCTTATAGGGCCCTTCCAGCACCTGAAAGGGACTATGAGAAAGCTGGGGAGGGACTGTTTACAAAAGCATGTAGTGATAGGACTATGGGCAATGGCTATAAACTGAAAAGTGTCAGATTTAGACTAGACATAAGGAAGAATTTCTTCACAATGAGAGTGGTGAGACACTGGAACAGGTTGCCCAAGGAAGTTGTGGATGCCTCATCCCTGGAGGTGTTCAAGGCCAGGTTGGATGGGGCCTTGGGCAGCCTGATCTAGTGAGAGTTGTCCCTGCCCATGGCAAGGAGTTGGAACTAGATGATCTTTAAGGTCCCTTCCAACACGATCTATTCTATGATTCTCAGAAAAGAAGATAAATAGGCAACTATTTAAGGAACCAGACAATGTAATTTCAGAAACATTCGTAATTGTTATATATTTATTTTCTTCTGCATTTTCAAGTTTGAAAAACAATGCTACTGAAATAAACGCTAATGCAGGGTACATTGCTAAAGGAAATGGTGCTGATTTCATGTAAAACTCTCCAAGCATCCAGCTCTTTGCAATAAAGCTTACCATTTTAGCCTGTACTTTTCACAGAGGCTGTGCAAGGTATAAAAGCTCATGTTCTACACTAGCAACTTAAAAGAGAGAATTACAACATGCTGTCATCTTGTCCATTGCAGGAAAAGGAAATAGTATCAGGCATCCTCTAGTATTGCGAGATGTGGTTGCATTGGAACTTACCAAAGTGCAGGCTCTATTTCTTGTATATCCTTCTGAAATTTCACTCCCAAACTGTCTCTGGAAAAGAGCACTGATTTTGTTTCATTATCCTAAGATGTGGCTCTGTTTACATCCTGCTTTTGAGAAAAGGTTCAGGTATGAGCTGTGGCCTTGCCACATGGAAACTCATCCAAAGGGAGGCAGATGGCAGCAGATACTCCAGGTTGTAGCAACCATTAGAAACTCATTTTTTAGCTTAAAGCGACATAGTTTTCTGGTTTGAGGTGGCTTCATTTAAGCATTTGGTTTTGGCCTTTATTCTTGACAGCTGAGGTGGCTGGTTAGTTCTCAGGAGCAATGTGGGAACCAAGCTTTTGCAATAGGGCTCAAGTGTCAGTCTGGATGCTGTAAAATTAGTTCCCAGCCAGGCCAGGAGCCTGATGACACTTTTCCTCCATTCTGTGCCTGGAAGGCCTTTATGTTTCAGCACTGGTCTCATACTAGAGAGACAATTAGCAATCATCTCCCATGATGGAAAGGACTGAAAGCATTCCTGTAGCCATGTCCTCTCCTCTGTTGGGATGGGACAGATGAGAGCGGAGACTTTCCATCCACTTTGTGCATCAGAGCTTGATGTGAATGGCAGGTTTCCTTTAATCCCTCCAGAGATTTCAAAGTAGATGATTAATAGCTTAGCAATCAAATGATGTGTACATTTAACAAATCAGGTTTTAAACCAGAGCTATGGCCCACTGTAAATATACTAAACTGTGACACATTATAAAGCTATACATCTATAAATGGTTATCTAGATTATAACACTGTAAATATTAGATAGCCTTTAGTCCTTAACCAAGGTTTTTCTCCCTTCCAACATTATTTTATTCTTTTCTTGTTACCCTGCCCCTGCATCCTTCACGTTTTCTTCCTCTCATGTGAGTTTTATTGTACATTGACTTTTCCAAGTATTTCCTTTCCCCTACCCATTTCATCAACTACACCCCCAGCCTTATCTCCAGCTCTGTTTTCTAACGATTTTGTACATCTATTATTCTTCTATGCCATTGTATGCTTCTCTCTTGACCTTGACTGCAAACCCTCTGTTTGCAGCTGAAGAGTATTTTGGAAAGTAGATTTCACACTGTGAATAAGCTGTTTTACAAGAATTATTTTTCCAACACAATGTCCCTTGACACTGGGATTATTTTATATTCCTGGAGTGCTTCTTTTCCCACCCCTCTGTTTTTTTTCCACTGTGAAACTATCCGTCTTTAGTTTAGATTTTATGCCCTCTGTCCTCTCTTTTTTTTTCCATCTGATAATTGACCATTATAGCATTTATCCAAATAAATATCAAATAAATTTCAGTCTTGCCTGTGTGAAAATAGAACATCCTAAAGTCAGTAACATGCTCTGATTTCTGTTCTTCCACTACTTATACCATTGGCATCATCTTTAAATCGGTGTTTCCCCATTCACTTTGCAAGCTGAGTATTATTCTTTTCCTATTGCGTACATATAACTTCGCTTTGAGAAGTTTGAGTATTTTAATTCCTTTCTTGTGGACTTCTAAAGAATTACCTTACTCTCAAGTGCTGTTTCAAACACCAAAAATCACTTCAGAGTTCAAATCAATTTCCCTTTTCAGTGCTCCAGATGCTGTCTCCTCTTGCTGTATAGATTGTCAAGGTGTTGGTGAAGAAATCGGAAGCAATTGCTATTATCCATAGACATACTATGGACTATACGGCTTTGAATTAAATCTGGTCAATTGGGTTTTATTTCTAGAAGACTAGTCCTACTCTCCTCACTGATCATTTTGTACAAGTGTTTTGCAAAGGGCTATTCTTCGCAATTGTCCTGGGTTGAAAACCACTGTGCTATTTACAGGCTTCTGTCTAGTGCTTTTATTAAGGTTAACAAAACTGGAGCTACTACATTTCAGTCAGAAGAATAGTGAAGATAATTTTTCTTAACTTCAAGATAAAACTATTTTTACAGTATCAGTGTGAAACACTTTTGGTCTCGCTTGATCATTTTCTGCCTTTCTTCACTAGGAGAAAAGGCAAGTAACACAGTATTGCCATCCTGTTATTCCTTCCTCCTATGAAACATCTATTTCTACTGTAGGTGGCAGTTAACATTGTTTGTCCCACTTTATCTTGACTAAAGAAGTGGGAGGAAATCATGTGTCCTGGAGAGCTGCTGTGTAAATTGCCTGTTTCTCTATTAGGCTAGTGAGTGGGTTGCACTTGAAGTTATGACATGCTTTCTTTCCTCCACTTGAAGGTCAGTGGGACTGCCTGATTGTTAGATAATGTCATTGTCTGCTACTTTCATGCTGGTCACAGTCCCACTTCTCAGAAGGGAAGAAAACCTGGAGCATATTGTGCCTATCTGTCTCTTTTTTTCAACTTGTTTTTTTGATGAACAGTAAAATATTATAGTAAAATCCTACCATTCTTAGTTAAATTATTAGGGCTACTTACAGAGCAGATTGCTTGAACAGGGATGGCAAAATATGAAATATTATTTGCAAAATGGGAGATACATCATAGTCACTGTGACTCTGTTAAAACAAACCTTCTAGTAAGTAATGATAGATACACAATGGAATCGTGAAAGGAATTTAGTCAGATAAATGATCAGAGGGATGGAACACCTCTCTTGTGAAGAAAGGCTGAGAGAGCTGGGGTTGTTCATCCTGGAGAAGGCTCTTGGGAGACCTTGTTGTGGCTTTTCAGTCCTTGAAGGGGGCTTATAAGGAAGATGGGGACAAAACTTTTAATAGTGCTTGTTGAGATAGGACAAAGGAGGGTAGATTTAAACCACATATCATGAAGAAATTTTTTATGATGAGGGTGGTGAAACACTGGAACAGGTTGCCCAAGGAGGTGGTAGTTACCCCATCCCTGGAAACACTAAAGGTTAGGCAGGATGGGGCTCTGAGCAACCCAATTTAATTGAAGATGTCCCTGTTTATTACATGGGGTTCATACTAGATGGCCTTTAAAGACCCCTTCCAACCCAAACTAATCTATTATTCTATGATTCTGTGATGCTATGATATAAAACTAGAAGCCAAAACAGTCATTTTCTAACATTACCAAAGATCAAAACCTAACTTACTAGAAATTACAAATATTAGCCACTCTTCAAACTGTCTAAATTACTTAAATATGAGAACAAACATGTTTTTCTATTCAATAAAGTGTAAGGAAACAAAAAATAGTTTATCCTCCTCTATTTGGAGTGAATATTTCAATTTGAAAGCCTGCTTTATATATTCTATTAACATAACTATGGAAATATTGATGAGATGGCACTGAAAATATCTTCACACAAACAAACTGTAATTACTTATTACCTACAGATTATAAGGCATATTAAGCACATATATATATATATTTAAATCCTTGAATTCATGCTTTAATTTTCCAATGAGATGTTTATGTAAAATTATCACAGCCTATTAAAATAAGAATTTTCATCCATTAAAATAAGAATTTTCCCTTAGTAATTTTTCTAAATGAAACTATTTTATATATATATTATATATAATTATTATATATAATATCATATATTATATATTATATATAGTATATAGTATATAGTATATAGTATATAGTATATAGTATATAGTATATATATTATATAGTATATATATTATATATTATATATATAATATTCTGTATTGGTCAATTATACCTTCAAAAACAGATATACAGTAAAGTTAGGAAAATAAAAATACCTGTAAAAAAATACCTGTAAAAAATAATATAACTCAACTGCAAACAACAGGTAAGGCACCACTTTTCTATCTTTTGGATCTAAAGTTAGGAGTGAAATAAAAACTACCATAAGATAAAGTAAATGTAACTTGGTTTTCAGAGGAATTAAAAAGTTGCCACCTCTGATGATCATAGAAGCTGTCAGGACTCAGCATTTTTGAAAAGCAAAACATACTCATTTAGGAATACAAGTATAAATTTCACGTCTCTCACCACCTAAGCAAATGGTAGAGCCAAAGTCTGCCTCTTGCAGAATCTCCTTAAGTTTCCTATTTGGTTTTATGCATCTATGAATATACCATTCCTCCTCCCACAGAAAGCTAACTTTCACACATTAAGGTTCTGACCGTGGAAATGGCAGAGTCGGTCTCTGGTTCTTGAGCTCAGTGGTTATTTTAAGGCCAGATCTATAATCTATTGCTATGCTCCCTGATAAAGAATCCCTCCCCATTTTTTCCTGTAGACCCCCTTTAACTATGGGAAGGTTGTTATAAGGTCTCCCTGGAGCCTTTTTTTCTCTAGGCTAAACAATCCCAGCTCTCTCAGCCTGTCCGCTTATGGGAGCTGCACCAGGCTCCTGATTATCTCTGGACCCGCTCAAGTGGATCCATGTCTTGCTTATGCTGCGGGCCCTAGAACTGAAAATAGTACTTCAGGTAGGCTCTTATGAGAGGAGAGTAGAGGAGGATCACCTCCCTTGACTTACTGATGACACTTCTTTCAATGCAGCATGGGATGCAATTTGCTGTCTGGGCTACTAACACACATCACTGGCTCATATTCAGTTTTTCATCCATCAGTGTCCCCAAGTCCTTCTCCATAGGTCTGCTCTCAATCCATTCATCACCCAGCCTGTACCCACGTTTGGGATTGCCTCGTCTCAGATGCAGGACGTTACACCTGGCCTTGTTGAACTTCACGAGGTTCACACAGGCCATTCTGTCTAGCCTGTTACGGTCCCTCTGGATGGCATCCCTTCACTCTAGAGTATCAACCGTACCATTCAGATTGGTGTCATCTGCAAGCTTGCTGAGAGTGCACTAATTCTCACTGTCCATGTCCTTGACAAATATGTTAAATATATCAGTCCCAATATGGATCCCTGATGGACCCCACTGGTCACCATATGGACATCAAGCCATTGATTGCAACTCTTTGAGTGCAATCATTCGACCGATTCTTTATCCACCAGAGTGGTTCAGACATGAAATCTGAGTGTCTCCATTTTGAAGACAAGAGTGTTATGTGGGACAGTGTTGAATGCTTTGCTCAAGACCAGTTAATTGATGTCAGTCTCTCTTCCCTTATCCACCAGCGTCCAACCCCATCATAGAAGGCCACCAGATTTGTCAGTCATTTGTCAGATTTGCCCTTATTGGAGCCATGTTGGCTGTCACCAAACAGCTCTCTGTTTTCCATGTGCCTTAGCATGGTTTCCGGGAAGATCTGTTCCATAACCCTGCTGCTCACACAGGCAACACTTACTGGCCTGTACTTTCCTGGAACTTCCTTTTTCCCCTCTTTACAATATTTCTTCTTTTCCAGTCCATGGGAATTTCAGCAGTCTTCCATGACTTTTGAAATATGTTGGATGGTAGCTTAGCAACTTCATTTGCCGGTTCCATTAGGATCCTCAGATGCATCTCATGAGGTTCCCCGGGATTTGTGCACCTTCAGATTCCTTAGATGGCCTTGAAACTGATCTTCTCCCATAGTGAGCAGTACTTCATTCTCCTAGACCTTACCTCTGGATTATGTGAATTGGGCAGTGTGGCTAGAGCACTTGCTTCTGAAGACCGAGGCAAAAAAGTTATTGAGTCTGCATTGCTAATGTCTACAGTGAATATTAAACAACTCTAGAGATAGTTTCTTTTAATGCAAGTGTATTGCCACTCATATTTCTACGCACTGAATATCAATATTCTGCAATCCAAAGAATTTTTTGCAAGTTTTAGCTGAAATAATGTGTTGATTGAATCCTATGTTATGACATCTGGAACATTAACCCCAGCTGTCTTTGGAATCAGTGTTCATGTGGCATCAAAATTAAGCAAAACAAGCTCACTAATTTACATATTTTGCATATTTATAAAACCACAGTTTTCCTGTATCAGTAAAAACCTTGGTGCAGAGACAAGTCAGCTCAGCTCCATTGATTTTAAAGGATCTGATACGATTGACAACAGCTGAGGTTTTGGCCTGCTGGTTTTGGCTGTGATTTACATTGAATCACATAAAACCAGGAAACACAATGTGGCAAATACGTAGAAGTGTTTTAAATCTTTTCTTGAGAAGCTTCTGCACAACAGTACTAATTTCAAATCCATTAAATTTTGCAAGCAAAAGATCTGGAATAAAGCAAAAGCAGCACTGGACCCATGAAATAATCCCGAAACTTATTTCTAGCAGAGTATTGGGACATGAGAAGTAAAAGCTGCACAATATATGAAGTTACACTGCTGTGCCCACCACATAGGTGGAATGGTTCCTCCAAGATACATTTCTGCTGCAATATTATTTCTTGATTTACTTTTCAGCTTCCCCTGCAGCTGGAAACTCTCCCTCAGTTTTAATGAAAATAAAATCACAGCTGGGTAAGAAACATCATCTCCTGGAAAATAATGAATTCTTCACACTTCATGGAATAACATAAATAAAGAAAAGACACAGTAGGGTATCAAAGATTACACAGAGGAGTCAGTGACTGTCAGAAATAAAGGAAGGAGCTCCAGCTAAAAACACAAGGCTGAGGAAACATGGTCCCAGGGGAGGATTTTCTGAGGCGTAATGGGAATGGCTCTAAGCAGAGTTTCCTGGGGAGAGGATGAGGTATAGAATCACAGCTGCATTAACGCACAGACTCATATTGTTTTGGTCACCTGTGAAAGCCAGGACACACTTGCAGCTTTTGAGAAGGGATCCAAATGTGGTAGCTGCAGACATTTTCTTATGTACATGTGCATGTGTGCGTATGTATATATGCGTTATAAACAGACCTGCACACATGTGTTCATTAAGATTTTTTTCTAAGGTTACCAAAAGTTTAACAGTGTTACGTCTAGTAGGTGGACATGCTATATTACTGACATGATTGCTTGATATGTTAATAGATTTAAATATTTGTTTTACAAAATGACATCATCAACTTGAAATCTTACTTGCGTTTGAAAGTATTTTTTGCTGTTTCAACATCTGCATAAAGTTATAATAACCGTCAGGCAATAGGTTGAAATAATTCACCTGCTGTTCTGTTTCTTTAGCCTGTTTTACAGCATTTTGTATATGGAGGGTGTTCTCTAGTTATGCAGTATCACCTTTAGCAGTAGATATCTTGTTGAAAACAAAGAGAAAAATCATTCTCAAAGGGAAAATTTTTCTGTCTGTCTCTCTTCACTACCTGTCTCAGATACAGGAATATTTTTAAATGTGTCTTTAAATGTAAGTGTGAAAAAAGCTGGAGAAAATGATATTTGTATGCTTTCAGAAATTACATTTCTGTAAGGTTCTCTGCTATATCAGTTCTACTGCCAGGGTAATTTGTGGGCATATGTAGTCCCTGAAACTACTCTTAACTTATGTGAAACAGAATCAATTTTAATTTGATAATCTCCCTTTCATGGTGTTTATTGTACAGCCAGTGCTATTTAATAGGAATATTCACTTCTCTGCCAGGAAGCAGTTTCACGTAAGGTATTTAATGGATATTTCAGACCTTATGCCAGATATCATGTATACCTGAGAATTTATTATTACCTTCATAGATGCAATAGACTCTTGAATAATAACTTTGAAATTTGAAGAAATGCTACATTATTTTTGAAATATGTGGAGATCTCACAGAAGGAAACAATGCTATCACTACAGATGTAACAACGCAGCTTACATTTCTTCAGTTTTTGCAGCTGAACATGATCCCTGTTCTACTATTATGATGTCTTCTGATCCTTTTGCATGCATTTGCTAGAGATGACCTTTGGTTTACACTAAAAAGAAACTGAGGCTTTGGTGCTCCAAGGATTGATTGCCTTTTGTAAGTGGAGCTGCCTCCATACAGCTGTGTTGGAGCATAGTAATGATTAAAAAATGTAGAGGAAAGGAGGCAAGTGAATCTGAGAAGGAAATAGACTGAAGCTAATTTTTACTTGAAACAGTGTGAGATTTGGCTCTGCTCTGTACCTCCGCAACAGAACCTTTATTATACTCTTAGGAACGGTGGTTTTACCATCAGCATCCCCCACTCAGTTTTCCATCAACATCTGTTCTTATTTTCTTGTCTTCCTTCATATTTTAGTAGCCATTTAAAAGAGGACTGCCAACACTTTCTAGCCATATTTAAAATTGGCAGGTCAAGGAAATAAATATTTTTATTATTTTTTCTCTTAATGCTATCATATTGGATTTTTTACTCGGTTTAGGCAGTTTTCCCCAAATGATGGGGCATTACATTATTATTTGTAAATGGAGCAATTGCAATTTGTTAACCAAAATTGTTGCAAACAATTTGTTCAGAAAGCTTGTGGTAGGAATGACTGTGGAGTGAATGAGCTGTGTGGAAGAGAGCAGCGGCTGTAATGGAAACAGGCTATGAATTATTTTGTTGTGAACAGAAAGGCTTCTTTCTTCAACAAAAAAAAAAAGAGAGAGCAAAGCACTCAATTTGCCACTTCCTGTATGGTTTATTTCCTTTTTTTTTTTTTTGAAATGTAGTTCGGATCTCAGAGACTGTTTGCCCTCTTGGCTTTAGGTGATGTCTCTATTTTATCTCCATTATTTAAATAGTTGACAAGTCTCCAGAGTTCTGGTTACTTAGTAAGGGGTTTGAATTGCTTCTTGGTTTCAGTTTGGCTTCAAGCTAATTATAAAAAGTGCAGTGTTTTATTAGTTATATAGCAGTCAAAGTTCTGTCAGACAAAATAAGAACTTAGTGTTCCAGGATCGACTTACAAAATAAAAACAAAAAGAGAAAACAGGAACCACGTATTTTATTAATTTGTTATTTAAATGGCACATCTTAAAAGGCTGTTTGCCTCAACGGGTCCAAAATATAACAAATATGTTATGTTTTCTTTATAGTATTAGGCTGCCTAAAGCAACAACACCCAGCAGCTGAAGTAAAATGTGTTGTCAAGCAAATAGTGAAAGAGGGAATTAAAGGGAACACCCGTGTCTTGTTATTAGAAATCATATCCATGCTGGACTTGTAAGAGCCTAAATAATACAAATTTAGCTAGAAGTAACAAAGCAGATGGAAACATCTGTATATCATATGTGCTGACAGTTATTGGATAGTAGAACACCTAGGCTTGATTTTCCCCTAAGTAAACAATATTTGCATAGGAATTTTCACACTTTGAATGTTTAACCCTTGAAAAACTTTGTCATCTGGTAAAGATAGCATATTTTATATTACAAGAGTAGTATAGGAAGACAGTCTGGTCCTGATATAAATACATAGGTACAAATGTAAGTCATGTAAATGTCCAATATGGAAGTAAATAATCATACTGATTGGCATATGTGGAAATAAAACATTAAAACTTCCTTGAATGTACCATCTTCTCCTTAAGTAAAAAACTTGGAGGAGAAGCTGTAACAAAGCCAGGTATGGCTGAAATAACAAACTACATATCAAATGCAGCCAGATTGCTTCATCATCATTACTCAAAGGAGCTGAGCTCTCCCTAATAACAGGTGTCTACAGCGGAGGCACAGAGCATGTGAGCAAACTGTTCCATTCTAGTAAGTGCACTCAAAGGAATGGGGAAACCATTCAGCTGGAAAGTTGTCAGTATCTATTTTAGTGTGACCTGAATGTCTCTGCAGCTTCCATCAGCTGTATTGACTAGGTCCACCTCTGGATATCAAGGGAACTTGGACATAGAGTTCACTTAACAGACAAAGGCTGTAAGACATCTTAAGTTGAGTTTCTGAAACCCAAAGCTGAATCTCACTTTCACAGTTTCCTCACACAGATTCAGTTCCCAGGATCACAGAATCTCCAGTATGTCAGTCACTCTAACTCTGTCTTAACTTTTAGAGAACTCTGTAAGATGCCACCTGATAATGGTGGGAAAAGATTTTTTTCTACTAAGGTCACACATTTTTGTGCATAATCTCTTCTCCAGCCAACAGTTCCTTGCAGAATGGAAAGAAACCCAAAAGCAACAACAAAAAACACGTCACATGCATTGTGTGAAGTATACAGGGACTTAAAATGAAATATATGATTCCTTGTAAGATGAATTTGAGTGAAAATTCCAGAAAAGGGTATTCTTAAAAAGTGTCCCCTCTTTACAAAATACTTAAAAGAACCTAGTGCAATAAATCTATTAGATGTAAATTTTCTTTTTCATCCTTCTAAGACATAGCATTAAATATGATTTTTTTCAACTAGAAGATCTTCTGTACTGTGTCAGTACACTGAAATGGTTGCACACTGAGCCTGTTTGGCCAGAATAGCTCTAAGACATTACAATGGCAGATGCTACACCGAACCTTGAGGTGGATGAATTTAATGATATATGGGATGATGAAAAAATACTTTTCTGAAAGTCCTTAATGTCATGTATTATGTTTTTTAAGACAAGAAATTGTTCTAAGAAGATATATTTGTAGTGTGACTAAGAACTAACTTCTTGGCTATACAAACAAGTGAAGCTTCTAAACTGCTGTTCTGCTTCAGTCTCTGGTTTACATATAATGCTTCTGAAGAAAATGTTGCCTAATGCACTTATGCAATTGTGGAACTTTCTTCTGACAAAAAAAAAATTTCCTCAGACCGTCTATGCAATCCATTACTTCATTCATGTTTCTGAATCAATTTTTGTAACTTTTGACATATAACAGCTTCAGATGTTAGTACTATTTGTATAAATACAGAATCCATTTTAAATTCTCCCGGTGTAGTTGCCTCAACAATTTCTCACAGATGTTCTACATAGGTCCCATTTTGGTTAACTTGATGGCTTTGAGTTCCTTTCTGCGGACACCTAAGGCTATGCACACTCATTGTTAGGAGACGCTTCTGATGCAAGAACAATGACTGTAATTGCAGAAACAGTGATTTATTTTACTCTAGCTTTTCCCTTCATTCTGCTGAATTTATTAGTAAGAAAGTAAGAGCCATGCCCTCTTCTATTCTTCATCCAGCTATTGAGCACGTTATATAATAAAAAGGAAACATACTACTAATGAAATTACATTTCTTAATGTATTATTCACCAATCTCCAGGGTTTCAGTGTTATTTTGTATTGCTAAACACTTACTGTATTCATTATTTAACATGCAACAAAAATGCAGATAAGCCAGGCCATTTGGGTGGTAGATCAGAAGGCAGAGTATATGAATTAATCAAGGAATGTCTTTTCATATCAAATCTTATTCTGCTCTAACACCAAATTCAGAAGCAGTGCAAACAGCAAATCTCTACATTAAAAAATACTTTGCAGACCAGCTTTCTCTAAAATAAAATTCATCTGTTGTATTCTCTTCTATTTATCTTCTTCTTCATTTCATAGAATCATAGAATCATAGAATAGATTGTGTTGGAAGGGACCTTAAAGATCATCTAGTTCCAACCCCTCTGCCATGGGCAGGGACACTGCCCACTAGATCAGGCTGCCCAAGGCCCCATTCAACCTGGCCTAGAACACCTCCAGGGATGGGGCAGCCACAGCTTCCCTGGGTAACCTGTGCCAGTGTCTCATCATCTCATGGTGAAGAAATTCTTCCTAATATCTGGTCTAAATCTGCCCCTCTCTAGTTTTTACCCATTCCCCCTTGTTCTATCATCACAAGCCTTTATGAATAGTCCCTCTCCATCTTTCTTGTAGGCCTCTTTCAGGTACTGGAAGGTCATTATAAGATCTCTTCGGAGCCTTCTCTTCTCCAGGATGAACAACCCAAACTCCCTCAGCCTCTCCTTATCTGGAAGTTGGTCCAGCCCTCGAATCATCTTTGCAGCCCTCCTCTGGACCCATCCCAACAGTTCCATATCCTTCTTGCATTGAGGATTCCAGAACTGGACACAGTACTCCATATGAGGTCTTGCAAGACAGGAATAGAGGGGCAGAATTCCCTCCCTCGACCAGCTGGCCACGCTTCTTTTGATGCAGCCCGGATACAGTTGGCCTTCTGGGCAGCAAGCGCACATTGACTGCTCATGTCGAGCTTCTCATCAACCAGCACCCCCAAGTCATTCACTGCAGGACTGCTCTCAATCACATCATGTCATGAACTGAAATCAGGTATTGCCCCGACCCAGGTGTAGGACCTTGCTCTTGGCCTTGTTGAGCCTCATGAGGTTCTCAAAGGCTCACTTCCCCAGCCCATCCAGGTCCCTCTGGACGACACCGTGTCCTTCTGATGTGGCAAGTACACCACTCAGCTTGATGTCATCTGCAAACTTGCTGAGGGCACACTCAATCTTGCTGTCAATATCATTGATGAAGGTATTAACCAGTACTGGTCCCACTACAGATCCCTGGGGGACACCACTTGTCACGGATCTCCATCTGGACTTGGAGCCATTGACAATTACTCTTTGAATACAACCATCCAACCAGTTTCTTATCCATCGTACCGTCTACCCATCAAATCCGTCTCTCTCCAATTTAGAGAGAAGGATGTTGTGGGGGACCATGTCAAAACTTTACAGAAGTCTAGATAGATCACATCCATTGGTTTACTCATGTCCACTGCCGCGGTTACCCCATCATAGAAAGCCACTAAGTTGGTCATACAGGATTTGGAAGAAAGCCATGGCTCTGTCCCATCTTTAGGCTCAGAGACCACATACCTATTTTCTGACCTTCCTTACTCTGCATTTAGAAGATGCTAAACACATTCCTAGATCTCTTAGTTACTGTTTATAAGGTGCTTATGCTCATCAATGGCTGTTATTGTCTCATCCTGTGGCATATTGCTGACTAGTGTACTTTGTTGACAGAATCTGCTTGTAAGCCTTTGTGAACTGTTCTTTTAAGTCTTTGGTGGCAACCAACCTGATAAAGGTGATGAAAGAAGGAAAGCTAGAGAAAAGGAAAAAGAATGAAGAGAAAAATATAGTAGCACTTTCTCTAATCTAGTGAAGTTTACTGTTGAAAAAGCATGATTTAATGTCTTCGATGTTTTGTACCACTTGTTTGTGTCAGAATCTGGGATTCATACCTCACATACTTCCTAAATGTCTCCATTAATGACACTGTCCAGTTATATCTTTTATAGACACTTGAATTTTGTCTAGATCCTGTGCCACTCTTTATGGGTGGTCTATGCTCACTTATGGCTTTAATAATCAATCTTCTTTTTTTGGTTAGGGCGTAATGCTCCTTTAAGGACTTCAGCCTTCTAAAGCTTCATGATACTTCGGGACATTCACAGTAGCTGTTGTCCCAGACAATGATGTGACATTTTTCATTCAAACAAGATCCAAATCTCCGAGATATTTCTTTATGAAGTCTCTATAAAACCTAAAATTATTTCCGCTCAAAAACTCTTTCCACATGAGATGGTCTGGCTGAGGCTGTCATGTTCCTTTATCTTCAGAAAACCTCAGGGCAGTGCGCCATGCCATTCCTGTATTCACTTTCTTACTGTCTCAGCTTGTCCCATCATTATTTGTTCAGTTTTTTGTTCCTATAGTGCCCCAAATTGTATTTTAATTCTGTATGTACACTTTCCTGACTTTGATGTGTTTTCTAAAAATTCAGTGGTCATTGACATGTGTGTCTGAATATGATTGTTCACCTAAAAAGAATATACTTTAAACTTCATAGTTAATGTGAGGGGAGAAACTATCCCAACCCAAAAACTGTGGCTCACTTAAGCCCCAGAGAATCCAAAACCCAAAGAGAAAGAGCCCAAAGCCACTATTGTATTATCCAAATTTGAAATGAAAACACTGTTGAATAAAAATGAACCTGATTTTGGAGCAACAGACTCATGATTGCTGAAGACTCCCGGCTGACAAGGCAGCAGTGGAAGCACCTGCAGTGGAGCCCCTGCTGTGGAGTTAGCCTCTTGCCAACTTTTTCCCCATGTGGTGGTGGTGGCAGAACCTGCAAATGATCCACTGGGATTACTGCTAGGTAAGTGTCAATGTATTAAATTTTGCAGGTGAGCCCCAGAGCAAATTATACTAATAAGGATTCTCAAAATGGGTGTTTGGGAAGGACAACATTCAAGCATAATGATGGATATTGCAATGGATGTGTTAATAGTTAATTAGATAACCTACTTATAGACATCTCTATAGCACTCATTACCAGAGCAGCTGTGATCTGATTATATCAGCAATCTGAACTTTATCAAATCATTAACTTATGGCATTAACAGTTTGGGAAGAGAATCACAACATAAAATTGCTGTCATTGCTGTTATTATAATACATGATATAGCACAGTTGCAACAGATGATCAACCATATGATCAATCCTTATTAAGGTTAATACCTGTATGTTTGTCAGCCATGGACCATTATAGTTTTAAAGAACACAACACTTAGGATGTGATACTCTGACTGAAATATGATCTCTTAGGAGGAAGTTTTATGACTTTGAGTGGTCTTATTCTCTTTTGGAAGTGAAGTCCGATGCATACGTTACTGTATACCTCGTGGCAGACTTGCATGCTGTACATAAAATAACAGGGCTCCTGTTTCACCTGGAATAGGTGATAGAAAATATATGCTTAGTGGTCTGTGAAAGAACTCACGCAAACCATGTAGGACTCATGTGGTCCTGAAAAGGGCTAAAACACGTCCAACATTGCTAAAATTCAGGAAGTCTGGAAGGATGTGGATTGAACCACACACTTTCACTCTCTGTCAGCCACTGTTTTGCTGTGCTGACAGATAGTGCACTGGACTGGTGCGTGAGAAATTCTGGTTAGTACCCACCTGCACTGAGTCTGCAGGGCAACACTTGCCTTAGGTAAGGCTGAAATCTGGATTCCATTTGTTTTTCAAAATCAGTTGTGTAGTCATTGATGAACAACTTTTCCTCACTCACTAGAACTGAATGGTCTCATTTAGGGCTAGAGATTGTGTCATCTTTCTGCTAGCATTCCTTTCAGAAGTAGTACATTTCACTCAAAGAATGCTAGCAGAACTCATTTGCTTGTCCACAAAATAGTTTCTGAGGAATCAGTGTCAGAACATGTTTGCAAACACATATACCTGTTTATGGTTTTGTTTGGGGTTTTCACGTTTGGAAATCCCAATGTCTAATGTGAATGGAATTTTTCAGCCTCATGACCCATAACCTACTGGACATTCAATTTAGAATCTGCAGGAATATGCACCTGTATTTTTTTCTGTGTGAAACAAAAGAAGCCGATTCATTGGACTAAGACCATCAACTCATTTTATGTATGCCCTCAAACAGGCCTCGCTCACAAATATCACAATATTGTGAAGGCATAAGTCACAACATTATTTATCACTCCTCTTCAGCAGATCTAATAATTTTCATGTTGTCCTGTTTGTAACCTTGCTAAAAGAAAAATCTGAATAGGACAGCATGATTTTCAGTATATTCCTAGTCTACATCTCAATTAAGCTCTTTTTCATTCCGTCTTTAATATCTATTCTTTTAATCCAGAAAGAGACTGTCTTTCCTCTCTGCACTCTTCAAAAGACATTAATTCAAAATCACATTAAGGCAAAGACTCTAAGTTACTCCACAAGAATAGAGGTATAAAACCTCAGTAACTACATTCTCTCTTCCCAGCACTGTGATTCCCCAGTGAAATGGAAAGAACAGGACATCCCACTGAGTCTCTTATAAAACCATGCTAACATTACAGAATCCCAAAGGCAGAGGAAAATGTGATAAAACTGTAAGATAAAACCTATCTTTTATCTGTTAATGAGAAACTGATAGATGCCTGTGACACTCAGGCTTTTATCTCACACTCCAAAATACTTCTCTCCATGGAATCTAGCGGAACATGCCTGACCATCATTTGGACATTTAAGCATCCGACAGAAAAGAAGATATCATTACATATCTCAGACTGGCAGAGCTTGTTTTATGGATGACTGTGCAAAAGGTGGTGTCATTTGTTCCTTTCCTATTTGATATTTCTGTGCAGTAACATTTTGGGGTGTTGCAACTCAATAATTTTGAGTGCGTATTTTGTGAACACACTTCAGTTTAAATGAACCAAAGACACTCACTGCTCAGTGGATGTTGTGGTGCTTGCAATGACACCAGCAGGTTTTTGTGATTCAGTGTTACAAGCATGTATATTAAAGAATGTCTTAATGGCCCTGATCCAATAAAATGTTAATAGCAGTCTAATAGTAAAAGGCAACATTGTCTTACTAATTTCACATAGATAATGCACAGATTTTTTGTTTTCTAGATAAAGACTGGAGTGGATTGCTGCATTTGGCATATACTTTGTCCTGAGATACATTCTCCATACTTAAAATCCTTTTTTTAAAAAGATATTAACTTTTTCTTGTTTATATTCCTTGGGAGTAAAGAACATTTCTAGATGCATATACAATTTATTTTTTTTTTTTGCCCAAGATACTTTCTAAGAAAGGAAAAATTATCAAAACTAGCACAACCCAAATTAGATTTGCAGTTTTCATTCAAAAGATGCAAAAGGATGATTTGGTGCTTTTGCCACTAAACTAAAAGCTAAGCCCTCCTTTTTCCTATAAAATCTCACTATGTCCTCATGTGAAATAAGTGACTAGATCTGAGAAATGTGAGGAATATTTTTAAAAAATGTAGGGTGGTAGATAGCCTGAGAACCAGATCCTTGGTTCCATTCAGCTTTCATAAACACAAAGAATGTGGTTCTTTATGCAGAATATCTCTCAGTTTATGTTCATAAAATAAAACTGATCCCAGGTTCCTCTTATGATTTCAGTTTTATTTAAAAGCAGAGAAAATCATCTTTTAGCACCTCTAGAGAGAGAGGTTTGGGGGTTTTTTTGGTGGTGTACAATTCCAGGCTCAGTCCAGAGAATATTTTGTGCATGCTTTTATTCCCATTAGCAGCATTAAGAAAGCTCTTTAAGTTGACAGATTCAATACAGTGCTAAGTAATTTATTACTTTGAGTCAAAATGGAGAATGCCTGGAGAACTCTTGAGTACAGTATAGGAAAGAAAGTTTTGCAGGTACCTTGACCTTCCCATATGTTTCATCAAAGGATGGCTCTGAGATCGTTCAGTGATGCTGCAGAAGCAAGCATCCTAGATATATCTGAGCACTGATGTGAGAAGTGTGCATGGAAACTCAGCACCCTTCACACGGATGAGCTTCAAATTTGCTGTACTTTACAGCTATAAAAGGAAAAGCATTCACCTCATACAACTACAGAAACTGATTGGTTTAGTTTGTAGTCTTTACTCCAAAGAATAAGGGAGACAAATCATCTTGGAGTAAAAATGACAGTTGAGGGGGCGAATTCTCTTTAAAGATGAGAAGATACAAGGAACATTGTGCATCCCTTACATTGCAACAGGCTTGGTGGATTTGGTTTCCTTTCAGCACTTGCATTTGTGTTGTTTGCCATCCATCCCAGGTGCCACTGCAGAAATGAGCAGTTTGTGAGTGAAATAAAAAGAAAACTTATCATCAGGGATATGGCACAGAAATCCAAAACTATGCAATAAAATAAATAGCAAAATCTACTCTTTGTTTGCATGCCAAATTTTAGCTAAGGAAATTAACTGCAGCTTGATAAGGGTCTTGCCAGAATTTCTCTGTAATCAAATCAAAATTCAGACTCTGTCTTGGAGATTCTGTGATTTTGTTGCCACTCATGCATCCCAAGTAAACTACCAGTGTCTAAGCATTTTGTACACCAGGAAATTTGTCAGATTCTGAAGATGACACCATAATTCCCATAGCATATTTTTGTACTGAGTAATGTTTTCTGCACCTTATTCAGTACTGTGTGTTCCGCGTGCAAATAAGCTCCAACATTAAATACTTTAGTGAAGTACTTTTCACTTCATCTGTAGATAACATCAGAGCAATAGGGACAGGTTGGGATGTATAAGGGAAAGTGTTTCTGTTTTCATCAACTAACATATGAAAATTGAACTAATCTCCTGGGTTTCTGCAGACAAACAAATTCCTTTTATGTTCACTGAATACCAACTTTGAGTAATAGTGGCACTGGGATATTATGCAAGGCAGAGCAAAAAATGCTAGACAGTAGCTAGGAGGCAACAGGCTTTCAAAACTCTATGGGAAGTATTTTCCCATGCGGAGGTGGAATGGATGCATCTTAAACATCATAGCACTGTTATGTCTTCATTCCTGTGATTGATTCTCAAGATTTCATTCAGCTGAAATATGGCCTTAGGAACAGCTCAGTGTTCATGTGAACAAAATGCGACTAGAAAACATTTCAAAGTCTGCTGCAGACATCTTTGATTTTGTTGGGTTTTTTATATTTCTCAAATTTGGAATCAAGTTTCAGAAAAACAAGGAGAGTTTTATGGACATGTCTGATTACATAATCAGACATGATTATGTATTTTTTCTCCAATGAAGACCTTCTTGACCTTCTCCAACATTACTTTCAAAGGATGTCATAACTCTGAGTTGCCACTGTTGAAATGAAATTATTTAGCTTCATGGCTGACCCACAAGATAAGTCTGTGTTTTATCATGATTCCGGCAATTTACTTTTCCACCTTGGCATGCGGCAGTTACAGGACTGGCACACACTCACTTCCTGCTTCCTTTAAGTAGAGTAAAATTTGCAATTTTTTTCAGGCCATAGGAGTAAATTGAGAAATTACATTTCTTTCAGTTGTGGAAATGCTTACCTGCAGCACTACAATAAAACTGTAGGAAGGAATGTAGTCTTCTGGACTTTACAAAAATGCTTACTGGAACAGAATTAATTAAAATTCTCTTAAAATTGTTTTTCCTTATTCCATTATCAGAAACTACAAGAACTTTTAGTTACTAGTTGTATACACATCTACATATAGTATTCCAGTATTATTTTGTGGCTTTAAAAAATTGAACATAGGTATTTGGTATGAAAGAGCTGGCAGCTATCTTAAAACCTTTTGCATTTCCTCGAAAAGTTACAGCAGGTTTTGAAACAACTCTGCTCAATGCTGTGCACATGTAAGTAGAAATCAAAAACAGAGTCTGTACAGAAAAACACACAGTGAAAAACTGAAAAATAAAAGCTTAATTTTGTTTCTATATGAAAGTGCTGAGGTTCACTTGAGCAAAGTTGTTCCATTTGTATTAAACTATATGTTTAAAAAAAATAACTCCTCTTAAGGACTGAAGTTTGGTAAATTGTAAATAAAACTATTCACAATGAGAACTATTGTAGTACATGTTACTATGAGAAAAAGGGTGTAAAAGAGGTATTTTGAGAAAAGAGATATAAAAGTATAGCTTGCTTTCTTCCAGGAATTGAAAAATGGTTTTGAAAATCTTTAAACAACCTTTTTATTGCAATGTTAAAAAAAAAAGTAATGGAAAGCATGTATCTACTTATTCACAGAATTTCACAAATTGAGGAGATCTTGATGGCAGAGTTATGATTTTGGCGTTGGGAAAAGCAAGCATCTTTTATTTGCCTAGTTAAAAATGGCAGAAGATTATATTTATCAAAAAAAATTGGAGTATTAAGAAACAGTTCAGAGGGAGAGTTTTGCCAATTCAAATAATTCTTATGGGAAATTGTATCTGAGCCTATTTTCAAAGTTTATTTATTTTCTGGACATTTATGACTGCTATATGTGTTCCAAGTAATTACCCTAAATGGAAAACCCCATTTTTTCATCCTTCAAAGAGGACAGAAATAGATGAGCATATTTTTTAAAGGGTGTTAGCCTGTCCATATTCAGTGGCATCTGAGGCTTCAAGTAGTATAAATGTCCCTTTACACTTCCGTTTTCTGTTTAGGTTTGGTAGAGAAATATATCACTGTTCAGTGGGAAAAGAGCGCGGGAACCAGTGAGTAGTGTAACGAAGCAATGCACATTTGAAATTAACACATGCTGTTATGAAATGCAAAGGTGCGAGAAGGAAATTTGGAGCAAAAATAAAAACGATGAGTGAGAAGAAATTTATAAAAATATGGAAGATTGAAAGTAAAAGAAAAGTAAAAGGAAAATGAAAGACAAAGTTTTATTGAAATTTATTCAAATCCTCACTTCTGCAGTGGTCATTTCTAGTCTCCATTTGGCTTTGATGCTTCTTTCAATAGACTTTCTCTGTGCCAGTTCTCTTTCTTTGCTGTTCAAATAGCTCAGAGCTGCTTCTCTCCATTTTTCTTATTCCCCTTTCTTCACATTTGTCATCTCTCTTCTGAATAAAAAATGGCTCCTGAGGGTATTTCTTCACTTGTTTTTCAAGATTCTGCTAATGAAAGTGTGGTTTCTTAGAAGCTCTGATAACCAAACCAAACTGTTCCTCTGCCTAGTTTTCTACCCTGTTTCCGACATATTTTCACTTTGGATGTTCTCTGGGGCCTCAGTTTCTGTTCCTGCCAGTACAGTGCCACGTTTTGCATTCAGGGTAGTTTAAGGTTATGATCTTTGCAGTCCTACTGGTCATCTTATTAATTTTGAAGAGGACTTAGGATAAAAGCACCAGCCTTCCTTCTCAGGAGGCCACATACTGAAAATTTGAAGCCTGCCTTCCGGTTCAGACATAGTTAAAGACCTTGGGATCACCTTGTGTTTGGCAGTTAGGGACAAGAGAGCTCCAGAAGCATTTCCAAGCCAAAGAGGGCAGTGATTCTCATGTCATAATACCATGACACTGCAACAGGGACTGACAGCTGGGCTAGATCCCGTAACACCATCATCAGATGCCCTCACTGTCTCATATCCTCCCATAGGTGTGAACAACTTCATCCAGCAGCACATGGCATAATGGGAGCATGAAAGCTGCATTTGAACATCTTTCTGAGAAGAGTTAAAGAGCACATGCAAAAAGTTTTATATTTTGGCCAAAGCTTCATCAGTTTAAGATCCTTCTTGCTCACTTTATGATTCAACTGAGCTGAATTAACCTTCAGTCAAACCAAGTCATAGAGCTTTGTATTTACAAGGGATGTAGAATATACACTCACACACATACACATATGCACAGAGTGACAGTGACACAGCTGAAACAATAATCTAATTTTCCTTATTTTAAAAGTAATTTATTTTGCATTAAGTTTAATTTTACCCTTGTCATAAATGGGAACAAATTCAGTTTAAGCCAAAAGGTATCCATTTAGTGACTTTGGTCACTAAATTTATCCCCATAGCTTCCTTGTTTATAGTCTTAAGTTGGGGTAGCTCAGTTTTCCTTTGAGAACAAAATAGTAGTCAAGTAGAGAATGAATTCTGAGGCACTTGAGAGGGAAATAACTAAAACTAGCTACTAAAAATACAGAACAGGAAATGCAGCACAGATGAGTGAGGTACTTTGCATTCAAAGCAGAGATGAAAGTATTGTGAATTTAAATTAGTATAATGACCTACAGAAACTACAGCAAGGTCTCTGGAATTATTCAGCCCTGGCAACCAGAAGGTGTTCAGATTTTGTTTTATTTAGAGTTCAAGTTAAGCACAAGCATTGCTAGCAGTTATTTCACCCTTCACATGCAGGAAGTGTTGCAGAGAACTTTGTTTTTCTAGTCAGTGTCGGTTCCAGTGTTCCACATTGTGGTGTTGGTAAATAGCATTGCTCTGGTTTTCCTCTTTTTTTTTCTTTTTTCCTCTTTTTGTTTTCCGTCTCTTTCCTCTTTCCTAGGATCATAGAATCAGTCATAGAACAGCCTAGGTTTAAAGGGAGCCCTGCAGATCATCTGGTCCAGACTTTCATGGGAAAGGAAGCCTAGATGGGATTAACCAGCACCCTGTCCAATCACATCTTGAAAAATTCCAGTGATCAGGACTGCAACACATCCCTGGTTAAATGATTGTTCTTATTGTAAAAGATTTCTTTCTTATGTCCAGTGCAACTTGTACTTGTTGCCCCTTGACTTTCCCATGTCCTCCTTCGGAAGAGATATCTTCCATCCTTTTTGTAGCTGCACTTTAATTACTGTATTTAAATACTGGAATATTATGATGAGGTTCTGAGTGACCCTTCTTCATGGAGAAAAGACCTAACTCATTCAATCTTTCCTCATAGGACAGGTTCTTCAGCCCTTTGATCATCTTCATGGCCCTCCTATGGATCCTCTCCAGTCTGTACATATCTTACTTGAATTGTGGGGACCAGAACAGGACACAGTGCTCCAGGTGCACTCCTTTTTCTTCTTTCCTCTTTCCTTCATTTTATTATTGAAGTTTAGAGGCCTGCTTAATTCCCATTCTTTAGTTTTACCTTCTGGTGCTTTTCTTAGTGTCTTCCCCTCTCCTCCTCCGAAAAAAAGAGAGTGAAAATTTGAACTTTCAGACATCTGAAGGTGGATAACAAGAGGGACCATCCATTCTCAATTTCAGTAGTAGGTTGATAACTTGTTAAAAGCCTTGCTTTTTTATATTGAGAGTTGTGAGTCTCTGGAGCCTAGTTCACAAAGTTTAAATGGATAAATTGGGCAACACTGGGAATCAAGCTTCTGAAATATTTCAGAGTGTAAGTCTTAATTTCTTAAGGTCTACCTTTGAAAAGATAAGTTAGATATTTATTTCAAAATAAAGCAAAATTAGTCAGACTGTTCTGATAAAATAATTATATTTGCTTTCTTTTAAGCCTTAAAAATTGCAAATACATTTTGCTTTAAAACAAAAAAGACTTCTTGGCCCGGAAAAAGTTTAGGACTTAGGTTTGCTTCTTCCCCAAGAACATTGTGTCTCTAGATAACCAGGCTGTAATTAGCAGCATTAAGGGTACAGTACCCGAATCAGTACATAAGAGCTGTTTGGAAATGGCATCTACACTATTTGTACATGTGATTAAGTTCTAAATTAGTTGTAATCTCTCGGGGAAAAAAAATATTTAAATGTCACTGTGGACAGTTCAATGAAGACATCTGTTTAGTGCACACCTGTGGCCAAAGAGAAAATGTTATGTGCCTTTTATTTCAGTAGAAGCTTTACACAAGAGAAGATGACAGGAGCAGGCTCAGGGTGCTGAATGTCTGCTTGAGATGTGTTGTATTTTGCCCTGATAAGAGAGAGAATATGAGACTAGGTGACCCATTGTTTTGTCCCAGTGTGACAATTTCTATGCTCCTTTAATGAAGGGAACAAAATCATATGTGCAAGAAAGAACAAAGAAATCTGGAGATAACAGCCAATTAGTGGATCAAAGGCTAATTAGGTAAGTTCTAAAATAAAGTTTTGAAGGTGATACAGGCATCTAAGCAGGGAATTGTCAGAGAAGAGGATAATTATGCTCTCTATACAGCTCAGGAAAGGACAACCAAAGAGCTCAGCGGTGCTTGAAATGGTAAGGAAAAGAAATACATTTAAATAAACAGACAAAAAAAATAGTTCCTTAAATGAGTAATCCTGGAAGTCAAGGATGGAATTTGGACCAAATTAATGATGTGACTGATAAATTCTGTTTTAAAATAATTCATGTTCTTGTTGTTTATTTCTTATATTTGAGAATAATCAACAAACAGTAGCACGTGAGCTATTTAATAAATATAAATACATAGAGGTAGATATGCATGCACAAATATGCATGCACACTCACATACACACCTTGCCTATACTTATTCTGAAGTATATTATTTGAGACTGAAGGCATAAGGCTTAGTTTGCTCCTTAATTAATAGCTAAATGATGGTATAGCATTTAGAGAGATGCTCCACTCAAACAGGAAGGTTACTTGCAGATTGATTTAATCAATTTTTACAGAATCTTACTAGTTTAATGACAATTTGTCTACTGGATGGTATGAATTTTGAAAGAAATGAAAGGAAGAAGGATGATTATGCTGTGTGCAACTGCAAGCATTAAACATCCAGGCAGGTATGAATGATGTTAGAGACAAGTAGTGCCCAAATCAATAATGAATCTGCAGAAAGGTGTCCTGTATGTATGCATCGCCTTTCTTCATCTGCATAAGTACACCTCTCCCAGCAAACACTGCCGTGCTTCCTCAGTGAGACCCAGTCCCTGCCCCATGCCTCAGTTAGCCCTTCTCCCATTCCCTGGAGTCTGGCTGCTCAAAGGCAGCAGTCTTCCATTTGGATCTTGCTGCAAACATCTTAGGGCTTGTGAGGCTGCACTGTGTGCCACAGCGGGGACCAGACCCACCTGAAAACCCGTCTTTTCTGAGTTTTCTGTAGGATTACTTTTCAGAGTAGCTCTGTGGTCATACATTCACGTCAGCTATGATACCAGCACAAAGGAAATGACAGGAATTGACCACCAAATCAGGGCTGTTGCTTTCTGCTCGTGTATGAATCGACTTAGGCAAATCATGAAATGTCACCTTTATGTGTTCTTCCTTCTTTAGTCTCCCAAATTTACCAACTAGTTTCTTTTGCATATTCTGATTCCTTTTCCCTACATGCAGCCAGTATTTGGCTTTTATATGGTAATTCCTTTTATAAGAAGCAAATAATGGAATATATAATATTTATGAGTTATTATAGTCTGGCTCCAAAAGTCACCATGTGAATTAATATCCTCCTTGGCTCAATGCTACAGCATAAACTACCAATCAGTCTAGATGCTAACATACATCAGCTTTCCATCAAAGCAATAACCAGAGATAACAAACAAGCTAAACTACATTTAAGCATGCTGAATGTTTCTCTCACTGGGTAATATCCTTTAAAAACTTTAGGCTTTCCAAAGCTTTGCAAAATTGGATTTGTGAATTTTATCTTTGCTGATGTGTTTTGTGATTCATACCTGTAATAAGTTCATTCCTTATTAAAGAGTGTGCGGAATCACTCTTCTTTCTAGGCAAGGGAAAGACTTACTAATGTGGTCCTGGGATCAGCAAGGACAAACAGTGCTTTCAAAACATGTCCCCCTGCACCTTGCCTGAAGGTCCTCGTGACTTTCAAAAAGAGCTGCTAAATTATACTATATAGATGGGTTGTTCCTAAATGGAGGGGTTTTTTCACTTTCAAACATAAGAAAATATTCAGCATTAGGGAAAATGTGCGGTCTGAACCCTGTGCTTGCAAACTTCACATGCTCAGAAATATATCTATTGCCAAAACTATGTTTATTTTTATTTAAAATACCAATCTTCTGTCACAAAGGTTAGCCTTCATCTCACCTAAGTGCAATAATCTAGAAGTCAGGCATTTAGTGGGTTATGCTAGTTATCTGTGCTTGCTGCCTCAGTGATCAGAGTGAGATGGCACCTCCAAAAGCAATTTGGTTAAACCTAATAGTCATCGAACAAACAGAACTGGAAAGAGTTGTCCTCTGGGACTGTGTGTCTCATAGGGGGCTTAAATTAATTGAGTTGAAGCACACTGCTCCCAGTTAACTATCTTTTAATGTAAAATGTTCAACTGCCAATTGGAAATAGTAAAAATAGCGTTTATTTGGAAAACAGAGAGGAAAATTGTTCTTTTGACAATTGATTAAATAGATATAGGACAATACCAAAAATGCTGTTTCTTTTTATGCTTTTACAACAACCTGTATGCATTTGTTGTACATTTATGTTGCTTGTTAGTTTTTGCAGACTGCTATGTGGGTTCCTTAGAGGGACTCTGTATTCTTTTAAGGAAGACAAATGATACATATTATCTAATTAACTAACATCTCTGTGTTTGGGGTCTTTTTTTTCCTAAAATATCCTCTAAGCTGATGTCTGGAAAGCAAATACATGCTACCAGCAGCTGCAAATGGATGGCACTTTGCATTGGTTAAAATTTGTGCAGGGATTTCTTTTTAAATTCCAGAGCTCTAGTTTGCAATTCATATATACCAGTTAGACAACAATCATCATGTCTGTGCTTCTATTTGTCCATTACATCTTTCATTATATTTTGCATAGTTTCTCTGTTTTGGGGTTACTTTGTTGAACTCTAGATCTTTAAAAGTGCAGTTTAGAAACATCTTATATTCTGAATGTCATACTAATGCAGGAATTCTTTTAATAAATTTTTATCCTGCAAATTACGCATGGACATAGCAAGTACATATTCAGATGTATATTCAGATGACATATTCCAGTGTATATGAGTAAAGTCATTTGTGTAAGATAAAGCCTAAAGGTGTTTAATGCTTTGCATTCTTATATGCTGACATACCCCCTAACATCAAGCTTTTTAATGTATAGTATAATTCTTCCTGTTCAGATGGTTTTAGCCTCATTCAATAATACTACAAATTATTTTCTCACTCCTGTCAGAATGACAAGAGATACACTGAAAGTATTTTCGGTTTTACAAGGTCCTGGACAGTGCAAAAACTTCTGAAAGTGAATTTGTGCTTTTGAAGGTTGACAGCACAGTGTGCAGTGGGTATGTGTCAGAAAAGATGCCATTATCCTGTGAAGTAGGTTAAATGTATTTTCTCATCATAAGAAAAAGCAATACATGGAATTCTTAATGTGTTACTCAATTCCTGTGGTTTTATGGAGCATTGCAACTGTTTCAATGTAGTACTTTTTAATTTTAAAATATTATTTTCTTCTTTACAAATACACCATTGACAGCCTTTCATCTGTTACCCTCGTTTCTGGACCAGCCACAGTTGTGTTCAGTTTTGGGCCCCTCACTACAAGAAAGACATTAAGATGCTGGAGCATGTCTGGAGAAGGGCAATGAAGGTGGTGAAGAGGCTGGAAAACAAGCCTTTGAGAGGCAACTGAGGGAGCTGGGGTTGTTTAGCCTAGAAAAAAGGAGGTTGAGGGGAGACCTTATCACTCTCTACAACTGACTGAAAGGAGGTCGTAGCGAGGTGGGTATTGTTTTTTCTCCCAAGTGACGGGTGATATGATGAGCAGAAATGGCTTCAAGTTGCACCAGGGGAGGTTCAGGTTAGACATCATGAAATATTTCTTTACTGAAAGGGTTATCAGGCACTGGAACAGGCTGCACAGGGAGGTGCTTGAGGCACAATTCTTGAAGGTTTTTAAAAGATGGGTAGATGATGTGCTGAGGGATGTGGTTTAGTAGTGGACAGGTATGGTTGGACACAATGATGTCAAAGGTCTTTTTCAACCAAGGGATTCTATGATTCTATGAATTACAACTTCTTTTTACGGAACAATTATAGCTATTATTTAGATGCTTTCATCTTTAAAAGTTGTTTCTTATTTTCTTAACTGAATGTTTAAACCTCCTTCCTTTATGTGAGTTATTTGAGAAAAAAAAAAAAGTGTCAACTCTTTTTTTTTAAAAGCAGAGTTCTTTTCTACAATTCTGTTTTAAGCAGCTTCTCCAGAAAAAAGACCAGAAACACAAATTCTGAAATCACACTCATCATTTAAGAAGCTGTGGAAATATGGAAAACCTGAAGAATAAATGACATTTCTTCTCTTTTGATCATTGGATACAAATTAAAATTTTTGAGATATTGTGTAATACTATGCTAACTTTATGTAGCAAAAAATAACTGTAAAATTAGTTAAAGGGGTCATGATTTTCCTTGGTCTTCTACTTTAAAGGAAAAACAAAGTTGAGCTCCAAAATATAATTAATTTTTATCAGTTTTTATTTTGAGATAAGACCATAAAGCCTGTTGTAAAGCACCATTGACAGAGGGAAAAAAAGAAAGAAAAAAAAAACAGTAAAAAGACAATAAATTGTTTTATTCAGACAGAAGACTATTCAGCCGAAAGAGAGGATTACAAGGCAGGTTTGAATCTTTTTCTTGGAGAAAAATCAATGAGGTCAGTACTGGGTAACATAAAGGCTAATGATCTGTATGAGAAAGTAGTCAATGAGTTGGTTGTTTATTAATAGCCGTGCTGTAGGCTGCTTTACTTAATTACGTGACTGGGCAATTAAAAGCAAAGCTACACGGATGCAGACACCTCTGTCCCTGAGTAGCATGATGACTATGAAATTCTACTAAGCTGAGTTAAATGCTCGTTGGTGAAAATAACAGAAATAACTAATTTTTTAAATTATTTTTAATCTGTAAGATAAGAAGTCATGAGAGGAAGATAGAGAAAATGGCTTTTCTAAAAAAAAATGTTTTCTTGTGAGTTTTCTGTTTAACATTATTTGTGCTGTTTATGACAGTTTACCTAAAAAAAAAACACAGAGGATCCTTTCAAATAAGAAAATAAAAAGAAAAACGCAAGCAGAAAGTGATAAAGTCATAGTGATGACATTGTGAACCGAATATTACTCTCTTGCGTAATTATCTCTTATGTCTGTCTTTGATCCTTTGACTTTAAGGCAATTGTTGCTGTGAGTGAAACAGTTGTCTCACAAAGGGGCATATAAAATAAATAGATTCACCTGGAATGTCCTAGTCTAATGAGGATTTATTATATAGCCAAAGAAACCATAAGAAACAAACCAAAACCCAACTAAATATAAAAAGCCTTCACATAATAAAAGCAGTGAGAGCTATGGAAAATGAGGGAAGGGGAAAAGCAAATCTTATAATATTGAGTGTGAGGTGGGGTTGTTACACTACTGAAAGATCAAAAGAACCCTTCAGTAAACTTGGCTGGGAACATCAGGGCACACTGAGAGCTGCAGAAGGAGACATGATGACAGTTTACCCCAGACTGTCCTCAGATCCCATACTCATTGATATAAGCCGGTTTGATTTCTATGAAATCAAGCATTTATGCATGACCCACGTGACCACACTTGTTTCCATGGCAGAAAAGAAGAATCAAGTTGAATAAAGAGCACATGACTTGTTTTACATATAATAATTCTGACTTGGTATCCATTACTTCTCTAGTTAAAGAAGAGAAAACAGAGTCCTAATAAAATCTTAAGCTTCAGGGAAATAATCCATCACCTACAGAGGTCAGGAAGGCATTTTGTCTCCCCTATGAAGAATATTGCCTTGGGTGCACTAGGCATATTTTGTCTTGCTCAAGAGCATGAAGTGTTTGATTATTGCCAGTGGCAGGCAGAACACTGTGACAGACCAGTTGTCTGATCCAGTCTGACAAATACTGTGTTTCTAGGTTTAATTTATTCAGGTTTAAAGTTTTCTTATGAAGTTGATAGAGACATAGCAACTAGCGACACGGAATTATTTAGCTTGTCTTGGAGAAACAGTTATAGTTTCAGAACAAACAGCCTCCAAATACAGTAAATTACTCCTGATGGAACGAGCAATCTGAGAAAAGGAGGAAGAAAAAGGGAGTTTAATTTCTAATGCCACAGGGAGGTCTTGACTGTTCAAAACCTGTAAATCTTAGAGGAGTTCTGCTTTGAAGTGATAGCTAATAGCACTGGGCAAGAAATAAGCCTGATTAACATTTTGTTAGTAACTTTGAGCACAAAAGATGTACTTACAGCAATAGCCAAGACTTATCAGCTTCAACCAAACTTTACATTTGTTGAAGGAAAAAAAAAGCAAATTGAAGCTATTAAAATTATGCTAAATAAATTAGGATAGTTATTTTTTTAGTTTCTTATCACTTTCTCTTTTAAAAAAATATGTTTGGATATCTCCAGTTCTAACTAAGGAGAGCAGATTAACATTGGTTTAAATGGGTTATGACACATTTTTATACATGCTGTTCACCAGTTAATAGTATTTCGTATCACTAAATCTCTGCTGTACATTAAGAGAACAAATCAATTAGCAATATATACAATAAATAGACTCGGATAGATGTATTAAGTTTATTGCAGACTGTTTACATCTATAACCTTTAGGCCTTATTCCACAGATTTGAGTTGAATTCCTTTCAATGCATGAGGTAGTAGTTATGATTATTTTGCCCTACAGAATAATTCAATGTAAAGCTTGGATGGGCCACACATTTTTTTTTTTTTTCCTTTGGATTCCTTTTGGTACCACTACAGTGAGTAATTAGATTTGGGAAGGGAAAGAGATTTTCTTGTTGCTGTTGATTTGGCTTTTGGTTTTTGTATCTTTTTTAATGAAAGTATTTCAGAACAATTGCTCTTCTGCTTGTTTTTTTTTTTTTGTATGTGTGTTTTCTTTGGTGTTGAATATCTGTTAGCTTAATTTTGTGTGGAACACAGGAGACAATAAGGGAAAGCTCACAATAATGAAGAGAGACAATATTTGCCCATGCAGACAGAACAGAATAATCCCTTCAGAACTTATAATCAGTATATCTAAAAGTCATAATCTTTTTGTGAGCAAACCACTTGGCTGTAGACATGGATTTTCAGACACTTGGGAAAAATGAGGGGCACTGAGCCAAACTTTAGTCTAAGAATATATTGTACACTTCTGTAGACAGAGTGGGTTGAGAAATAGATGGAAAGGAATGTAAGAACTGCAGAAGCAAATGGATACTAAGGTATTCATCACTATGAGATTTTCTTTCTGGGTATTCTTTTTTCCTTACTGTTTTACACTTTCTCTGGTAGTTTTGTTGCCACATTGGGTTTGCTCTCAGTTGTTTTCAGTAGGCTGAACCTGACTAGCTGGGTCCCCCCAGGGTCCCCAGTTCCCTGGCTGCCTGTGGACCATTCATTTCTGTCTGGAGTGGGCTTCTGAAGGATGAGTGGAAGGAGCAAGCCTGTTGTTGAACTCATTAACAAGGAGCTGCGTACTGATAATAATGGATATGTATTCCTCTTTGATGTGAATTTCATTAAGTTTTATATTTTATTTTCAGCTTTACGTATATGTTTTAGCTTATGAACTCCTCCAGGAATTTTTTCCTAAGACTTGTGGCTCAGGTGTGCAAAATGCTGACTGTGTTTAAGTCTTCCATACCCCAGAGACAGGTTTGTTTAACCTAATCCTCCTGTGCTCAAACATGAACTTTCCTAGCCAGATGTTCAAATCATTGGCTTGAAACATTTAAAGGACCTTAGAAACTTCCCGCCCCCCAAGTATTAATATTCCTTTTATTCAAAATTAGTGCCAGGTGGTTTGTAAAAATACTGACTCCTTCTCTTTCAAGTCATTAATTATTCAAGTTTCATCCATTTACTTTTTATTTCAGTCTAGAGGAGTTTTGATTCCTTAGTGAGGAAAGGGACCACAGAAAAACAGAGCTTGTATAAACTTACTTTTTTGTACACAGTATTACAATCTGTTCAGAGAAATGAGTGCAACTGTGCAACCTTATTCCTCCTAAAAGAACTCAGAAAACATGCAGAGAGTTAACTGCTGAAATTTAACTTTTTGAGATTCAGTGTTTTTCTGCTCTGAAGATATGCTTTGCAGAAAACACATATCTGGCAATATAATCAATAGCTTGCATGTGTACAGTGTATGTATGGCGCCCTAGGGCCAGTGAAAGTTTGGTATGAGTCCCATAAGGATGCTTTTAAACAAACTTTCCAACTGGTCTCTAGCCTCATACAGCATCACTTTTGCTTTTATATTAAGAGTTACCAGTATCAATATGAATTTGCTCTGCTTTCATATATCCTTATTTAAAAGATCAATATAGAGGTGGGAAACCAATAAAACTGAGTCATTTTGACTTGGTCATGCACTAGAAGATTATACCTCCAGACATAGGCAAAAGACTGTTTTCTCTGATCCCTAGATTTAGATTTAGCCTGTCATATTGCTGCCTTGCTGAAAATAGCACGCTCATTTGAAGAGTTTTTCACAGTACTATATGCAAGAGTGTCTGTATGCAGAATGTAAAAATTCAGAGGCTATATTTCTTAAGGGGAAATGAATCTTAAATTGTTCTAATGGATATCATCAAATCTTGTGTTCTGTATTGTGAAACAAAGCAGTAATCCTGTAATCTGCCTTGGTCTGTATCAGCTGTGCTGAGATACTTGAAGGGAATCACATTTCTCCTTCTGACATTTCTTATCTCCTGATTTTAAAAGATATTTTTCCTCAGGATGTTTTGCTTTTCACTTCCAGCTTAGTGATAGAAAGAAAGTCAAACCAGGACTGCAAACAGACAAAGCTCACTCAAAATCTTCAAGAATACTGGAAGTGTTATGTTGTAGGATACCTGTAGCCTAACTTGAGACTGAAACCTGCCTTGCATGAAATGATAGGTACTAGCTGTGCCAGGGAGAAATGAGGATACAGCCTCTACATACTTTGGCTCCTGCATTAACATTGCTTACTGAAAAGATCCTTTATCTCTACCTCTACTGTAGAAGGATGTATCAAAGACCTCAGAGCAAGCTAATTCACAGATTTCCTTCCTGGATTTCTGTACCATAGGGCATGAAAATGTATATGCATAGCAGACAAAAACATATATTCCATTTTCTATTTTCAAATATATCTATTCCATTATCCTATCCATAAAGAAAGAAACAACCTTCAAAAAAGAAAGTATGCAGATATAAGTTCAGCTTTAAACTGCAGCATTTAAATTCATACCTGTTGATATCACTCAATCAGAAATTTTCCAAATAATTTTAAATGTTCAAACACGAGGGTTGTTATATGGGGCTATTTGTAGACCGCTTGTATCATGAATGCTGGAAGTCTTTTGCACTGTCCTAACCTGCAGTTATTCTCTCCAGACATGTGCTGGGGTCAGAGTAGGGTGAAGGGAATGGCTTTTTTCTACCACTTTAGAAAACCAGGAGTTGGATTTGTATCTGAGCTTCACCTTTCAGAAAAAGGAATTGGCAGTCTTCATTAGTGACTATAGAATTTTCTTAACAGACATGGATCAGTCAGGTCAATAGGTGAGGCATATAGAACACAAATGAGAGTCAAACATCATCAGCTGCTTTTCTCCATTCTCTTGCCTTGAACAAAGAAATAGTCAACAGACAGTCTCTGCAGTGCACAGAGCTGCCAGATTCTGGGGCTATGCCCTTTTTATTAAATGAAGTATCGGAAATGTGATAGAACAGGGAATCCAGAATCACTTTAGTCTCTGTCTTGTTTTTCGATCTCAGATGTGTTAGTGTCACCTAATATGTACTTTGAATTGTTCAACCATTCTATGTATCTGCTTGGATAGTCCATCACATTCTTGGATAAGTGAATTGCAATTATTTTTCCCACATGTGAACATCAAAATATCTTTTCACATGTATTGTAAATTCACTCTAGGAATGTGACTACCCTGTAAATTGTCTGGATTGGCTCTTTGAGTAAAGGAAGGAAGAGTAAAAGCAGGTGTTAAGTCTGCATTGCACAATAAAGCCTGGAACAGCAACCTGCCAGCTGGACTCATCCAAATTATCTCAGAGTGAGAAGCAGCACAGATGTAGCTGTGCCCCACTCTGAGACAATTAACCCGTAGAAAGGAGAGCTCATTTGAGAAGAAAGCATAGTATCAATTAGCACAAAACTGCTAGTTTTGTTTCAGTGTCTCAGAGATATTTAATTTTATATATATATATAAAAAATATTGAAACGCTATTTTTTTAACTTAACCAGACACTACTTTTTTAGCTGTTCCACAAAGGCTTGAGTCAATTCTCTATTTTATTCTCCATATCATAGCTGTGATAAAAGGTTTGTTCTGTTTGCCTCCCTTAGTGTTAAAAAGATTGATCTTTTCCTTGCTTTCATTGTGCCTCAGACATTCAGTGAGCAGCAGTAAGCGGAGAGATAGAAAGAGGGTAGCCTTAAAGACATGGAGTATTTCCTTCATAGATATCTATGGGCAGCTTTGTCTTGATGACCTGGAGGGTCTAATTACACTGGAGTATAGTAATAAAATTCCGAGGACATTAATCTGATTTGAAAAATAAATAAAATTAACGAATTATCCTTAGCAGCCCTTCATACACACACAGAGAAAATACTTATCTATCTATCTAGTAATTGTAGGAGTCTCAATACTAAAAAGTCACTTCACTCTCCATCAGAAGCTAACTGATACACTGTGCAGTGGAAGTGGATTGTTGACAAATCAAATCTTTGGAAGTGAGAAGTCGATTTCAAAGAAATCTGCCAGGAAACCTTCTGTAAGGTTCACTTACATAAGGTTTACTTTTACTGCTGTCAGTAAACTGTAGCATTAGTTTTGTTAAGAACCTATTTATGAAACAATTTATTCTTATGAAAGTTTGCACAAGCTTGTATGATAGTAAATAAGTGGCGTGCATAAAGAGCAAAACAATGCAAAGATTAAATAATAATGTTACTGCTTTGTGAGTGGAGTTTCCTTCCTCAAAGGCTGCTGTTATTTGCAAGCTTTCATTTGTAAGCCTTAACCCATGTATAATGACATAAAGTATACAATAGCCAACACGATTTTCAATTTTTATTTTAGAATATTCCATTGATTAAGGGTTGGACTTGATCTTAAGACCTTTTCCAACCTAAATTATTCTATGATTTAAATTTCCTGAAGAAAATTTATCTTAATTTCTGGTTTCAAGTTTTTCCTCTTTTCATCTCTGTCTGTGTGCTCTCTAGTCCATCAGACATTTATATTTCTGTCTCAATGGTGTTTTCTACAATCTCTGCATTTTCTTTTTCTTTCTTATTGTTCATCCCAAAAGAAAATCTTTGCATTACAGCTTATTTTGGATGATCAGTTATTTCCTTTCTCTGGCTGACAGAAATCTACTGGGGGGATTCTAACTTTTGCCAGAAGTATAAAAGCCAGATCATTAACACCCTGTGAACTGTAACAGAAATCCAAGAGTTTTCTTTCTTGCTTGAAGAAGCACATAGGGAGATTCCAGAAATCTTTACAATGTTCACCCTAACCTGTATATGGTGGTCGTATTGGAAACTGTTCATTGATCCATGTATTGAATGACTTCGTCGTGTCAGTGCTGACTTTTAGGAGTCCAGTAAAGGTCATGTACTGTTCAACAGGTTATTCTGGCTGAAATTGAAAAAAAAAAGTAAAAACTTTAATTTCTTTCCTTTCAGGACAGTATTGATATGATTAGTGGCTAGATTATTGAAATTAAAATAAAATACATACAATGCCTTTAAATTACACACAAACATTTCAAAGTACGCATCAAAAACATAGATCATCTTTTGGTTTTACTATTGCAATTTACCCTCAAATAAAGCAAAACCTATGAGTAGGAGTAAAATGACTGGATCTACAAGTAGTACCATGTCTACAAAATTAGCAGAGAGCAAAGAATTTCCACTTATTTTTGAAGATTTTTGAAAATTTTCTTCTTCACCATTAAAAATTGAAATGTATTTCACTTAGGAGACAAATTTGATTCTAAAAATGCTCCTGTATTCTCAATATTTTACATACAAGGAAGACCAGTTTTCCAGCTGTTCACTTTTTTAGTCCATGAGTGCATAACAATAAATAAATACTTCAGTCACTTTTTTATTTGCCTGCTTCACCAAGCTATATTTCTTGAGATGATGTAGAAGGAAAGGTTTAGAAAATGATGTTTGTTCAGTCTTGAAAAGAGAGGGCTTTGTGGACATCCTGCTGCTGTCTAGAAATGGCCGGTGGGATATTGCAGGAGGAAGCCAAACTCTTCCTAAAGAGACTATGAACGCCAGTTGCAACACAAGAAAATATAATTAGATATAATTTTTACTTTTTTTTCCTGTAAGGGAGGCCGCGCACCAGAATGGATTGCTCAGTGGAGGCTCCATCCTTGTCAATATTCAAATAAAATAAAAATAAGAACGCTTACCTCAATTGAGTATTAATATCCTTAGTGACATAGCAGCTGTATCTTCAGTTCTCTGGGCAATACTTTGTAGCTGTCACCTATATTTTTGGCAAAGTTTGTATGAGATAGGTAAAGTAACTGGAGTTCAAAATTACCATTGTATTAGTTGAAGGGTTGCAGAACTGAGCTAACTTAGGTTTTATTTAGTGGTGCTCTGGAAATTAAGTAGTTCACCGATTACTGTATGGTGATTGTCTTCAGGACACTGTAAATAAACAAACAGAACATTGTGATGAATATCATACTTTTTATATGTTATCTCATTTAAACTTTAACTTCAGTACTTAGTTTACAGAAATGTGTCTGTAACTTGCCAGCAAAATCAGGAGTCACTGATCATGCTGAACACCTTTGCACACCAGTAACAGAAGACCTAGTGCAATACAAGGCAGATGCCATTAGTGGGATTTCTCTAGAGCTGTAGTGACAATTTCAAGAGTCTTCATACACAAAAGACAGAGTGCTAATAGCAACTCTTCTCATCACATGAAAGTGAACTGAGCGTAAGAACAGGCATTGTTTTTTCATGTCTCTACTGCCTGTTCTAAAACTGCTCCTGAAGTAACCAAGGAGCTAATTTTCCGTAATATTACTAGTACTGGTCTCAAACACTTTGCTGAAGATCTGGAGGCACCAGATCTCTACAACTACCTAAAAGGAAGAAGAGGCCAGCACCCTCATTTCTACAACTACCTAAAAGGAAGTTGTAGAGAGGAGGGTGCTGGCCTCTTCTTCCAAGTGACGGGACAGAATGAGAGGGAATGGCCTCAAGCTCTGCCAGGGGAGGTTCAGGCTGGACATTAGGAAAAATTTTTTCACAGAAAGGGTCATTGGGCACTGGAACAGGCTGTCCAGGGGGGTGGTTGAGTCACCTTCCCTGGAGGTGTTTAAGACACGGGTGGATGAGGTGCTGAGGGGCATGGTTTAGTGATTGATAGGAATGGTTGGACTCGATGATCCGATGGGTCTTTCCAACCTGGTGTTTCTATGATCTGCTTATGCTGGTATGTATAATGAAGCCTTGCAAAGCCTTCTTCCTCTTCTTCTATACCATCTATCTCATTGTGAAGTAGGAGATGCAAGCAGAAAAACATGTGATGTCACAGAGCTGCCTTGGACTTTCCATTGAATAGTCCAGAAACAGGCATCTACACTGGAGGTGTCAGAAATGAGAAGCAATGGTCTGGCACTCAAGGGAAAACTATAAATAAACAAATACTTAATCAACTCGAGAAACAGCAGTTGAATATTACTGTGTCAAGCAGCCAGTTTTGACCCATAAAGCAAATAAAAAAGGGGTTGGAGAGAGAGGGCAGAGATAGGTGAGAAGACAGTTAGAACTACAGAGGCAAACAGTAAAAACTGATACGCAGCACAAGCTCCAGAGGTCACATACATAACATGAATAAAAAATAAGCTAGAATAGGACTCAGCTTAGGTTTATATTTTACAATCCAACAAAATACAATCAGGCTGTAGAACTATTCTCTACAAATCTTCATGGCTGCCTCATATCCTTTAATCATACCTCATTTTGGAGAATGTTATATCTTACATCTAAACAAAACTAAAGTTTTTTTAATTAGCTACAATGACTTTAATTGAATGAGAACAGAAAGAACACAAAGGCTGCTGAAATGAATCGATCCAGCCAAACTTCACTGGTAAGTTGCTGCTGGTGCACTTCAATCCAGCGGCAGCCTGCAGCTAAGCAAAGGCTGCCCCTAATGACACGTTTCTGTCTCCACCTCAGAAAGCCCTGCAATACTCATCATAGCTACTGAGTAAAAAGAGCATCAAAAGAATCGATGTAAATCATTGTTATTTTTGTGTAAAGCAAGCAGAAGCAAAATGGCCCTTTGCTCTCAGCTGCACTTTGGTTGCAGTTCTGGAAGCGTGGGCTCCTGATTGGCTGTGCCCTGAACATAACCCATAAAAGGTACTCCATGAACACTTAGTCATTAAGTATCCTTTCATTTTGGTGAGACTCCTTTTCTTGAAATGTTCTTTATGCATTATACATCATCAGCACTATTTTTGTTTGGGCACATCAGGAACCATCCCACAGTGATTAAAAATCATTATTCCATTAACTTTCATGCCTAAAAATAATTAATGACTCCATGAATCATAATTAAGGTTTCCACTTCTTTTGGCAAACAGAAGGCCAGATATTCAACAGACCTTCATGTTATCTTTTTTAACTGTTCTAATGCTTCATTTTTCATCTTGCTTTCAAGCTGAGATCTCTGTGCTTTTTTTTTCCTTCATATTCTTTACTGTGCTTGGCTGTAAAGTTTAATCTTTAGATGTAGGATTGGAAAGTGTTTACTGTATTTTCCCAAATGACAAAACTGATAATTTGTCTTAATGTTGTCCTGCAATTCACCAGCAATTAGCATTTCATCAAATATGTTTGGGAACTACAGGCCTTTCAGTCTGATTTCAGTGCCAGGGGAAGTCATGGAGCAGGTCATCTTGGGTACTATCACACAGCACACACAAGACAAGCAGGTAATCAGGCCCAGTCAACATGGGTTTATAAAAGGCAGGACCTTCCAAACTAACCTGGTTTTCTATGGAAAGGTGACTTGCTTAATGGATGAGGGAAAAGCTGAAGATGTAGGGTACCTGGACTTTAGTAAAGCCTTTGACACTGTTTCTCACATTATTCTGCTTGAGAAATTGGCTTCCACTGGCCTGGACAGGCGCACCCTCTGCTGGGTGGAAAACTGGCTGGATGGCTGGATCCAAAGAGTGGTGGTAAATGGAACTAAATCCAGTTGGAGGCCAGTCACAAGTGGTGTCCCCACGGCTTAATACTGGGTCCAGTTGTATTCAATATCTTTATTGATGATCTGGATGAAGAGATTGAGCGTACCCTTAGCAAGTTCACAGAGGCCACAAAGCTGGGAGGAACTATCAATCTGATTGAGGGTAGGGAGGCTTTATAGAAGAATCTGGAAAGGCTGGATCAATGGGCTGAGAGCAACAAGATGATGTTCAACAAGACCAAGTCCAAGTCCTGCACTTGGGACGCAGCAACTCCATGCAATGCTACAGGCTTGGAGAACAGTGGCTGGAAAGCTGCCTGGAGGAGAATGACCTGGGGGTCTTGGTTGACAGCCGACTGAATATGAGCCAACTGTGTGCCCAGGAGGCCAAGAAAGCCCATGGTATCTTGGCTCGTATCAGAAATAGCATGACCAGCAGAACTAAGGAAGTGATTCTGCCCCTGTACTCAGCACTGGTTAGGCCACACCTGGAATACTGTGTTCAGTTTTGGGCCCCTCACTACAAGAAAGACATTGAGGTGCTAGAGTGTGTCCAGAGAAGGGCAATGAAGCTGGTGAAGGGGTTGGAAAACAAGTCGTACAAGGAGCAGCTGAGGGAACAGGGGTTGTTTAGCCTAGAGAAAGAGAGGCTGAGGGGAGACCTTATCTTTGTCTACAAGTGCCTGAAAGGAGGTTGTAGCAAGGGTATTGGTCTTTTCTCCCAAGTGACAGGTGATATGACAAGCAGAAATGGCTTCAAGTTGCACCAGGGGAGGTTCAGGTTATATATTAGGAAAAATTTGTTCACCGAAAGGGTTATCAGACACTGGAACGGGCCGCCCAGGGAGGTGGCTGAGTCACAATCCCTCTTTCAAAAGATATTTGAAAGATGGGTAGATAAAGTGCTGAAGGATATGCTTTAGTAGTGGGCAGGTATGGTTGTACTCAGTGACCTCAAAGGTCTTTTCGAACCAAGTGATTCTGTGATTCTGTGATTCTATTATTTGTTAGCAAAGGAATAGTTATGAAAGGATGTGGTATCATTTGTGAATGAGCCAGGTAACCAGTTGTCTTAAAGCAGTCTTCAAATATATTGAATTAAAATATTTGCAGGTATTCATACATTCATTTAAATTATGTAAATGAATCATCAATTAATAAAAAGTTAATTAATAAAAACTTTCTTGAAGTATCTTCAGGAAAATCAGCCATAGCCCAATGCAGTTTTGAAATTCAGAGGGAAAAGCATGGATATTCTATTAAAAAAAAAAGTGATGGGATATTTGTTTTTATTATAACAATTCAGGGAAAAGCATAATTAGTATTAAAATATGTCGTTACTTGATTTGCCACAAATCAGATATTCTTAGAAAAACAAACTTATATAACTTGTTGGCTTTCACACAGCTGGCCTGTTCAATGATGCTTTCCTCCTGAAACCTGGACCTTCTTCCCTCCTCAGTTTTTGCTTTGCTTACCTTCTGCTTCTTCCTTCATTTTGTAGTAGTCCTGTGAGTCCAGCCATCCCAGCCTTCTCCAAGGTCTCCAAGGTCTCACTGGTCAAAGTCAAGTGCTAATAATGGAACACCTAATATAATGGAAGCCAAGATCTGTAGCTGCATGTAAGCAGTAGTGCTGTGCTTCTGAAATGGTGGTAATAACGACAATGCCTGCAACTGAAAACTTCCATGCAGAGGAGGCATTAGGCTGTTGGCTGCTATAGATAAATTTGCAGTTGGAATTCTTGAATTTTCCAGTTGCAGTGTAGGGCTTCTTATTCCTAAAACAGTATTAGTTATAATGCATGTGTATATGTAATTTAAATTATGATTATGTAATAATTATACAAATTAATTTGCTATGATAGGATACTGGTGATACTGGCAGAGATAGGGTTTCTTCCATGCAGCATTTTTCCTTGTGAATGGTAGGAATCCCTTGTTTATCTTCTTACCTCTCTTTTCACCCAGCGTAGGAGACCAAGCCTGGCAGCATTGCAGAGGTATGACACTGCCCTCTGTTTGCTAATTGTCTATTTCATTATTGGTTTTGCTCTTTTCTTTGAATATTTGAAAGAGGCTGTTTTGAAAGTAATCCTGCCTTCCTTGATTCATTTGTCAGATATGTCCCTGTGCTAGCAAATAATACCCTCCTGGGTCACTCTTCTTTCTTAGATCTTCACATCTAAGACTTTTAGGGTTTTTTTCAAACTAACAGAAAGCACCCTGTGAAGATACTTCCTTCTGCTGAAGAAGGTGTTGCAGGTTAGCAGGAACTCCTCTGCTCTGCTATTATGAATCCTATTTCCACATTAATTCTGAAGAAGACACTGCTGAAAGAACTGTTTGTTAAACATTGGGGGTTTTTTTGTTGTTGTCTTAGTTGGTGGTGATGCAGTCTTATTTTTCTGCAGTGCTCTAAGGTATGAATACAAATTATTTGTGTTCTTTCTCCCAGATGCCCAGTGAGTCCACAGTAACAAAGTCACTTTGTCTGGTCAACCAGGAATTTACAGACCTACCTTTGTAACACCATAGTGAGATCTGTTTGTGTACTAGGTGATGTTCAAACATGTCCATAATTCTTAAACTGCAGTTGAGGTTTTTCACAGAGAGTCAACACCTCATCCATGAGTCTTGGCTCCTGAGTGGCAAAACACATAAAAGAGTTTGATTGACTTACCATCTGACAATACTTTTTACTGGCAAGCTAAATGAGTGTTTCCAAAATGCAGAAGACATCAAACCACTCCAGTGTCTGAGTGGAGGTACAGTCTGGGCACAATATGTTTTCCCAGGAAACTTGGATTTTGTTCTGTGCCCATTTATTGTTGGCATCTATTACCATTTTGCTGGAAATCTGCCACATCCTTCTTCCTGTTCTTCCCAGATTTATAAAAGATTTTTACAGAGATGTTCAGTGAAAATCTAGTGCCAAAAATGTCTGTACATTTAATGAAAGAAATTAAATTTAAGCAGAGATAAGAAACCAAAATATATTGTCACGTATGAAAGTTAGTTGTTAGCATAGACAAATATTTTGTTTATTATCTAGTGTTGCAACAGAGAGAACCTTTTTGAGCTTTAACTTAAATAAATATTAAGAGCAGCAAGTTGCAGTCTCCCTTGGGGACAGAAAAATCTTGTAAAGATCCTACCATATGTATTCCCTATAAGCTGCTATTCAGAAGGGAACAATACACTCTAAATTCTTTGGAAGATATAACAGTGCCACAAAATAGAAATGAATAGTAGGACACTGAAAGACCCCCACCACCCATATTTTCTCCCTCCTCCAGGAAAGCAGAATATTTTCTAAGTTTCATAACAGCAGCTTTCAGCAGAGATGATTTCTTGCCCAAAGGCACAGGAAGATTAACCAAGTATATCCAACTGCTCAGCCAATAACTCATCTGAAAAAGAGTCTAAAGAGCAAATTGTAAGCTTCACAAATGCAATCAGTTTATCAAGGTCAGATAAGGACAAGAGCCTGAATGGATATGATTCAGGATAAAAATTGAATAGATACTGATACTGTATGATTAGAACGAAAATGAGGCCACCTGCTGAATTACAGGGGTGAAATATCACATTCTGCAAAAATGAGCTGTTACTAGAGCATACACAGACTGAAATCTCTGATGATGATGAGAAATTAGCTTTGTAGTCAACAGATTTATTGATGATTTCCTTTTACAAATGTACAGTGGAATTACTGGTGAGATTAGGAGGAAATTCGTAACACATAAATGAGCTTTTATGAGCATTTTCTATTGTGTCAGAGAAATAACAGTAAGCCGCTGATGATGACCTCTGGTATTATCACCATTAGTGATGGGGCAAGATGTTATCTTCTGAGAGACTGACACCTGACAGGTGAAATATGGTTATCTTTTAAGCTATTGAGGGCAACATTTTAATGGAAAAATGCTGCATAAATAAAGGCAGCACACCGAATTGCTGTACTATCAAGGGTGTGTAAAACCAGAGAAGAACTGGCCTGTTCTCCAGATAATGTGAGGGAAGAAAGAGTCAGAGGGGAGTGATTTATCCCATGATGAAACCTGAGAAGAAAGAACATGTCATGGTAAATGTGCCATTCAGCAATAGCAGGAAACAACAAACAGGACCAGCCAAGTTAAAAATATTTCTGATCTTTGCAAATCTTATCATTAGAAATGAACTGCTTCATTTTTGTGTCACTTTTTAATTTGCAACTCACAAGAATGGGTGGCCTGTTATTTCCTAAATAAAAGCACCTGTACTTAGATACTATTTTTGCTATAGCATTGATTGTCCCTCAGTATAGTTGTGAATGAGCACTTAGGCTTCAATCCACTATTGTGCTCTGCTCATATATGTGAGTCACTGGAGGTCAAATTGCACATTTCTTACCATCACACAAAAAAAAATTTAATATCCCTAGGAATCTTCTCCTCTGAGATTTTAGTCTTTCTGAACATGTTGGTGGATTGTAGAAATGCATGAAAGAATGTGACTGAGTCAACATTGTCTTTCTTCCACCCTGCTGCCTGGATAGATAATCACCTGTATCCCCCAGTGTTTCATGTTTTGGTGGGAAAACACAGCTGAAGTCACCATCATATGACAGCATAAAGGTCTCTTCTCCAGAGATGTGAGAATTTGACACCTTTGAGATTACTGTGAAAAAAACTTGTCTTCAGCCTATTGTTTTGGTTGAAGCTTACAGGGTTTTAGAAAGTAGAGATGAGGTAACTGTTAGCCAGTATCTCTTACTGTTTCACATTAGGAACGCCCATTCATATATGGACAAAAAATTATCATCTTGAGATTGTTTCAAAATAATGTTCATACTACTTAATCTTGCAAGCCAGCAGTCACTTTATATACCTATGTAAGTATATAGACACTGAGTATGATCAACACCTCTTTCTTTTATTGCTTACGTACTAGGTTTCCCTGATTTTCCAGAAGAATTGGTATCGATCCTATGGTTAAGTTTTCAGTTATAAGTTTCAGCTTTACATATGATTTACTCTGTCTCTTAAAAGAAACTCGCTACATGAAACAATTTTTGAATGCTTTTGTGCCAGAAAGGTTAGTGTGTTCTTACACGTTGTAAATATGGTGTACTGAGACTGAGATTGGTCAGAGATTAGTTTGACAAGAGGTTGTAGAAATCAAGAGGCATAGAAAGAAAGTATTTCCTTTCCTCTTTCATTCGGTTCACATGCTTGGTTTCCTTTCCCCACCAGTAAACCTGGGCCATTACAATGCTTTAGAAAGTATTCCTGTTTCCATTTATATATGTATAAGCTACAGAAAATTTGTTAATTCTTCATTCACAGTCTTATAAATACAACGTAAAACTATGTGAAATAAGTTTTATTCTATTCTTCTTACATGAGAAAAATGATAGCTTGTGAATGTGTAGATGACTAGTCCATTGCAGTTCTTGGCAATGGTTCTTACAGCTACTCTCTCCAGAAATAATTCTACAGTATCCTTTGTAGGATATTTATACATAAAATTGCCACTCAAGCAAATAAACAGTTAAAGAAATACATAGAGCATTTGTTTGTGTGAAGCTTCGTTCCCATTATTCTGCTAATGGATAAAATACTACTCATTGCCACATGTGAAGAGAATACACTGAATATGAGCAATGGAACAAGCTTAGGGTTTGCCTATTTAGTTTTTACCTATTTAATTTTATAGTTAGGCTTCAAATGGCTTTGTGTGTTTAGTGTACTCAAACACTTTCACAACTTTCACTTTGTCTTTAAAAAGCTTTAAAGTATAAGAAATATCCATCAATGGGTTTACTGTTAATAAAACATAACAAGGACTGGAGTGCATAACAAGTATATTTGTAAACACCAAAAACAAAGTCTCAAACTTGGAACATACTAGTGTAGGAAAAAAATAAATTAAATTGAGCTGAAGTAGAATGAAATATCTGAACTCTGAGTGAAGAGAAACAGTGAAAAATCAAATGTCATCTTTTAAAAGTGGTTTGGGGTATTTTTTTCACGGAAGTCCTGAAATAGGTCTCCAAATTATTTTTTGTATCAGACAAATGTGGAATGTGGAGGCATCTAAAATTTACTTTAGGAGAATTATAGGAAAAATAATCCTATATGAGTTTTAACATCACAGAATTGAGATTTTCTGGATCTTTAACAAAAGACAGCCATAACAAGAAATAAATTCTTAGTTTTAAAGACTACATATTTCTGTCAGAGGTTTGCAGGTATATCTCAGATACATTTTAGTAGCCTTTACACTTGGAAATACTGGTGCTCTGAAAACTTTGTCAGAAGCAAGGTTGTTTAAAATGCTTAATAACATAAAAATATATCAATGAGTAGTTGCATCATTGTAACTTGCCACTGCTGTTGAAGTTTTATAGATTGAAATGATTCACCTTCTAAATAAATTTGACAATGTTTGGAAAAATAGGACGGCAATGTTTTCTTGTTTATCAGAATCAAGTAGTTTCAACCATATATGGAAACTACAGTATGCAGAAGTAAATTATTTTTTTATTTAATTTAGTTTTGAAAATTCTAGATTGACTAAACCCAGCAAAGAGAAAGGTTTGTCTGGATGAAAATCTGGTTTTATAAGCAAAGTAATAAGAATGTATTATTATGAAACAAATAAAAATCATTAGAATAGAAAGATACTACTTAAAAAATTCCTCTACTTTATAGAAATCTTTGAATGGCTTCTCATTCGTTTGAACCAACCTTTCAGCAGAACCAGGAGTAGGAACACTGAAGCTCAGCCCTTCCTTTGTAACAGGGGCAATGGTTGGCCTTTTCTTTCTCCTTTGGGTACAAGTGCATATTGTGTACCAGGCAGAGATAAAAGCAGGACAGATATGACAGTTTCAGTTAAGAACAGAAGGCGATGCTTTGCACAGTGGGCTGTTGCTGATGTGATGGTAATCAGATGTCAGACTTGTGCTGTGCTAGTAAAATCTTTTCAGTCCAGTACAAAAATGTTATATAATGAGAAAATAATGTATGAAAAAGATTCTAAGTGCATGTGGAATTTACAGGCACTGTAACAACTACGGATCAGTGTGCTGTGCACAGCAAGAGTACTGTGGGTGCACAAAACAGATCAAATCAGCACATCCAAAGCAGATTTGGGTGAATCTTGTAGTATTAGGTCATCAGATAGTCTTTCTAAATAAAAGATAAGATTAATATTAACTTAAGTGTTTCTTCTGAATTCTAGCGTTATTGTTGTTCTTGTTATTATTATTATTATTATTAGTTTAAAAATAGTTTCTATAGAGATGGACCAAAGATATAGAAACAAATAATGTAACTATTAAGACCTAAGCTTAAACTGGTGAAAAAAATAATATTTCCGATATTGCAAAGAAATGAAGCCCTGTATCCTCTTCCCATAGATAGTGTAGTCAAAGCCAGATCATGGAAGAACATAGAAGAGGAGAGAACAGTGTCCTGAAGCCAGATTTACACTGACCTGTTCTTTCTGATATGATTCCTGCCTTAATTTGTGCATATAATTGCTCTGTGTCTTTGTTCCCCTGCAAGTCAACTGAAGCTCCTTCCAAATTTGATTCATCATCTCTTAAGGTAGATCAAATCAATTAGCTAGAAAGAAAGCCTCAGGTAACCCACTCACACTTAAATGCCTAATCTCTGAGCAGCTGAACCTCACTTTATGCTGCCAGTTAAGACCATGGAGAGCTTTGCAAATGCCATGCTGAGGTATTTGCCAATTCTTTCCTGTAATCTGCAATCTCAGTCTAATGAAACAGCTCTCATAAGATGTTTTTGCAGAGCTTAATTATGTTGTAAGAACCTTCTTTTATCATCCCCTCACTTTCAATACCTCTCTCTTTTTCTTCTTCTTCTTAAAAATTTTTCAATCTCTGCTCCCAGGCCTCTGTTCTTTTCTGATTCTCTGCTTCTTTATTTCCCTTCCAACACTCTACTTTTTAGCTGAAGGCTCTCTAGAGTCTGTCCTGATCCATTCCCTCCTTCTGCTATGCCACATCTTGGGGTAATTTCATCTAAGAGCAATCTAATTTACTGGTTTTCCTACTGGGAAAGTATGCAATTTACTATCAATACCAATCCTGTTTCCTTCCTTTCAAGCTAAAACCTTGTTTTTCTGATACCTTCAGGTTACTTGTTCTTAATTTTCCCTGCAAAATATTTCTGTTACCTTTCTTTGTAGCATTTGATCGGCAGCACCATCTTTCCTGTCATTAGGTCTTGTATGAACTGCAGATAATAGTCTCCATTTGTAATTTCCTTCAGATTATATCTAAGTATGTAGATTAATTGTACATTTTAGCAAACGAACACCTTTTCCACGCATTGACGTGCTCTTAGCCAGGCTCCCAGCATCACATGCTGGTTGACAGTGGATTCATTATTTTATTCTATACAGAGCAGCTGTATTGTGTTATATTAGTAACTTCAAACTTATAGTAAATTTTGTTGTGCATTAAAATATAGTGCAGCAAGAATGCCTTCAGTCAAGAAAAGCGTTCTTTTTGAATTACCAGTCTTCAATAACTGAATTCAGTAACCATACTTATTAAATAACAACTTTAGAAAAGAAAGCATAAAACCAATAGTCCATATAGATGAGAAATATGTTTCTCAAGATTTGAATTGCTCAGATGTGAAAATCAGTGCAAGCTACACAATCAGTCTTATAGTGTGCTCATAAAGGAATTTTCATAACAATATGGTCCTACCAATTTCATGGTAGCACTGGCTAATTTAAAATCATTTGTAGGAGTAGAAGATATAAATAAAAAAATTTTTAATTTTGTGATGCATAGAGAAGGGCTGCACAACTGAAACTGTTTTATAGGGATAGGCTATTCTATTATATTAAAAAGAGGGGTTTTTTCGCTCCTAAAAGTTTAAACAGTGTCCAACTTTTCAAATACGAAGTTTTGCCACACAGGCCTGTGGGACTTAGATACCCACATCACAATTTGGTCATTTCTTGAAATGGACAAACTGTTTTAATCTACATCTGATTTATGAGCATAATTCAACTTTCAAATATTTTTTTCTAATTTGAAACATGAAGATTCCTTCGCAAGACGTCTCTTTGCTGTATTAGCTTTTTATTAGAATCCCTTCTTTCCAGCTACTGTTTTTTCACAGGAATTAATACCCATGAAAAGCCACTTTACATTGGAGTCAAGTTGTCAAACAAGAGAATTCAGATGGCCTTGAAGGCAAAACAAGCTAATTTGTTTATTATACAAACTGCCTATGAACAATAAGTCTGGCAGATGCAACTTAAAAATCTAATAGGCAATGAAAGCAGGCGGTTCTCCAAACCTAACAAAAACAAAAAGAAGCTGATTTAGTCATGCTCTAAATAAACTCTTAAAAACTATTTCAAGCTTTTGTTTTAATAAGTATCATTTATGCACTATATTTATGTGATAGGCTTGTTTATTAAAGTCATAAGTACATAAGTCTCACAGTCAGAATATTGTAATGACTACTAGACTGTATTAGAAAGAGAGGTGTTAATGAAACAGCTTTTGCTATCTCCTTACTGCACTGTGTGGTAACTGGAACTAAATTCTCTGCTATAGTCATTTTGCTCACCCGTTGGAATAATTCCTTTGCACATACCCTGTCGGATATCTGAGGAATCCTTAAAAAACATGTGCATCCTCTAGGGAAAAGGTATCCATTTAAAATACGTGTGCTAAAAATTAAAGATCCTCATTGGTAGTTTATGTCAAATGCATGATTTTAGATTACCATTTTCTAGCATATATTTGCAAGCATTTAAATAAGGTGTAACAGAAAAAAAAACAACAAGACTAACCCTATAGCTCCGGAAACAAGAGTGGGATTGGACAGACAAAGAGATGGTTTTAGAGCATGTTCTAACCTGTCACAGTGCGACAAGCTTCAGCTCGATCACTTCACTCAGTGTGAGCGGGCACATGTTCAAATATGGACATTTTCTTACCCTTGGTCAGTTTTTAGCTAATAACAGCACTGTTCTTCAACTTCCACCCTATTCGCCAGACCTGGCTCTCTCTTCCCAAAGATCAAGTTGATAGTCAAATGAACCCACATTTTGTTGACAGAAGATGTGAAAGCAAAAATGACAGAGATACTCAACATCCTTTTAGAAAATGATCTGTGGAATTGCTTTGAACATTGGCAGCATTGTATGCAGCTGTGTATCAGCTCAGAAAGGAACTATCTTGAAGGTGATTATAGTTGATTTTCTTAATTTGTTAAATAAAAAATAATTAGAAGCACAGTCTCGGGTGTTTTTGTTGGACCGCGTAGTTACTAATCCATCAAAATATTCCTCATAAGCAAGCAACAAAATTCAAGGCAACAGCATGTTCCATAAAGGCTCCCTTCTTGCAGACACCCTATTCCAGTGTGCCTGTTTCCTTCCTGCCTCTCCCAGCTCCGTGCCCTACCTCCCCAGCTGCAGGCTGGTCCACCAAAGATACTATTCCTGGGAGAAGTCCTTCTCAGGGAGTTGGGAAGATAGCTGGAGCTACTGGTCTTGTTGAAGATCAATCCCTAGACCTCTTTTATTTCACAGAATAAGGAACTCAGGTGACAGCCTTTGTGCTTTTGTAGCACAGCTGATCAGGGATCAGGGTCAGCGGACAGTTTCTGTAAGCATGTTGTGGCATAAGGTGGAAATGGGGATAGCAGATGCAGTGTTGACAATCTCAGTGACAGCAGTTTTACCCTGTTGGTGCATAAACCATTTAAGAGGCTTCACGTATATTCTCTATTCTTCTGCTACTGTGGGCCTGTGAAATACCAGGAATATGGCCTGTCCCCTGACTGATGTGTTAGCCCACGGCAAATAGAAATGAGCAAATGTGTTGGGAAGAATATTGCAAGCAAATATAAAAATAAAGATCTTATATTTGGGGTAGCATGTTTGCTTTAGAGCAGCTTCAGATTTAATTAATTCCAATACCCTGAAAGCAGGCAGGAAATCACAAAACGACGACTTTGGTATGTTTTGTGTGTTTAGTCTGCCTGAGGCTTATGCCTGGGGTTTTTAAAGAAGCATGGTAATGTTAAACCACAAACCAGCAAAAGCAGTGAAAAATTAATTCTAAAGAACGTGTGTGCTCTATTTCTTTACAAGTGCTAGAAGAGTTTTAAATTCAACTGTTCATACCTGAGTTCTGCAAATCTTACCGTAACAACTAACCATTGCTAACAACACTGAATATTTAAGGGCATTCCTCTACTTTGAAGACTAGGTTGGGTAGTTAAAGCTTAGCTCGTTCACATTTTATAGAACAAATATTATAGAAAAAGCAAATTAAGTAACAAAAGCAAAAGAACAAACGCCTAGTCCTAATTCAAACTGATTCTTCTTATGAATTTCTATTAGAGTTATAATTTTTCTTCTTTATAAAGAAAACTGAAAAAATCTTTGAGATGTTTTGTGATATTTCAGCCACAGATAAATGGTCCAGAAAATGACTGTGTTAGAGACTTGTCAATTAAAGAAGAAAAAAATCTTCTTTGCATTTTCTGCCCTTTTTTTGCCAGATTTATTTTTGTTGCTCTAATAAACATTTTTTTTCAGAATTTAAAAGACTGAAGACAAAGTTTATATGTGGAAATTAAACCCTTGGTTTTGAACAAGGGAATAGAATTTAAACTTAGTACAAGAATGTGAGATTTGTTAAAATATTTTTTCAGTTCTCTCAGTGGTAGCATCTTACCTCTAAATTGTGCTGCCCAATGCATTTAGGACTAAGGTACATGTGCTCTGTGCAGTTGCTTTGAAACTTTGACATACAAGTAAACATTTTAGAAAATGTACCTTGGGCCAATATCTTCCATTGCTGATCTTATCAGGACATGCACAGTACTAAACTACAATCCACACATGAACTGCAAAAAAAAAATACTTCCATAGATGGAGAAAGATCCTCTCCTCTCCTCTCCTCTCCTCTCCTCTCCTCTCCTCTCCTCTCCTCTCCTCTCCTCTCCTCTCCTCTCCTCTCCTCTCCTCTCCTCTCCTCTCCTCTCCTCTCCTCTCCTCTCCTCTCCTCTCCTCTCCTCTCCTCTCCTCTCCTCTCCTCTCCTCTCCTCTCCTCTCCTCTCCTCTCCTCTCCTCTCCTCTCCTCTCCTCTCCTCTCCTCTCCTCTCCTCTCCTCTCCTCTCCTCTCCTCTCCTCTCCTCTCCTCTCCTCTCCTCTCCTCTCCTCTCCTCTCCTCTCCTCTCCTCTCCTCTCCTCTCCTCTCCTCTCCTTTCCTCTCCTCTCCTCTCCTCTCCTCTCCTCTCCTCTCCCCTCCTCTCCCCTCCTCTCCCCTCCTCTCCCCTCCTCTCCTCTCCTCTCCTCCCCTCTCCTCTTTCAAATTTTCTGAGTCACTAATTTATAACATATTATAAGCTATTTTTATTAAGAACACCCAATAAAACAGATATTGCTACTGTACCATTTTTATTCTTATCTTTTTCATAGAATCATAGAATAACCAGGTTGGAAGAGACCCACCGGATCATCCAGTCCAACCATTCCTATCAAACACTAAACCATGCCCCTTAGCACCTCGTCCACCCGTGCCTTAAACACCTCCAGGGAAGGTGAATCAACCACCTCCATGGGCAGCCTGTGCCAGTGCACAATGACCCTTTCTGTGAAAAATGTTTTCCTAATGTCCAGCCTAAATCTCCCCTGGTGGAGCTTGAGGCCATTCCCTCTTGTCCTGTCTCCTGTCACTTGGGAGAAGAGGCCAGCACCCTCCTCTTTACAACCTCCTTTCAGGTAGTTGTAGAGAGCAATGAGGTCTCCCTTCAGCCTCCTCTTCTCCAGGCTAAACAACCCCAGCTCTCTCAGCCGCTCCTCATAAGGCCTGTTCTCCAGCCCCTTCACCAGCTTTGTTGCCCTTCTCTGGACTCACTCCAGAGCCTCAACATCCTTCTTGTGGTGAGGGGCCCAGAACTGAACACAGGATTCAAGGAGCGGTCTCACCAGTGCCAAGTACAGAGGGAGAATAACCTCCCTGGACCTGCTGGTCACACCGTTTCTGATACAAGCCAAGATGCCATTGGCCTTCTTGGCCACCTGGGCACACTGCTGGCTCATATTCAGTCGGTTGTCAACCAACACCCCCAGGTCCCTCTCCTCCAGGCAGCTTTCTAGCCACTCTTCTCCTAGTCTGTAGCACTGCACAGGGTTGTTGTGCCTCAAGCGCAGGACACGGCATTTGGCCTTGTTAAACCTCATGCCATTGAACTCTGCCCAGCAGTCCAGCCTGTTCTGATCCCTTTGCAGAGCCTCCCTACCCTCCAGCAGATCAACACTTCCACCCAGCTTAGTGTCGTCTGCAAACTTGCTAAGGGTGCACTCAATGCCTTCATCCAGATCATTGATAAAGACATTGAACAGGGCTGGACCCAGCACTGAGCCCTGGGGAACCCCACTTGTCACTGGCTTCCAGCTGGATTTCACATCATTTCCCACCACTCTCTGGGCCCAGCCATCCAACCAGTTTTCCACCCAGGAGAGTGTGCGCCTGTCCAGGCCAGAGGCTGACAGTTTCTCAAGAAGAACGCTGTGAGAAACTGTGTCAAAGGCTTTACTGAAGTCCAGGAAGACCACATCCACAGCCTTTCCCGCATCCAGCGGCCGAGTCACTTTGTCATAGAAGGCGATCAGGTTAGTTTGGCAAGACCTGCCTTTTGTGAACCCATGTTGACTGGGCCTGATCACCCAGTTCTCTTGCATGTGCTTCATGATAGCACTCAAGATCACCTGCTCCATGACTTCCCTGGCACTGAGGTCAGACTGACAGGCCTGTAGATCCCTGGATAAGCCATTATTTAAGATCTCTTTTTAAAATGGAAAACCACTAAGCTTTCCAGCATTCCTACTTGGGTGCACGGACTTTAGACTTAGGAACTCATAATTGAGCTTGGGGCACAGATTCCTTCCTGATTTTGAGCATGAGTTGAATATCATCTCTGTGATATGATCCTTACACCACTAAACACCATGAGATTGACTGGTTTACTGGTTCCCTTTAGAGCAAAGAAGACTTTTGGCCACAAGTTCACTGTTACTTGCCATGTCTTAAGAAGAACATTTCTGGAGTACTTCTTCTAAGTCATCTTCTTGCTAGATAATGCTGAATTCACAAGCCTATGTGCAGGAAATTTCTTTTCTTACAAAGTGAGTCTCGAGGGGGTACTAAAAACAGCTACTGCAAGTTCAAGTTTCCATAGTTTCCTACCTACTTTCCCCTCTATGGTGTGTCTCATGCACCAGTGCACCAAAACTCTATCTAACAAAAGGAAAATGTATTCCTCACAATGTCTGATCATGTGTATTTTCTTATAGATGTTTAAAGATACTGTGATACTTTGCAGGATTTAAAGATTAAGATCTCACTAGAGAAGTTCCACTGAAAACATGAAGAATAATACAAGTGACAGGTTTTAGTGTGTTTTCAGGAAGCAGATACCAACTATAAGGGAGAATTGCACACACAGTTTTATCTTTTCTTTAAAAAAAAAAACAGAATAGCAGAAATAATCTAAGTTGCTTGCAACAATCAACTACCTGTTTCTCCTCACTTCCACCCATTTCTGTCCCACTGAGGTTATGTGGGTCCATTACCTATACCTATATCTATCTATATATATATCTATTCTGTATTAAGATATCTGTGTTCTGCATGTTTTTCTATCAAAGAGTGAGGAAATCATTTAATAATACTGCCTAGAGCTTTCCATTTAAATTTTCATTGCACCTGGGAAAGATGCTATGAGAACGAATATTGACTTTCTGAGATACAAATATACCTATAGTGCTTTATTTTTTTTGGCAAAGAACCAGCATTTTATAATTTCATCCTTTTGGTTTGTTATGGGCTATATCTCAACTTTAATGATCTGATTCAATGAAATGATAAAATCCCAGCTTTTCTCCGGCTTTTTTTGCTTTTCAATAGTGAGATTGATTGGTTCATGCACAGTTTTTCCCATCTGCAGGTAGGACACTCTCAAATTGCTTAAACTGCAGTGTGTGTTTGTTACTTGGGCACAAGTGAACACATAGATTTCTGTAACTGGATTATCAACAAACCGATGATTGTATCACTAGTGATATAGCAAGGTTCATGACTTTGTCATTTGCAAAAGACATGGTCATCTGCCAGGTTTTTTATTTGTTCAATGTCAAGTTTGTATGTCAATACCTTTCTTAGAGTGGGGAACCCTAAACTGGACACAAAACTCCAGAGGAAGTCTCACAATATCAAGCAGAGAAGGTAAGTCGTCTACCTCAACCTGCAGACTACACAGTCCAGTATGTATTTACCATTCCTTGCTGCAAAGCAAAGTGTGAAGGAAAGTGAAGCGTTACTGGTCCATTTGGCAATATCCTTTTGCAGTAACTGCTGTTATTAACAGTAAAATCAGTAAAAAGCTCATGTTCCAACTAGAGAAAATTACTCATTTTCTTTAGTACTTTTATACTTAAGAGAGCCCTAGACCATAGTTCCACGAGGACAACATTATTAGACAGGTCAAATGCTAAAATCAAGATGATATAGCTGTAGCCAATTTGTCATAATAAGCTCTGGATCAAGAAAGTTGTATAGAACAAGGGCAGGGCATTCTGTACTCTTCCAGATCAGCTAAGACTGCTATCAGGAGGAGGCTTATGGTGATCTCCAATGGCCTGCAGCATGACTATGCTTTGTCTCTCTGTGGGAAGTGTTCTCCAGGGTTTACCCTTCTGGATGTGTGTTCCCACATTAAGGCAACTGCTAATGAGCAGTGTGATTTGCCAGCTTTTAGAAGCTGTCAGTAGATGTCATGATGCAACACTGATCACTTGGAACTGAATTTGATGGTCTCTAAGGCACTTCTCTGATGGGGCAATTGGGGATATATCAGACTAATTAGGCAAAAATTAGGCTGATTAGTTGGTTGGTTCATGCCTGGTCCAGATCTATTTTGTGCTGCTCTTGTTATTCAGCAATGCTCAGACTTTACCTTAGCCTCATCAGTGTTTCCCCTGCCCCTCTCCATTGGGAAAATCAGCTTTCCTGGAGCTCTAAGGGCTAAAAATGTTTGATACTAATAGATACTTTCCTTTAGTCTCCTAATAGATACTTCTCTGTAGTCTTTTCACCTTGCTCCACTTATGCTTTTGTAACTGAATAAACTCCTTTGTATTATGCTGAAGACTAGTTCATCATATGTCAAGAGATCAGATCATACTTGCATTCCCCCCAGAAAAAGCTATGAACGAAAGACCTTAATGTTGCACTTTGTAATCATATAGTCAATACAGAGAGGAGCTGTGTTGCTTCTATTCTTTCAATGAAGTACTCCACTCTGCTGTAATTTCTGCTTCACAATATCCTGTTCCTAAAAACTTTGTAAACAACAGCTGTTCCATTTGAGTTTTAAGCAACCTTTTGCCTGTGAGGTTATCTGTAGGAGCAAGGACTGTGTATCACTGCATGTTTAATCTTCTAAAATCCATTTTTCTGCTACCAGTGAAAATCATGCATTCAGCCCCTGTAGTCAGCACTAGCATTTTCAAAATTAGCAAACATTTTAAGACAGCTACACAGAGATCAACAACTTGTGTACCTGATACCCGTCTTCCATTGAGTGATATTTTATTTTCAGCAGGCTATTCTTTTGTTAGAAATAGAATTTCAACACAGAAGTCTTAAAGACTCTCTATCTGACAGGTGCACTCTGCACTTACCCGTGCATGCATGCATTTGTTTAGCAGACTGTGCACACCACATACAGTTTTTTTGTCATTCAAATATGAAATGGAAAAGAACATCATCAGCAGTGTTGATCAATAATTAGCTATTAATTTAGCACAGCATTAGGCTTTCCCAGAGCTTGCTTTCTTACTTTGTAAGTGTCTCAGTTCTCCAGTAATATCTCTTTATGGTTTTTTGCACATCTTTTCTTTAAAATGAAGGAAGAAACAGGCTCTTGGGTGTCCATTTAACAGATTCATATTTGAAGAATCAAGTGTTTGCAAGTCAGAATGGTTGACAGATTCAATTTCCATTTCAAATTCAACGTCAGCTTCATTCTTATTAAATAAGTATTGACTTTCCGCAGAGAAATTCTAATCAAAACACTCCTGACAAATGAAAGGAAATTGAGTGTAGAAGAAAGACTATATGAAAGAAGACAGGATGTCTAGTGCCTCCTCTTTTTCAGAAGAGGAATATGATTTTTGGCGCTTTGAGCTTGGTGCCCAAGACACTCTTCAAAGCAAATCTGTGAAAAACAATACTGAAATTTTGGATAATTTTCTGATTACCTAATTTTTGTAGTAGTGACTTACTATAAACTACAGTGACTATTAAAACTGTTAGTCATGAATGCTTTTATGAGATTTAGGGCAAAACCTTAAATCTAATTTTCTTTTTCCAGGAGCTTTGCATAAGACCTGGAAGATTCTGGAAATTCTTGTTTAATATTGGAAGAAATCATAGGCAATTTACAGAGGTCAGAGTGAGAAGGTACCACTAAGATCAATTGCGTTTTGTCATAGAGTCAAGTTCCTGTCAAATTTGCACGTTTTGACTACTGATCAGCCTTATGCATCTGTTTAGTAGAGAGTGTTTTTTCATATGGCTTCCAGAGTTCCCTCCAAACCTAAATTTTTCCTCGATACTATGATCAACAGTGAGCACAAATCTAGAGTACAAAACCCAGCAGCTTACATCTTTGTGCACCTTACCTGCACCCTGGCCCCACACCAAGGTAAATTTTGAATGCTCCGCTCCTCCTTGCATTTCCTCCGTTTCCAGCTTCCATTTATAAAACCTGTTGAAAGCAGCAGCGTGATCCAACAAGTTCCAGCGTTTCAGAACCACAAAACTAAAATGTTTGTTTAGCAGAACTAGATTTGTCTGTTGACTGTTGCTTCAACGTAATATGTATCAGTTTTTCTGTCTAAAAAACATGACAAATCACCTTGCAAGTGGCCATGGCTTCATGATATTTGTAATCATGGTCAGCAGCAAAGAAGTTAAAAGACCAGAAAAATGCAACCTGTTACCCTGCCTCCGCCTCCACAAGAGGGCTTTATGAATGGACTTTTATAAATGTTGTTAGCTTTCCAGCTACAAGATATTTTAAATGATGGATGAACAAAAGCATCATCTGTGCAAACAGTAGGATGTTTGAACCCAGAGGAAGGTTCAATAATTAGTCATGCAGAATATTAGTAACGCCCTTTGGTCATATTCCAAGTTCCTTCTGGATTACAACACAATCTCACAAATCATCACTTGCTGCCACTGGTGTTTTCATAGAGGAAAAGCTTCCTGGTGGTAGTACTGAATCTTGGAATAATATTTAACTCTGCTTTTTCCCTTATAGCATACAGTGGCCATTTCATTCAGCAAACAGTTTTTTCTGCTTATGCTTCTGAAAAATGAACTATTTTTTTTTCCTCTTTCCTTTCCAGCCCCATCATCCCTTCAGAACTGACTGTGTTCACCAGTAGAAAATGGGATAATTTTCTACAGTTTATATTATCAGCCTAACTACGAATAGCTAAATATGCAGACGTCTCTCTGTTTTAGCTTCAAATGTGTACTAAGATGCACCCTTCCAACCCCACTGAGGGTGCTAGGCTACATGGAGGGAGGTAATGAAGGCAGGATTTGAAAGCAATGCTTTGTCTTTCCCAGTTGTACCCGAAGGAAGCATTTGCCCAGTGGAAAGGTTTTCAGGTGATGTTGTGCATGGAAGAAACAGCATAGTTTAGGTTTTAGACTGCCGGAATGCTTGTAGAGCAGACACATAGATAAAAACGACCTTTCAGTTGGAAGCTAAGAAAATTTGATCAGGAAATCATCGGAATATAACAAATGTGGAACTTTATGCTACCATTTTTTGCAAAAGCACCTTCAAAGTAGGACTGCACTTTAAGTCATTCATTCCCAAATAGAATTGGACTATAGGGACAGTATGGAGATAGAGATTATGTAAGGAGCAGCAGAAAAAAATAAAATGTCTTTCTTTTCAGCTTTAAGGTTCTCCAGCAACTAGCAGATTTCACAGTTATTATTGACAGTAAAGATCCATATGGCCTTAAAGACACCAACACAATGTTACACATTACTCAGAAAAAATCCTATTCACATAATATCGTACCTTTAAATTGGCTCATTTTGCAATTAATATCACTTCAAAATAATAAAAAAAAAAGCAGTTTAGGCAGACAGGTTTAAAATGGAATTCAGTCAAGCACACTTTCCTGAATAAATCAGGCTAACTTCAATGTGCACATAGCTGAAAACCTCCTGTGATTAAATATTGGCTCTGTATGGCAAGGCAGTCTGGCTGTGACTTCAATTGTCTGTTTTAAAACACAAGCCTCCTGCAGAAAAAAGATTATTTAGTTAGCTAAATAAAGTGCTTGTTGAAAATCCAAAGAAATCATTTGTGTGATAAATAAGGTTGCTTATTACCAAGCTAGGATGATTATAGCTATTTTATGAAATTTTAATTACATTATGTGGCTGCTCAAATATTGGTTTTGAACATTAATCAAGTTACTTGGGAAGCATTTCACGGAAGGGAAAATAAAAATGAAATGGCTTATTTACTTATCCCAATGTATTAAAAACAAAATTCAGTGGGGAAATCATGAAAAAGCCATCAGGGAGAAAGTACTGCCTGAGAGTGTTCTCAGTCAATAGAAGTCTGAAACAAATTTTCACTTGAACGATTCACTAGCACTGACTGCTAGCATCTCCATGCTCCAGACAACACAGTATACTTTAAAAGCCATGTGTATAATATAGGTAAGTTTATAGGATGGGGCACTGGAATACCTTAAATGTTTAGAAAACCGTAAGATATTCTCATGTTACTAGAGAAACAACACATCTACCAATTTTGTTATTCAAAACACAAAGCTATTTATGGTTTCTGAGAAGTCAATAAAAATTTTTGGTCAGAAAGAGAGTTTGCAGTGAGGAAAGGTGAATATAAGTCTACATTAACTGGACAGATATGGATTGGCGTTGAACTGATGTGACAGGTCCCATGTTTTGCCTTTGCATATGTTTCCCATCTCAGTGATTTATTTCCTGTGGTAAATTGCTCAGGACAGAGGCATCGCCAGAAATCTGCTGCATTTTTTCATTTTATGTTTTTATTAGCCTTCAGAAACATTCCAGATTTGTATCAACACTGCTGCCTGGAATAACAATTCCAGGGTATTATCTGTGCATACAGTTTTACTATGTACAGTTCTGCACTGATGGCAGTGAAACCCTCCTGATGGTGCTTCATCATTTTCATCCATGAACTCATAGTGTATTCGACAGAGCCCCTTAAAGAGATGCAGGCAAGCATCTCTTCTATATTGCATGATGAGAGAGAGCACTAAATGTGACCTAGCTCTGCTTTTCCCTTATCCACAAGTGGAGTGACTTGGCAAAAAGGAGCCTTTTGCCTTCCTTTTCTCCTTTGCAGAAGCTGAATGAAGACCTAGCAGACTTCTGCCCAGTCAGCCCAAGAGCTGCAGATTGTGGGTTTCATCAAGCCCAGTAGGAAAAGAGAAAGGATAAAAATGATGCAACAGATGCTGGTTTGCCTTCTTGTCCAGCTGTATGAAAAGAATACGACTTGCATCTTGAAGGTGGTGTGGTCCAGATGCTATTGACTCATGTGGAGCCCTAGAAACTGTTGCTTTACTTAGTTACCTTCAAACTAGATACCCTTTCCCAGAAAAGGGCTGGCATTTAGAAACCCTCTAGTACAATATTTTTTATACTAAAGGGATAGAATAACATGAAGTACAGTCAAAAATACAGCTAGTCACTTTGCAGTGTTTTGATACTACTTAAAACAGCCATGTTTAGCTTTCCTGTGTAAGTAGCTATGCAAAAGTGATTGTGGGTCACCAAAGGTGATGATGATGATCATGATCATGATGATAATAAGGAAAATAACATAAAATTTCCTTGCACAATAATTTCTAAACTTAAAGTATATCAATGTTAGCATATATGTGAACTTGGGTATGTTGAGCAAGCTCCCCATATTTACCTGAATTATTAACAATCAAGATTTTGATTCCAAGAGGAGAAAAAAATTTGAGCTCTTATGTGTATGTTTTTCAGCTTTTCAGCTACCTATGTAGCCAAAATGAAACATGATAAATCTTACAAGGAACACAGTAAAATAGATTTCTTGAAGACTGCTGAAGGCTATGCAGCATTTCATAACTTCTGACGACAGTATTAGAGATAGTACTTGTTCTATTGCATTTCTCCTGGGTATGTCTTAAATTAACTTTGAATAGTGGGAGACTGAGGTGAAAGAAAATTCTATTTTCAGTGCAAGGACCATCCAGGTCCAAGGACATCCACATTTCAGTATTTTGTACTTTCTAAAGTTCAACTGAATAAGAACTGAGTAAGAATATTTCATGTTCATACAATCATGTCATTATTTTGTTTTATACCTTTCATTCTGAAGGATCCTGTGAAACTTCAATATCCCTGTGAAGGAACTGGGAGATATACTAGAGTATAGCTGGTGAGCAAATAGCTTTTTTCAAGTCAAAGTTTCAGGATTTTATAAAACTGCTTCTCCAGTGTTTTCCTCTCATTAAGTTAGTGACCAGTGAATGCAAACAGATGAGAAAGGCTCTGTTTGATTCATCATGTGTACTCTAGCCTAAGTATTCTTCATCCTAAACAAAATTGGTAACTAAATGCTTATTTGCTACGAGGAGAGGAGAGGAGAGGAGAGGAGAGGAGAGGAGAGGAGAGGAGAGGAGAGGAGAGGAGAGGAGAGGAGAGGAGAGGAGAGGAGAGGAGAGGAGAGGAGAGGAGAGGAGAGGAGAGGAGAGGAGAGGAGAGGAGAGGAGAGGAGAGGAGAGGAGAGGAGAGGAGAGGAGAGGAGAGGAGAGGAGAGGAGAGGAGAGGAGAGGAGAGGAGAGGAGAGGAGAGGAGAGGAGAGGAGAGGAGAGGAGAGGAGAGGAGAGGAGAGGAGAGGAGAGGAGAGGAGAGGAGAGGAGAGGAGAGGAGAGGAGAGGAGAGGAGAGGAGAGGAGAGGAGAGGAGAGGAGAGGAGAGGAGAGGAGAGGAGAGGAGAGGAGAGGAGAGGAGAGGAGAGGAGAGGAGAGGAGAGGAGAGGAGAGGAGAGGAGAGGAGAGGAGAGGAGAGGAGAGGAGAGGAGAGGAGAGGAGAGGAGAGGAGAGGAGAGGAGAGGAGAGGAGAGGAGAGGAGAGGAAAGGAATTTGAAGCCTCTTCTGTTGGAAGTATTCCACCTTGGACAGGTAGTGAATCCTTCCCTTGAAAAGGTAGTTGAGGCTTTTCTTCTACAAGTAGCCCAGGACAAGGCTCTAGCTGCTGAGAGTTAAAATGAATCTATCTTATGCTCTGTCTACACTATTGAGTCTATAACTGTATATATTAACTAGAATGAAAAAAAAATCAACAAGAGACAGATTGTCAGAGTTGATTGGAAAAGGAGGAACCCCTTGCTTCAAAATGGTCTTACTGCTTTATCAGTGTGGTGGATTGACCCTGGCTAGGACTAACTACTCACTCAGTTGCTCATCCCCCACCAAGATGGGGGTTTCAGTTCGAAGAGCAAAGCAAAAAAACTTCTTGTTCAAGATAAAGACAATTTAATAAGTGAAGGAAAAAGAAAATGCAACTAAGGATGAAAAGACAATCACTCCTCATGCCCACAAGGACACTGATGCCCAGCCAGTCTTTGAGGTTAGCTCTTCTGCATATGTCAGGTTACCTCTTCTGGCTGTGTCCCCTCCCAGTCTCTTGCCCACCCCCCACCTTGTCACTGGGGAGGCAGCATGAGAAACAGAGAAAACCTCAGTGGTTTGCAGGCATTGTTTAGCAGTAGCTGAAAATGGTGTGTTAGCAATGCTTTTTTAGTATCAAATCCACAAGACACTACCATACAGGCTGCTATTAAGAAAGTTAATTCCATCCCAGCCAGACTCAATATAATCTGTTAGGGCAAGAGACTACAATTTTGATAATTCAACATTTCCCAATGGAAAAGGTGGTTTGCTGGAAAAATTGCTAAATTCCCAACCAGCTGTACACTAGTAAATCTGTTCTAAAAAGTTTCAAGTAGATGAGAACCAACTTCAATTTCCTTCCAAGGAACTCACATGAAGTTAAGTGTGTAGAACTTGATTTATTTACTTTGAAGTGATAAAATTGCTTGGTTGAATCCACTTAGATTGAAAATCATCATTCCCTAGAATCTAGATTTCTAAATTTTATAGACTATGCTACTAAATTATGTCCTTCAGGTTGTTTCTCATAGTGTTGTATTCTCAATAAATGGCAATGAAAACCAAGGAAAAAAATGAGGAAAATACAAACCCATAGGACTATGTATGTAGAAAAATTACATTTAAATTAGCAGGTGGCTCAGGTTGCCGGGATATAGTAATTACTTCCTACTTTTCTGTTATTTGTTGCCATATTCTTCACTATATAACTCAGTGTTCTGCAAACTTAATATGATCAGCAAGTTCTTTTAGTTCATATATAACAAAAAAGAATATTTTTAAAGAAAACAAAGGAAAAAATGAGTCCCTCATGCTCAAAGAGCTCTGTGAGGTTACAAAGACACTATATCGTATATAAGAAACAAACACCGGATGTAGAAATGAAGTTGGAAAGGGCATTTTCAAATAAACAATTCAGAGATATTTTAAAAAAGATAATGTGCCACAATACATATACTGGAATTAAAATTGGAGGAACTATAGCAAAATTCATCTCCTGTAAAGGCCACATTTAGACCTGATTTTTGGGCTGTGCTTAGATATTTATACCTGTTCCCCCTCGTCTTATCACCACAAGCTTTTATGAATAGTCCCTTGCCAGCTTTCCTGTAGGCCTATGTTTAATTTGACTTTCACAAGAGCCCTATGTACAAGAGCCCTACTCTTCATACAAGATAAACTTATCTCTGATAGTCTTCCTTGTAACATTTGCCTCTTTTTTTTTCTTCTATTTTTTTTTTCCTTTTTTTTTTTGCCTTCAGTCTAAGGCAATTGTGCCATTTGTTTTGCCTCCCTCTGGATTTTGATTTAATTCTCTAAACAGTTGGTAAGGTCTCAGTCCCATTGAAACTTAGTAAAAGGTAAGCACTTCAGTATCTAAGACGTTTCATAAAGGGTAAGCTATTTTCAAAAATAGTATGATGCCTCTGAGATAGGAGAGCGCTAAGCCATGGTGACTTACTTTCTGGGCCAGATTTTTTCCATTAGGCTAATGAAGTATATTAATGCAAGAATAAAAGTCAAGATCAGTTTTCACACAGTTTTAAGTCCTATGCTGTAGAGCCAGATAATTTGCTAATCTAAAATAGTGCTTAGCCTGGAAACAATTCTTCTCTGAGACTTTCTCAGTTGGTATGGATGTTCTAGCATCCCACTGATATGACACACCTGGACTTGTCTATCCCTCTCGTTTCACATTTAGAGGGTCTCAGTTTTCAATTCTGCTCCAGAATTAGCACTTTGGTTTTGCAAAATGACATTCAAATCACTTCCATTTTGTTCTCCTGTGCAGTAGCTTCACTTCCATCTTGAAGTTGCGTACCCTAAAGTTATCTATTAGCTATTTCAACACCTCATCCAAGCTATTTTTCAAGTAGAAGAGTCATTTTATTTCCTTGTGCCAATTTTTTCAACAGAATTTTTTTTAAATTATTCTTGATTATTCTGTGAAATTTTGTTGACAGAAAGAAACATTGATGTACTGTGCCTAAAATATCTGACAAATACTCTGCTCACTCATTCAAATAGAAAGGAAACCTTCTGCGTTTAAGTTCTCTAGGTAGTATGGAATGGATACACTCTTAAATTAGTCAAGAAAATGAAACAGCATTGGTGATTATGTATATGCTTCTTAGTAATCAGCATAACTTATCATTCTTGTAGTGGTTAAATTTCAAACCAGGACCACGTCCTGATCCTTAAGGACAACATGATGGCTTACCCTTTTAGATCTTTCTATTCTATTCTATTCTATTCTATTCTATTCTATTCTATTCTATTCTATTCTATTCTATTCTACTATATTATATTATATTATTTTGTAAAAACGGTGCCTATTCTCTGTATAAGAATGATGATTTTTCTAGAAATTTATAGAACTCTAGGTTGATTTTAAGTTAAGCTCCTTTATTACTCTTGCATTTGTTTTTGATATGTAGTCATTCACTGTATCTCTGCTGAGAGCAGTTAATTTAATAAACTTAAATTTCCCTTCTGAAGAAAACATCTTATCGAACCAGAGAAAGCAAAGCCCTTAAAAAGAGTTGCTTAGTTTTCTGTGGCATGTCATAGAAGGAAAATGCCAGGTCATCTTATTCCTATCAGCTCTACCCATTCTGAGTAAGTATTGAGGATCACTTTGTCAGATACTGAATGGAGGTCTTTGATGTTACTTTTGCTGGAAAATTTGGTCTGATCATATAATATAGGGAGGTGAGATGTCAGATTACATGTGACTATCCCTAGAATTTCAGTTCCTTTAATTGTGATTCAATTTTAATCACGTTTAATTTTACACTCCTTGTTATTTCAGTTTTCGATTGTGTTCTGTGTTGTAACTTGTAGAGTCTTTTACTGATAAGAAAGGCCTGTTCCATGTGGATTTAACACAAGAATTAATTCAGCATTAGTTTGTCAATTATCAATGAAAATAGACTTAGAAGAATCTTGACTTATACAACAACTTACTTATATATTCTTCCAAAATAATATTTACCATGAAGATAAAAGGACAGTATTTTATGACACCAGAATTTCTACAGAAAACTTAGTGTTTCAGTAGGTTTTCCACATAGTAGGAGTTTTCTTTGTTTCCCTACCTTCCCATTTTTTCCTGTCACAAGCTCTTTAAGTTTTTTTCTATCATAATCTCACTCATTCTTATAGTTCAGTTCAAGGATGTGTTCAGTATTTATAGCTACATTTCTTATTGTGTGTTCAATTTAAAGGTATTTTCTATATATTCCAGAACTCTGTACAGGTCTGTTCAGATTATTTACATTCCTGTATGGAGAGTCTTCTTACTTTTTGCAGGGCTTATTTTTAAATAGATACTGAAGAGATAAAAATATATTAATAGACTTTCAAATATGCTGTGCAGACAAAGTTTCTATTAGTGTCAACAAGAGCTTTGTACAGGATCTTCAAAAAATGTGTCAATAGAGTTCTAGTTTAAGAATTATTTTAGTACCAGTTATTTAAAATTTCAGCACTGTACAGATGTAGTGTCTGAATGTTACGATATTCAGATAAGTGACTCATGTAGTTTGAGGAGGTAGGTGAAGCAGTAGATGTCTTCTGCATCTATGGTAACCACTAGAAATGGAATGGTATTTTATTTATGTGAAGTTGTAAGCTGGATGGGTTTTTACTGTCTATGTGTAAAATAAGTTAGTGTTATTGATAGATCTATTCTTGACATCTTTTTGTAGTTCATGTTACTTCTCTCCATTTTGTGGCAGCCCTTGACAATCAAAATTGGTTTTACTTCATCCATCCTTCATATAAGAGAAATAAAATGGTGAGCACTGGCATGTCCAAGACAAGTTTATCTATATGATATCACTTCTCTTTCATTTTGTTCTGTCGCTTTGTTTTCATTCCACACTCATCTTCACTCCCAATAAAGAGATACACATAATGCAATAGCTTGCTGACTGAAAGCTAAGTGTTGTTGTCAGTTATGCTACGTTTAGCTCAAATGATGAAATACATTTGAAAACATGATTTGAACTCCACTTTAAAATATATTTTTTCTAAATGTCTTCCATGTGCAGTGTACTTACTTAAATGCTACCCATTCATTGGTTTTGGCTTTGATGTCAGTCTATTTGTGTCGACTGAATTGTTAAAGTACTTGTCTATTGTTGAAGCCAGAGGAATTGTTATATATTTCATAGTTCCTGTGACTATTTATTTCTGATTCCTGCAGACTTTAAGACTGAATTGTGAGAACAGAACAATAGCTAGCTGCATGTTTGTGAGAATGTTTTGCGTGTATGTGCGCATTGTAAAGAGCAAGGGATAGAAAAATGACCTATTATGCACTATACTTGCCTGAGTATCAATAAATAATTCCAGCGAAATTTCTCATCAGTGAGGATCTTTTTTTTTTTCCATGACACTGACATCATCACCATCATTAGTGTTGTTTGTAGGAACCTGTGCAGAAAACTCAGCAAGAACAAGTGAGACACTGGTAACGTTTGGAAACAGGCTTAAATTTTACCATTTGTTCCTGTTGAATGTATTAAAAGAGTTATTGTTTTATCTTTTTTGTTTATTAATTTGAAGACATTCAAAATTAAACTGGTCACAAAATCAGGTATATTCTTAAAATTTAGATTGTATTAGTGTCAGTCAATAGTAATCAATCTCTGTATTAGTGAAAATTATTATACTAGATATTAAATTATAAGTTTATGGCATTCTATTCTATTCTATTCTATTCTATTCTATTCTATTCTATTCTATTCCATTCCATTCCATTCCATTCCATTCGCAATTCATAGCATAGCATAATATAAGTATATATTATATTGTATATAATATATTTTGTTATACATAAAGTATACATTTTATTATATATATATTATATATAATATATATTAAAATATATATTATAAAAATATTTTAAAAGAAGTTGCTAAAAGACAAGTCAACAAAGTTAAAATATTAAGAGACAGAATGGCTTACAGTAGAAAGGTTCCCTTGCAACAAGTTGAGCTTTGTTGATTTTTTCAATAAAGTTGAACTTTCTGATATAATCTCATGTGGGCACGTATGTTTATATTTCATTTTGCATTTAAGTGGAGGCTAGCATAATTTTTCCACTGCTGTGTCACAGATCACCTCAATTCTAGAAGAAAGACAGGTAGAAAAGCAGACAGATGATTTAGACAATTTTGGCAGTAAATAGGATTTATTTCCTGCTGTATGAAAACCTAATCAGGGTGACACAGTAATTGTTTAAGAAAAACTTCGTTATCCCTGTTCTTGCACATGTTTAAGCCTTTTCTGTAAATAGAAGCACAGAGGTTAAATAATATGATGATGATTGTTGTACCATAGTTAGACTATTCCTCTTGGGATTTTTGCTCTTGGATGAACTCCTTTTGGCTCTGTGGGTGCATTATCTAATTCACTTACATACAGGCAAAAGAATAAGCTTAAGACCTAAATATTAGTCAAGCAAAGAAGGTAGTTGCCTGCATGCTTCTGGAATTACTTCATAAGGGCCACTGTGGTAATCCATAACAGGTAGTAGAATGAGTACATATAAGAAACAAAGCAACATTTATGTCACCTACTGACCATTATTTTTCATCATGCTTCGTTTTAAAGGGTCTGAATGGGATAAATGAAAGAAAAATAAGTTTAAGCTTCTGATCGTACTGCTATTAATTTATTGTATCGATTAATTTTATGTTTTAAACAAGAGTGAGGAAACTATATTGGCAACTGGTTCTTCCTGTATGTCTCTTTAATAACAATCTTTTCATACTTAATATTTTCATAAACTGCAATGCAAATGAGCTTTTTTCATTTTTGGTAAACATTGTTGACTTTTTTTTTTCCAATTTATTCATCATCGTGTTTACTTTAGAAAATACATCAGGGATGTTTTTCTATCACACAGGAACTATATTAGTGAAAATTTTACATTTGTGGATATTTACTGTTGCTTCCAGGATTGGCAAGGAGAACTAGCTTTTTTAAACAGTTTTCTTTAGAATGGAACAAGGTCTTCCTTATGCATTGTGTTAGGAAAGGAAAAAAATAGTCATCTAGATGAGTCCTATTGCAGTAATCATCCTGTAGTCTATTACTTAGCTGGAGGTGTTCTTGGCAATGCAGAGCTATGCATTTTGCCCATATTTGTTAAAAATACCTTATAAGACATGGAAGCACTCTAATCATTAAAGCCTAATTTCTGCAAGCACCAGGTGCGAGAGGCAACACGTGATGAAAAACATATTCCATATTTCTAAATGTCATGAGCTCCCATGATACAAAGCTCAAGTGATATCATGTGTGGCTTGAGCAGATGATAGAAATCCATACAGCACATTTTGTAATTGCTTCTATCTGAATGTTTCAATGACATGTCAGAAATTACAGAAGTTATATATATGTATGCAAACCCACAGAAGCATGTGTGTAGTTTTTCGTGCTGATGAATTTTAGGTTTAGAAAGATATGTTTGCTTTCGGATCATCTCCCTTAAACAGATGGTATCTTTGTGATTGTTGTGACTCTTCATTGTTGCTGATGGCTGATGACTCACTGAAGGAAAATCCCAGCACGCTCAGAAGGAGAAAATAATGCTGTTTGGTGTTGTTTGCTTCGTCTAATTTTCTAACAGAATTTTGACAGATGCGACAATTTTGCTGAAATGTTGTCAAAATAATAGCAACAAGCTCACAAATCAAATCTAGCTCATGTTCAGTCCCCTGGTATTATACCAGTTCATCTGCAATAACAAGGGAATTTATATCAGTGTCATCTTTGACAACTTGATCATTTTAGAAGGCATATTATCAATTTATTGTCCTTCCCCATGCCTTCCTTTTTGTACTGAATGCTATTCTCTCCGGTATTTTTTACAAATAAATATTACCAAAGGTAAAATATTGTTCCCTGATTCCTAACTGGCAAGAAAAAATAAGGAAATTATAAGCATGAGAATTTTAAATCTGAGGTCAAGATATGAGGGATACTAAGGTTTAGTGGAGAATTTTCCTGTTTTGTGCTATTTGCCAATGCAAAACTGAGAATAGGAAGACCAAAAAAAAAAAAAACCCAACATACGTACACTGGAGTTCTACACTTGAAAAATGCCAAATAGAACTCTTTGGGAATACAGTCTGGCTATAGCATCTAATGAAATCTGGTAAATATGCTTTGTTAGAGAAGTTATTTTGCTCACTTCACCATGTTCTGGTGGCTCTGCAATGAGAATTATTTAATGAAACTTTTTCCTCTCTTTGCTCAATAGAACTGATCTTGTCAAAGATTTTGTTGAAATGACATAAGGGAAGAGATCAAAACCCAAAGGATGGATGGCCTTTTTGAAGTATAAGTGTAAATATCCCTGCTGTGCCTGATTCTTAACAGAGAAACACCAAATTCTCACTGGCAAAATAGGAGATTTACAGTGCATTCAGTGCTTATATAACCTACTTCTCAGCTGAGCAGCTGTTCTTTTTACATGGGAAATTAAACAGTTATTAGTTACAGACAAAGAAAATCCAACCTTACTTCATAAATTGGTGGCCATGCAGGAGAGGAATTTGAACTTTAGGCTTTCAGACTCTGTCTCTCTGCCTCTCAGGGAGCTTTTCAATATTTTCTAGGCTCAGTTGTTCTGTTCTGTATTGTGCAAGAGTCATAAATGCACTGTGAATGTGCATGTTCACAACAGAAAGCATGTTAAAATTACTGAAAGGACATAAATTAATCAAAACTTCCAACATAAAGTACTGTTAATTAATCAATAAGACATTTCAAAGTATGAAGATTGATTCTAATACTGGAAAGAGAATACAACTTCTCTTAATTTCTTTTTTTTTCACTGCACCTGTTGTTTTAAGGAATCAGTATGAAATTTGTTATTTGTGGGTAAAATAATCCAAATACTAGCTTAAGAACGCTTGTCTGCGTTTTTTGCCCAACACAATTTCCTTTTGTAAAGAGATTGCTGCATTTACAACAGTATTTTCCAGTCTAGTGTGATCAATAAGTATTTATATGTATTTGTTCTGGTAGGCTATAAACAATTTCGCTGTCTCTTCAGATCTCTGTACATAAACATCAAGATCAGAAATGACACTAATTGGTACATTTGTTGTCACACTCTGTAAAACAGTTAAGGGCTAAATAATCATTCACCATTTCACAGCAGTGAAAATGGAATGTAAAATTTTATAAAGAAACAAAAAGTAATGGTGACAAATCTGAGTCAAAGGTATGCATGAGAGTGTCATATGAATTTTAATGTCAATGTTCTGCACTCAGAGGATATAAGGGAATGTGAAAAAAATTGTAGGAGGGTAGAGCAGTTGACAATCCACATCAGGAGTGAAAAGGAGCATGAAGATGATTAATATATGGCACGTTTTCTGTAAACAAATAAAAAGGTAATCATCATAGGTGACAATTTATTACCTTATAATAACTGTTTTGTATATAAAAAGCTAATGAAGAGTTAAAACAAATCTGATATTTGCCTTTCTATAGCACACTAGGTAATATAAAACTATCATTTACAGAGGTCTGGCACCTCTAAATGTCATTACAGTGTATCATTTTCTGTATAACATCTTCTGACCAACTGAAGACAATGTGATGATAGTCAGCCAGGGGTAGTGTACTAAGAAAGCTGTGAGGGAAAAGAAAGGGCTATAAGGGTTAAATTAGGAATAAACAGTCTTCTGAAATAATTGCCCTGATCCAAAATAAGGATTTTAACTCTACATATTCAGCACCCTTCCCTCCTTTTTAGTATTAATTAAAAAATGTTACTTGAAACATGTCAGATATACTGATTAAAATATTCATAAATGCAATATTCTTTTATTTTTTAAAAAAAGATGAGAAGAGGAACAATTTTGGGTTAAAATTAGGTCCTGAATTCAAGACAGTTTAGACTTTTACCACAGTCGCAGATGGCCCTGCTTACAGCATTATTGCTCCTATATTCAAGTGCTTCTAAAAGCTGAAAAGAAGAGTAAGTCCAGCACTGGAGTCTCGTGCTGTTTGCACTGTCTTTTAGCAGCAGCTTTATGGAGAATCTAGAAATAGCCTGGTACTGGTGAAGATGCTCAAACTTAGCCTGGGCTTGAATAAAATTTCTAAAAGTGTTCTGGTGAGTCGAAGCTTAAACTGTTAAAAGCCAATGTGCTTTAGATTTTTAAATCACTTTGAGCCAGAACAGTTCAGCTCTGCAGATTTTCTCATTGGACACTTTGGAACGTTTTGTTCTTTTTTTCTTCTTTACCTTTCTCATCGCTGCCTTTGTCCATGTAGACAGAGAGATCACAAACAAGCCATTAACAGCACCTTACTAGCAATTGCAGTGAAGGTGCACCTTCACCTGAGTTCAAGGACCAGAACATCAGCTGTGAAGGAAACATTTTGTTTGTTCCAGTCAGCTGAGCATACTGCTGCTTTAGTTTTGCAAAATGACTGAAGAATGCCAACTAAAAGAATTATATATGCATAGCCTATAGATTGTTACAGAGTTTATAAAAAAACCCAGACCTTTGTCTTGGGAGCAATAGGGTTTATACTCTTTAGAGGAAAACAGATATATAGAATGAAAGGCACTTCCTCGCAGCAGTATGGAGAGTCCTTTTTTTTTTACTTCTGAATTTGGTATTTGCTAATGCTGGATTTCTTCGCACTTTCCTCTCCTGGTGCAGCTTGTCACTCTTTAGATCACTCGACCCTTCCTTTGTTGCAAAAGAGCAGAGGTTTTCCTGAACATACTGTTTATCTGATTATGGGTAATTGGAAATAAGGGAGGTTTTTCTTCTATTATCAGGCATCAGAGGAACTAAGTACATATGTGTAATACAGGACAAGGATTTATTTTCCTTCTCTCTTTTAAAATGACCTTTTCATAAATAACTTCCAAAATCCAGTAATTTGCAGGGAGTCTCTCAATTACATATTATAGGTGAATTCTAGCTTGGAATGGTTAGTACAAGAATCCATACATTTACAGGGTTGAAACTCCTAGCATACATTTCATTGTTCTCCAGTGTAGCTGATGCAGTGGTCAAATACAGTGAATTGTGGCATTTTGAAAGCTCTAATCATTATTAAAAAGAGAGAAAGATGTGTGTAAGTCACATTCACTTGCAGAACCTGCTGCTTTGGTCTTGTGAAGCACACAGGAAAGTCTTTGTTGTTTTTCCTGTAGGAAAAAATGAACATTTTTTAACTGCATTCTTTAAAGATCTGCAGGAAACCATTAGGCTTCATGTGCCACTTTCCCTTTTTCCCTTCATCAGAAAACAACAGTTGCTGTCTATATTTGTATCTAGGGCTTTTTTAATTACCTTTTTAAACTCCAATTTGTATCTTACTCATTATCATGATTATTTAACTGCAAGGTGATGTAGTACAGCATAAGATAATGTTTAAATAGACAGCTAAGGTAAACTTCATCCATGGTCTCTGGAATTTCATTTGTGTCAGAAGGAAAACCATCATAATAGAGATGATGCTGATGATGCTGAGGATGCTCGTTTCCTACGTGGTAGAGCTGAAAGAAAGGAGGAGGAAAATGGCTGGATCGTGACCTCTGCTCGTCAGGGAGCTGACTGTGTGAAATTAGAAGTCTTCCCTGGGTGGTTAATCCTTGAAGTGACTAGGACTGCTCAGAATAAAGTGAAATAGGTCAGAGCATTGGTGACATTGAGAGAGAAACTTGGGCTGACTCCTGATTGACCTTTGGGCCCCATCACAGACCAGAGTGCAAGCCCGACCTTGAGTAGTTCTGTCTTTTGCTGTATACCACCTAAACCACAAGGTTGCTTTGTAAAGATAACATTTACATTAATAGACATACTAAAGGGATGTATTTGCCAAAGCCAGGGGCAGTGATCTTACCTGCCTTTTTCTAGTTCTTTACTAATCTGTATTTATGTAGTCAGTGCAGGCAAATCTTTTGAGACATGCAGACTCATTTGCAGGAGAACCACGCCAGCAGTACTGTGTGATTAGCAGCCTTCCACCTGAAATCAGAAAATTTAAAAGAAATACAGACTGAGATAAGTTAAATGCAAATGCACAAAATGTAGTTTTGCATTGACTGAGAACTTGAAATAAAGCAGGGTTTCAACACAGAATATTAATTATTGCCGTTATTATTATTTCTACAGTACTTCTGATACTCTAGGCACCTTAACCGTCCTCACAATAAATCATAATCCCTGGTCTTGTCAAACTTTATAACAATTTTCAGCTATTACTCGAATAGATGGAAAGAATTAAGCAGAGATAGGTAGGCTGCAGCTGGACAGTAAGGATTGTGAAGGAAAGAAGAATGCATCAGTCTGTGTTTTTTCCAAACCTTAACTTCATATTACAAGTCCTAAAAAAACTCAGGACTAAATTAGTAATAGCTGCCTTTAGTGACTCAATATTTCTGTGCACAAGCCCACTCAGAAAACTGAAGATCTAAAATTAGATGTATCCCAATTCTACTCTGCATATGTTGTAGATGTGTGTAAATGATCTGCAGGCATATCCTTGACCACATTGTAAGTGTACAGTATATTTCAAAACGTTGTTTAGCTGAGCTGATAGTACTACACTGCTACCAGTTCCAGAGTTTAATTATCTTCCAACTTAAGAGTCTCCATGTTAAGCTTTACTATTTACCTCGAGCATATATCTAAGCAATCAGGATACATTAACAAAAGTAGAATTGCAAGTCCAGTGCCTTGTGAATTCATTGGTGAAGATGCAGCCCTTTGGAGTACACTATTCATAAAGATCTATTCAGGAAGTACTAAAATTAAATAGCTTTAAAGCCAACTACTCGGTTCTGCTCTCCACGAGAAAGCTTAGTTTGGTTATAACCAGTTATGAGTTTTAGATCCGGTAAAGATCAAGTGAACAATTCCTGATATATCTCCCTAGATTGATTTCACAAAACATCATGAACCTTTGCAATAGTCTGCATGTTATTCTGAACACGCCATGAATTTCATCATGTGTTGCATTGCCTCTCTCCTCTTCTGCTATTTCTTTCACTACCAGAACATCTCTTTACTTTTCAGCTCTGTGTTAAGCTGCCTTTTGTCTTAAAATGTGATAAAAAAATTCTTATACCTTTGTCTTAAAATCCAAAGAAGGAAGCAGTAATTTGAAAGTGTGTGAGAAATTAGTCTAACTGGGAAATAAGGTAGAGTTGAGTATGCCAATATTATGATTTATTTTATTCTACATGTGCCTGCAAAGTGCAAGAATGACCATTTTCAGTCAACAATGACCTTGTTTGAATGACCTGTAACACAAACTGATGGGTTATTCAGAGCACCATTTACGTCTATTTGTCTCTTCCCTTTTTTTCTCGTTTCTTCTTTTTTTTTTTTAATTGACATTTCACAGCAAAAAGTGACTGAAAGCTGCCCACAAACCTCCCAGTGCAATAGATCCATAAAATCGGGACACCTTCAGGTCACACCATATCAGAGGAAACAGCCCCCGCAGCACTCCCCTGGTAGCACCTACGTTACCACATGAGGACGAACACCACACAGAATGTTATCTGTCCTCCAAATCCTGGCAACTGTATCCAACATGCAAAATCAGACACCATTGGCAGTCACCCACCAGCACCCGGAGTCAGAAGCTGTCACAGACATCTGTACTTTCCCTCTCACTGCACCAGGACATCAAAGGGATTCTTGCTGGCTATCAGGAACTGCTACATATTGCCGCAGCCCATTCCCTGTGGCCAGGGGCCCCATAGGGCTGGACTCCTGGGTGCCAAGTTTTGCAAAGAAGCAGCTGTTTCCTTTCCTGTGCTTGAGCTTGGCTCAAGAAATAGAGAAAAACCCCTCAAGTTAAGGATGCGGTGCTGCATAGTTTGCTTGTCTTATTTGGATCACACTGCTCAGGTGAATTGCAAAGGTCTCAAAATACCCTTTTTTCTCCTAATATTTGGGGAAAAACTGAGGAAACAGACTAGTTGATGATGGGAAAATATGATTTAAGTGGGACTAATTGCATGATTATACTCAGAGAAAGGGAGCCAGGATTTGGCCATCTGTTGTTATGACTGATAAAATGTGTGCAGGCTGTTTGAGTGGTGTAAGGAGCTTGTGCAAGTGTTGTGTTTTGAAAATGACATTTCAAAAGAAGTATGGAGGAAGTGAAGGGGACACATTTGTTTTTTTCGTTTGACATAAAGATAAGAAAGAACTGGAAGAAGAATAAACCGCATACCACAAGATAAAAATTCTGACCTTTCACATCTGGAAGCTTTTTGAAGGGAACACAGTCTGGTGTCATGCTGAGTTAGGTAGGATAATTTCTAAAAATGCTTTGGAAGATTTTCATCAAAATGCCTCATCCATATACGAGTAATATGCTCTGTTAGACAGTGTCACCTGACCTTGTTATGTCTTATTCATTCCTAATTAGAAATGAGGCAGCCAGATGTGAAAGGTCATTACACTAGTTTTGATGACACCTATCATGGCACATTTGTGTCACCTAGATTTTTATTAGAAATGCACTGAACAAGCCCAGCTCTGTCTGCCATATGTTTATTGCTGTGTTCAAGGACCCGCAGGTAAAAAGAATATTTTGTCTACCCAGATGGTTATTGCCACATTTGGTTTTTAACTACTACAGCATCTCATAGTGCTAATTGGTTCACGTTCTGATGCTAGCATACAGAGATGTTATTTTTGCTAATAACACCATTGATAGCAATTCCTCTGTAAGGAGCACCTCTGTAAGAAATGAAAGAATAAAAATAAGGGATTTTCCCAGGCAAAAGCAAAGTTTGTTTTTTTTCCAAATACAAATTCATACGAAGTATGTTTGAAGTGCTGTCTTAGTTAAGAGTGTAAGTTGTGGTCCTTTATCTTCTGTTCTCCTGTTGTAGCTTTTTGAAAAGTCAATTCATACATGTATATTGACGTGCTCAGAAGAAAAAAACCAATAAAATGCCAAAAAGGCTCCTTCAAAAAAAAAAACCAATTTGTCTTTACACAAGAGCATGTTCATTTTTAAAGAACTACATTTTGTATTTCAGCATATATGAAATATCTAGTAGTAATCATATTTTTCATTTTCATTTATGGACGGTGACTTCTGATATCCTATTTAGTCTGAATAGTTTTTTATTTGGCAACTACCACCCTTAAAATCAATTGCACCACTTGCTAAAAAAGGCACCATTCCATCTTAATCCAGGATAACAGAATCTGGCTCAGAATGGATACTGTCAAAATTGATTGATTGCACTTTTGCCTCAAACTCACTTGAATACCAAAAAACTCTGGATCTTTTCAAACTCATTTGAATACCAAAAATATCTGGGCCATTTCAAAGTCCTGAAAAATATGCATATGACTGCTTCAACACTCTCCAGTAATGACACATATAGGGAGTATTGTTTGTTAGTTTGGAAGGAAAGAGCTGTGATCCAAAGCATATACTGCTGTGCAAGCACCAATACACATCAGTAGGTCAGCAAATTACTTACCTAATGTTAATATAAGGGCATTTTATTGCCTACATACTAGAATTAATTTCTATCTTTTCCTTGAAAACTAAGGTAGACTCTGATATGTCTAAGGATTATCATGTATCCATCAATTTTTTCCCACAGTAACAGAATGCAATTTGTGACTGAATTTTCAGGTAATTTTCAAATACATCTGTAGCATTTTCTTAAGGTTTCAATGTGCAATGAAATGACGATACACATTAATCTTTATTACAGTACAGCAGAGAATTTCAGTTAAGACATCCAGGGTCTTGCTGTAATAAAGTTTGTGTGTTGTGTGTATCCTAGATATGTATGGCAAAAGAAGCCTCAATAGGATGGAACATGTCTTGTTCAGACAGCATGTTCACAATTTCTATCCCCAGTAGTTTAGCAAGTTCTATTGAGGATAGCACAAATGATAACCTTGCCCTGTTTGTAGCTCAGTCAAATCTGAACAGATTTTCCCAAGGGTAGCCACAGACATTTCTCTAAATTTCTCCAAATTTCAGACATAATCCACAAATGATAGAAGTCTGGTAAAAAACTGCTCTGAGGATTTTTAAAAGCCAGAAGTATGCTTGCAATGTGAAGGGTTGGATAACCTGAACAGGAGGTCATTTGAACCTTAAACCACTTGCTTTTCATATTCATTTATTAGCAAGTCTTCTGAGATGGTCAACAGATGTAGGGTAGGGATGTAGGACAGAGTACACATATACCATGAAACAGGTACAGTGACTATTCTCTAGCTCGCAGAGAATGATGGCAAGGGCTAGCTCAGGCTGCAAGGGCTAAACTCTTCTCCACTCCAAAACAGGCTGGCCTTTTGAAAGGTGCCTTTTGACAACAGATATTGTCGGGTAAAGGTTCAGGCAATATGAGCCATAATTCTGTTCAAGTTGCTCAGGCTCAGGTTGCAGTACGGACTGTGATGCTCTGCCAGAGCCGTCCCTGGGATGTTCCAGAGTAATGTGCTCAGGATCCTCATCTCCCAGGCATCAAGAGTCACCTCCTACCCCCATACCTGAGCTTCCTTAGAAACTGCAAGTGCTCCCGTAATCAGTGATAGAGATGCCAAATAATGGCAAATGTTTGAGACATTAATGGTCAAATACTGCATCAAGGAAAATTTTTTTTAGGTTTTCTTTCAAAGTAATGTACATTACAATAAATTGAGAGCACTTCTATGTGTTAATAACTAAAAGAACTCATGTACATTAAAACATAGGGGGAAAGGTGATATAAATCTTAAGGTTGTTTAAAAGTAAAAACAGATGTGATGATAAGGCAGAGACTTGCTAGTGTTGCAAGCGACTTCTCCACACAATCTTAGCTTGATCACTATTATATGGAAAATCGATAATATCTTAATCATACAAAGTGAAATTTTAAAATATAAAAACTTCTGTCATGCATTTTATTGTTAACAACAGGAATTGCTCACACAAATTCATTATGTTCTTTATGTGGTCCACCCTTCAAGAAAAACCAAACACAAGGATTTAAATGCAGTTTAGAGCAGATGAAGCTTGGTCTTGAATGAATAATTAAATGAATAGAAATAATGTTAGTTCTTCTAAACAATGAAAATTTTCAGGAACCTTTTGCCATATAGTTAGTCTGTGAAAAATCACATTCTACTGCAAGTGGTAGATCTTACTCTCAGCACACACACTGTTTGCATTAGTCTAATTTCTGAGTTCGACAATTTTTCACACTTCTTAACATTTATTTTAAACTACTCATGTATTTTTAACAAAACCTGTTTAAGAAATCTCTCAGATGTTTTAAGAACTTCTGTACAAATTTTAAGGTATTGACTACAGTCGCTTCAGGGTTTTTTTAGTTCATTTTCAAACATCAGATGGGTTTTCTATGGACATCAAAATGTTGATCATTCTGACTGAAGTTTTCCCTTCCATTTCCTGTTCCCATGGGTAAAGATGAGGGGAAGAAAAGAAAGAAAGAAAGAGAAAGAAAAAAAAAAGAGAAAAAAGAAATAGAAAGGAAACATAACTTGAATTTTTATATTACATAGTAGGATCAGAATTTCTGTTCTTCATGGAGACTGCCATAGATGTGGGTCAGAACTTTGTTATTTAAGCATAATATTAAAAATGAAAAGGGGAGAGAGATTACTGTCTCATTCGTTTGCTTGGAAATTGTGAGACAGTTGATTAATTTTAAAAAAAGAGCAATTACTTTTTTTGCTGCCATTTAAATGTATCAGCTATATAGCAGGTATTACCTGTGGTGTGAATCAGTTTGGTCTAATGTAAATGCTCAGACAGAGTCAAAGATCTGAGGGGCAAGATAGAGTGAAGTCTGTGTTGTTCTAAGATGTATGGCAGCCTGAATTCACTTAACGAAGGAAATTGCAGTTCACCATCTCTCCTAGCTCCATTCATCTTCCCTTAAAAGAAAGTTGTGCTAGTATTGGAGCTGGAACATAGTCAAAATACTGGATGCAGAAGCAGCAGGAGTACCAGATCTCTGTGCTGGAAAATATGTGAATTGAGCCAGCGGAAATTATTTATTTTAAAGTAAATTTAACAGCCTCTGAATTATGATGAAATAAATAAATAAAATATGCACTTATACATTTCCTCCCAGACTTTGAGGCCAAGACATAAGCACTCACTTGCTGGTTTTGACAGCATCTACCTTGCCAGTAGCATTATGAAAACAATCAGAGACTGATCACGCCAAATGGCACAAGCTTTACCATCTGCTGACTTTGCATAGAGCAAAGTTTGTTACACCATACACAGAGACTTTAAGTCTTCCAGAAATCACTGCTGTAACTTGTACTTCTTTTTTCGGGTTCCTTGCTCTTATAAAAAATTTTATTGCTGGGTTATTCATCAGTAGTGGCATAAGCAGTCTTGATTGCCAAGGGAAAATGGGAAGACGTAGAGCACAAGGCAAGAATTTCTTTTTGAGTCCTAGTGAATTATTTGTTTCCATCGATTCAGCTTTTTATTAAAGTAATTCTTGGAAAGCTCCATCCAGGAGCTCCATCCAGGTGGTAGGGGTTTGGAAACAAGTTCCACAGTGGTATTATAGAAATGCTAAAATTACAGGTGATTAAAATCCTTTCAGTTTTCCATAGGTGGGACTAGTACAGCAAAATACTTTGTAAGGATGGAAAAGCGGTTACTTAATGTTGTGAGAAACATCAGACTCTTTGGCCTTTTTATTAATAATAATTATTAATTCATCTTGTAAATGGTCATATTTTTACTCCAGCTATAAAAGGAGACAGCTTTTACAATTTGTTTTGTAATTCCTAGTCAGGAGACTGGAAAGTGCTATTTTAATGCCTCTTAATTCTTTCCTATTGAATCTCTACCAACTTGAAATAAAAAAAATGATTAAAATATGTTATAGGATACTTAGTATGTTCAGCTGCTCTGCAAAATAACTTTGGAAACATTACATATGACATAGTTCATCTTCTTTCATTCAAGATTTAGCCAAGTTCCAGCTAACTCATTGTCTGATATCTGGCATGACTGCAGATGGAGGACATTGGAGTCTTCTTGGCAAACAGCTGAGCAAGCTTAATATAGAAATTATTAAATGAATGTTGACTGGAAGGAACATATGTTGTAAAAACTTGGCAAGCATTTTATCTGATTTTCTTTTATGGTTGCAAGCCATCCAGTAGTTGCAGCAACCATAGAATTTTGTCCAGGCTTAAATGTGAAAAGATAAAATGGTGTGGAAATGAAGAAGGGAAAGGGTGTTTCTCCATCCATTGCACAAACACTATTTCAGCTCTCTTTGTAAATAATGTCATGGGATATATAAAATAGCTTTCAGATAAGTAGGTCACTGGCATTCAATCACGTTTCTATTGTATGATATGTTTATTATCATTACTGATTGGAAGTTAGATGGAGAAAATCTATTCTGACAGTCACCTGCACTGTTTCCATATTTGCACAGAAAGGGTGAGTTACATGTAGTTTACCTACTGATTCACAAAGACTTTACTAGCACATGTTCATTTTTCTCTGCTCCCAAGTATGTTTCTGTTTCCATGATGGAAGCTGGAGATGCTTGGGGAAGCAAGTAACTCACCCACTTTTAACACTCAACGAAACCTTCTTATTGTCATCCATACAGGATAGAAAGAAAGTTCATATTGCTATGCCCAAGCATCAGAGTAGTAAAATATATTCATAAAGAATTAAAATACCTTTAGTGTTTGGCAGGTGCCCCATGGTATACCCTTTTTACATTTGAAACCATGCATATGTATTCATTGCTTGATGAAATCTGCTATCACCAGAATTTGAAATTATGAGGTTTTGAGCTGTTACATTGAAAAATTTGAAGATTTACAGTATTTATTTAGCACTTTGTCTTCTTAACTTCTTGGAGTTTTATTTCAAATACTTGGCAAGCCTTTTTGTATAGTGGTGGATGCTATGGGGGCCAAGATTATAAGGAACAGCGATTGCTGACATGCTCTGTAGGTTATTATTCCTAGTTTTATTCTCATCACATCAATTTTGATTTAGGACTTCATTAAATAATAGTCTGCATGAATTTGCTCGGAAGTGTCTACCTAGTTTAAGTAATAAGTGGATCTCATTTTTCTTTGTACATTTAAATTAGCTGATACACATTTATCTATGTGAATAAATTTCATTGTAACTGGATGTTTTGTGAAATCCTATGAGCAAGCATTAAAAACAGCATTAGGATCCTAAAGAGGCTGTGGCAATCTTCATTAGTTTTATAGACCAAATCCAATTATTCTTCATTGGAAGCCATGCTGTGTAATTCCAGTGCTTCTTCTTGGTAAACAGTCTACTTCACTATTGCAAAAAAGAAAGCATTTTTAAGAGGCTATCAAAATATTCTTTTTGGAACTAGGTAACTATTTGCACAAACATGATGCCTGTCATTTTGACAAAGGCTGGGGATCTCCAGGACTAAAACCATAAGCCATTACTGTTTGAAAAGAAATCCCAGGGCCCTAACAATGAGGACAATCATTCTCTATGTCCCATTCAGACCAATCCACAGCAGCAGCAGCAGCAGTGGTACATGCTCTCCAGTGGGTCATCCTTTTGGCTGCTTCAGAAGTGTTTCCTCAGCATTTGAGACATACTGCTCACCTAATGCCAGGTGATCTCCCACTCAGGATGGCCACAGGCTAAAGTACAGATCTCCAAAAGTAGCTGCATGGGTCCCTGCTCTTGGGTGTAAAACACATTGAGGGTAGGAAGGGGTGAGGATTAGTATCAACTCTTGTCATCTGTTGAGTAGCAAAAACAGTGGTTTACACAAATGTTTACAATTCTAATTAAGAAGGTATGATGGCATGCAGTTCAACAGAAACCTAATCAGCCTTGTTGTCCTTGGGTAGCAAGAATTCAATCTTTGCTATTTAAATAATAATTAAAAACAAATCTTCCACTGATTCTAGGGATAATAATTTGACTATATCTCTTTTCTTTATACGGCTAATGTCTTAACATTTAATTACTGTTAACAAGACCTTTATAAGCAGAATAGAAAATTTCATGTACTGTAATAGCATTAACATATTAAATGTAATTGTCAGGTGGCCCTCTTAGGATTACTGTTCCTGATTGACTCCTATTCAGATTTTTCTTCATTGTCATTTAAACTTCATTAAGTATAGAAATTCATTCTTTTTACTCCTTTCCATAGTAGACTTGTTGTTGAATTTTGTAAGCAGATAATTCATTTTGTTTGAAATTTGATCTGATTGCCTTCTGATTTGGAATGATCTGAAAGATAAGTTAGATTTTTCAAAGTCAGAATATCCATAGAAATAATTGTTCTATGTGGAAGTAAATAAACAAGAAACTAATCTTTTTTTTCCTTTCAAGATGTTCATATTTATATAATTTTACCATTTAGTGACTGGAGTTTAATATTGCATTAATACTCTAATAATCTGCTTGTGTTTTGGAAAGACAACCCTGATTGGCATAAAGAAGCAAATTTTTTAGAGGTAATTCTTAAGATCACAAAACATAACTAAAGTTGTTGTTCTACAGTATCAAGTTTTCTGTTAGTAAGTTAACATAGTTCAGCCTTCCAAAAATAGAGTATTAAAAATTTTCACTGCTTCTCTGGTTAAAATAGTAAAAGTAGGATGAGAAAATGTTTATTTAAAAACAGTGCATAATGGTCCATATGCTGCAGTACCGTTAAGAAGTTTCTGACACTTGGAAGAAGAGGCCAAACCATCAGTAGCACAGGACTTTATAACAAGAGGTTGCTTTTCAGTTGTTCTGCTGCTAAGTAGGATTAACATCAAAACATTACTTCGCGTTGTTTTAATTGGCAATTCTGCTAACATTAGGAGAAAAAGCAGGTGATCTTGCCAGGCATAGCTGGTTTACTATTATTTTTCCCGGTCTCATTTGTTTTGTGAAACAGTAATATGTATGTTCCTCTGGCATTATGATATCAGCATAGCAACTCATGTTTTCAGGTGACACAGTGCATGCCGGTTTAAAGCAATGAAATGTACACACCTGTTTGCATCTGATTTGATTTGCACAGTTCATGATGATCCTTAAGGAAGCAGTGAATACTTTGCTGTCAGGAGATGCCAGCTTTGGAACACAAGGTCATGTTTGGTATCAGGGAAGCATTCACATGGAGCAGTGATGATGTATCAGCCTGCAAAAGCATTGCATGCGCAGATAAAAGATCTTGGCTTTGGTGTTACAAAAAGAAAGCCCAGGCTGGGGCAACACATGCTAAAACTTGATAAAAATAAAGCTTCCCTTTTTTCCCCTCAGTCTTAAGGATTTCTTACTTAAGCTTGTTTTAATTAGTGCTTTTTGTAAAGAAACTTTTTTCTTTGTGGAATTTGATTTGATTTTGTCATTTGTATCATTTCATGGTAGACAAGAAACAATTTTCAATCCAAATGGATATATTTGATTGTGCAGGGACACCAGCTCATCATTTTTTTCCTCTCTTTTTTATTTAAACTTTACAAGATGTGTCAGTTTGACTAACACGATAGACTTTGATGGATAAAACAAGTTATGCTAATCACCTTGAAAATGTCCTATTGTGATAAAATGTGGCTAGATAAGGATAAAAAGATTGCCATGAAGACAGTTATTTCTTTTATGTGGACAAGATGGAGATTATTATTATGTAGTTATTTTACACAATGAGCCATCAAGACATCACAGAGCTGTTTCCCTCTGTACAAACTGCTGGTTCTGGTTCAACCTGGCACTCATGAACATAAGATGCTGGCATCTTAGCCTTTGCATGGATGCCGTGGTTGATGTAGTGTTTAACATTTTCATCATCAGCATCTTCACTAGACTTGGTGAAAGCAGACAAAGGAAATAACCACTTGAAGCTAACAATTTGGATTCACTCCACTCTTTTCATTTTAGCTAAGGGCACTAATTGTAAAAGGGATATGCTATACTGGACCATAGTCCAACAGCCTTTGTCTTCAAAATATCCAAAGCATTTTGGGGATTCACATTGTCTCTGTTTCCTGCAGAGTGAATGAGTGAGTGAGTGAGTGAGTGAGTGAGTGAGTGAGTGAGTGAGTGAGTGAGTGAGTGAGTGAGTTAGTGAAACTCAGCAAGGTGCTTTTGTCTACAGATTAAATGTGCACAACTGCCCTTATAATGACAGCAAAAAAGCTGTATCCCAAAGTGCCTGAGTCTATTTAGTAAAACAGTGAGATTAGCTTCACCTTTTTCACTGTAGCAGGAAAGGAGGAATTTGCCTATCAAGATGATTCTGGAAAATTCCTTATCTCTAAGCTCCTAAAATGATGCTGCCAAAAAATTTTGTTAGAAGAAAATCTAAATAATCAGTGGTTAAAAGTTCAAGGGACTTGAAAACCACCAGTGCAATGTAGTGTTCTCCTGAATAAGCAGAGGAAAAGGAATCAGAAAATACGTGTATGATCAATAGTGCTTCAGGTAAGTGTCTTATATTGCAAATAGATAGAGAGAAGCTAAGAGGACTGACTCTGTTTTGACTGTGGGCCATGGTTACAGAATGACACTAGAACTCTTCAATCCCAATACATTATCTGTGATCAGTTCATAGATTTCAGGTGAAGAAGTAATGGATCAGTAGACAACATTATGATTAAAAAGTCAATTCTATTATTTAAAAAAGAAATATTTTCTAAATTGTCTTAGAGACAGAGTTAACCCTGTTAGTGAAATCTGTAAGTGCCATAGCCTGGGAGAAAGGCTGAGAAATAATTAGAGGGAATAGAAGAAGATTGAAAACATGGGCAAAAAGTCCTGTTCAGTGTTCATAGGGAAAATGAACAGCTAGACACCCAAAGGAAACAAAGAAATGAAATTCCCAGGAAAAATGTTGAGATTACAGCTATTTCTGTGATTCTGTGATTCTGTAAAGAAGAATAGAAAGATATAAAGTAATATTTATTCAAGAAAAAAAGAACATGGTAAATGAGCATGAGGTTACTAGCTCTGTTAGACAGAAGTGTCTAATGCGAAGACCTAAATTTCAAGCAGAAAGAAGAAATATTTCGTAGTTGTAGAAAATGTATAAAACCAGGTAGAAAAATATAATTCAGAAAAGGAAAACTTGTTTCACAAATTGACAGAAACTTCATATCTAGCCTTGTACTAGCCTTCCAACAGGATCAGGAAATAACTTTCCTGCAGGAGAGGGATGGAGGGAATCCGCACTGAGAAGAAAAACCTAGACTCTCAAGAATATGCACTAGGTGGCCAGAACTATCTCTTTGTCTTTAGCTTTAGTAGTTTTCACACAAAAAAAATATTTTCAATAAAATACTCTAAATATATATTCAGTAAGTTATGATTTGGAAATAGTAGAAAGCCATCTATCACTAAAATTCTACTTTACAGAGAAGGTTAACCTGTAGTTACTTTTATTCTATTTTATTGTTATTGTAAAAAACTATCCCAAATCTTCAAAGCGGGAAAGATTCATTTCCCCATCCCAGAATTCTTTGCTAGTTTTTTCTCAACAAATTGAGTTGTAAGTCATTTTCAGGTGGTTTCTCCGATAAGCTTAGGCAAGTGTAATTTCATGCAGTGCAATTCAGACTTACATTCCCACTGTGAAAGAGAGCTCATCAGTCTGTCTTCTGGACAGAAAGGCAAAATCCTTCAGAATTACTTAGTGTCAGTTATATTTTCTTTGCAGTGCAACATAACTCTTTCCTGGGAATGGAATGTACGTTTTTCCCATTTGTGGCCAAGAACAACCAATATAATTTTAACAAAGCTTCTATAACTATTTAGAGAACTATATACTTATGAATAGTGCTGTATCGCAGAGAATTGAATGCTCTATTTAGCCAGAGTCAGTGAAAGTTTGTATCTTTTTCTGGAGATTGGCACGGGTAACAGCCTGACGCAGCATCCACAATATAGCTTCAGTGTAGCTTGCCAGCAAGAACATCACTCAGTGCAAAATGTGATGGTGGTTGTGTGATGGACAAAGCTCCCTCTCTTGTATCCCTGTCTCACGCTGGCCACCAAACAACCATCAGATGGTATGAACAGAAGTCAGGATCCTGCAGTGACCTCTGCGTGGAGATAAAGCTTTGCAGGACTGAAGCCATAGCATAGCCGTTATCAGTCTGCCTTCAGACTAGAGACTGAAAATTAAATAGTCTTTATTTTCTTGTCCAAGACAAACATGTCAGGTCTGCTTGAGAGAAGATTTTGTTTGTTCCTGTAAATCACAAGTGAATGAGTTAAAAATAAGTTGATCATTTGATTTGTCTTTTAAATGATCAGTGGTTGTTGAATTTTGTCAAGCTGATGCTCCTATTTTGTTGTTGACTAAGTACCAGTCTTTCATCACTCTTAAAACAATTAAAGGAACAGTTCATTCCACTTTATTTTTCACATTGCTACCTTATTTTTAATTATTTGAGCAATCATCATTTCAATTAATTACTTAATCTTTACTTCTAAAATCCTCACTTTTAGAGGAAGGGCCATAATACCTCTGAACTCCAAGGTAGAAAAACAGAATAAGAAATGAGACAGAAGTTTTTCATTTTATATTTCACTATTATCTTGATTACTGCATGACATTATAAAGTGGCATACGTATTTGAAGATTAATTGCCTTGCAGCTAATAGCTTCTAAAGACACAAAACTGCCAAAATTTTGAGAGGAAAATATTTTTTTCCTGGATCAATCATCCTGATTTCATTCTCAAACTACTAATAAAATCAGTTGTGTGACTGAGTAAATTATCATAGATCTTTCCAGTATCGAAATGTAATTTCAGTTTATGAAAACTACCTTAATATAAGAGAATTATCTGTTAAAAAATTGAATTCTTTGAAGTGAAGAAAGTTGATAAAGTGGCATAAGGAACTGGGATGAGCAACAGAGGTGGGTTTCTTTAATTTCAACAAAGATAGATGAAAGAGAGTCTAGGCAAAAAGAGCTGGCTGTGTAAGTCTGCACACACTGCAAACAAACTACTAACCCCTACACCTATTTAAGTTTCACTTCTCTGCAAGCTATTGTTTTCACTTCTTGTTGATTCCCATACTAATGTCAATCATTGATCACTTACCTCCTGTATACACAATCATTTCTACTGCTTTATTTGTCTCCTTTTTCAGGGAATCTTTATGAAACTTTTGGCATCAGAAATGGTTCTCTCTCAAAAACACCTTGCCCCTGTGCATTATAGTAGCCTCTATTACATTATAGTTCATTACACTCTAAAAGCATAAAAGCTTTCAATGCAGTCGACTCTGTTAAGGTTGCATTTGCCTATTGCACCAGACATTGTACACTTACAGGATGAAGCAGCAAATATGTATTTAGGCTGAAGTGGCCTTCCTCTTTCTCTAACTTTATGTAATACTTCTATTGAGTGTTTGTCAGGTACGTAGAGGAGTTTCTATGTGCCTCTTGTGATTTTATTGCACCTCTAAATAACAGTCCTATTTTGAAATTCTCTAAACCATTACATTTCTTTTTCTGTGGTATTACTTCCTGGAAAATGGGTTTTATCCTCTAGTTTATTGGCGTATATCTTTGTTTTATTATAGGAACCTGATTGTAAGGCCTTAACCCCATATTTAGATTCTTAAGTTTAACCAGCTAGTTTTCAGAAGAGCCGAGTAGTATGTTCCATGCAAGTTAGTGGATTTTTTAGGTGCCTGATTGCTTTGAAATTACCCAAAGGCTCAGCTTTGTTACTGGTTCTTTATTGGAGGGGTTTTTTTGAAACCTTGGCCCAGATACTCAGCTCAATTTTTCACATAAATGAGGTGGTGTAATTTTATAGATAGTTTGTAATTCATCATCTGTTGCTCTTAACACCCACCTTGTGCTCATCATTTACAAATGATAATCAAAAAAAGCACAAAGCTTGGCACGAAATATAAAGAAAATTGAATTTAAATTCAATAACACTAGAGGGAAGCTGTTGTCATGCCAGAGAATTCCAAGAAATTGGGCCTGTTAAATGAGATGAGCTAAATATGTACAGTAGCACTCTCAAGACAAAGCTCAAAATCTGAAAATACTTTTTCTCTTCTTAGAAATATAAATGTATTTCACTTCAACAAAGAGATGTGCCTTTTTATCTTCTTTATGAAGTGTCATAGGTATTGTCTAATGCAAATGAAAAATTGTACTGTGTAGGTTCAAAATTCCTGTTCCTTTCCTGCACATGACATCTTCACTTCTGAAATATGGTGCAAATAAAACATGATATCAATGGAAGACAGCAATCTGCACAAAAAAAGTGGGGAGGAGAGAGGAGGGAAGTGGTTTGAATGCGTGTAAGAAAAGTCATCTCCATGACTTTAACAAACAGCAGGACTGTTTTGTCCAGTACTGAGGATCTATTCTCCTTTGACTAAGGAGGGGCATCTGCTTTAATTATTTGCCTTCAAACCTCATTTTTAACAACTTATGTGAGTTGCCAGATGGAGGTGCCAGTCTGGCCCTTGAGGGTCTTCCCATCAAATTCACACAGGTCAGGTTTTCATTCCTAGAAGCTGTTTATTGCTTACGGTGATTTCCATCTTCTGTGAGTTTGAGGACTTCATGTTACACCAGTAGCATGCGAGTATTACCATCAGGGTTCTGATTATCTTTCAAAACCTGTGCTCTCTTGTTACAACTACTTCTGTTCTACATGGAATTCTTAGGAGATGTGAGGGTTTGTTGTGTATATTATAGCTTTAAGTTTAATGGCTTGGAAGGCATTGTCACTTGGGAAGCTAATACTTCTAACCTACGAAAGGTTCAGATGGGTCAACCATTAGGTGTTTTTCTAATTCTCCTCTTAGAATTTTTCAATTACTCTTGCAACTGCTTCTAGGTTAATAATCTCTAAATCAATAAATATTACTGGATATTGAAGGTGTGATTTCAGTCATGTCTCTCTTAACTTTCAGACTCAATGAAGACTTCTATTGTATTGCTACTCTTGTCATTACCTTCTATCTATCCTTAACCTGAAGTTTTCAGCAGCAGCTCCTACCAAACATAGAACAGGGGTCACTCAAAACAGTAATCGATTGCCACCAAAGCAGACTGTCTGATGACTCTGCCGCAGGGAGACCTCAATCAGGGCAGGTTGCTCTGAGCACAACTGGTTCAGCCTCAGTGATCTCCCTAAGTGCAAATAAAATATTGACTTGTATCAAGAACTAGCCTCACTTTTCACTTTAGGCGTGAAAACTACAGCCTTATTGCTAATCTTCTCATTTGAGCTTGGCCATCAAATTTATGTCACAAATGCAGAGCGAATCAGACACTGTCAGCTGTGCACAAAGTGAGCCAGATGTGCATTTGGGGCACTTCAGCTTCTAGCAGAGTTTGCCCTAGGTTTTCTGTCATGGGCTTGCAACATCTTAAAATCTGTTCTTGTCATGGCTTAGCTTGCTTGTACAGCCATTGCCTTTTCTTCAGAGGAAAGTCTGTCATGAAATAGCATTGTAACTGCACATTAGCTTGCAAGAGCTCTGGCTCTCGTAAGGGAACACAGAGGTATGTAAACCCCATGAAGAGAACGGCACTTCTGTTTCATTGAATGTGATCTTCGGACCACACACAAAAAGGCATTGCAGTAAGAAGAGCTCTTCAGTCACTGGAAATTAAGCCCTCTCTTAACATTACCTGAAAAAAGACAGATTTACACTGCATTGTCTTCAGTGAGCAGTTCAGTTTTCTATCTGCAGAATTAGGATAATGGAGATAACAATGTGAATTTTAATTTAGAGTTTGTGAGGCAGAAGCTGTAGTGCTCAGTTTCACATAAATGCTTAGATGAAAAATAACAGCATGTAGCAAAGACAATTTAAATTTCCATATGTGATAATCAGAAAATTCTTGTAGTCAGGTTTCTGTTTAAAAACATTTTACTAGTTGAATGTTTATAGTAGAAGAATTATTATATGCTTAGGAAAGTGTGTTTGATGAAATCTCATTTGGGAGAATAAATCTTTTCTATAAAATTAAAGTTGAATGTCATGTCAGTTTAATAATTTTTTCTATTATGATTATCTTCATTTACTTTTCACAGAGTTAGTGGATACATCAAAATGGGAAAATAGAATCTGGCACCTATCAGTGATAGAAGTAATGCTTTTACAGCAAGCAATAACAAAGATTCATAAGGAACTGCAATAACAAATTTTATACAAATAAACCTTCCGTGAGTTTGTGTCTTCTTGCTGAATGGCAGTCATTAATAGCAAGACATATCTGGCTTCATGAAGAGTTCTAGGAAGGCTTGATTCACTGTTGTAACTTTATTAATAAGAAATTGTGAGCCTGAATTAACCAACCAGTTTAGATAAGACCATCTGTTGTCTAATAACTTGTGACTGTAATGTGAATAGTTGTTTTGTAGTGAGTGTATTATGAGATGAAGGATACGCAGATCCTAGTTTTGCCTCATTAGCTTCTAGGAAAAAAAATCTAGTTAGCTTGCCAGTATGGAATGTGTATGCGTTGGGGTTTTTTAACTCTTAGTTCATCCTGTGTAAAAGTAGACCCCCCATCTGCATCTTCTCTAACATATGATCATGTCAAAACCAAAAAGAACATGGGGTATAGTGAGCATTTTAGAGCAATCTTATGGTCACTTATTAGTGGTGATAAATCTATTTTGTCCTTGCTGGATTCAGTTTGGTGCTACTAGATACCCTGATTGCTGTGAAGATGAAATGGCAGGCACTAGCTTATCAACATTATGTCAACATTATTTGGTTTTGCTTTATTTAGTTGCCCTCTCTGGGCTAATACAAGAAGCTAATGTCAGCTAAGTACTGAGAGTGTTGGAAAATGGTTGCTTTTATGTCTGGATGTTTAGCAATAACAAAATGGACAAAGCACATGTAATGCTGACTTGTCAGCTCAAACTCTCCCATATCTCTTTCAGTTTTTTATATTGATGTTAAATAATACTGCAGAGTAGATGAAGCTTTACTATTTGCTATCATGCTGAATTTTATAGCAGCAGTGTCCAGTTAAGTAAGACGGATAAATATTTTCTTTGGTCATGCAAAACCAGGCATTAATCCATATGCATGGAGATTAAGACAGAAATAAGTGCTGATCTGTATGGCAGTGAATTTTCTAAAAACAGATTTAGAAGCATGTTGTGTATTTTTTACCAGTTCCTTGATAAGCTGTTGCTTCCTCTTGTGTCTAAGTGTCTTTGAATCCAGGAAAGTGAAACAAATAGGTAACAAGGGATATAGTGCTACTAATTAGAAGATTGAACTAAAAATTGTAAATTATGGTCAATAAAACATAGCCTTTCAAAAACTTGTTCATACATCCTTAGGACTCTGTGTGATTTGGAGTGTTCAGTAGATCCTGGCCAGACAAGTTCCTATTGCTCTCTACAACTACCTGAAAGGAAGGTGTGGAGAGGAGGGTGCTGGCCTCTTCTCCCAAGTGACAGGGGACAGGACAAGAGGGAATGGCCTCAAGCTCCGCCAGGGGAGGTTTAGGCTGAACATTAGGAAATAAATTTTCACAGAAAGGGTCATTGGGCACTGGAACAGGCTGCCCAGGGAGGTGGTTGAGTCACCTTCCCTGGAGATGTTTAAGGGATGGGTGGACGAGGTGCTGAGGGGCATGGTTTAGTGTTTGATAGGAATGGTTGGACTCAATGATCCGGTGGGTCTCTTCCAACCTGGTGATTCTATGATTCTATGAATCTATTTGCATAGTTTTGCAAGTCTAAATTTAGAAAGTGAAATGAATAATGAGTATTGGGAACCTCTGCAAAATAAGACAGGCCGGAGTTTTACATTTAGTAGGACACAGGCTGTATATGACACTGAAAGTGTTGGATGTCAACAGAGCAGTGCACCTTGGAGTGGTCACAGCTACCAATATCAGAATATCACAAAGATCTTGAGTCTCTTATTAAATGCAGTTCCTTCATTTATTTATACTGGTATCTGTACTTCCAAACTGCCTGAAACAGTAGCACAATATATTACAGAGTAACACTGCAATGAAAAAAAACTCATGAAGGAAGCCTAAACATACAAGACACTAAACTGCCTTTCACTCCTCATAACTGAGTTCCTTGCAACTGATATTATTATGCGAAAAAATACATCAACACATTTTGTGTTTCCATGTCACAAAGCATAGATACAGGAACATAAACCAGCAGTTGACACCAAGTTCTTCATCCTCCCTTTCTCTCTGCTCTGTTGGTGCCTTCTTTACACTCTGCTGAGATTCAGGGACCAGTGCCAAGTCTGAGAACTAGAGCATCCTCACAGTAAACAGTCGGCTTTCCCGTTTCCTAGTCAAAGGCAGAAAACAATCCAGTATCTTGCTGAAAGTAACTTGACCAAGCATGACACCAGGATCAAGGTGAGCTGTCATATGTAGGATGGGGGTGGACCTCAGAGCGAGAAGAAAGTGAGGGCATGCTGAGCTCTGAAGGCCAGGGTGCTTCGAAGCATCTATGAAAGCAAAGGAATCTGAAATTGATTCTTTTAATAGAAAGATCCAGCTATAGTATTGACTTTCTCAGAGAGGGAGGATAATGAGTTTTCTGTGCAACTTAATGAAATACAACCAGAGAAAAAAATACATAATATGAAATCTTTAGACAGGATTGAAAGAGCATGTTTTGTATTTCCAGAACAGTAAAGATTCATTGTGGTTTCTCATTTCTTAACAAACCCTGAAGCGAAAATGCTGTCTCTCCATAAAACCCAGTTTATCGATCTGGACAGGGAGCTGCTTTATGTTTGCATTCACATGGTTTTAAAGCTGTAAAATAGTATCCACAAAAATTTCTGAAACAACTCATTTTTTAGTAAATCCATAAAGAGATATAAGGAGCAGGAAGCCTTTTGTATTTGCAGGAGCACAAAGTCTCAGCTAGCAAACACAATCCAGGCAAAATGAAAATACATATTGAGGGTGCTGATCACTGACTTGCAGAAGATCAGAAGGTTCTTTGGACATGAAAAAACCTCACACATCAACAGTAGGCCTAAGATCATAAAAATAATAGTGCAACATTTTAGTAATGTTCAGTTCATTGTCTTGCTATCTTTGTAAGTTTTTTTCTAACATATTTTTGCATTTATTACTAATATTAAAAAGCAATGTTTACTTCCAAGTAATACATAAAGATTTAAGTAAAAAGAAGTTGCTTTTCAGCAAAGGCTCAGATTAGTTAAACTTATAACTAATTTTCATTATGTTGTGGAAAATATTTTTGGGCAAGAATTGTAAGTAACACTTGTTACCTTTTAGAATTGAAGATCATGTTTTGTATATGTGAATTCTGCTGAATATGATTGATCCCAGAAAGAAGCTATAGAAGCCTTTCGAGAGGGGAAGAAAAAAAAAGCTTCTATTTTAAAGCCAAGGTTATAGTCAAGGTTAATTTAGGGTGTCATGAAAGTGTGACTGTGACAAGATTTAGTGACAGTGCATGGGCAAATTAATGCAAGATCAGTGGCCTGACTATTGATTCTTATCATGGGACCCTGCTGAAATGAAGTCATTATTTAATTACACTTTTACTTACACTATAAATGGTTCCCAGAATAGACCGCACTCAATTTTGATGTCTGCAGCTACATCTTCACTTTTCTTTTGTGTTCATAAGTGAGTAGGGAATGAGAATAAGCACTGAAGAAAATTTTCACTTATTATACTTCACATGCTGTCATTTTCCCACATAAAGTAAGCAAACAAATGTTTTCTTTCTTCCATTCAGAATAATCTGTGATCTCAATATAATTCAAATTCTGAGTAGAGGAAATGTCTTGAAATCTCTGAAGATTTTCTGACCAAAATTTCTACATATTCCATTCAAACAAATGAAGATTTTCCTGCTTTTCTTCAGCGGTTTAAAACATTTGTTTTTCACTGTGTCTAGAAGTAGACTCTAAAGTTCATGCTAAAGCAAGTAACTGAATTGGGAGCTACAAGAAGTGAATAAGTACTTTATTGGGACATAGGATACAGCAGAAAGGACTTTGTAATAGAAATCTACTAGGAAAGCTCAAACATCTATAAAATGACATCAAAATTCACTGAACAATCAAATTACATTGCTTCCCTATTGTGTTGTTGATGCTTTGATTCTGAATCATAAACGCAGATTCAAATTTGGCAAATTTATGACTAACAACGAGTCATCATTTATTCAGATTTAATTTGTCTGATGGACCAACCCCCACATTTTGTTGAATTACACATATTCAAAGACTTGACTTTTAAGAAAATGTAATTGGTTGTCATTATAATGTTATTATCTGAAAAATAATATGTAAAAATGTGTAGAATTTGCATTTTAAATGCAGGATTACGTTTGTCATTTTAGAACACAGAAGCATCGAATTCTGCTCTTGTTTAATACATAGTACAGTGCAAACACAGTCTTGCTCAGGACAAGAATTTTAAATAAATAATAAATATATTAAAGGAAAAATCACAGCTCAGTTGAACTCTGGTTTCATCAAAAGTTCATAAGAGATTTAGATTACTATTAAGTAAACAAAGGGAGCAAAATTAACTTTTTTTTTTGTTTGAATCAAAGTAATATGTAAAACCAACCTGCAGAGTTTAATATGATCCTCATTGTACTCCACCATACTTACGAAAGATTCATCTCCATGGCCTCTTTTTTGTCTTCTATACTGTATTTTTACTTAAACACATGTTTTTAAATATGTTAAAAAATATATAAGTCTCAGAACATAAAAGATAATAAATGTAATACATGAAATAAACATAGTTTTCTGCAAGACAATGTACTGTGTACTCTTAGTGAGATAGAAAATTGTTATTAGTCCATGGTGTGGACTTTTCTCCTGCAGATGTTATTCTCATTTTAAAATTTTTACTGAGAGAGACATAAAAAGTCAGCATATTAGATGAGTAAGTAACAATAGCTTCTTATCATAACCATCTCCAATTGCTGCTTACTAATCAGACATTCAAAAAATAAATAAAACACAATGCATAAGGGGTTTGCTTGCTAGTTCGATATCATGTGACTAACCATTGAATGATAAAATAGGAAGATCATTATGTTAAAAAACAGAAGATTAAAGACATTTCTTTTCTCTGTTGTGCACCTAAGCTCATAAGTAATAGTGTTAAAATTTTCGCATCTGTTTTCAAATACAGAGAGAACATATACATCTAAATTGGAGAGATAATATAAAATGGTTTTCTTAATGCTTTTCCTCTAAATGGAGAAATCCAGCTATAGTGAAATCATTTCTGGTTCACGTTGTCTTTCAGTGCCCTTGACAATTGTAGAGTTTGAGAGAGAGAGAGAGAGAGAGAGAGAGAGAGAGAGAGGTGCTTTTGTATGCTTCAATATTTCAGTCTTGGCTCAATGTGTTTCTCTTTGTCAAGTCTTTTCTTTTTAATTTTTTTAACTTTTCTTTATCTTAATAGGTGCCCAGCAGTTCTTTTTTTCCAACCTCTAGCAGCAGCAATGTCACTAATCTCACCATTTTACGTGTTCACGCAGCCAGTCAGAAGTGTGCTGGGCAGAAGAAACAGGAAAACGGGTTGTAAAAGACTGATTAGAGTAGAAACCCACTTCCAAGAGTCATTTTATACAAAGAAATTTTTCTGCAGCATTATTGTGTACTTTGCTATTCCAATGTTATTTGCCACAGCTGTCTTTGAATTTTATGTACACAGTCATAGCCAGTGGACAGAACAGCAGGATTGGCTCTTGTGCTTTGGCACACAGAAAAGGGCAGGTCTAGACCACCTGACATATCACAAACTTGTAACTAAAACCTGACCTTTCTATATTAAGAAAAGATTCAGCCACCCTCACAGCTCCAATTCTATTCTCCTTGAAAGCCTAGATATTCTCCTACAAAAAGAGAAAACAAAGTCTGAGTGAATTTGTTTCTGAGGTTAAAGGATAGTGAACAAAACAGAAAACAATAGTACAGGAAAAGTGAAGGCAAATATATATATATAGTATTTGGTGTAGACATTAAAAAAACTCCAAGATTTGCAATTTGTGTGTTTTATAATAATTTATTGATTATTATAACTAAAATCTGAGACTCATATATACCTACCTAAACCTAAGACTAAATAAGCCCTGTGTTTGTTTCTCTCCGTTATCTCTAAAAGGGTAAAAATAACTACATCCGACGTTGATGCCTAAACTGTAGATTTGTACACTTAAGTGAGATCTGTCTAGCTCAAAGTTTATGTTAGGAACAGTCCATTCACCTGCTGCAATCCACAGGATTATATCCACAGTGAATGAAGGATCCTGGGGCATGGCCCAACATAGCCACTGTTCAGACCAACCTGCTTGTGAAAGGTGCTTCAAGTGTGGAACATTTTCAGGTTGTTTTTGTGACCTCAGGTCAGGTACCATGATGAGCGCATGTAAAGTTCTGTGACAGATGGCACAGTGGTTTTGCTTTTGATTTTTTCCTCAGTGTTGTATGTTTTGTTCCTCCATTCTGGCAGCTCTAGTAGCACAAAAGCATCTGAGCATGCTCAGGGAAAAGGCTTCCAACACTAGGAGAACAGAGGGATGGGAGACAGCAAGATAGGGAGGGATGCTGTGAAAACCAAATGGATGCAATTGAGGGAAAGTTTTCCTATAACCTAAGGGAAGACCTTATTACTTTCTACAACTACCAGAAAGGAAGGTGTAGCAAGGTGGGTGTCCGTCTCTTCTTCCAAGTAACATGTGATAGCATGAGAGGAAATGGCCTCAAGTTACAGCAGGAGAGGTTTAAACTAGATATTAGGAAAAATTTCTTCACAAAAAGGGTTGTCAAGCACTGGAATAGGCTGCCCAGGGCAGTGGTTTAGTCACCATCCTTGAAGGTACTTAAAAAGCATGTAGATGTAGCACATAGGGACGTGGTTCAGTGGTGGACTTGGCAGTGTTAGGTTAACATTTGATCTCAATGATCTCAAGGTCCTTACCCAACCCAAATATTTCTATGATTCTGTGACTAGTTGCAACTGGAAACCAATTTTACACTTGCTAGACTAAGTAAAAAAGATAGCAGAAAGATTCAAAATATAGCAACCAGTCCTTACCTACGCTCTTTATTCTGGAAGGTTTGCTGGCATGGAAAACTTCACATTAGAAGTATTGCTTTATAAGCTCTAAAAAGTGTTGAAGTTCACATTTTTTTTTTAATTTCATTTATTCAACATCATGATATAACAATGTCCATCAAACAAAACATACAGTTTATTTTATCTGATTATTTGTCTGTGGGTAATGTATCGTGTCATGGTATAGGTTTCTGGGACTGTGGATTGAGATGGATTGAGATGCAGAGTGGCAGTGGCAAAATTAAATGTAAAATAAGCAAAAACAACAAAAAAAGAACTACTTTTATACCATTATTTTTCTCTGTGAATTACAAAACTGTCTTTTGATGAGAGTAGGGTAAACTGGATGTACTCAGTTGAAATTGACCTCAATAATTAATTTTGAGGTTATACATCAAATGACATTTTACTGACATGGGGAATGAGCAGTTGATCCCGGTTTATTCCTTGGGTGAGAGATCCTCGTGCTGCAGAATCCAGTAACTGTTGGCTTTAATTGGCTGTTCTGTTTAAAGTACCTTATATAGAGATTCTGAAAATAAAGTAAACATAAGCAAATGTACTCTTTCTCTTGGTCTAGAAGCAATCCTTTAAATCCAGGCATTGGCTGGAATGTCCAGGAGACCTTGCTCAGCTTTGAGCTTCACTGCATTTATCCTTGTGAAAAAAAAAACTTGAATCTTGTTAGTTGTCAGTGCAGCATTTGTTCCATTCACTCCTCTGCTGTTTAAGAAAGAAAAACAGGAATATTTGCCCTCTAATTTTTCATTAGAAATGTTTCAGTGGCCCTATAAAACATAAATCTTTTAGAACTGGTATTCTATTTCTGACATTTGTTTCTAGAAATACTGTCAGAAACAGTGTACTCTCTGCTGAATGGACAGGCACAATGAAATTGTACCATTTTATGATGGTTTGTAGACCCTGGACCAAAACTGTGAGGTTCAAAATCTGTTCCAATACCCACCCTTAGATACACAGGACACTAATGTTTGTGGCATTTCTCATATCCACCGGAAAATCTGGCCTCTCTGTCGAAGGTTTACAGTAGTGCTAACTTCACAGTGATATCCCTGTTGTCTTCTTCACTGAAGGTGAGCATTCCTGTACTGACAAGGAAATCTCTCCCAGCTTGTGAAGTACCTTTGTGTTCTGGACCTAACTGGGACTTTCTTTACTTTTAAAAGGTTTGGAAAGAGTTTGTGGTAATATAGCTGACAGTTCATCCATACCGGAGATGGTAATGATTAGACATCTTTCAGTAGGCATTATAAATGGATAGCTGGCATTGAGAGTGCCTTTATGGTTTGAGCATGTTTATCCTTGTGGTTCTGGAAACCAGACCACTAGGTGGATTGTATTGCTGTATATAAATTTTATTTCTGCATGTTTTATAAATCATGTGGCTTAATCAGATAAAGACAGATGCCATGAAATAGCTTAAATACAAATTTACTGTCAGGTAGCCATTATACAATGCTGTATTGTACTCTTACTGGATTTTCTAACTTAGCTGGAAGCAAATTCAGTCATTTGCCACTTAGAGACATGGGTCAAATTATCAGCCAGTCTAATATGTGTGGTCCTTTCAGGTTCAACATGAATGAGGATTTTGCTATCTAGCAAGGACTGACATCTCACTTAAACTACAGAATGCCTTTCTCTTTTAAAAAGAGAACAGCACACCAGAGGAGAAATACAAAAAATCTTGTCCTGGTCTGGCTGCAGGTGTACTTAGGACCAGTTCAGTCCACAGTACAATTAAGTCTGTTCTAAATTATTTTGGAAAGTTTCCAGAAGTTTCTTGTGAATCATAGAATCATAGAAAAACCAGGTTGGAAGAGACCCACCAGATCATCAAGTCCAACCATTCCTATCAAACACTAAACCATGCCCCTTAGCACCTCGTCCACCCGTGCCTTAAACACCTCCAGGCAAGGGGAATCAACCACCTCCCTGGGCAGCCTGTGCCAGTGCCCAATGACCCTTTCTGTGAAAATTTTTTTCCTAATGTCCAGCCTAAATCTCCCCTGGCGGAGCTTGAGGCCATTCCCTCTTGTCCTGTCTCCTGTCACTTGGGAGAAGAGGCCAGCACCCTCCTCTCTACAACCTCCTTTCAGGTAGTTGTAGAGAGCAATGAGGTCTCCCCTCAGCCTCCTCTTCTCCAGGTTAAACAACTCCAGCTCTCCCAGCCGCTCCTCGTAAGACCTGCTCTCCAGCCCCCTCACCAGCTTTGTTGCTCTTCTCTGGACTCGAATGACACCAACAGGGACAAGGGCAGTCATAGCTACAAGCCTTCCTCATATCAACTGTGTCTTTAACCCAAGATTTCAGGAGTCCTCCATGGAAAGCATAGCTGCAATGTCTGCATCAACCCTATGGAGTAGACAGGCTCAGCAGGGTGGGTGGCATTGAGGCTGTTGATTGTATCACCAGAAGATCTGTGGAAGCATCACAGGAATAAGTTCCACCTGAAAAAAGGCCAAAGTACACAGGGTGATTTTATGCGTGGGTATCACATTCTGACACAAAGGCACCATGTGGTCATGGTACTTGAAAGCACTACAGTTTTGGGTTGATGCATGGAGTTGATGAAGGAAGCAGTTACTCCTTTCTATGACCTCCAAATCCATTTAATATAAAATCTTCAAGCTAAGGATGTATCAGATATTAAAGTGATAAGGAAAGATGATGCACTTGATCTTAGCCAACAACTGGGAAGTGTGCATCTGGGACAGGGGCTTCAGTACATACTGCAGAGCACTTACATCCCACTGAGAATGATATAGGATCAATGCTTTCAAGGGCTGTTGACAGATCTAAACCATAACACATAAATGAGTGATTTCTGCACTTGAGAAAGTGATAACTGTAAATCAAGATGATTACTGTAGCTTGTAGTGATAACTGAAATTGTTGTTTTTTAAATTACTAGGGAAAAATGTCTGAGAAAAAATATAATCTTAGTCACTATTTTTTTCCTAGTTTAATTTCTTCTTTTAATTTTCACATTTTTAGATCTGCTGCCCTTCAGGCCCCAGTCAGTTCAACACAGAAGGCATTTTCTTACTCAGTTTTGGATAAAGAAAAACAATTTAAATAACAGCTTGCATGTTGAGAATTTATGAGGAACAAAATATTAAAAGTAATATTTTCATATACTTGTAGGCTCTACTTCTATTTTGTACATCAGCTTAAAATTCACAGTAGATTAAATTAAGATTTAATACTAAATTTTACATTTAGTCTATCTCTATGTAAAAGGAAAAACCAAATCTTATTGTCAGATATATTTCTATAGGGTAGATTTTGATCTGCTGCCTGCAAGTGTTAACCAATAATCAGTCTAGACCGAACACTTTTTCTTTCATTCAGTACTTCATTATTTCAAACCAATGCTACAACGTCCTAACTTTCTATTTGAATATTTTTTTTAAAATTACAGTATCTAAGCTATAATTCTATAATACTAGGTATAATAGAGGTATTGTAACCCTTCCGTTAACTATCAGGGAACAAGACAATGCATCTAATTTCACTATACATGTACATGATTTTGGGGATTGAATGTTTATGTCGACATCAGTGTGAAGGAGGAAGAAAGTTGGATCTTTTACACGGCACTGCTTTTTGTGATACAACACAATAAAACATTCTCAGGGAAATTATATACTTGACTTCATACCATGTACTTATACACTGCTAGTACTTTGGCCCATGTTTTTCTGTAGTGCACAACTCAGAGACATAACCCTGGGAAGAATCCCTGTTCTTACTGTAGAGACATTAATTCCCTTGATTATTTTCAATTTAATCACCTTCCTGTGTTTCTCTTACAGTGATTTGGAAGAAGGACTCACAGACATTAGAGAGGACTCCTATGTTGTTACATTTGTTTCTATAGGCAAAGAGTTATCAGGAAGGGAAATAAATAAAATAAAATAAAATAAAATAAAATAAAATAATGCTTAAATGATGGGAAGATGATGCAAATTTACTTTGTACTATGCAGTTCCAAAAGCTGCAATTGCAATACTCAGCAGAAATGTGGGCACACATCCCATAAACAGGCCATTCCAGACCATAGTCATCATCCCAAGGTGCACTTAAGCATCTGTTAAATATTTTATATATGGCATTTATATTTACAAGCAGCTTTGTGAAAATCTATCAAGACCATTTATAAAAAAAAACATAAAAGAGGAAATGCTAATATGGAGCTAATAAGGTGATCTCACATGATTTGGGCCCACATAATGCAGTGGGCAATTATGGATCCTATAAATAGATGGTGAACTATTTATAAAGCATCTCCCTGCTTCTGTGTACCCTGAATATATTACCAAGACTTTATGTATCATAACGAGGAGCCTGTAGCTGATTATTAGAACACAGCCATGTGTCTGACTAGATCTTTGTTGAGATGCCTTAAAAATCTGCTACCCTTCTTCACGTTAGAAGTCAAGCAAATAGTTTAAGATATTCCTTTTTTATCTCTGCCACTTGTGTATGATCCACACAGAACTTATTTTACTGTCCTGCCCATTGTGCTACATCTTGTTCTTCATTCACATCAGGAAATTAAACAGGAGCATAAGCAAAGCATTTTGTTCTCGTGTCCCACATAACCAACATCTTGCTTTCCACTGGACTGGAGGGTCTTCAGCAAATAGTCAGTCTTGAAAGCAGGCTTTGCATTCCTTCCTGAAGTGATGACTGTATTTTTGTAATCGTCTTATCTCTGACAAGGTGTGACTACTTATTGCTAACAGACTTAATGTTTCATTTCAAAACCCAGCACTCTTTGGGTTTTATTGTTTTGAATTTAATGGAGAAGGCCCAAGAACTTGGACAACTTGAAAAATGGAGTTTTGTTTCTATGGAGATCCCTTTGCTTTTTTTCCAAACAGCCCAGGGCTGCTTATGTCATTTTACCCTTTGAACTCACTTGACAGTTGTTCCATGGGGGAATATAATGAAGCTCAGCAAGCAGACAAAGCCATCAACCTTTGAGCTGCCTGCTTTGCTATCCCTACAATATAATTTCTCTCAATCTAGTAGAATACCCTCCTAGTCTAGTACTAGTCCATCCAGTCCCTACTTTTAGTTGCTGTGAGTATGCAGCCCAGACAATTCATCAGTCATGCAGGAAGGCACCTGTAATGAATCTGCATATCCTTACTTGCTGTGTCTAGGAGATCGTCAGTGTCAACAAGCTCAGATAGTGATCACCTTACAATTAAAAAAAAAGTGTTTTTTGCAACATCACTCCATCCATGTTTCTTGGAGCAGGAAGGAGCCTGGAACATGTTGGGTCAATCTGTTGTCACTTGTCATCTCAAATTATTGCATAACATATCATTGACCAAGACTGCCAATATTATGTGTGCATTTATTTCCTTCTCATCAGGGCTAGTGTGTTCTTGCTGACACTGCACAACTAAGACATCCTACAGCCCTCGGCACCATTCTGAGCTTCATGCCCTTTTTAAGTCAGTAAAACACAGGTCAACGAGCAATACTTACTTGTGAGTACTTGCAAGTGGTCAGAGCAGTTTTGCTGCTTTCTCTCTTTATTTGAGAGAACTGATTTTCTTCTCAGGTGTTTTTCTGTTTTGCACTGTGTATCATAGATAGGCAGTCAGCAAGACTGCTCTCAGGTATGTAGTCTGCATTTCACATTTCTTGGGTATTGTAGGTAGGACTGACTTTGACCAGTCCTCACATCATTTTTTTAATCCAGATTCTGCTGCACATGTCTAACTGCTCAATTTGATCGTTATCCCCTGCTGTGGTAGCTCTTCTTTTTTTCTACTTCAAACCTTCCTCAGAGTTTTCCCTCCTGCTTATCTGGGGGTTTGATTTCCAGATCATCAAGGACCTCCCCTTCTATTTCTGATTTGTATCTGGGCAATACTTAACCTACTTCTCTGCAACAATTTTTTCCTCTCAGCAAGCACAAAGCCACTTTTGTTTGATTATGCAGAGCCTAGTCTGACATTTTTTCTTCACTATTCTTTCTTAATGCCTCTTTCAACTTGACTCTTCTGACTGTTCTACAAGGCAATTGCACATCACTGCTCAGTAACATCTGGTTTCTAGTTGGAAGAAAAATGTGGATCCTTCTTGCTTAACTTTAACCGTATTCATGAAGATATTTTCTTATGGATTAGTCATTATAGTATCACAGGGGAGATTAGTAAGAACCCATTTTAGATGCCTATTTTTAGGCTGCACTGAATCTTTTTTATAAGAGAATGTAGGTCAGATTTTGGTATGTGCCAAGCAAATCATAGTGAGTATCTCTTCTAAATGGATGGACTTTGTGGATTTTCTTTTTGCTCCCTAAATGATTTGAAGTAGTCAGTTTTGGGGGAGGGGTTCTGACCCTGTTGCTTGCAGTCACATCCTATGCTATTTTGAGCCCTGGAAAATATAGTACATGCTTTCTTGTTTTAAGAAAACCAAGACCCTTTTATCCAGTGCAAACCATAGACATTTCTACATAAGGCTGGAAGAAATGAACCTGTTCCCTTTTAAGTGAGATATGGTGGTGTTTTTTCTGTGGGAAGAAAGTAGAGGAACTACTTTTTATTAAGGGAGTGTATTATACTTTATGTTCCAAAAGAGATGGTGGGATTTGAAAAGCCTAGCAGCTGTGAGATTCCTTCCTTATTTCTGTGTAAGAGAAAACTTCTCATCTCCTGGTGGTGGAAGGAAAAAATATTTCAAAGATTTCTCACCTTAGCTTTGCCCTTGAAATGCTGGGAAAAAAACAGATGGAATCCATACCTCAAATTCTTTTTAATGCTAGATAACTCTAACAACAGATGAGAAAGAGAAATATTTTCCAGAAAGTTTACTTGGCAGATTTTTCAGTTCAGTAATATCTCATGGGATGCAAACTCCCATACCCTCGAGTATTTTCTCAGCTTCCACTATTTTCAGTCTAAGAAATATTTGTTTTAATCATATTTATAATCAAACAGCATTTTTCCACCCAATTTGTTTGAAATCGATTATGTCTTTCACAGGTGAAATGGGATTTAAGAACATCATTTTAATATTTACATTTGAGCATTTTATTTTATATAACCTAAATTGAAAAGAGGAAATGCTTTAAAACATCACTCAGAAGTGTTTTGAGAGCTGAAAAAAATAACTTTACACAAAATAACCTTGTGACTGCAGCTTTTCAAGGGGTTTTCTAAATTTGGATTTTCTGTATTCAGATAATCTGAAAAAGTAATTTTCCTAGTTTCCCAAAAATAGGAGAAGGCGGTTTTTTTCCTCTGTAAATATAGGTTCAGCCTCACCCAAGTAAACATCTGAATAATTTGTCCTTGTGTGTTTTGCCCTTGATTTCTGTGAGGAAATTGTGAATTTCCACAAGTCATCTCTCCAGCAATGAATTAGTATTTGATGTACAACCTCATGATGCAATCACCTGGATACTTGGAGTCCTTATTTTCCTACAGACAGTTTCAGAATTACGTGTTATGATAAGTTGGGCAAATCACAGATGAGTGTGATACTTATGAACAGCGTTGAAAAATTCTGATGCATAACTTTGAGGCTTTTATCCATTTAAATACCTTTAAAAAGGTGACACATTTTTCATGTGTAAAATGGAGGAGCAATATTTGTCCACTTTATACACACACTGGAACAAAACTATAGATGTACTCAGACACCAAATAAGTATGAAAAATGCCTCGAATTTTAAAAAATGTTGGAAAGAAACACTTTTTCCATATTTCTTAAGATTTCAAAATTTTGGAGAGTAGAAAAGGACATCTTAGTTGGATGAGAACAATAGCTGAATGTTCCACATTTTTTTGAAAAAATTAAGGTGGCTCCTCTGAATTACAGAGCAATTTTTACTTTATTTTACTTTACGTTACTGCTTTTTTACCAGACCATATATACCAGCTACTTTTCCCTTGTATAGATACAAGTAGGAAAACTGCTTGTCAGTGTATTTGATCCTTCTAAAGGTTACCAGTTGTTTAATCAGTTTGTCTGATATTTTGTATCAGAAAAAAGATTTATATTTGTATATCTGACAAAGCCAATGCTTTTGATTAAAAAAAACAGGTCAAATATATAACAAAGCAGTCTTTGCAAAAGCAATGTTACAGGAGAGTACAATTTCATGGCTTTTACCCAAAGAAGTTTTCTCCTCAATTATTTATATTTGCAAGTTCACTGTTGCAAAGCCTGTCTACTAGATGAAATAATATTCCTACTAGAATTTCTGAAGTGGAAAACAAGTGTTCAGTAATGAAGCCCTTAAGAACTTTGCTTTTTCATTTTTTTGCATGTATGCAAAAACATACATCTAGATAAAGCTGAAGCTGTCAGAAAATGTTACTAAATGCAGTAATGTAACATGTCCTGCAGCTACCAGACTCAATTAAAGCTCAGAAAGGCACTTTTTTGATGTGCTGAATTCCACAAACACATATACTAAAATGAAGATGTCCTAGTCAGTCACAGAGGCAGCATGATATAACTGATCACTCCTCCATAGCAGTTTCCCGAGTTATGTCATTCAATGTGATTTAATTGATTTATAATATATGATTTACGTAGGGACTAGTTATTCCAAAACTTTGAAGTCTGTGCAAATTTCTCTGCTGTGATTAGGATAGAACCAATTGCAATATATTTTAGAGGAGAGAAAAAAAAAGGAAAAAACAATCCATATCCATCCACAAATGCTAGTTATGGAAAAAACATTGAAACTCCTGAACTGGCAAACAGCTGTCCTTAGAAAATGAGGATTTTCAGTACTTCTATATGAAATTAATATCTGCCTTTTGAGTGATCAGCAGAAAGTATTATTAGGTGCGAGAGACTCTGAATAATTTTTTTCAAGATGAGAATGAGAAATGGGCTTTGAAAATACATTTCATGGCATTTACCAGCAGCAAGAAGTAGCAAGACAATTATAGGTGGTTGAAAATCAAATTTCTCTGATAATCTCCAGATTTCACATGTTAATAGCTTTCAGAAATACTCACATGACAAGTTGAGTAATTTTTATGGTTTTGTTTTTACCAAGATTTCAGAATATTAGAGCAAAATTTGACTGGTATTTTTGCATGAAAGACACTTCAGCTGCTGTTGAGGAAGGAAAAAGATCTGACTGTATTCCCTGAAAATAAAGGTACCGTAAAATAAGCTGATGCTGAGAACTGAAACTCAGCTGCCCACTGAAGGCTAGATTCACAAAGGTGTTTAACTGCTGTAACACTGCATTTAGCTTTTAGCCTTCAGACTTCCAAAGTAGCTGAGTTACTTTAATGTTTCCCTGTGCCATGAACAGGAAGGATTGGTCATGTAAAGGTTCATCAGTACTGCTAAGTGACAGGGGAATATGAAGAAAGCTTAAGAATGGGACTTATCGTATGCTCAGGTTATAGCTTAATTGTTAGTCCTCCTCTTGCGTGTGTTTTGACGTCTCCCTCTTGCTCTCTCCATACAATGTCTGTGCACTGTTTGGAAGACAAATATCACCTCCAGAAAGCTGCATGAAGGTACCTATTTTGTTTTGGTCCCCTCCCTTCTTTCCAACACTAATCCAAGTGTAGTCTAAGCACTATCAAATGTAACCTGCTGTCTCACTTTGAAACTGCAGCATTATATTTAGCTTCCTGTTATTCCCACTGCCTCCAGTATTGCCTCCTGTTATTCCAAACACTTTGAGTTGAAAAATACTCCCACAAAATAATTATTATGCATTTTAATCACTCAGGCACCAGGTGGGACCCAGAGGAGATGTAGTGCCAAATACTATGTTGTAGTATGGGATGTGCTCATGTTGGAGTGGAAAGTGCAGTAAGCAATGTGAGTGTAAGCCAGTCTCTGCCACTCGGCCTCAGAGACAGCAGTTGATCTGTATTTGCATTTTTTTCACCAGCATATCCTCTTCTGAAATGAAGGCCTGCAACATCCAGCTTGGTCAGCAAGGGATGCTGGTGCTGGTCTTTGTCAGAGATACAGATATGTCAGAGGCTTCCATAGAAACTTTCTCCATCTGTTTTCTGCTTGGAGTCATAGCTTGGCCTTTTATCTTAAAAACTATATTACTTCTCTCTAAACAAAACTCAGGGCACCTTCATTTCTTGTAAAATGCTATTTATAATGCCAACATTTTGCACAGGGAATATTAAAACATGTACACAAGATATGGCACCCAGATCTTGCTCATTCTTTTTGAGTGGTAAGAATTTGTCCTCACTAGTTCACTGTGGACTATGTGTGGGAGTACTCCGGTTAAAGCTATTCTGTAATGCAACAAGAATCCAAGATTCACTGGGCCAACATAGATATTCTAATTGGCCTTCAGGGTCCTGTCCTAGCAGCTCAGGAATATGATTTGGACCACTGGCAGAGAAGGACATGATAGCTAGTTACCTTTCAAACTGGTGATAAAATAAGACTCATATAACTATTTATTATATTTTATTTATGTAAATATAATATAAAGATGAGGAACTTCTTCTCTAGCTATGCTTTTCAAGAATGAAGTTGCTAGGAGGATCTTTTGTGCAAGGTCAAGATCCTGTACAGGTGCTGTCAGCACAAGTACTAAAGGGGATTTAGGAAGGCATGGGCAGGAGAACATGTGGATTCCAACTGAACTTAGAAGTGAACACAATGCTGACAACTTGGCACTGACAAGACCTCTCAACCTGGAAAGAAGCATATTATAAGCATGAAAGGAACACTGCTGATAAAACTCATTGCCCACAGACAGAAATATTGCTGGCTTTAAGCAACAATTTCAAAGTAATTTTGAAAATTCCATTGTTGACCATAAGTATTTATTGTCTGCTTATATCCCACTTTGGTGATAATCTTTTTGTAAAAATTGGCCTGTTCTAGGTTTGCAGGTATAAAGATAAAACAGTTGGATAAGTGACTAAGAAGTAGTTCTCAGCAGTGGAAATAATGAAGTCCAGTTTTCCTTATTTGTGTTTTCTGCTGTTTAATAAGGTGAAACTTCCCCCTGGTGTGTTTTTAACCCATGTGTCATTCACAGCATCATTCCTCCACATGGATTCATTGATATCTATAAGGAACTGACCTCATGCTTCAACCTTTTCCTCAATAAAGGCACTAATAGGGCCTTTCTCCTTTTCTTCTCCCAGCTGTCTGTTTTCAAAACCAATGCAAGATCTTAATGTACTGAGACTTTAAGTCCTCAGTCAGATTTGATTGAAATTAGGTTACAGGTTCAAAACTAGTGGAAAAGGATGGATAAATATACCTTCACACACACCCTCAGTGTGTTGTGCGAGTAAAGTGCATTTTCCTAGGAAACCAAGGCAAAAATCACTTTTGAGCATACTCAGAAGTATCTGCTAGAACTCTTAGCAGTGAAAATGTCTGGTGTAAAGAGTATGTTCTGCATAGCTCTCTAAAATATCAGTGACTTAACATCAAAAAGGGAGAAAAGAATTCCAGAGAAGAAGAAGGGCAGTGCCATTTTAGTTTTAATCATGATATTACAAACCACATCATTCAGTTTAGCACACATTGCCACAGAACAAAGTCAGATTCATGCTTTTAGCACAAGTTACCTTGAATGCAGAAAAACCTTCAAATTCATTTTTGCATTTATTCATAAACCAATGAAGTGAGTGAAAGGAGTGCCTTTGCTTTGCACTCTTTTGTCTATGAATTTTGAAGTCACTGAGGAACCTGTGGCCCTTTGTCACTGCACTAGGTTGTCACTCCAGCACAAGAAACTTATGCCCAGCTGCACCATGACAAGATGCTATTGCAAGCAGTACCTAACATTCACTTTTAATTCAAGGTCAAATTTCTGGCCTGAAAATGTACATTGTAGTAGCAGATATGATTTTAAAAGTCTGTGATGAAACAATTAAGTATGGAAACGAGCGGATAAGGAACCTTACATGGTTGTCAAATGTGACCAATCATTCAGTTTAAATTTAGATGTGGAGGATTCAGTGAATGTCTTCCAGAAGATAATTTATCCCGCCCTTTCAGAAGTGGGATACAGAAACCACGCAAAAAGGACCTCTTTCTATCCACTGAGCATGGACAACACATTGCTGAATAGATGCCCAGGCTTTTGATGACTAAAAAATATGAGGTGAAGGATCATGAGAAATAACAGGGAGATCCTATACAAAACCCCTTCCCTAATCTCCATGCTCCCTCTCCAGGAAACCCACACTCTTCTAGTGCAAACTTGTAACTTTTGTTACTTCAGATTTATATCTACACACTGATTCTTCTGTCAGCCATGCTCAGTATGAATGACTATGACTGGAGATCCTAAATTCATTAGGTGTCTTTCCATCCACTCAGGTGGCTGTTTTAAGTTCACCATATGCAGCCACGTTGTGCCATGCTGATACGTAAATTGAAATGCATTAGGCTGTTTTCTATAATGCTTTTTATCACTCAAGATGTTGAAAGCATACAAAAAAAATAGCCTGTCTGATCTCTTTATGAAATTGTTTGAGAAGACAGAAGGGTATTGTTGTCTAAAACCAGAATGATTTCCCTTTATTATGGTGCAGTTCCTAATAATTTTATAGAAATCATCCAGGGTATTCTGGATTTACTGTTCTTTAACAAAGAGGAGAATATGATCCAGTGACTGACAGTTGTAGCCTGAATAGGAAGTGTGGGGTCTCCTCAGGATCCCCTGTGTTAGGATCAGTTGGTTACTGTCCAGACAATCCCCTGGATGTTTTTCCTTTGCTTTCCAGTAGACCTTGTGTGGGAGGGCTGGGGAGGCAGGCAATGCCATCAGTAGGAGAGTGTTGATTTCAACATTCTTGAAAATCATGGCTGGCTGTGCTAAGTGAAGAGAATTGGCAGGAATCGGTTAGTCTCATAGGAAGGTGTTATTAAGGGTAGAATTCTTTTCACAAATTGCCCCTTCTGTACTTATTGCTTGAGAGGCATAATCTCAGCGATCTCGAAATTCACAGAACAGGAGATTGATTTCCTCCTTTTTCTTTTTCTTTCCCCCCCTTAAACTCTGCAGGTCAGTCCCACCCCTGGGTGCATCCGGGCGTTAATGAAGATGTTGTACTGCCCTTACTGCAGAGGACTTCCCACTGTGAAACCTTGCAACAACTATTGCCTCAATGTAATGAAGGGCTGCCTAGCAAATCAGGCTGATTTGGATACTGAGTGGAATCTGTTCATAGGTAAGAACAGTTTAAATATTAGCAGAAGGAAATGCTGGTAATAGCAAACGCTTGCAGAGTTTTGTGAGGCTAGAAGAAGACACTTGATGAATATTTGCAATGAAGCAACTGCAGATGCACATCACTTTCTAATTGACCTTTCCTGGCTTGCAGTAAGAAATTACTCTTCCACCTCTGAGCCAGTCACGTTCGGTACTTCATATTTCCAAAGGAAAGATGTGATGTTACAACTTCTGAGCTGAATTATTACATGGTCTGTAAAATGTTGAGAAAGCTTTGGTTGAGGATTTGTTAACAAGCTTAACGTGGCAGAAATACTGTGTGTTACAAGTGAAAACTAGGTTTTTGAAAGCTGAGAAGATAATAACATTTTATAACATCCAGTCAACATATATTACAACAGCTGCCGTTCCTAATTCTGGTAGTATATAGGCAAAAAACTTTAAAAGTTACATTCATGAGAAATTATTAATTCCTCATTCTTGATTAAAATATGTTAATGTCTCCCCTTCAGTGTACTGAATAGAAAGTACCAAACATGCAATCAAAATGTTAGAATGGAGCAGAGAAAATTAATATAAGGGGAAATGCTATTGCAGTTTTATTCACATAATTCTTCACTCAAATAAACTACAAAAAAACAACCCCAAAACCCAAACACACACAAGAAAGAAATCTCCTTTAAACAGCCACTTAGATATCCTCTAGCAAAAAAGACTCCTGGTAGAGTAATATTTATCAAGAAATAAGAGCTTCAATTTGCTTGTAATGAGACATAGGATAAGATGAGGAAATAGGCAAGGCTAATGATAATATAAAAAGAATAGAAATAGGTAGTTACACCAGTCATTAATGAACATCATAGGCTAGATTGGATTTCAGGAAAAAAAGGCTTCTGGAAAGCATTCAATAAAACTCTGTTTATTGCAACCAAAGAAAGGAAATATTATTTTTTTACTTTCAGAAAGACAAAATATGAGCAATCTCATTTTGCTTCATTTCAAACCCCGCTGAGCCACGTGACTCTGAAAACTTGACTCCAACTCATTCATGGATTTTCACTTTACTCTTCAGAGAGGTGGTGCAAAATGGATAGAAAGAAGATAGCAGGTTGAAAAATTAATCAGAGCATGAAAAGTAAAAAAAATTGCTTTGAATGTGCATTAAAAATAGCATAAGCCAAAAATGCAAACCAATGATAATAGAAAATTATGCAAATAAACATGCCTTCTCAGTCTCTTGTACTGGTTAAAGGAACTGACATCGGAAGCAGCACTGTATGTAGGGATATCTGTGGGTTTACTGTTGTGAAAAGAAGTCAGTTCATCATCAGAAGGCTAAGAAGGAGCTGATGGGAAAACAATGTTGACCTATTAAGGACAATGCATAAGCTACTTTCCCTTCAAAATAAAAGAGTAAGTAAGAGCTGAATTGTCACTAATTCTGATCAGAGAAAATAATGTAGGCCTTTAGGAAAAAGAAAAGAGTTTTAACTAAAATAAACAGTAGAGTTTTTATTAAGACAGGAACCTGTTCAAATCAGAAGCCAGAAGGTAAGATTTCAGGTCTTAGGAGATTTCCTTTTCTGGTGCTTTAAATTCAGTGAGAGTGCTGGGAAGGGTGAGGTATGTGTTGGAAAGTGTGGAAATGCTTACAGATTCAGACTTCCAGTGTCTTTGATGCAAAGCCCTTGTCTCCATCAATATCTTTCAGATTTTGATTGCTTCTGTTCTCAGAAAAGAAAAACTGCATGAAAGCTTGTACATTAAGTTAAAACATGGTGTTAATTTATTAAATACTATGTAATACTTCCTTAAAGGAAAGCAGGCTGCTATGCAATTATCCCATTAAGTCAGTGATGACAAGGCAGTATAAAGTACAAATACATCAAGACATATCTCTTCTTTCGTCCACCTACACAAATTTCCCTGTAGAGCTTGGTAGAGGAGGGAATAGAGAGGGAGAGGCAGAGGTTTTCCTGTGTTTGGAAAAGGTATTCTGTTTTATCCCATTTTTGAGGTTTCTGACAGCTTTGCTGGAGATGAGGGTCCTTAGTCTTTTTTTATGAAAGACTGAAATGCAGCAAGTTGTCTCCATCTCTGATAGCTGCCAGAAGCTTTCTAATAACACATGCAATTCGCTTACTACTGAACACAACAGAACTTCTACTCACTGAATTAAAACGAACAGCAGCACTTTAGAGCACCATTGAGCTATGAAAGATTGGAAATTATGCATGAGCAGTTTTCATCCCTGTTTTGAAACTAGGAACCATGCAGTATGAGAAAAAAAAAAAAAAGATAATTTTGTGCACTAACAGTCTGCATAGGCAGGAATCCCAAATGTTACTGCATATTCATATACAACAGGATAGTTTTGCTTAGCTCATAATCTGTGTATTGCAAGATCATTTTGGCAAAAGTTGGTACTAGGAGAAAACTCCCAGATGTGTTTGTCCATAAGTAATTAAATACGGTAGTTTGGACTGCATGTTTTAATATTGTTCTATAGTTACTGTAGTTGTCCAGCAACACCCAAGATCTGCAGGTGAGGAAAAGCAGGGAAGTAAGTGGGCTCTCTGACAACAGGATGTGTTACGTATTCCACCTAGTTTATAAATACAAAAAGTTAGGACTGATATCACATTTATATAGCACTAATAAATCTTGCGTCTACTTTCAAAGACAAGGAGAGTGGGAGAGATTCCCCTAAACATCTGGTGCTTTCCAAGATTTTATAGACTGTGAAAACTGGTAAGAGGTGAAACAGCTGCAGCAGCATGACACATAGTTTATTATATTTTTCCAATTTGTGTCACCTTAAGGTCTGTGTCCTTTTTTGTGTAACAATTCATTACTTGCTTTTTGTATTTTGTTGCCTTCATTATTGCACAATAAAAGCCAAATGTAGCACATCTCATTCTAGCAGAATTCCTCTGAAACTCAGATTCTGCTTGAGAAAGGAAGAAAGTCTTTAGTAATTCTATTATCATTATAAAACTGTGATGAATGAATGCTTCTTCCTGGTGTCTGTATAAAATATTTACAAGGTATTTAAAAACAAACCAGCCACGCTGACTTTGAAAATCCATATTTTGACACAGCTTGCTTCTGATTTTTTCCTGTTAGTTACCCCTCATAATCTTCTTTGCACCAGTCTAAAGCAAAGTTAGCAAATGCAAGATAAAAAGAATGAATAGGGTAACTGTACTGCTGAGGAAGGAGATTGCCTCAGGAGAGGAGCTAGCTGATTCTGTGGAATGGGAAAAAGGGGATTTTCTCTGTCTCATGGCCCAACAGATACAGTCAAAATTATGCTTCTCTCCATGGAGCTATACCAATTAACACTGATAAGGATGGGGGATCCCACTCTTCATTCTGTCACAGAAACACAGAAGAGACAGAGAAAGCTATTCCCACTTAGAAAGATTCAAACCCAAACTATCTTTGGGAATTACACTCAATTTTAACAGTACTGTTATCTTTTTTTCTCTAGATACACTGTATTTCCATCCTTGTTTCTATCTTGAGATTCTTTGATGTTCGTAACATTAGCTTTCTCTACAGTTGATCATAAAATTCCCTTGAACTGCTCTTTTTCTCAAGCAGGAATGTCAGTCGAAGAATGAGCTCCCCTTAGTGGACACCACAGTTTTGCTTGATACCCTCATTCAGCTTCAGAATAAACACCTGAAAACAGAAGATTTCTATGTAAGCATGTGGATCTCATTCTGTGATTCAGAATGGCAAAGTGGCCATAACCCATTTGTTTTTTTTCACGGGATTTCTTTCACAATTAGCAGTGGCGTTAATTTTGCTCTGTCTTGAGACAAAAATGCAGATAATAATAAATCCACTTGTCACGCAATGTTGTGAGCCAAATATGATGCTCCTTATTTAGAATAATTCAGATCAGCAGAAAAGTAAAAACCCAGGTTTAATGACAATAATGACTGTACCTGGACTTCTTTTATGGATATCTAAAGCGAATCATAAATGCTTTGTTGCTGTATTTTGTGACAAATTGTACGCTAGTGTAGTGTTTGTGTATAGTCCATGGGTGGCCTTGCAGTCCATGAAGATACACCACTGCAAATTTGTCTATAGCAGCAGAAATTACAAGTAATATTTTTTTCTAGAAATTAAGCAGTAAATCAAACACACCTTGACCTCACTTCCACGCATTAATAGGTGGGAGATGGTGCAAAACACTTCAGAAGATGTGCAGTAACAGAGATGTGTGAATGTTTGATTCTGACAGCTCGGGATCACCTCATCCCTCTCTGTGAAAAGTTGACAAGGGACTTTGGCACTAATTCATGTCCACAGCCATCCTTCTGCCCAGGCTGGAAAGCAAGTGGCTTGCTAGCAGTATATGCAATACTTGGCAGTCTCTGTAGTACAGCAAGGCAGATCAGCATGTGGCGTGTTCACACTGTCGTATTCAAGGCCGGCTAAGTTGACATCCAGATGCAGAGTGCCAGAGCCACCTTTTACTACCACCACCCTGCTAGACTTCAGCCACAGGAGAAAATCACATCCACAAGGTTTCAGCAAAAGCTTCTTCTGCCAGTCTTGAAGTTATTTCTCTTACTGTCAGTGCAGCAGCTTTGAAAGACAAATAAAATTTCTCATTATTGTGCTCTAAGAATCCCTGTTATTTCTTCCCTCAGTGTGACTCAGACACTTACCTTAGGAGACCTCATCATTTTAAGTAAAATTCCCCATCAAAACTTTATTTATTCCTAATGAGACTCTTTTAGGATGATGAAAATATGCAGTTGGTTTTATTTACTGCTTACAAAAGCCCTCAGGACTCTGTGTTTTCTCTGTTATACGCACAAGCACAAGGATAAACATTTGTCTTTTAATGTTTCAAAGGCCCACCCAGATCTGTCTTTTTTTGCAAGAATAACTGTGCTCTTCAATACTCACTATAGTTCATAGGAAAAAAAAGTCTATAATTGTAACAGTAATTCTTCACAATTTTCATGTTCCTACGTGTAGACCTACTGTAATTAAACACAGCCATAACTTTGTAGGCAGCTACATATTAGGTTCCTGAAAATACAGATCCTTTGAATTGTATTGAGATAATATTCAAAATATATAGGGGCTTTGCCCCTTCTTTTAACTGAAATGTACATCATCTGTTACTTCTACTTACCCTTACACACTACAGACCAAAGGCTCTATCATGGTAACTTAAAGCTAAACTCAAGGATTTTAGCAACCTTGTTTACCTGACAATTGTATTTCTTCCCTCTGCCATCCTCCTTCTTAATCATTACTTAAGAGTATGTTGTGATATTTATTATATGCTAGCATCTTGTAAGGGCTCTGGGAGAAAAAATAAGTTATATTATATATATAAGTTGCATTGTATATGGAGAGGCATTGCAGAAAGTTCCTGCAGTCCTAGGGTGCCATTATTCCAAATTCAGTTTCTGGTAGTAATTCATGAATTTTGGTTTGATGAGTGTAGAATGGGTAGTTGAATGCAAACACTAGAATGTTATACTGTGCATCTAGTACTCATATGAAAACTGATAATATACACACTTAAGGCAGCCTAAAAATCAAAACCTATATGTAAAACCTTATTTTCACACTGTGACAATTTAGCAAACAATTTTTCAGGCTAAAATCATCCTTTCTTGATTTATTCTTGAATGAAATACATCATGACACCTCCAGTGAAACCATCATTTTCACCCATCAGAATAAGAATAGGGAAAATAATCTTAACCTAATGCTTTTCATCATTTCTACCCGTTTCTTAGAGAAACTTCAGTGCCTCCAGAGTTTCGAGATATAATATTTTCTTAAAGACTCTTGGTTTTACAGACTGTAGTAGCTATTATAAGACACCAATCTCTATTCTCCTGGTTGAAGTGGCAAGGTTTAGTGGATGGCTCTAAGCATTCTGGAGCCCAATTCTGATTATATATGAAAAAATTGAATCTGCAATTTAGAATTATTTTTTCCCATTTTAGCTTATGTTTCACAAAAGAGAGAAAATGGGCAGAGTACTCTGTTGTGTGATGTTACTGCAAGTTCAGTTGCTCAAAAGTTGACAACAATGATATTTGCAGATGGAAATCTAATGTTGTTTATGGGAAAAAAGCCCCTAGTGTACTTCAGGCCCACCAGTCTCCACAATGCATAGATAACTTACACAAAGAAATTTGCAGTGCTGTTAAAAAAACAAACCTAACATCATAAAACAATTACAACAGTTCAAGATGAGTATGCATAGTTGCACACATGAACAGTGAGCCTAACTTGATAACACCTCGTTAAGAGAATATATATTATTACTTTATAGGCAGTAGCCTCCATGATCCCATATTTTCCTCTAATTTTCCTGAAACAGTATATTCACTGCTTACAACTTCAGTGTAATACCAAGACCTGATCGCTAATTCTTACAGTATACAGGAGCATTCATGAAATAAAGCGACCATCACCATTCAGTGAGCAAAATAGCATGTAGGAGGTAACTATTTGCTCTTTCCCTACTGTTTCTTTTCCCTCAGAAGTATAAAGGATACACAGCCTGGCCTTGTAATTCCTCAGATGGTAATGACTTCAGCCTGAGAGAAGCTCTCTGAAGTTGTTGGATTGCCAGCAGCATGCAAATAGTGTCAGCAATTGCCTGCTGCTTAGACTATACTTACCCTGCTAAATCTCCATGCCTTCCCCTGGGGAAATCAAGTTTCTTGCAAGCAGCTCACAGCATCCATTGCTCTGTATATTTGCTTCAGAACATGTCGCTGAAGGAAGAGGTTCTTTTCTGTGGGACTACGGGGATCTTCTGCTCCAGTTATTGGCTTGGGAGGGCTGGGACTCATTTGGTTGATCTTGCTGTTTGCTGACACCATTGGCAGCTCTTTATTAAGAGGATGCATCCTGGATGCTACTGGCTTCACTCAGGGTCACTCTTGAAAACTGCAGCTCCTAAAGAAGTGCTATGGATTTCTGAAGATGCAAATGCTTAGCTGAATGATAGCATCAAGCTTCTTGGGCTCCTGAGCTTTGACATGACCTGTAGAAATGAAGCATGGTATTTAACAATGCCATTTTGTTGAGCATAAAAAGATATTAGTGCATGTGAAACACACCACCCCTCATCATGCCATTCAAGAAGTACAAATACAGCATCAAATTCAGCAATTAGCAATTCTAGAATTCTGCTTTTGCTGTGAGTACTCAATACTCTTGTATTGTATGATTTCTGCATCTGCAGGACAAAGCTACTCAAAACTTGAAGTGGCATGAAAGCCACATAGTTAGCATTTTCACCAGGCACAACAGAGCCCTGAGTTGACTGCAGCATTTAGGCATCTTTTGAAAATAACAAGGTAGATCAGCATTGTCAAAAAAAGTTTAAAAGATTTTATAATGAAAACCACTGTACCCAAATGATAACTTTTTAGTTCCACTTTCATTCTTCATCTCCAACTCCTTCACATCATTTTACATCAAAGTGAGATGACTGGCTCGGACACACAAGTACCATGCTGAAGTTGCATAGAATAGCAAATTTCTCTGGAAGTGCTGGGGAAGCTGTTTTGCCACTGCCCTTCGAAATGCTATGAATGAACACAGGGGTGTTACATGAGACATGTCTAGAAACAGGAGAATATGTTATTACTTATTACTCAAATACAGTGTGAATCAAGTATTACTATTTTCTACTTTTCAGAGCCTATAGCTATGCTCTTTCGAGGGACTTCTTACTTCCAGGAGTGCAGAAAACGGTACTGCTCTTTCTGTCCTAGGTTACCATATATATTAACACGCCAAAAGGGTTTTCTTGTCAGTGAAGGAATTGATCTCTCAATTAATTATGCTTATGTAGGTCTGAATCTCTGTCTACCTGTGGGGGCACCCCTCAGGCACTTCACTGTGCTGATCTCCCTATCTCATAGGTCAGGAATCAGCTGGAAAATATTGTGCTTCTTACCAACCTGGTCTGGAGGGCTTGGGGCACCTGGTCTCTCTGGCATGTAAAACACACACAGACTCCAGAACCTTGCCATGCTCATACAGTTCAGTTACCTGAGACAGCTACTTTGATGTAGTAGCTTTTATTTTTTCAAGGAATACAAATCAAAACGAATTTAATAGGTTTGAACTTTCTGCTTTGGCTGTACTTAATTGAGATGACGATGTTTTACACTAGGAATCATACATATTACGTTAGCACTATAAACATATGTTCAGTTACACCATCATTGGCTTGGTCAGCATTGATAAGCTTAATATCTGAATTTTATGTTTTGCAGACATTCTTATTTTTAAGGGAAAATATAATGATGAAATAATTTGAATTTTGCTGAGAACAATACTCATGTTTGTATTGCAAATTCCTTCTCTGTGTCCATTTTTCTACATTTTATTTCTGCTTGTATTCAGCTGTTTTTAAGACCATATATCTGAGAAAATAATTTTGTTGCACTGTGACAGCAATTTATGCTATTAAAATATTTGGTCTTGGAACATACATCTATTTTAGAAAACTGCAGAAATAAAATCAGTTTTCATACACTGAAAATAGAACTTGAAACTATGTAATATTTTAAATAATCTGTTTTTTTCTGGTAGATTGATTTACCAACCATTTTAGATTCATATAAACTTCATATTAGAAACAAATGTCAAATTATGTTCTCTGTTATTCAGGTAAATGTAATGGAAAGATGCATGTAAATCAGAGCAGAGAAACCTCCCATCACAGCAAGAAACCTCCCTACTTTACTACTATCAAAATACATTGTTATAACTGAAAATACTTTGCTGAGGTTGTTATATAGTATCAGTAAAATAGGAAAGGTGCAAACCTTTTACTACAATGATGTCAAAGGAAAATTGACATTGATTTTCTTTGTTTTTTAATTTTGAGCCATTGCCTGATGAAGGCTAATCTGTTTATGATAATGTCTTAGGTAGCATATTATCTTTTTTGCAACCATGCCCCCCTGAACTAAAAAATAAATAGCACTTTAAAAAAAAAAATCAAACAGAAACAAAGTAGTGTTGACAACCAGTCCTAATTTCTCCTTACAAGTAAATCCTAGAGCTAAACACAAACAATATAGAAGCAAAGAGATTCTGGGTTGTAAATACTCTGCCAAATTCTATTAATGAGATATTTGAAGGTTTCTTAGTATCATTGCCTCATGCTTTTTTAGTCCTTGAATTTCTATTTGAAGTTTCTTGAAGAATAAAAGCTCAATTGAAAACTCAGTACAATTAATGTGTAGAAAATCTCAGTCTAAATCACTGAATTTTCTTTACTTTTTAACTACTTATGCAGGTATTTTTTGAATCATATATAAATTACTCCATATTACCAAGAGCTCCAAACCATATCAGTAATATGGCATAATCTACTCAAATATGTAGTTCTGTATGGTACATATGGTCCTTAATGCAAACAAAATGGGGTTATTTTTTTGCTTACAAAGCCATATAGATATATGAGGGCACAGATTACACTCAGTCAACTTTCTCATTTCAGAAAGACTGCAAGGATAATCTAATAGAAAAGGGTGAAGGGTGGTTCACTGAGCTGTAAATTTCTTATGACTTGGCAAGGAGATTATGATAAAGATCCCTACACTGTACCTCATATCTGTGCTAGATTGAGCAGAGCAAAAACTTAAAATCATTAGAAAGGTCAGAATTTTAGTAAAACAAAAGTTTTATTAAATAATCATTTTTTTTCTAGTAAGGGTCTCATGGATTCCCTTCTTACAATATGTCTACCTTCTGCTTCTTCTTGTAAAGAATTGTTTTTCAGATGCAGGAATTATTAGGAAAAGCATTGATTTTTCCTCTTTGCCTTACTAACAGAAAGTCTTACCATTTCTATAATCAAGACAACTAATTTGGTCCAGAGTGATATGACAGCTGGTATGACCAAAATCCATTGCATATTTTTGCAACCCTGAAATCTAAAGGTGTTCTGATGCATTTGGAAGATACCAATGTGTTTAGAAGGTAATATGACAGTAATATGAAAAACTCAGCAACTATATTTTTTATTTCCCTGTGTTACTCAGTGTCACCTGCCCTGCAATATAACATTCAACATCCCTTAATGTCATTTATATTGCAAGTTAACCTATGGGAGTTTAAACTCCCATGACATGTATTTTTCATTTAGCCACCAGAAGCATATACTGAACTTTCTATTTCAGTAGGAACTCACCTTCAAAATATCACACTTCAATTTGCAGCAGCGCTAAAGAGCCTTTGTATCTGTCTTGTCTTGTTACCTCTTAAAACACAGATAACCATGTAGGAAAAAGCAGCAGCTTAAAAATAAAGAATGAAATGTTGGTTCCACTGGATATTTGTTGCTGAAATCCAAAGAGAATACAATTTTTCAGGCAAGCTTTGCAGCTCACTGTGATGTTGTGAAATGAGATGAAGGTGAGTTTTTGCTTTCAGTGTTCAGGTCGCTACAGCATCTTGCACTTAGCTTAACTGTAGTATGAGATGAAAACCATCACTAAACCAGATGATGTGCCATACGTAGTAAATGGACAGTGCCAAAAAAGCAAGAAGTTATGCTGAGCATGAACCAATAAAATAGAGAGTACTCACAAGTAACTAACTTGAATTTCTTAGACCAAAATATACAGAAAATCTTCCAGTAAATTTCACCAATGCTAATAATATGTGTAGGATGATACCCACTGGCATTTAGTTATACTGAAACATCCATATTTTAATGCATTGATTAAAGAAAATTGATAAACCGTGTGTAGACTGTCTCTATTATAGGAATATGAGTGACAGTTCTGGCACACATAGCTACAGTTTATGATGTGTTTTTCATTTATGCACTTAAAAGAAGGGATTTACGTATTTCTCATGACAAACTAAAAATGAATCTGTGAATATTTTTTTAGTTGAAACTTTTTTGGTATCTGTGTTGCTGGAAACATACACTAAATCTGCTTCTCCTCTTTGTACTGCACTTACACTTTGGTTAGTTTTTCATATCAATTAGAAAATGAAATAAACTTCTTTGTTGTCCTGGGAGATTTTCTGTCAGGAGAACCTTTCTGTGGGAGGTATGAGAAATAGCTCCTTCAACCTATGCTGATGGCTAAAACCACATTTCAGTAACACAAAAATCCTCTCTTCAAGCTTTTAATAACTGACACTAAGATAAAAAAATTAAAAATTACTGGACAGTTTTGAGTCCTTTCAGAATATTTAGTTTGACTGTCTTCTCCATATATGGTTAATATATTTTTATATAATATTTTAATTTTTATTGATATAAGGGCTTCTTATATTTGTTTTGTTCAAGTGTAACTTCCAGAAGAATTCATATAAAACCTAGTTGTCTGACTTATGTGTTTTTGAAGAATGTATATATAAACTAACAATAACAAAATTGCAAGGAAGCAAAACTATGGTAAAAGTATTTTAGCACCATTTTAAGAACCTCCGACATTTCAGTTTTGATCAAACTTTCCTATAAACAACTAATAAAAGTTTAATAAATTACTTAGGTTGAAATCAGAAGGCACAGCATGGCAGAACTTCAGCTGATGCAAATAACTTAGAGGTAGAAATATGACAGTGAACAATATATCTGGATTTAATTCTACTGACGATGAATATAACTAAAATAATTCAAAAAATTAATTCATTTTGTCAAGTTATTTGTTACTGACAGATGAGGAAAACAAATACTTGTTTTTCTTTCAGTGAAAGCACTATCAAGGTCTCTAGCCCCCATTAAGTTCAGGAAGATAAAAGTCACTGGAGTTTGAAGTTCAAGGAGTTTTCTCTCCCCTTAAAAAGATAATTTTGAGAGTTTGCATATCTAATTATATAAGTCATTAAGTCAAAAGCTGAGTTGATGCATAAAGTCACTTGGATAAGGTAAGGGTAGTCCTGTATAACGTTTCAAGCTGAATTCATGTTTGTTTTAAATCTGGCAATATTAAACTAAATCATAAGCCCAGAGACTGTTTACAGGAACATACTTCTGTTCCCAGCTGTTAGCTGCTATTGTCCAAACTGAACAGGCTACAAGGCACAAGCTCTAGGCAGCTACTCTTACAGGGAAAGAAACCATCAAGTAAGCATAACTTGTGCTTTTTGTAGAATAAACCATCTCAAAGTGAAACAATGTGTTTCCAGACGTTTAATATATGACACTGAAATATAATCTTCATCTTCTCCTTGTTTCACCCTCATCTCATTTGATCCGGATGGTGATATAAGTCCAAATTGTGTACAGCCTTATGACTTTATAGTATTCTGTAAGTGGCAAGAATGCAGTCTTTTTTAGCTGATAACAGTATACAGTTTCATAGTTGCTTGTGGGATTTTTCCCCGTTGTGGCATTCTCAGATTTTCATTGTTCCATGTAAATAGGCAAAGCATGTTGCACACAGCAATCTTGTATCATAGCTTAACCAGTGCTGTAGGAAATGTATCTCTACTTGCCACAATTGTTTATTTATGTTTCTAAAAGCATTCTATTTTGTTGGAGCTTTCACCTCTGTGAACTTCTGAAACAAATGTTTAAACTGAACAACTTTGCTATGGGTGACAAGAATAAGCATTTATGAAGAAGGATCATCTCTTTCTTTTTTCATTTTTAACTTGATCACAGAACCTACGTGTTATCAGAACTCTTTTTTTGTTCAAATTTTGAATTCTTGTCTATAAACCTACACAAAGTTTGAGAGATCTGGGGGTACCATACAAAGTAAATAGTTCTATCTAAAAACAATCTTCGTTTATCTCGTGTAATGTTTTAGTATTTCATCTCAGTTTATTTGCAGATCTTTTTCTTGGAAAATCTGCCTCTTAATATACGCTATACATTTGTGCTAAGCTTTCATAAAAGTGATAAAAGACACTCAGGTCTTTGATTTACTGTGCTTCAGGTGAGGATTTTTTTAAGGGGAGGAGGGTAGATTTTCTGAATTTCTACCCGTCCAGCCCCCTCAGCTCCCCTCTGGCCCCCCTCCCCCAGTTCAGAGTAGAGCTCAGAGTAGACTGCAAAACCTTCAGATATAAAAGCATTATTCCAAGCACTGAAGGCACATAAAGTGAAAACGCACACACAGAAAATTAATTAGCTTTTCCTGTAGACCAAATTGCTTTTCAGTTCTTATAAAAATATACTCTTTATAATAAAAATCAAAAATGGTATTGAATTAAGAATTTCTAGATGTGGACTCTCTGCTTTTCATTACTTTTACTGAAATTCTGTTGAAAGTAATAGAATAAATACCAATTATATAGCCATAGAACCCCTCACAGAAGATTTAGAACTAAGGCAAATGAGTTTGTTAAGAAACACCATTATTTTCGAGAGAAACTGGGTAGCTATTGAATTTCCTTCACTTCAGTTTGAATTCCATAGCTATTCATCTGTAAAGAGCCTTAGTTATCCATCAGTTTAATTTAAATAGATACAGATAAGATAGAAAATTCCTTTTATTTGATTTCATTTGATTAATGGATATTTTGCTGAAGTATGTATAAAAGAGCTCACCAAGTTCAAATTATTATAGGTGACCTCATTAAAGACAAAACTGGAAAAGTCAGATAATGTATGTGAAAGGTAAGAGAAAAGATATAGAGTTTTACTGTCCCATGTTATATATGCAGATGCATTTTATTTATTGTTCTTATTTATTGAATGAAAGGCTATGGGAGGTGAGTGAGTTCCCATGTGTATATTACAAGTCCTTTTGTAAACAAAATTTAAGAACATTAGAATGTTCTTACATAAAAATGCTCTATTTAAGCATAGGCAACAAGCTGCTGTTTGAAGAATACAGCTGTAGTTCATTTATTTGGGCTCATAGAGCAATTGCCTTCACAGGCTTTAGAGAATTGCCAAGAATATGAACGGGCACCATCCCAACCAAAATATCTTTTTGCAATACCATTGTCTGAGAGAAATAATGATTCGAGACTCTACAAAGGCCTTTGGGAATCACAGTTTTTGCTTTATTTGATCACAAGCCAGTGAAACAAGAGGTTTTCCCTGTTTTCCTAATATGTAAAATAGACAGTTCTCACAGCATTTATGGAGTGATGTGAATGATCAGTAACCTAAACAGAGCACCAGGATTAACACAACTTATTTTCTAATTATTGCAGTAAATTGTGGGATGAATTGCTGTCATTTGTGGCACCTAGAAACACCAGTGTGACTTACACATCCCTTCCCACTATTTGAACAATTAAGGTTATGTATCATCATTAAATGGAGGATTGTATGCCTAGTGAGAGGGGCACCTTTTTTTGTTAATGCATGTCTATTTCCACAACAGCTTAATGGAGTATGGGAGTTTCCGAGGCTTGGAAATTCAGATCACACCAAAAATGTGCTTTTACTAAATGAGCAGAAAAATACGGATATTGATCTGATGCTGTGTGACGTGTTTTTACTGCAGTCAAGGTACAGCCTGAACTTTAGTTTAGGTACTAACGTCTGATTTACATACTAATTACAATGTAAAATAGCATCGAAGAATTGAGCCTAGGCTTGCTGTCTACATTTCCCTGAGCTCCCAGCTGAGTCTTATAACTTACAAGCTTGATGATGTCCCAGTCATGTCTATTGGTACCTGTGAATCTAGACTGCACATTCCCAAGTAGAATACTATTTTCCTTCTTACTACAGAGACTGAAGGAATGGGTTAATTGCCATTTTTAAGGAAAGAAATGCACAGGCAAGAAGAGATGTTGAATAACAGTCTTAATCCCTTTGATTTCCAATATGTACAATTCCTGCAGGTATAAACCTGAAAAGAGATTAATTATCACAGTTTACAGCTTATGTACTCATAAACTGTTACTAAGGCGTCTCGAAACTCCCAGAATGATTCAGACTCTGTTTCTACATCACTGACTTTCAATCTGAAAAGCCTTATTCCGTTCCCAGTTTTTAAGGTCATAATTTTCTGATTTTGATTTACATTCAGATAAGTTATCGTGACTATCTGAAAATTCACATAAATGTGGAGAATTGTACCTTTAGGAAGCCCTAACCTAAGACAGCTGAAATTATTTGTTTCTGTGCAGAGACTCACTGTGTATCTAATATATGTAGCAATGGTCCATAAGAGCATAGGAAGCAAACTATACAGATCTCATGGGCTCTGAGCAGCTGCTGACCATTGCAGATTGCAGCCAGGCGTCGGAGTAGATGTGCATTTTACATGCTTTTTATGCAGAATTCTGAATGTTGCCTGAAGGTGTGGCTTCATTATTGGCTGACCTAAGTTGATCTAAGCTGATGCTGATTCAGAAAGTACTGATACAAGACACACATCCTTGCACTTTCCTGTGTTCTAGCCTCAGCACTGGGGGCCAGAGAGCTTATCTCTATGAAAACCAATTTTCTTTCTTTTCTTTTCTTTACTTCTTCTTCTTTTATTTTTTTTTTTTTTCTTCAATGTGTTTAGTTAAGTTTGTTCTCTGATTTGGCTCTCCCTGTGACCCAAGGAGTTCTGGCACCATGGTGAGGGAGGGGATGTTATATGCACATTGTTACATTAGTTATGTGTAATTTTCTACGTTTGCATTTGTGCTCTTCATGCTGTTTCATGCTCCTGTATGAAGAAATTATGATTTTGTTTTGTTTTAATTTTTAAGTAATCTTCTAAAAGACATCTTACAGTACAATACTGATGGATGCAATTACTATATATGCTACATCCTTCCATATGCAATGTACCAAAATATTTTAGAGATTTTAATATGTTCATGAACTGGAAATAATGAAGAAACAGGTGAGAAAATAGTGGAAAATTATTTAAAAAAATATTTTCTGATGTAATTTAGTGTAGTGGGCTACTAAGCAGGGATATGTAGGAAAGCTGAAAGAGGTGGCAAAAGCTCTATTTAAGAAGGCTCCTGCATGAATAACAGTAACAAAATTTAAAATGACAGTAGATGATATTAGGTGGAAGGGGTGATGAAATATGAAGCACAGACAAAGTATGGGTGATACCTTGCCATAAATCAGTCAGAGTATTATGAGAGGTCAGCTTTAATCTGGATTCTGAAATTAATGTCATTTTTAATATGTCTGTGTTTCATTGTATCCATGTAAAAGTAACAAAGTTGTGAATACAGAACAACAGTGCAGAAACCTCTGAGTAATACTGCTTCAGACCATCTCAGAACTGTGTTGACTATCCCCCTCTTCCCTTGTGTTTTTTGAGATGTTTTGGTGAGGAAATCAGAGCTGTAATAACAGGTTTGCATGTTCAGGACTGACAGTACAAAATGAGGGAAGGCATTGCTAAAGGAGATGAGGACGAAAACTGTGATTAAATTCACATACACAAAATAGTTATAATTTACAAAGAAGTCCTCTCCACCTTCTGGATTATGAGTATTTCATCTAACTTAATATTATTTCTTCATAGCTGTGTTTTAACTAACTGGGTTGCTCTTTGTATAGATATTAGCAAGAACTAGACCACAATGAAAAGAGTTCGTGCACTTGAGGAAATATCTCTTCAATGAAAGTTACCCAAGAAGGGTAAAATACACTTTCTTGTCAACGCACATAATTCACACTCCTGAGTCATTATAGTAACTGTTGCTTCAGAGATAGTTAAGCATGAAATGGGTATTTCCAGTGTTCTGTAGTAATGACCTTGACTAGAGTGGTGTCATATAATTTTTTCTTTTACTAGTAGCATTCCCTTTACATAGTAAAACCATGGTTTCACCCACATTTTCAAGAGGAAAATTTTTAACATTTCAAGGATTCATTCAGCTATACGTTATCTTTAAAAGCTTTTTGTATGCCTGGCATGTTGCAACAGCCTTTTTAATCACAGTAATGTCACATTTTGTTAATTACAGAGAGCTTCCCAAATAGATATTTTAGTTAACAGTGTTCTATGTTATCTCCTAAATAAACATGAGGTTTTCTGTTACCAGAATGTTCAACAGTAGCACAGTTCTGAGACAAGAGTTAGCACATGAGAAGGACTGTAATTACAGCAATTATGGAAAAGTAATTTACTGGTTCTATAAACTGAACAGCTTTGAAAGAGAGTGGATCAACCATAAAAAAGAAGTACAATATTAAAAATAAATATTTGGGGGGTCTGTGAAATGGTTGTTCTATGGATAAGCAAACTGTAAACATTTTGCTTAAAATGCATGTATTTTCATTTTGGAGGCCCTTATAAATATAAGTTTGTGGGTTTATAAAAAGACTTAAAGATGTCAGAATTTGCAGAGATAGGCAGAGCTGTCATTTCCCATCTGGTATATACCCAGGGCTTACTAAAGAGACAAATAAATAGAGCTGAATTTGCATGTCTTTGAGGAAAAAGGAAAAAACAAAACAAGATTTTGCATTTTTAAACAGGTAAGCTGAACATTTATTTAAAAGTAAATTAATAGGTTACTGCCAAGGCGTGCATTAAGGACTACAGTTATCTAGAGATAAATTTGATCCAAATACTTCTCCCAAACGTAGATGCAGCTTTACACTGTTGCATGTACCATTTAGATGGCTCAGAAGCCAAATCTACCTGCAAGCAGTTGTGTTCTAGCCCAGGAATATTCAACCTTAAGTTTTCAATGCTTGGTCAAGAGAACAACTGGGGTTTGTCAGCAGGGATTAAGGAAAGCAAGTACATATCCCATACGAAATATCTAAAGAGGTTTGCACCTTGACCACATAGAGTAAATGTATTTTTGAAAGTATATAAATACAAGGATGAAAAAAATGTTCGAGCTAAGACTTTTATCTAATCAGGCCCATTTTTGCAGCGGCTATTTTTAAAGCTAGGGCCATGCTGTGGATATCTGTGCTCTGCAGTACACCCCAACGTGCTGTCCTCCTGACCAGAGTGCACTGTACATCTCTGTGTGTCCATGATTCCCATAAAAATCAGAATTTAGGGAGCAGAGCTTTACACCTCAACTTCACCCCAGATGGAGACGGGACATGGCCTGGATGCATCCCCAGGGCCTGAGGGACACAGCAGTATGTCATGTATAAACAAAGCATAAATGGTTTACTTGCGGTGAGAATGACAGCACTTAGATCTTGCTCACCCATCAAGCCAGAGCAGCTCAAAACCAAACGTAATTGATTGGATAATGATAATAATTTTCCTTTGATTTGATGCTTGAAAATGGATGGTCTGATTATCAGTTGCCTGTTACCTGCACACTGTGACTTTACATTCACATTTGTCTCTGATTAATAGCACCAGTTATGAGCACTGGCCATATTCCACAGTGAAACTAAACCACATGGCAACTCTATGTTCCATTGCTTTGTATTAAGTCACAGCATTTAATTGCATTATCACAATACTAAGCCATTACAAGCAAGTCAGAAGCAAATAACAGGGCCTGAATAAAGTCATTCAAGCTTTGAGGACTGTTACCTAAGGAACTGTCACCTAAGTCTTGCAGGGAGAAAATTAAGATTTCTGTCTATGAGTTAAATGCTATTGAAAACTGAAGGGCTGGGCCAAATCCATTATAGGAAATAAACTGCTGTAAAAACAACCCTGCTGCTCTAAATGCTTCTTTTTTATATGAAGCATTTGACTTAAATGGATTGAAGTTACTCTTGACTGTATGAAGAAAGGTACCCTGAAACAGTTTTTAAAGCTGTTGCATTCCACCTTTAAAGCTTTGGTGTATTAACTTGGCAGAAAATGGCTTGTAAAAAACCTTACTTACATGAATGACAAAGCTGAAGAGGTCTGTGTGCTATGGGAAGAATACATCATTTTGTCAGTGGGAAAGAACACAGGTACCAGTGGGGGCTCATAAAATAAAGAAAGAGTTTGCACAGGATGAAATACCATAACCTTTGGTCTTTTGTTCTGTAGCATGTCCAGAATTTTTCACTCATGTTTATAAGCCATGTTTTTTAAAATCAGTGAAGTTGAACAAAGGGGACGAAAGTTAAAAGGTTATCTACTTGTACCTGGCTAAAAACTCTCATTCAATACCTATGATTTCTTAATTGCATGTTTCTGAAGTAGTCCTGAAGGACTGAGTAGGTGTGGAATTGCCAGGTCTTTGAAGAAATCTAGCAGACATTGTATACAATTCTGCAAGATCTGCTTATTGAAATCTGCAGTATAATGTCACTAACTTTAACTACCTAGCTTTAACTAGGATTAAATTATACACTCTTAAAGCTATAAACAAAGTTTTAAAATTTATAGGATGGCTCAAAGCACTTATGATTTTTCAGAAAAATGGAAATTCCTGTCTTTAATGGGTAATTGTCTTCTTTAGATTATTTGTTTTAAAGTAGCTTCATTCAAATAAAAACTATTCCCCTACCAAAGTAGTCTTCTAATTAAACAAAATGTGACTCAACTAAAAATGTACACCAGAAAGAAACCCAACTGTATAGCAGAAATGATCTTATGCTTTCAGAAGGACACAAAAGCCTTAACAATTATACTTTTGTAGGCAAAAAAAGTATAATCCTTTTAGGAATATGCTCTCCAAGTACTATGAAATAAGCAATGAACTTTTTTCAGGTGTCTAGGGCTCAACAGGCCAAAGGTATTCATAATAAAATAGAACTTGAATTCCACTTGAGAAACCTTAAAAATAGTCCTATTATCGGCAGCCTCTTCTAATGTTGACTGTGGTGGTTTAATAGATACCTGTAATGAAGCAAATTAAAAAGATTGTTATGCCTTGCTTTTGAAAACTATATTTTTGCATAAAATCCTGATGTAGTTTAAGTCAACTGAAAAATAGGATTCAAGTTCTTGCAGTGGAGAATTGTTTCAATTTTCTATTTCTTCTCTGAGAAGGAAACTCGTTCTGTAAAACCTCATTAAAAGAACCAATAAAATAAAGATAATTTTCACATTTAATTTGTTGCAATGAGCAAATAATGTGTCTTTCTATCATTTTAAATTCAACTTTATCCAAAAAATAATTTTCTTAACAACACAGAAAAATATGTACCAAAAATTGCAGGAAGCTTTTGCAGTTAGTCTCACTGGTAGGGTAAATTCTAAGGAATAAATTGAGTCGAGATATTAGGAGGCGCATATAAACAGGGAAAAAATCTCATGAGAAAGGTATGAAGTTAATGAGATGGACAAATGCAGAATGCTGTGGTAAATGCTAGCAGGTGTAGAGGACACATTGAATGCTGGTGTGAAGTGAGAGAAATCCAGTCTGATTTGGATAATGGGAGAAAAGCAACAGAAATTTAAAAGGTAGTGTTGAATAACCTGTTAATATGTAGAACAAATCTTTAAAAGAGTGGTCCTTTGTTTGGAATTAACCCTGATTATTTCCATCAGGCAGGACAGGTTAATTCTTCTGTTTCTTCCAGACAGAAAATTTAAGAAAAAAAGTCTGCTACTTTCTTTTCACATGGGGAAGACTATCAAACAAGCTTCACTTGTCTCTCTGTGACACAGAGAAGTGATAGTACTTTAACCAAGAAGCCTAGTGAGGTGTCTTTTATCTTTGTGTATCTCTGTTTTCTTGGCCCTGGAAAAGTCAACTGGGCCCAGTAGGTAAGATCATAAAGAACAGCCTTGCCTTGAGCTTGAAACGCATTCAAAGATGGGATCCCTGTTTGGTGATACTGATAATCTTTCCTTCCTTTGTGCATCTTAAGATGAGCAATGCCCTTGTCTGACACATAGGAAAAGAAGAGAGGAGGTGAGATAAGTGATCGACTTTATGTCTCTGCTCTGGGGAAGGTGAATAAATCCACGTCCCACAGCTGAGAGCCACAGGGCAGCCTGGAAGGCAGGTCAGAGCACATGGCTCTGAGAGTGAGAAGGGGGCACAGTGCTGCAAGCCCAGATTGTGTCCTATCACAGTGATGGCAACTAAGTCACAAACCTCCAGGTGGAAAACATTTCCAGTCCAACAATGTACACATAGCCAAAACACACATATAGGTTATGATACGTAAAAAATTCAAAATGCTGTTGGGATCAAGGCTTATACAGAAAGTGTGGGTGGACCTAAGCAATGTATCAGTACACAGCATTTGTGTACTGAAAACAGGAGCAGAATAAGTAATATGAGGAGACTGACACCCACGTAATGCATTTAAAGAGGTAAATTAGAGGGAGAATAGTATTACTAAGCTATTTAGACAGTAAACAACATTGGGGAAAATGTTGTGCCCTCTAATGGCTTTATGAATTATCTTCCCTATCAAATAATTATCTGTTTGTGAAATAAAACTGTTAAAAAAATGAACAGCAAGAATATCAGTATTTACAAAATGATTACAAAATCCTTTCTTTGTGTAAAGGTGTAAAAAAAAAGTGTAAAGGTAGCAAATTTGAAGATGGGTAAGTCATAGTGATTTCTTCGTAGAGATTTCTTATACATTTCAGAATTGGTCAAGTTCATAAGAGTCACAAGCAGTTTTCTCAAGGGCTTATATCTCTCTAATGGAATTTTACTGAAGATTGATTACACTACCTTAATAATTAGAAGGTCTTAATAAGCAGTTTACCTTTGATAAATAGTATTGTTAGAAACTACCGTACTCTTGTTGTAAGCTAATAAGGTTGAAGTGTCAAGTTTTAGAATGCATTTTAATCTTGGTGTTATATGGTAATTAAAGGCAATTAATAATCCAGGAATAATCACCAACAAAAAATTCAATACCTTCTCCTTGTTTAAGAAATTCTATACTTTGAGTAGATGAGATATTCACATAACGGGAAAGTTCATAGAAGGGAAAAGACAGTTTTCCTCATTTTGATTCAGTCAGGGGAAAAAAAACCTTGAACAATAGGACCAGATGCCACAACCAAGGCCTCAACACTGAAAGCTTTCTGGAGGAGCAGCTTCTGCAATGAGATCCACAGGTAACAGGATTATAGGCTGAACTGGCACCCTCGCACATCTCAGAGCTGTGGTGTTATGAACTACCTCTGCATTTGTGATATAGCTGAGGTGCTGACTCCTGAGCTGGATGATACCCCATTCCTGATGTGCAGACTGTGTTACAGATTCTCAGCTTCTTCCTAAGGTGATATATCTGCCTTTGTAGGAAGGACGGTGGACCATCATTTCTGTCTATCATTTATTATATAAGATCATTGAAAAAGCAAATAGGCAGATGCTACTCAGAGCTCTAGGATCACCCACATAATTACTGAGCATGTTTTTTGGACGATATGTGAAGTCTTTCACAAGAAGTATCCTAGTTATCCCAAAGGCATCACTGAAAACTCTCCCACAGCACATAATGTAGAGAGTAGATGAATTTGGCCTTGGTCCTGGTCTTGGGCTTTCTTCTGCACATGTCCCCAGGTGCAGACTGAGAGGCATTACTGTAACAATTGCAGCTTTACCAAAAATGCAAATGGGAGTTGGATTTGGGGAAAGGGGGTAAAACTGCAAGCCTAGAACTGGGTTCCTAAGAGTGAGCCTGTTCCCTTATCAACCTTGCACCTCATTGCCTGTTAGTGACAACATATTTTGCGGCAGTCTCCCACTTGAAGTGCATAATTTAGGTATCAAGTATTTTTGAACAGAAGAAGAAAATATTCATCATCCTGTAGCAGTATGAAATAAAAGTAGTTCCTTTTCTCACAGGAACACCAGGATTCTTGTGCAGTTTATAAAGCAGGTAGTCATTTTTTGCAGTAATGGAATATGTCTGAAATATTAAGCAAGTGAAAGAAAAGAATCCATCGCAGGGTAATTAAATATGTTAATTCCCCTCATTGTCCCAAAGGGATTGATCATGACTCTTAAGTGGGCAAATTTCATTTACTTTATTTAAAATCAGATGCAGTATAATCAAAGTTAAATTTCCTGATTAACCATAAAAGCCCTGTTTGAGTAAGTGATCTCTGGCATTTTAATAGGTTTTGATATGTCTACAGTGTGCAGGCAGGGTTTATTAATACCATAGGACTGGAAACATAGTGTGATATGTGTAGAATTGGTTCCTGTTCTGTATAAATGTTAATATCCTGTGTAGATGACCTTGCACCTTCTTTCACATATATTTTAGCTCAAGGCAGCAAGTGCAATTTAAAGTCTAACTACAAACAACAATGTGGCAGAAAAAGTAATTTTGATTTGTGAGGAATCAAAGTAGAATTTTCTCTCATTAAGAGTATGGATAAATAATTACACATTTTAAAAGCTAAACTGTGTAACAAAGATAAGGTAGTGAACATAAGAATAATTAGACAGCATTATAGTTTCACTAAGTATGTGCACTAAATATGTGCATAGTGTAAACAAGGAAAAGAGTTCCCTAAATCTTTGGGATTTATGGGCAACAAAGGCAACTTACTTTATAGGTTGAGGGTCACATAAAATCAGTTTCAATAACAACATTTTCTTTTAAAAGCTTACTACGTTTTTTCTTTAATGCTATTGCTGTGATATACTCTGCATGGCATGACTGAAATATAATAGTGCATGTTGCTGTAAAAGTTGTTCTGCCACTTGTTTCAGATAACCTGCATAACTCACAAGTGGCATACTGGCAATAAAACCTTTATAGCATTCCACACAGTTACTGATTCTAACCATGTGCTGATACGTACACTTATCTATATCCTAAAGTACAGGTTGTGCATACTGCTTAATAAGACAAATGTCAATGTAACCTAACAATAGCAACAAACTTTACCAACATAAAATGAGTAAACTTCAGCTTAACAGTATAAAACCAGCTGGAAAACTCGCTGACAACAAATAGCTAAGATCATTCTGGCCCTTGCATGGAATGGAAGATTTTGGCAGACAATATACAGTAGCATTTTATCAGTATTTGCTTCTCTTTCAAAGCCTCATGCCATTGCATACTGCTATTACTTATTTTAAAATAAAAGATTTCAAATGTTAGCTATTCTTGTTTTATTCTCATGGCAAAACTGATCCTAGGAAAATCGGACATTAGAAGTCCTGACCTAAAGCTAGGCTTGTGGAAATACTGAGGAGCAAGGACTTTTGATACTCTATCCTTGCCACAGAAGAGACTGCATGAAGAAGACTCACCTTCCCCAGAAAGTGAACCTGCAGTAAGACAGAACACATGCAACCCCATCTTGTCCATCATACCACTTCACAGCTTCATTTATCACTACACAGTTGAGAATTGGGTGCAAAATTCATACAGCTTGAACACTGAAGCGTGGCCAGCAGGTCGAGGGAGGTGATCCTGCCCATCTATTGATCTTTTCTGAGACATCCTCTGGAGTACTCTGTCCAGTTCTGGAATCCTCAGCATAAGAAGGATATGGAGCTGTTGGAACGGGTCCACAGGAAGGCTACAAAGATGATCCGAGGGCTGGAGCACCTCCCATATGACAACAATTGGGCTTCTTTAGCCTGGAGAAGAGAAGACTCCGAGGAGATCTTACAGCAAAATTCCAGTACCTGAAAGGGGCTACAGAAAAGCTGGGGATGGACTGTTCACAAAGGCTTGTAGTGATAGGACAAGGGAGAATGGGTATGAACTGGAAAGGGGCAGATTTAGACTAGACATAAGGAGGAATTTCTTCACCATGAGAGTGGTGAGACACTGGAGGAGGTTGCACAGTGAAGCTGTGGATGCCCCAGCCCTAGAGGTGTTCAAGGCCAGCTCTCTCAGCCGTTCCTCATAAGGCCTGTTCTCCAGCCCCTTCACCAGCTTTGCTGCTCTTCTCTGGACTCGTTCCAGAGCCTCAACATCCTTCTTGTGGTGAGGGGCCCAGAACTGAACACAGGATTCAAGGAGCGGTCTCACCAGTGCCGAGTACAGAGGGAGAAGAACCTCCCTGGACCTGCTGGTCACACCGTTTCTGATACAAGCCAAGATCCCATTGGCCTTCTTGGCCACCTGGGCACACTGCTGGCTCATATTCAGTCAGCTGTCAACCAACACCCCCAGGTCCCTCTCCTCCAGGCAGCTTTCTAGACAGACTTCTCCTAGTCTGTAGCACTGCATAGGGTTGTTGTGCCCCAAGTGCAGGACCTGGCACTTGGCCTTGTTAAACCTCATGCCATTGGACTCAGCCCAGCGGTCCAGCCTGTTCAGATCCCTTTGTAGAGCCTCCCTACCCTCCAGCAGATCGACACTTCCACCCAGCTTAGTGTCATCAGCAAACTTGCTCAGGGTGCACTCGATGCCTTCATCCAGGTCATTGATAAAGACATTGAGCAGGGCTGGACCCAGCCCTGAGCCCTGGGGAACCCCACTTGTCACTGGCCTCCAGCTGGATTTCACACCATTTCCCACCACTCTCTGGGCCCGGCCATCCAACCAGTCTTCCATCCAGGAGAGTGTGCGCCTGTCCAGGCCAAAGGCTGACAGTTTCTCAAGCAGAATGCTGTGAGAAACTGTGTCAAAGGCTTTACTGAAGTCCAGGAAGACCACATCCACAGCCTTTCCCGCATCCAGCAGCCGAGTCACTTTGTCATAGAAGGCGATCAGGTTAGTTTGGCAAGATTTAAGTCCGTGGTTACGTTAGTAATCTTTGATGTCTTAGTTATTTAGACTGTAAAATTACAAGGTCAGCATGTATTCTAAATAGAATATACCCAGCCATGCCACAAACTCATTTTTTACTTCTTCTACTAATATACTATAACTAATTTTTGTGTACTAATGTCAGAATTATGCTTTTCAAGAAAATGCAAATACTAAGGCACTGACAAAGACAATCCTCTAGTTTTATGCAGTTTTATTGCAGCTTTGGTCCATGGCATTTCTGGTGTTCAGTAGGATGTAACAAGTAGGGATTTAATAGAAAATATTGTTGTCTTATAGTAAGCAAGAGATTTCCAGATTTCCTAATTGTCATTGAATCAGAGATAATAGCAAAATAATGCAGTGCATCCCTTAGTCTTAGGAACAGAGTTTATTCTTCTCCATCAAAAAATGCAAATACTTCTCATAAACAGGATGCTGGCTTGCTTCTTTTCTCCATCTCCAACTTGATATCATTCTTTGTAAGTTTAGATACTGTGGTGGGTTAACCTTGGCCAGCAGCCTGACCACCACCCTAACACTTGCTCGCTCCCCCTGCTGAGCAGAATGGGAGCAAAGAGACTGAGAAAGCTCCTGGATCAAATACAGATGGAAAGATTGTTTACCAGTTATCATCACGGGCAAAACAGACTCAACTTGTGGAAAATGAATTTAATTCATTGGCAATTAAAGGGGACTTGAGTATCAAGAAACAAACACAAACATTTAAACAATGCCTTTCTTTCCCCCTTTTCCATGTTCAGCTTTTTCCAGACTCCAGACTCCTCTGTCCCCACCCTGAGTAGCACAGAGGAGGAGGTAAAGGGTGTGGTCGGTGCAAAATTATTTACTATTGCCCCGGCTTCCCCCTCACATTTTTTCCCTGCTCCACTATAGGATTTCCATGGGCTGCATTCCTTCAGGAATGAGCCTGTTCCAGTGTGTATCTCCCACAGGCTGCAAAAGACTTTCTGCTCCAGCACTTGAAGCACCTCCTCCCCATCCTCCCTCTCTGGGAGGAGACAGTACAAAGCTGATGAGTCTATTTTAGTCTATTTTTAGTTTATTTTGGTGTTCCTAAATGTTCTGTCTAATCAATGGAGACAGATGGGAATCTCTGAGGGGTAATTCAAGTCTTGGGGAATCACTGACTGGAGGTGTCCACGTCTCTCTCATTTTTCTATAATACTGCAATCGTTTCTGTTAAATTGGGCAAAGTATATCTCCAGAGTAAAGCACACAGCACCTTCTATTTATCCCTTGTATATACTTCAATGAAATGGAAAGAAAAATTACAGACATTGAACTGGATGACACAAATATACCACTGAGCTACCTTAATCAAGCATAATTATATCTTTTTATATGCTCTAAATTTGCCTACAAGTGCAATAAAATAAAAGCACGTATGCAATAGAGGACATTTTTAATATACAAGGGATGGCAAGTGGGCTGTAAAAAACATATAATAGTTTTCAAAGCACTGAACCTGATTAGCATGGATTAACACATTTGTTTGAAAATCCATGGCAGGAAACATTATAAGTGCTTGGCACATCATCCCTTATTACGTTGCTTATTTTTCCAGCAGTACAAAATAAGTATAGCATGAAAATAAGAACATTTTGTTGCATGTAATAATTTCCCATAAAAGGAAACTGGTAAAAAGATGAGGTGATCATTGTCTGCAATACTGAAAACACAGTAGTGACAGGTCCACGGTTTACAGTCTAAATGCTTTTTAACTGGCACACCACAGAATGCCATTGTGGTTGAACATGAGAGAGTTTGCATTCCTCTTTATTCTTATTTTAAAAAGAAGCAACTAAGCAAAGAGTAATCATAAAACACATTTTGCAGTCTCCAAAATGAAATGTATCAGGCTGCAGCTGTCAGAATATAAACTATTGAAATTATCCCACCTTTTCCCATCACATATCTTTTCCAAAAGAACATCTCTTCCCTTTCAGAGGATGCATGGTGCTCCAGAAAAGAAGGAGATTCTGGGAGCCAGTATGAACAGTAATAGTTTGTAGCAGCCCTTCTTCTTTTCTTTAGCAGTTGGGAAATGTTCAATATGAAACTCAGTAAGTAATCTAGAGGATTGAAACTTTTTGAGCAGGTGTACTAAATTAATTAGTGTTGCAATAGTTGCACAAAATCGCAGATTTTAATGCATCAGAGCTGTTCTGAGAACATTTATCCAGCTGAATATTAAGAAGTATTATCATTTGGGGTCAGGATCACTTGGCAGACAGGTTATCCTAAATTATAACCCTTCATTTACTGAGTCCTTATGTTGCCCTCAAAAGACTTTGGCTCTGTTTTTCCAGCTGTAAAATGTGCAATGTAATATTGGAGATGAAATAATCATTCAGAAGCTTCTAGGTTCTTGAGTGATGTACTGAAAACTTGTGAAAGATTGAATTATAATTTCAAAAATATATTGAACCACTTTCTGAGGGAATACTTTGAGCATTATCCATTGTGCCCATTAAATGAAACAGGATTCCTTTGGGAAAAATAATTAAAAGTGGTCATGCCACATGTTTAAAAGAGGCAGCAGTAGATTTAAAACTTTACATATAATTTAAATTATGACATTTCCTGATTTTCAAGCTCTTGCCTTCAGAGCTTTAATATTTTGGAACATAGTTCTACATAATCATAAAGTAAACACGCACAGGCCTGTGTCTTTGGAAAGCTGCAGAGAGATTTTAAGATTCAATGCACATAAATGTGAATACTCTGCAGGGAGGAGAACATTTTTTTAGGTGTAGTAGCACAGGTCGGTACAACCAACTTGAGCTGATGGTATACTTTTATTTATCCTTTTCATCTGTATGTCTTATATTCTGCAGATGCTTGACACTACCTCTAAAATAAGTAAGAAAAAGTAAAATCAAATGATGCTACCAAAAAATGACAGACAATAAAGTGCTAGTCATAAAGGGGAAGTGATGGACACAAATATGTGTAGAAGGGCTTAGAAAGAGAGGTAAAAGGATTTTGTTACTTGGGGCTGTGCTACTCTTTGACGCTGCTTGCGAGTGGCTGGATCCTTAAGGCGCTACCACTTTCCTAGCTCCAGCACAGTCCTGAACAGTAAATATAGTTATCCTTCTAGCAAGGTCACAAAGCTGGCCCTTACCTTTTTAACTAAGTGCATCCAAAGAAGAGCAAGCATATCCAAAAATGGCCAACAAAGGGTCTACAGCACAAGTCCTCTGAGTAGTGGCTGAGGCAGCTAGGGTTGTTTAGCTTGAAGAAAAGGAGATTCAGAGGAAACCTTATTTTTCTCTCCAACTGCCTGAAAGGAGATTGTAGCAAGGTAGATGTTTATCTCTTCTCCTGAATAAGAAGCAACAGGATGAGAGGAAATGGCCTCAAGTTGCACCAGCAGAGGTTTAACTGCAATATTAGGAAAAATCCTTCACTGAAAGAGTTGCCAAGCATTGGAACACGCTGCCTAGGGAAGTGGTTGAGTCACCATCCCTGGAAATATTTAAAAGATATGTCAATGTGTACTTAGGGACATGGTTTAGTGGTGGACTTGGCAGTGTTAGATTTACAGTTGGTCTCCGTGACCTTAAAGGTCTTTTCCAATGTAAATAATTCTGTTCATTGGTTGGTTAGATTGGACTGGTTTTGGAATGGAGACTCTTGAGCTCATTTGTCTTTATTGCTTTGGAAAGTTGTAAACCCCATTTTCCAGTACTACTTGTGCTGCACAACTCTTTACTATACTCTCCAGAACTGTCACTTTCTCTTTTTTCTTTTTTTTTTCCCCATTTTCACTTTGCTTGGAAATGTTCTAAAAAGTTCTACAACTGTATCCTCTTGCCCCTTCCACTGAGTTATGGAATGACTCTCCTGACTATTCGGCAGCCACTGGCAAACATAGCTCATAATTCCTTTCAGAGTCACAGAAATTAAGATCATTGTCCAAGCTAAGTTCTTGGACTGTCTCAATATGGAAAAACTGAAGAAAATATTTTTAGTGGAAAATTCCTCCTACTCTTTCTCTGGCCATAAAACACTCATTGGCTCCAGGTGACAAACTTGGAATAGGTCTCTAATATTTAATTTCTCAAATACAATCATAGGAACAGACTGTATCTTAATCAAGATGAGTCCAAAGAATACTTCCTTCAGTTGCAAATATCCATATAATGGCTTCACAGACTAAAACGTGGTTTTGTTAACATTCATTAACCAACGTCAACTAATGTTTTTTAGGGTCTTCCACCAACATGGAGAACTTTGTTTAAAAGTACAATCCAAAATGAAACAAAGTGCTGTAATGTTTATAAAGTTCTTAGTAACATGACACCAGCTTGCAACACTAAAAACTCTAATACTTATCTTTAGAGCAGAAATCAACTAACTCTAGTACAGAGAGCTGGATTAAAGGGATCAGAGTCACTAAGTTACTATGATTGCAACACAGTGTATCTTTGGCAACACTTCTCTCTCCATACTTGACTCCCCTTCGTTAGTTCCTATACATATTTATACTTTAACCTGTAAATTAATCGTTTTCAAAGTAATACTGTCAGCACTCCATGAACTCTTCCTAGTAGAGCTTTTATTTAATGTTGAAATGCCCATTTTAATCAGAAAGAAGTGGGTTCACAGATCCAGTACAGCAAATAGTGAATGGTTTGTCAAAGTGAACCTGAACTTTTAATTTCCTTTACTGTTCTCAAGATGTAGGAGTTTTAACTGACTGCATTTATTTTACTTTTAGAGTCCTGAAATTTATAGGTCAAATGTGTTTGAAAAAAAGAGTTATCCCTTAAGAGATTTTGTGATCCCATTGAAAAATGTGATTTTCATTTATCAGATCCTTAAATATTAATTCATGTTGTGGGTTGACTCTGGACAGCAGCTAAGCACCCGCAGAACAACTCATTCACTCCCCCTTGCAGCAGGATGGGGAAGAATTGCAAAAGCAAAAGTGAGAAAAATTTTGGATTAAGTTAAAGACAGTTAAGAGAAGAGGGAGAAAACCCACAATTATTGCAATGGCAATCACTCACCACCTTCCCCAGGCAGACTGGTACCAGACAGTCTCCAAGCAACGGCCACCTTGGCAGACAAAACCCCAGTTTTACTGATGAGTACAATGTCATGGGATTTCTCTTTGGTACAATGGGATTTCTCTTTGGTCAGTTCAGATCAGCTATCCCAGCTGTGCCTCCTCCTAACATCTTGTCCACCCCAAGCCTGACTGAAGGGCAGACTGAACACTCAGGAAAGCTTCAACACTCTGCAGGCGCTGTTCAGCAACAGCCAAAACACTGGTGCATTGTCATAGAATCATAGAATAACCAGGTTGGAAGAAACCCACTGGATCATCGAGTCCAACCATATCAGATCTGATTTAGTCTCAGTTTCAAAATGCATCACCGTACAGGCTGCTTCTAAGAAAGTTGACTCTATCCCAGCCAGGTCCATTACAATTAGCTATTTAAATAAGAAAGATAGATATTTATTACTATTTCATCATGGTCCTTGGGTACTTCTCTCCTGCTTTACTTTTTTTTTTCCTTATAATATTTGTGTTGTTTTAATTAACTGGTACCAGACTAATTTACTAATTTACTTAAGCTGTCAGGCCATACCTGCAGTCCAATCTACAGCCTCAGCAAAGTAGAGGAGATCTGTACACCACAATATTATTTACATATATGTGTGTATATATATGTTTCTATGCACTGATTCTATATCATTTCATGTCCATGCATTAATCATAGAGGTAAAAGACATATCTTTAACAAATTTGGAATATTATACCATGTTTTAAAGAAATGAGACAGCAAAATGTCTGGAGGTACATTTTTCTATCGGATACACTATTTATATTTTCATACAGTTTGCATTAATTAAGGGAAAAAAAATGCCAATTGGAGTTCTTATTTAAAAATTCAACTTTTCATGTCTTTGATGATGTTTTGGTATGGCTGGTAAAAAGAGAACCCAGAAGTCCAATATGAAAAAAAGAGAATACTCAGACAGACCAACAACATGAATGTGCATAAGTTTTTTTTAAATAACTGAGTTATGCCATCCTGATTTAGCATAAGATTTTGCAGACTAATTACTGGAGACTCGATTCCATCACAAAGTATATTTCTATTTCTAGTTATGATTATTTACCCCTTATTCATTTTTTTCTTCTAAATGGTGCCAATATTCTTCAGAATGGTAAAGAATTCAAGAGGGCAAGTAACAGTGAATAGCAGAAAAGCTGAACTAGTTGATATACAAAAAACTACCCTGACCATTTGCCAGATAATGCATTTGAACAGATTTTTCTTCATTTGAGAGAAATTTAGAGAGCTAAGAAAACAAGCCGTGACATTCATCCTCAGGGAACTCTTATAGAAATCATAATATCTAGCATAATTTTCTTGCTTCAGGATTAGTGAAATCATCTGGTGAAATCTATCCTTCATAATGGTTTCAATAGTAATGCGGTGATTGCCACTGGTCCTGTATTACAATTAAAGCAAAGCTCCATCACATCCATTTGCAATGGATCCTAGATGATCTGTTGATGGGAATGGGGATATTGCCACTCAGCCTATGAAAAATGTTTGCTTGGCTACAGAAGTGATAGACAGCTGTGTTGGCTGTGACCTAGTTACAGAATTCTTCCAGGTTTTACTTGTGTCAGGTTGATAGATTGTCTGTCCCCTTTGCATTCTGAATTATCTACCCATTTTTGCATGAGTCTTAACCCTTCTGAAGTTATGCAGAAAGAACAGAACGAAGAGCGGCCACATCTCAAAGAGAACTGACAAAGTGTCTTATCTGAAGTATATTGATAAAATATTGGACACGTGTCGGAATTTTCTTTCTTGATGGCAAACTTTATTTTAGGTAAAAAAAAAAATAAATAAAGGAAGGAAAGGATAAGGATAAGGATAAGGAAAAATTTCAGTGAATACGAAAGTACCTCTGAATGACAAGCAATAAGAAAAATAAGACCTTTCCCTGCAAAATACCACAAATACTGTCTGGACAAATGCAAATATTGTCTGGAGTAATGGTGCCTAAAATTGTTTAGTACATTATAACTTTTAGTTCATTTTTAAATCACAGTTACTATAAAAACTTCTTAAACCATGCAGACTATCACAGAAAGGAAATTTTTTCCTGATATTTTCCCAGAGAGATTTTGTCATCAAATAAACTGGAGATATTATAAATTCTCATGTTCAAACTGTTTTCTGTGACATTTTAAGGTTTATATAATGTAACAATCTGATTCACAAAGTGAATATAAAGAGGCATTTAGAACAGTCTTCAATGCACTCTAGGAATCTCCTGGATTGCCTACAGCTTGCTGTGCTTTTCCAGCAGATGTCAAATTGGTCGAAGTCCCCCAGTAGGATGAGAGCTTGTGGGTGTGAAGCTGGAGGAAGAAGGCTTCATCGATGGGCTCTGCTCGATCAGGTGGCCTGTAGTATATGTCAACCACAAGGTTCCTTTGTCTGCCTCGGTGTTTTATTCTGACCCACAAGCTTTCAACCTGTTTGTGGCTACTCTTCTAAGACATCCCTTCACATTCTATCTATTTTCTGATATAGAGGGCAATGTCTCTACCCTTCCTTCCTGGTCTGTCCCTTCTGAAAAGCCTGTAGCCATCGATAGCCACACTCCAGTCATGGGGTTCATCCCACTAAGTTTCAGTAATGGCAGCCAGATTCTAGCAGCAGTAGTCTCTTTAGGACTTGCTGAGTGCCGGACATGTGAATAGAAATGATGGCAATGAGTTCAGGTGGATGGGAGGGCTGGGGAAAGTTTGATTCCTGCTTAGTTGCCAAGACATGCATCGAGTACCCACATCAGCATCATGATTTTCAGGAAAGACCAGCATTCACAGCCTCTGTCAGGTCCATCTGACAGCTTTTAGACAGCTTGCCACTTCTATGTGTCATAGTTGTGACAGTGGGTCAGAAGGGTCCTTCTCTTTTTAACTTCTGTAAGTGGCATGTATTTATCCATTCAAGCTTTTACTTTTCCCTTTCCCCTCTGAATCAATCATTTTTAAGTTGGGATAAATAGGGCTGTATCAAGGATAAAGCACTTAATCAATGAACAGATTCTTTCTCTCCTACTGGACAACAAAGAAGATACCCTCCTGTCCTTAATACAAACTCCATCCTGATGAAAGAGCATTAGTGCATTTTATTCTTCTCATTACAAGATATCAGTGAAGGGCAATCATTGCATAACCCAAGAACTGTGGAAGAAAAGGATGTGCCTGTTGCAAATAAGTTGTTTCAGAGCAGATATTTTTAGTGTGGCATGTTTTTACTGTAAAAACACTGCATACGATTTCTCCTTGTTGGATAATTGCTGGTAAATCAGAATCTAAACCAATTTGTACTTAAAAATAAAATTTAAAAAATACTTTATTTGAATGATAGCAGCTGCTTCTGTAAAGGGGGATTCATGATGTTGATACATACACACTATTCCTAAACTGTCTTGAAAATTCAAGAAGAGGACTCTGCATTCAAGTGTAATTATAACAAAAGCAGTGTCAATAACATCAGAGTAATCTTGAATAGAACACTCACAAAAAATGGAAGTGTTCTTCTGGGACATTCAGTGGTATTAATAAGGATTTCATCAAATCAAGAGATCTTATTAAAGAGATGTGCTGTATATATCTTAATGACAGACTATTTAAGAGCTTATCAGGATCCCAAATGAGAATTATAATTACCTTAATGGGATGCTGATTCTTTCCAGACACAGGACATGAGCTGCTGGAAGTAATGTCTTCGTTTCTTATTTTTTTGACTTACTGTAATAAAATAAGAGATGCAATTCCTGTAACTATAAAAACCAAAATAATGACTCCTTTAAAGTTGAATCACTGTAGAGCTTCATTAAGATATCTGTACTAAACTACTATTTACCTTTTCTATTAAGTCTGTGTTATGTTTTAATAGAATTCATTGGGTGGAATATACCGCTAAATTGGAAGGGGCTAAAGCTATTGCTTCTGCGCATGCAGTCTCAATCTTCTTGATTCTCTTAGAACCTTCTGTTGCACTCAAGAAAATTCCAGTTTTATCCCAGGAGTGTATTTTTTTCCAGTCATGTATAATGTATATATTAAAATTTAGTTATTTAAGGAAGTGGCAACCTAACCTCTGCTAGAAAGATACTATAAAGGTATTTGCAGAAAAGGAACTTAAAAGAGTAAGAGGGAATATGACTGTCTTTCTGTACAGATATCTGTGTTTAAACATACTTTGTTAGCTATCATGCTCCTTGATTCATCAGGCAACAATTGTCTTGATCAAATGTTTCACGGAAAATATCCAATCATGAGAATTATGAAAAGAGCAAGAATACCAGTAAAACCCTTCCTTTTTTTTCTCTCTGAATTGAATAAAGTTTTTTTCTGACTCCCTCATCAAGAGGCCCCTAGAAGGGAAGAGCTGCATGAGTAAACCACTGATACTAGACCTCTCCTGGCTGAAGGTGTTAGGTCTGCTATTTCAAAGAAAAGTATTTGCAAAGTTCTCCTAAGAAAGTACCTCTAAAGATGAAAACAGGAGAGGTCAAATTGATTAGCTTTTCCTTATGTTGTTGACTGGGGCTGTGTTGCTGTTCATTAATCAACCTCTAACTATTAAAATAGGGGCAAATTTATTTCAGCATCACTGCAAATAGAAGAAAAGTGGTTGGCTTGGATTTCCTCTGCTGAAGGGTAGCTGCATTCACAGAAGACAGGCCTTGTCTGCTGGACATATTATTAGGCTATGGACTCGTTTCATGCTCCCTTGTCCTTAGGATACAAATTGCGTGTGTGTATGTGTGTATGTGTCCATTCAAAGGGTCTGATATAATTCAAGGACTCTTAAGAACATTGTGATATTTCATGAAAGATGATTGTTTTGCGTGACCAGTGACGTATTAATTGGCATGTACGGATGTTTGAGGGAATAAAGCTTGCTGGAGGAGTGATGTACAGATGAAACACAATTCTTTCAAAAGGCATAGCAGAATGATATGTCCTTCAAGAAGTGCTCTGGCTTGTTGGAGTAATCCCCATTACAGACAGGAAAGTAAACTATCAGTCAAGTAGCACAGGTGATCAAATTGCTCAGATGATCATTGCTTTATGTATTGTTCTTAACAAAAGACTTATTAAGCTCTTAGAAAATTGAGCTGTACATAGCTATGTGAGAAATACCATGGCAGCTACCACACAGGAGAGGAGTGTTTTGAAATGCATTTCACTGGTACAAAGCCTTCCTCTGATTTATCATTTGTTGAAGTCATTACAGTCTTCCCAACATTAAAGCATCTTGTAAAAAATCCCATGAATGTATTTGGGGTAAAATAGGAAAATATTATAAATTCTATTATGACAGTGAACATGCAGTAACTTTCTTAAGACTACATTTACTGAAAATATCTTCACATTTAATCATTCAGAAAAGGTACTGATTTTTCCATTCTTCCTTAATTTCCAGACCTGAAAATTAGGTGAATGGGCACTAGTGGATGACAACTTGCAGTGCAAATACGTGTTTTGCACTGAATTATCTTCAGCAGCTGGTAACAGAAGAGAAAACCAGAAAGATTTGGAAACTATATTTTGTATGGAGGACTAGTTTCCTTTGCATAACCCTATGTGACAGTACAGTGTCTGGTACTGCCAAAAAAATTGCTTTTAAAATACTTGTGATAAGGCTATGTAGCTACCAATTCGAGAACACGTAAGGTGAAGATGCAACAGCATTTTATCTGACCTTAACAGTACCTTCATTTAGTTCAAACCAAACATTAGTAGTCAAGCAATTCATGACTGTTTTTTCTGATGTCCATGAAGCTACTGACCTGTGACATGTTTTTATTAGAATATCATTTACATTTAACCCACAAATTTTCATGTAGTCATTAATCACTAAATAAGAAAGCAAAGATGATGATCAGAATGATGAGCCTCCTGCATACATATGTTTCTGACATGGGTATTGACGTGCTGAAGGGAGCTGAGGCTCTTTCTCCTAATCTTAGTGCTGACTACTTCTGCAAGGAGTCACTGAATTTGTAAGAGGAGAAGCAAAACAGAATTATTTTTAAAAGTCTCTTTGGCAGAGGAATGTTTGGAATTGCAATGAAAAATGTTACTTGTTCAGGGTAGTATTAGCTCTGCACTGGTATCCTTGTGGGGCATACTCAGGCTTACATCTCATTGCAAGTTGTTGCTGAGCCCCACAAAGTAAAAACTGAGTCAATAGAAGTGTGCATGGCCCTCAGCTTCCTTCTTTACACTGCTAAAGCTTTACTTCCATAAGTCTTTTCTCAGGATGTTTTATGGATTATGTACTTTTTTCATACTTCGTACTTCTCATTTGACTTCACTAGTTGGAGTCACTGTGCATTTATTCTGAAGTAATGCAGAAAACTATTTGCTGTGACCGATTTTCCTTCACTCTCTTCTCAGTCAAGGCACACGTATATTGATAATGATGGAAAAAATGTCTGTTATCTGAGTTGTGGCATTAGTTGGTTGGTTGGTTGGTTGCTGTATTATTTTTTTTGATACAACAGGCATCTATGTATCGATGTATTCACAGCCCTGCTCAAGACTTGTACAGTCAGTAGTGCAGGCAAGTTTACAAGCTGGATTTTTGCACTCATAAAACTTATTGAGCTAAACATCCATTACTTATCTGCAGGCTAACAGTATTTCAGAAGTGTGACTTGTTTATACTAGAGGCTATATGGGAAGTTTTGTGCTGTCTTGTTTACTGCACACTTGGTGATTGACTTTTACTATTTACTATTTACACATATTTAACAAATAAACCTAACATCTACAAGCCTTGTGCACCTTTTCCTGATCCTTACAAATCACAGCTAACTACAATCTCTTTTTACAGCCAGAAGTTTCAAATACATACAGTTTTAGCTCAGTCTCTTTCACGACCAACAGACAGGAATAATATTCTTCTAGAAGATACTATTTATTGTCAGCTTTTTGCAATTTTCTAAATAGGCAGAATGAATTGGATGAATAGATAATTATCAGTAAAATATCTCCAGCTTGTCTCCCTCATATGACAAGAGTACAAGAGATAACCATTCTGACACTTGAGCTATGATAAATAATTTTGAAAGAAGAGTTAACCATGAAAAGTCTAGATGGAATATGTTCTTCATGTTATGAGAGTATTAGGACAGGTCTATGTTCAGTGCTTCATCAGATGGAATTGCACAATTTCTGGCCAGAATGGCATTTTCTCCATCTTCCACGTGTTGGGGTTCTTTTGCATGATTTTTAACTGTAGCTGTATGTGGGTGACATTTTTATTTGGTGAAGGCCAACTCAATTTCAAACGGATCATATGTTATCAATAACCATGTCATTTTTCCTAACAAAATAACTACCATTAAAAGATTCTGAAAGATGCAAAAGAAAACTTACACTGCAAGGTGCTTGATTCCTCATCTTTATCTCGACGCATCTTAGGAACTGCTAAAATTTTCCTGGAGTACATTTTTTGCTTATTTGCAAGGACACAATTATAGAGGAATTTTTTTCTTAGGCAGTAGAAGGATGTGTAAGCAGAAGGCGACGACAGCTGAAGGTTTTTTATGTGGTTCTGTAATTCACTAATTAAAAAAGATCATTCTAGCAAACAGAACTGCCTCTTGAGATAATGCTTATTGAACATTTCAGTGACTGCATACTTTTAAACTCTGGTCAAGATTGCTACAGTTAATAAGATTGCATTCAACGAGGCTGAATATTATAGCACACAAATTAGTTTCAGCTTTCATCAAAGAATTTTGAACTTTTTAGCATATTTATATCTCTTCTATTTACATTTGCTGAAATAATTGAATTTGTAACAATTATAAGCCTGTACAGATCTCTTTAACTGTGTGTATTGATCATTACACAACATCAGTTTTACCTCATTTATAATAGAGTCTTTTGACATAATGCCTCCATACAGACACTGTTACCATTCTTTTGGGAATTATCTAGTTCTGGAGATATATCCAAGACTCCTTACAGCGTGATGTGTACAATGCTGACTGACTGAATCAGCTTTCTTCAAGTGCAGCCTGCAGCTTTGGGAAAACCCCTTGCAGAAAACGCCTGGTAGGGTTTGATGAGGTTAAGAGAAACCTCCCTGGGAGCATTCACAAAGATGACTAAACTTTCTTGTTGATCTTTATGGATTCCTCTGTCTCTTGGAGGAAAAGTAAGAACAATACACTGCTCAAATAAAAGGCAAAATTATACAAAGCCAGCGGTCATTAATAAGCAAAGCAGCTGTTCTCATCTTCTGTGGTGCAGACTGGGGCTCAGCAGCCAATTGCTGATATTGCACTACTACCAGAAAAATCAGGAGACTTCTGTTTGTTCAGATTACAGAATCCCTATTTAGGATGCAACCATCTTCAACATTAAGGAGCTGAGAGTTTTAACATATCATGGGCTGGCAGTTGATGCCACGGTGGAGCCTCACCACAGGTTCTGTCTTAACAGCAGGCTCTGCAGGATGGTGTATATAGCAAGCCTCCAGCGAAACAGTTGTGATGTGATTTACCCTTCATCAAGGGTGGGGGTGAGGGGAGAAAACAAGCTTATTAGGTGCAATATATAGAGAAATTTTTTGGATCAGAAGTGACTGAAAACAACTGTTATGGAGATAATACAATAGTAATGTAGCTGTTCTATCTTACATTGTCAGGATAATTGAAACACTTTAAAGAAAAAGCAATCACATAAGTATAGAAGCAATGCTCCAATTTTAACACTCTATTATTCTTCCTTTCTCTTTCCTTTTAGTTTTCTTTTTTGAGAGCTGCTTATATCTGTGCCTAGAAGGATTGGTACAAACGTAGTGTTCAGTCAGGAGAGTAGCATATTCAAGATAAAATTCGTTTCTTATTCATTTTTTTATCAATTTTCATCATCAAGATTACCATCTTCCTGCAGCCCTTTGGTAATGGTTTTTTGGTAATGGTTCTTCCTACCCAGGGAAGTTTTTTAATTGGGAACCATTTTCACAATGTTTGGAGAAACTACCAGAGAGTCCCACCAAAGCACACAGGCACCAATAAATCAGAATTCTCAGTCCTTTTCACTTGAGCGCAAGGATTTAAAGACACACAAATAATATAAATGCAGCAACTATCCTTATATCTGATCTTCAGTTGGCTGGCTCCCCAGGTAGCCTACCTATGCAGAGTATATAGAAAAAGATACATGGAAATGTATTACTCATCAGCCAGCATGCCATTAGCTAGATGTCTGAACTGCCTGAGAGATTCCTTTCTTCATGGAGAGTGCTTCGAGCCCCAGCACTGCATCAGATTTAAGTTTTCTCCTCCCTTTGATTTAAATGGGCCATTAATTTCAATTGGATATGGGCATCTCAACATAATTTTTTTATTTAAGCCTGAGTGCAAGACTGTTTCTTTGTACTGCATATTTTGCCAAATTTAAAGTAATGGCAGTATGAAAGCTCTTTGCCTCTGCACTTTGACTTTGATGGTAGTGTGGAACTAACATTCGATTTTGGAACCCCCTATTTCTGCAGGTGGTTTCTGGGGTTTGTTTTGTTTTCCTGTCATAACACATTCAATCACACTCTTTTAGCTTGTTCTGCTTTTCTTTATTCTTCATCCACATATTCTTTACCTTAATCCTGAGAGCTTAATGTTTACAAAACAAAAGATGATTCTAGGTTTGAAAAAATAAATATAGGACAAAACTTCACAGTTTCTTCAGTTTCACATGTGCTTTTAATTAATAACTGTTTCAACATGAATAATTTCACCAGAACTGGAGACTAAATAGAAAAAAATGTTAATTAAAATGGTATCAAGTACAAATGCATAATGTCCTCTTATAAAATGAAAAGGTTGAAATAGCAAGGAAAGATATTCATTGGAGATTATTCTAGTGTCTGCCACGTGAAATTCAAAGAACCATAGAATCATAGAATAGATAGGGTTGGAAGGGATCTTAAAGATCATCTAGTTCTAACTCCTCTGCCACAGGCAGGGACATCCCACTAGATCAGGCTGCCCAATGCCCCATACAACCTGGCCTTGAACACCTCCAGGGATGGGACACCCATATCTTCCCTTGGCAACCTGTCCCAGTGTCTCACCACTCTCATGGTGAAGAAATTCTTCCTTATGTCTGGTCTAAATCTGCCCCTCTACAGTTTATACCCGTTCCCCCTTGTCCTATCACCACAAGCCTTCATGAATGGTCCCTCTTCAGCTTTTCTGTAGGCCCCTTTCAGACACTGGAAGGTCACTATAAGATCTCCTCAGAGCCTTCTCTTCTCCAGGCTGAACAACCTCAGCTCTCTCAGACTGTTCTCATAGGGAAGGTGCTCCAGTCCTTGGATCATCTTCGTAGCCCTCCTCTGGACCCGTTCCAACAGGTCCATATCCTTCTTACATTGAGGGTTCCAGGATTGGACACAATACTCCAGATGAGTTCTCACAAGATGGAGGAAGAAAACTTCATCAGTTGGCTCTCCTTAGTCAGATGGCCTGTAGTATACACCAACCACAAGGTTCTCGTTGGTTCTTCTGTCTTTAATTTTGACCCAAAAGCTCTCAACCTGTTCATGGCTACTCTTCAACAACAGCTCCTCACATTCTATCCCTTTCCAGAGATAGAGGGCAATGCCTCCACCCTTCCTGCCCAGTCTGTCCCTTCTGAACAGTTTGTAGCCATTGATAGCCACAACTCCAGTCATGGGATTCATCCCACCACATTTCTCTGATGGCAACTAGATCATAGCTTTCTAGTAGCATGGTATCTTCCAGCTCCTCCTGCTTGTTACCTAAGCTTCATGCATTAGTGCAAAGGTACTTCAGCCGGTTGCATCACCTTCTCAGTGGATTCTATTATCCATAGGGTGTTTTAGAGAAGATTACCTATAGGAGGTCCATTTTAATAAATTTAATTCTGTCCATTTTAATAAAACTTGTATGAAAACAGCAGGAAACTATGTGATGCAATATGCACACTAACTAAAGTGCAACAAATATCAAACATCAAACATGTTTGCACTGTCAAAGACTGGTGCTGCCTTTTGTTTCTGGCCTTGCAGACCATGTTATCTGAGAGAGTGATTTCTTAATCACTCTGAGTGGGATATTCCTCTTTTCAGTCAAGCTTGAGGCTGACTTCTTTGAACCAGAGGTTGAACTGAAAAGGGACAGGAACTGCCATTCTGACTGTACTTTAGGAAAAAGCAGAGCCCAATTTTCTATCTTCCTTCTCAGGTTGACACTTGACACGAGGGCAAAACAGGCTAAGATCCAACATGCATTTTTTAGTTTTTCATGCTTGCTTTATATAGCTACCCACAAGTAGATCAGTGGACATTCGTACCTGTTCTTCACTTGACAGGGTGAGTGATAAAAAAGCCTGGACAAAGAAAGAAACCTAGCTTGCATTTTGCTAGCTTGGCTCAAGTCTGTGTCCCCTGTGCTGTCTCAGAGAGCCTCTCCCGAAGCTTCCTCAGGCCAGAAGCTTTCCATGGCCATGGCTAGTAGACAATAAGCTATATATGCTTCTCTTTTGCCAGAAGCCTCCTTTTGCCAGTTTCTATTTCTTCTGTGTATATTTTTTTATTTTCCTGCTCTGTCACTTTATCTTGTTGCCCTGAATGGAAAGTTTGAATTTTCACCTTTTGCTCCCTTTTACAAAGGAGGAGGATAAAAAAATATACTTTTCTATCTTTAAATGGCCTCCTGAGCATGCCTCCTGTGCAGACAGGGTGGTCGTTAAGGTTAATGACTCTTCATTGTGTCTAATCTGGTGAGTGGTACAGAGCATTTCAGAAAATGACAAAATTCCCCATCCATAGATTGAAATAAAAAACCACAAACTTTTAACAATAATTTTCTACGGTTGACTAAATCTCATAAATTGTACATTGGCAGAATCCCAAATCATCAAAGCAAACAAATCTGAAGATAAAAGGGTGCAAGTGCTTTCTGCACTTCAGTTCTCCAGGAGATTTTGGGTCACTGATTATTTCCAGTGATTCCCACTGCCATTTCTCAATGTTGCATCTATAAATTTCCACAAAATGTATTTTGAGTGCCGAGTAAAAAATGGTGGAGTTAACAAAGTATGACTAGATTGATTCCCTTTTGTAACAGGGCACTGAATATAATTATATACAGTGAACTTGAACTCAGCATATATGAAGTAGGAGACTGAAAATTATCTTTGAGATTCAGTTTAAACGTACAGGGTCTTGAGGGAATATACTTAGAGCACTTGTCAGTCCCACAACATTTGCAGCAAGGATGCCTGAGCAGAAGGGCAAATTACAATATCTTCTGAGAGTGTGAATGTATCTCAGGGTAGCCGAGGTTGTATAGTGTTAAGAAATGCCCAGTAGAATTTTGTGTAAAAGTGTAATCCATTAATCACAATTTCAGTTACTTAGGTTAGCATGAGTTTTCAGGGCACTGAAGAAGAGTTTACTTTCTTGAAATGAAGTTCATATGCTAGCGATCCAAGTCAAACTGTTTGTCAAACTGTTGCTGCTGTGAGTAAGGCAGCTCCTGGTGCATCTCTGCTGGCCCACATGAGGATCAGCCTCACTCAGTGTTCCCACATACTGGGACTGCAATGCAGAGTACAGGGGAGTTATGGACATAGCGGTGCAAGTCCAGCAAAGGGCCACAGAGACCAAATCATAGAATCATAGAATCACCAGGTTGGAAGAGACTCATCAGATCATCGAGTCCAACCATTCCTATCAAACACTAAACCATGCCCCTCAGCACCTCGTCCACCCGTCCCTTAAACACCTCCAGGGAAGGTGACTCAACCACCTCCCTGGGCAGCCTGTGCCAGTGCACAATGACCCTTTCCATGAAAATTTTTTTCCTAATGTTCAGCCTGAACCTCCCCTGGTGGAGCTTGAGGCCATTCCCTCTTGTCCTGTCCCCTGTCACTTGGGAGAAGAGGCCAGCACCCTCCTCTCCACAACTTCCTTTCAGGTAGTTGTAGAGAGCAATGAGGTCTCCCCTCAGCCTCCTCTTTTCCAGGCTAAACAACCCCAGCTCTCTCAGCCGTTCCTCATAAGGCCTGTTCTCCAGCCCCCTCACCAGCTTCTCATTCAAGGAGAGGCTAAGAGAACTGGAACTGTTCAGCCTGGAGAAAGGAAGGCTCAAGGGAGAACATGTCAATGTGTATAAATACCTGACTTGAGGGGAGAAAAGAAAACGGAGCCAGGCTCTTCTCAGTGGTGCCCAGTGAGGCAGTGAGAGGAAACAGACACAAAACCAAATACAAGAATAAGAAAAAAAAAACCCACTTTGCTGTGAAGATGGTCAAGCACTGGTGCGGGTTACCCAGAGAGGCAGTATCCATCCTTAGAGATATATTTAAAACCCAACTGGGTGAGGTGCTGATCTGCAGCCTGCAGGGAGTTGAACAAGTTGATCTCCAGAGGTGCTTGCCTGCCTGCCTGAGCAGTCCCCTGTGATTCAGTGCACCGGTGAGCACACTCTACTTCAAACACAGGTCCTCTGCAGGAAGACAGCCTGGCACCTCTCTAAATTGCAGACAGGCTTTATTCAGAGGACAGGAAAGCAAATGGGAGCCAGGAATGAAAGGTGATGGGAATAGGCACATGTATCCCGAGTGCTGCAAGTGGAGTTGCTTGAACTAAAGAGCAAGATCTACAGACAGGGTCTGAGAAAGCCCCAATATGCTGTTTGCCAGAGAAAGGCTGTTGCTCTTCGCAAAATCAGTCTCCAAATATTTTGTGCTAGGAGGAATGCAGTGAGATAGCATACTCTCTTTCCTTCTTTCTACTCCAAATCTGCCCCAGAAGGAAAACACTACACATATAGGTATTCCACACATACATACATTTTTCTAGTTATAAAAAGTAAACACATTTTTTGTTACAGTGAGCAGTTAATGGTGAAATCTTTATGAGATTGCTTCTTAGAGAGATAAATCGCACAGCAGGATCCAGCAAAATCCTAAAAGGATAATTCAGCAATAAACATTCTGGGGCATGAGAGTTGTTTAATTTTAAAATTGTTACCACAACTTTTCTAACAAAAAAAGCGTTCATATTTGCAAGCCTGCTAAATAAATCTTTCCTGTGTCTCAACTATATGTGCTGGAAGAGATTTTGCAAATATTCTTTATAGATTTACCTGTTCCCTCATAGATACGTCAGTGATGGGATGCTGAAACCTTTGCTCTTATAAACTGTCATACCACTACAAGCACAGCTGTCTTTGTGTCAAAGGCATTGCAGTGAGGAAAGGGTTTGCAGAACAGACCCTCTGGAGACCCATGAAAAGCAATCCTTTCAGACCGACGTACAGAAAACTTCTCAATAATCTTTATTTTGTTGAAATATTCCTGGTTTGACATAACCATGGTAATCTCATCTTCTGAAACAAAATCACTGACACGATTTTATATTTTCTGGGGAAAAAATTACTTTAGCACTGAATACTTCAGTGCTGTTCTGGGTATGTATGAGAGTAGGAGTATGACATCCTTATCCAGTTCATGTCACTGTTTACAAAGATATATTTAGCAAGAAAAAAGTTCTAATATTATTTCTCAGAACTGATTATTATTTACAAAGTAATTGGTTTGTGGTGATTTTTTCATATGATGTGCAAACTGAGAGAGGAGAAGCATTTAATCAACCCACTTTGTGACCTCATCCTGACTTTCCAGGCCATTTTTTGACCTTTGCTGTTGGGTTCTCTCATTCATTTGCCAACAAAATGAATATTTTTCATTCACCTTTCCTGCATCTACCTTCTTTGTGACTTATCTCTTGCTTCTTGCTGCTGTTCCTTGTACGCCGGGGCAGAATCACATATAACAGCACATTTAAAAAGCAGTATTCATAGATATTCAGTAGTGTCATGAAATAATACGAACATCATTTTGCCAACAAATCATAAGTAAAATTCTAACACTACTGAATTAAGGATTTTTTCCCATCGAATTCATCTGAGCCAAGACTGGAGCTCAGGTACTCCCATATCCATTAGTTAGATTCATTACTCAGAGAGCCACAACTGTTTAAATCCATGAATAATGAGGCATTGACTATTTTGTCAGAGAACATAATGAAATAAATAGTAATGACATAACAGAAGTTGTTGCTAGTATACTAGACTATAAGTTCACAACAGTGTTTTTAGACCATTTTCTTGTTTTGTTTGGGGATTTGTTTATTTTGTTTAGAGGGGAGGTGTCAAAATAGTCTGGCTTCTGGTATTCTGATTTCTTTGTGCATCTGATTGTGCAGGTCTAAATACAGAATGCTATTTGACAATAGAACTCAATGTGCCATAAACAAAATGCAGTACTTCTTTTACAGAGGATACTTTTGTGTAAAAGAATGCATCTTTGTAAAAGGAAAATAAAAAGTTATATTATTTTTATACAGTATTTCAAATCAGTTTAATTTTCTTATAATTAATCCTATGTCAGTTTTGTCTATGGATTCTGAATATCATTATTGAATACAGAAAATTGGGAGGTGGAGGGGATATGATTAATATTAATTAATCAAAGCAAAAGCAGTTCTACTCAGACATAACCCAAAGTTAACAGGCAATACCTTCTCCTTTCTCTTCACCGGCAGTGGGAGAAGAATACTTTTAAGAGAGTTCTATAATCTAGTTTTAGTATAAATAAGAGTGAGACCAATTAGGAAATTAAACACTGTTCTCAGTCTTCTATTAAAGAGCTGCCTTGCTTGTCCCAATATACTGTGTTCAATTTCCTTTCCTTCTAGATCATGTATCGAGTTGGAGAACCTTAACCCTCTTTGTACTCAGAAAGAATGTTTCATATATTGTATTTTTACTCACCATAAGTTGACCATTGAAGTGATCTGGCATTTGAATTTGGACGAGTTATGCTGAATAACAAATATAGCAATTAATCAGAGGCTTCCTCAGAAAGCAGAAAAAAAAAGAGGATAATCAATCTTCAAATGTTCTACCTTACCTTGCAGTTTTTCACTTTTGATTAGCAAATGCACTGCAAACCCCTGTTGTGTCTAGCAAATCTGTATTTCCAAAGCTATCCAGCAGAAACAGGGCAAAATCTCAAAGATCCACAGTAATTTATGCAGAAGCCAACATCTGTTGAGGCTCCTGAATTGGGAGTCAGGAGTCTTTTTAAAATGTGAGTCACCTCTAGCGATAGCTGTGTTCTAGGCTGACTGTGGAAGGTAACTGTATTCCTAAATTCAGTAAGTTCCTACAGGCAGACAACGAATTTGGGACCAAATGTGTTGAATTACCTTTGCAAATCCTAGCTAGTCTCTGAGTTTCAGAAAGTCATTTTAAAATTAAAAAAACTGGAGTTGTGATCAATACACTTCATTCTTTCTTCTCCAAGTCTAAAGAGACACCTTAATTAAAATTTGGGGTAACTTTCTTGAATCAGGCTCATGCATCCAAAATTTCTTCAGCTGATACTTCTGTTCTGCATTGTAGTTTTTGCTTGGAAATTATGTAAACTGAAGTAATTTATTTAGGAAAAAAAGTCATCAAGAAGCGAAGATTCTTCCAAAAAGTGACTTGTGAGACAGAAACTTACAAAAGCATGACATTTGTGTTTTAACTTAATCCCAGCCTTCTATGAATTTCAAGCCTATACTTTAAGTTTTATTCTGTATTTAACGTATTAATTCAAAGTATACTGGATTTTTTTTATTTACCTCTGCCAATAAGGTGTTTATGAAATTACTAATTTATATACTTCTATATCCAGTTACTCAAATGTTATTCATGCTTTACATTCTATAGTTTGCATACTACCCTTTTTCAAACCAGATTTCCATTCTAGCAGTTGAGTCAGAAAAATCAGATTACTGACTTAAAGTTTAGCAACCTTGCCATTCTTTCCTTTAATTAGAGTACCAAGATAATAATGATTCTCTTGTCGGGCAGTTGTGACCTCAGGTTTTGCTAGCACTGTGTGATTTTGCTGAAATTGAATTGAATCTGTGACAGTAAATAATGCCCTTCAATCAAGAACATTCCAAAGTCTTTGTTAATGAGGATCTACAACTTATTCCTCCTCTTAGCTGTGCAATTTTGTGCCTTTATTTTCCATGCTCCACAGTTTTCTTACTTGGCAGGTGAGGTATTGTTCTTTCTTCATATAAATATTTTGGGGTTGGTTTCTACCTTCTAGCCTTTGCTCTGATACCCATGAGATGTAGTTTATGAAAAGATATTTGAAATACAAGAAAAACACAAAGCAACAGCACTTCTATTTTATTTGCTTGGGAAACAATACATCCAAAAGCAGTATTGCCTTTTCATTACTTCACACCATAGCATTAAGTGCTGCTGTTTAACATTATGATTCATAGTCATTTGTCTAACCTAGAACAGAAACTCATTCAATCTACATTTATACTTTTGTTTAATGCCAGATATGCCAGAACAATGAAAGAGGTTAGAATTTGATAATACAAAAAGTCATGATTATTCAGATTTTTACAATTAGTTCTTCTATTTTCAGTATTAGAATTAGGTGAACAAAGTTTCTTGTCTAATATGTTCTAGAAAATACTCTTAAATGGTCTAAAACACTTTGCATTTTACATTGAAATAAATTTCAGGGTTTTTTACACCATTGATAATGTAATAAGGAATATAAGAAGCTGATACAGAAAGAGAAGCAGGACCCAAAATAACCAGGTAAGTCAGGGAGCTAAATTTAGACATGCCAGAGACTATACTCAGTTGAGGAGTGCTGCATCACAGTGTTGCAATGATCAGGACATTAGGTGTCTTTTTCCTCTGGCATTGGAGGATAAAAAAAGTTGTCCTTCATCTAGGAAAACACTTGCATGAATTTGCTCAAACAAATTCTTTCCAGGAATCACATTTTCTGATGAAGCAAAACAGTAAAAAACCAATATTTTGACTAGTGACATAATTTTAAATGGCTGACAAGACTAACCTGTCAACAAGCAATATTCGGTTCAGATTAGTAAGTATCAAAAGTCATTGCTGTTTCACAGATACAAAATAATTTGCTGAACATGACCGTATCAGTTTAGTTCATCCAGTGCAGTGATCATTACCACAAAAGCTGGGAAGACAGCTGGGTGGAATCCCAGTAGCAGAAGAAGTGGACCAAAGAGCAAGACGGTGTAAAGAGAGTGGATGACTGACTATACTGCAGAAAAAATAGTGTTGTGATTCCTACATCGTGTTTCAGTCACAAGAACTTGTACCAATTTGTCCTGGCTGAGTAATAATGGAGTCACAGAACCATAGAATATTTTGGGTCGAAAGGAACCTTCAGTGATACCTAGACCAATCTCCCTGCCATGGGCAGGGATATCTTTTACTAGATGTGGTTACTCCAAGTCAAATCCAACCTGACCTCGCATGCTTCCAAACATGAGGCATCCACAACTTCTCTGGGCCACCTCTTCCGATGTCTCACTGTCCTCACTGTAAAAAATTTCCTTCATATGTCCAATCTAAACTTACCCTCTTTCAGTTTAAAACCATTGCTTCTTCTCCTGTCACTACAGGCCTTGGTAAAAAATCCTTCTCCATCTTTCTTAAAAGACTCCTTTATATATTGACATTTCTCCCCTGAACCTTCATTCTCCAGGATGAACAACCTCAACTGCCTCTGTATCTCTCCATGGGAGAGGCGTTCTAAAACTTTGATGATTTTCATGGGACTTCTTTGGACCCACTCTAACATATCCTTGTCTTTCTCATAGTAGGGACCCCAGAAGAAGTGCAAGGCTCTACATGGGCTCTTACAAAATCACACACCAAGGAACCCTGGTCTCAGAGCTGTGTTGTTGCCCACCACCACCAGTGACAGAAAATGTGGCCTATTTCATACAGTGAAGATAGAAAACTGGCACTCGAGTATATGAATGTGTCCTTGGATATTTTCTGCTGGGAAGTGCTATTTAATCAGCCTCCTGCACTATGTGTTTACTTCAATTTCTCTTCAGCTTTCCCTCAGACTCTTCTCATAGGACTCTTCATTTTTATCATTTTCAACCCTCTCTGCATCTGAAGTCCACTTGTGTATATGTTCCTTACACAAGAATATTTTTAAACAAATTAATAACTTCATTTTTCATTTCAAAATTCTATGTTTTGCTTGTGAACTGTATGATTTATCCCCTCTTGCCTTCACCAGTGTTTTCTTTCTCAGCTCTCTTTAGAGATTAGAAGCAAAGAAGCCAGAATTGTCTTTTTTTTCTATATTTTATTTTCTTTCTTCTTTCTTGAAGCCAACTGGCATTCAAATGTTTGCCATGATATTATTATTATTATTAATAATAATATTACAAGGTTTTTGTTAGAATTTAATTCTCTTTCCTTTCTTCTTCTTTTTATCAACGGTCCCCAGAATTTTTCTTCTGTTTCCATTCAGCTGTGGTTTTGGTTTATCTTGTTCAGTTTGCAAATCAAATCATGTTTATGTAAGGACTGAATGGTCACAAGACTGATACTTGAACACGGTCAAAACTGACAGGACCCATTCATAGTCCTGTGTCACTGAATATAGATGGAATATGCCTGTTGACATAAATGAATAAATTAAGGGATATTAAGGATAAGTTAAGGCATATTTGGGGATATCTTGAAAATAATGAGATGGCCTAAGAAAATCAGCCTTCAGATAAAATGACATATCAAAATGAAGAACTAATTTATCAGCTTATACATTAACATTTTTGTAAGACAAGAGGTAACAGGCATGAAAAAAATAGACAGTTTTGTTTCATAAGGAATTAAAGAGCTGTCACGTTTGAGTTACCAGGTACATTTTATTCAGATCTGAAAGAAACAATTTAATATCATGATATAGCATCTGTAGCTCATTCACTCATTTAGATAAAAATTTGTCAGAAATTTGATCCAAGAGAAGCTTTTCTCTCAAGTTTCAAATAAATTTAAAACTAAGTAATAAATTAATAATCATTGATAATAACTTAAAACATTTTTAAAAATCTAAAACAAAATCTTCACCTCAAAAAGGACAGAGGCTCTCTCTTCACAAGGAGCCACACGGAGAAGACAAGAGATAGTGGGTACAAATTGCACTGGGAGAGGCTTTGTCTTGATATAAGAAAAATTTCTCTTATACTGAGAACAATTAATCATTGGAACAACCCCACCGGCAATGTGATGGAGTCCTCATCACTGGAGGTTTTCAAGATGCTTTTGGAGATGGTGCTAAATAATTTCCTCCATGAAATGTTGGATCAGATGATCTTTCAATGTCTCTTTCAACCCAAGCTGTTCTATAGTTCTGCCATTCTATGATTTGAGTCTGATTTCTACATTAGTTTTTTCCTTATATGATTAGAACTTCTAAAAAGCACAAATGTTGGCTTAACTTGGTGCTATCTTATTCCCTTGAGAGTCCTTACTGGGATATTATCAGGTCAGGGTCCGCCCTAAGCAGTACTTGGATGGAAAACTCCATTGACCAGCTTTAACTAAATTCAGCAGATAGGTAGTGATTGAAAAAGAAGAAAGACAGAGACTGAGTATGTGCAATGCAGCAGCAAGGCCCACTGGTGTCTACAGAAATGCCAGAAAGTAACTGATAGACACATTGGACTTCATTAGTTCTGCTGCTCATGAAACAACTATTGATAGCTAAAATTTACAGTAATGTGTTGCTGTTGAGTTAAATAGCTACACAAGAAACTCCTTGTTTATTTGGAATTATATAATGAATTAATGAGTTGCAAATTGTAAACCGATCCAACTACAATAAATACCGTTATGAGCAGCACTAGATTTACCTACAGAAATGTTCGAAGCAAAATTTTTCTGTGACTACAATAAAATTTAAAGCACAGTTATGCTCCCTAAAATATAAGTACTTAAGGAGAAGCATACCATATGTTTAAAATTATCTGCAGTTGCATTTATGATCTGTGATAACAGTGCATATATTTTCTGGATTGCAGCACTTTAGAGGTTTTCCATTTTACTTTTATAGTGTTAGTGTACAATTCACCTCTAGCAATTTATTGTAAAGCTTTAAAAATTCAAATAATAAAGAGTTTCTTTCTATGGCTGTGAGTAGTAATTTAACTTTACATTAAAATATTCACTACAGAGAAGCCAAAAATAGCTATTGCCAACAATTTTAATAAAATGTATTTGTGCTTCAGTGCAATGCCAAATTCCAAGTAGGGAATCCTGTTCTATGATTATCATTGATATTATTTTTAAAAGGGGAATTTATGGTAAAACATTTACTAATGTATACTATGGGACTTTAATTTCTTGTCTGAAATATAAAGAGAAATATCAGGAACTGGTAATCTGCAGTTTCTAAAAGTGTGTTCCTCTAACCACCTGGGCCTTTACATAGTCTGTTATGATTCTCTTTTCTGTGGTAAATTTACACAGAAGTAGGAGGTCAAGGAACGCTTCCACATGAATTACATTATTTGCAAGTGCTTGTACTCCACAGAAAGATGGTTATTGCAAGGCTGTGGATATGTGGAGAATTTCCATCAATGCAGGGCAAGACTGCCCATCCAAGTCTACAAGCCATCCATCTGATAATGCTTATGGACAGGCAAGCAACTGCATGCCAAAGGGCCTCCCTTGACCAGCCTCTATCAGCATTTGCTCTGCTCACTCGGCTGTTCACTGCAACACGCTACCTGAGTGATGATGTTAGAGAAGATTTTCCTTGAGAGAATGTGATTCAAACAAGCAAGCTATGCTGCACGATGCCAACCACTTAATATTAAAAAATTAAGTTTGAAATTAATTTAAGATATTAGAAAAAAGTGTTTGCGAGTGTCACTCAGGGCAATGCTCTTTCTCTGGAGTTCCAGTACAAAATCATCGAGATATAGTGTCATCAGATGCCTATATTGATAATTAGCTACTTCACAGCTGTTTCTATCTGTGGATGTTTTGGGAATCAGTCCCAAGAATGGAGGGAGGTCCTGCGGGCACTGCAAGAGATCTTTAGTACCAACTGATGATTATAACATAAAGGAATCATCCTTTATAAACTACTGGTCTTGAAGGAAGATCATTATGTTCAAAGTAGTAATTTGTCCTTCCTGTCAATGCAGATAAACAGATAGCTTCAGAGGATTATTAAATTATTCTTCAGTTAGAGGTCTGAGATAGGTCAGGTGAATCCCTTTTAGGAAGCATTTATTTCTTTCTGTCATCAATCATAAAGTAAATCCAAGTTGTGCAACTCACACCTGATACCAAACACTTACAGATCTAGAAAGAAGAACTGTGTCCCACCTGAGATCACTTCTAAAGGCAGCAGGAATTTAGTCACAGTTCACATTAACACATCTTCATTCTAAACATGTACACATACATGAATTCCACCTAAGGCATCCAACAGTGAGCCTCAGTGGTACAGACTAACAATGTAAGGAAAGGTATCTTCAATGCTAGAGCTGTGTCAGTGAAATTCAGTATTTTAAGATATTTGTCATGGTTACCAGCCTGAGTTCCTTACTGCTTCGTTCATGTCTGCTCAGTTTGTAACCATTCAAGAAAGATACTGATCTTTAAAAAATAAGAATATGCTATATTTTGGGGTTATTAAATCATTAGACATTTGATTTGCTATATTTTCATTTACATAAAAATAGCACTTTTATTTGTATTGATAAGAGTTTTGTTTTTAAAGATTCATCTGCTGCCAGACTAAAAATGGCACCCTAATTTCTGACTGAAAAGAGAGAAAAGATATTTCTGATAAAACATGAAGTTTCTCTAAATTATTCATTTTTTTTTTTCTGTAAAGTATCCATCAAATAAAAAATATGTGATGAAATGATGTGGCAAGAAACATTTATATTTACTTCTTTGAAATGAGTTTACAATGTCATCCTGAATTACCCCATAGGAACTGTATACCTATTGATAAACTCACAGTAATTGAACAGATTATGCCTATAGTATATGCTATATCATGTAAGTATTGATATTGAGCACAGATACTTGCAGATTAGATACGTATTTATGAACATACCTTAATATTCAGAGGAAAATACTTTAATTCTTGTACAGACAGCCAAAGGTTCTTTCTTCTGTAAGTTAAATAACTTTGTACAAACTGAGTGAATTACCTTGTCAGTACTAATGAATACATTTAAAAGAGATCACTCTCCACCCATGGAGCAGACTGTCTTCTTCACTTTTTGCCATCACTGATCCACTGATCAGCATCCAGCTAGAAACTTTTCCCCAGAATCTATGATTAGGAAATACAGCACTCTGCCAAAGTGTTATATAAATTCTCCGTTTCAACTTTAGTATGTGATAACAGAAAACTTCAGAAATCTTTAACACCCGGGTTGGCACTTCATAATTGTTCTCTGTGAGTCTGAGCATTTTGTAGTTCCCTCCACAGGAATTGCTCACGCATCCCAAGGGCCATATTAACACATTTATTAACAGAAGTCTTCACCTACCATAGTGTTTAATAGTGCCTCATCAAAATCAGAATGTGTAGTGGGGTATTTAGGAGACTATAATTTTTTATGCCCTTAGGCTACGATACTCAGTTAATGTATATTTCATTATAACTGTTATGTGCCCTCTTTCTCTCAATTACCCAATCCTTTCCTCTGAAAAATGGGGTTTTGCTGTTTTTGTTGAAAATACACAAACTACAGAATCGTCATGCTCTGGATTTGCAAAACTTTTTTATTGTATTTCAATTCTAACATTTGCATATATCTTTTCTTTTCTTTCTTTCTTTTTTTTTTTTTACTTTTCTCCTTACTTTATTCTTCATTTGGGGGACTTCACAGATAAATTCTTTTGATGGCTAAAAGTCTAGATAAAATGAATTTCACGAGAATGCTTGTGCCTTCCAGCTCCTAGTACAGAGAGGTATGTTAGTTTTCTGATGAACAAATACTATTTTATATAAATAACACCACAGACTTATGAAAAGAAAAACTGTAAGCTTCGTCCTCAATCCTTTGTGGATCAGAGTAGGTATAACTGTTTAACTGTTGTGAAAAAGGGTCTTGATCTGAAATCACATTAAATTTCTGCTGCTTCAGTGGCTTAAATCTCTTTTAAGGCAGATATTTGCACAGGCACAGTTCTATTGTTACGTATAACTGCCACATGAACCAGGGTCCTCAGCCAACTGACTAAATAAAGTTAATACTTTCAAAATCATGTCCAAAGTGACTTGTTCCCCAGAATAAGTGGCAAAATAGGAAAGGCGTCCCAGGAGTCCTACCTTAATACACTCTATAAAGTAGTTGCTATTGTTTTCCAAGATCTAAAGACCAGAATTTATTCATTGGTCACCTTTTCTACTACTCTGCAATCTTCTTCCCCAGAAAATGTGAAAGCTCAATATACATCCACATCCCATCCCCACCCCCAACTCTCTTTATGCCAAAATTAAGACAAGGTTTACTATTCACTTCAGTGAGACTCGGTCTTTGCTTTGTGGCATCCAGATTTAGATATGCCATCAGTCTTTGAAACATGACTCTCTTTTTCTGCATTGATGGTCTGTTTTTTCCCTAGTGCTGATTGCAGGCTCTTTTAGTGACATTACATTACAGACTCAGAAGGACAACTCCTCCAAGAGTCTTATGTGTTTGTGTGTGTGTGTGAGCGCGTTTACGTTTCAGAGTAGACTGTGTGAAGATAAAGCATCAGAAAGCAACTGAAGGCTAGCTTGGACTGAATATTCCTGAAAGTCACATCCCCCCCTTGCCCAAACTAACACAAGCATCCTTTTTTCAAGCAAAAAAAAAGTTCTTTAAGCTTTAAGATGGCACTGGTAATGAAAAAAATGTATATTTCCTGAAGGAAAATGTGAATGCATTAGCACAGGCATGTATCAAATCAATGGTGCTAACTGGAGCTGTCCATATGCTTTCAAAAGCAGGTGAAAGTGTTTGGACAGTCACATCGGGGTAAAGAGCTGGTGCAGCAGCTGCTTTTATGGCTCCTACTGCTGCTCCTTTGAGAAGTCATTATGTAAAACTTGCTTCATACTCCTTTTCTACTCCTTTTTCAGCTGAAATGTAGTGCTGACATTTTTTTTCTACTTATATTTCTCTTTGTTTCTACTAAGACAATCACATCTTCTGGTTTTCTTGAATTTATTGTCCGGGGCACCTGAGTACCTAGCCAGAATGCAAGGGACAAGGATTAATTAGATCACAATATTTCTATTTAATTATTTGTGGTCCATCAAGCAATAAATTTTCCAGTGCAGTTCCTTTCTGACTGGCTTCCAGCTGGCGGAGCTCATTTGTCTGCTCTGTCTGCTCTCAACCCACCTCCCTGTGCCCATTCACAGCCAGCCTTTTCTGAGAACACCTTACCTTATTTCCAATTTTAAGGTTAACAGACTGAGGAAAGAAGATTTTATCAGACAATAAGAGCTCGTTTCCTTTCTTTCCTTCTCTAGCGGATGCATTCTCCCAAAACCACTTCTGTCAGCCAAAAAAGCCTCTCATGTTGAAGGCCTCTCAGACATGGATGATGACCTTGAGTCTCCCTATGGCTTATTATAGCTTGTGGCTTCTGCTCTCTCCTACTGTATTGATTTATAGACTTATAATAAGGTATTTGGATGGGTTACAGTATTGTCTTAATCAGGGCTGGTGGGGGCACAGGACAATAGGAAAGGATTCAGTGGCCCAAGAAATGCCTTTCCAGCTGAATATATCTCTATCAGACAGCTGTCTATTATGATCCATGAAATAGCCAGGGTGACAGAGATCTCAATTTGAGTTACCACCATTTAGCGGTGGTACCACAGTTCTTCAGGGTTTGTTATAGAGTGATAGAATGAAAAAATCTATTTTTTATTATCAGGAAAACCTGTTGTGATCAAGAAAATATTGTTAAGACCAGTAATATCCGCTAGGATAATAAATACTTCAGTGTACAGAATAATGTGAGACTTCTCAGAATTTCTCTTCTGCCTTAACATCCTGATGCTTATTTAAGTGTGTTTTATCAAACGCATATCAAAGAGTTTTTCATATGGAAGGTCCTATCACTCAAGGTAGAAATATATCTTAAATCAGTCAAATGTCTCTATATATCAGCTCAGAATTTCTGATCATCTTCTGTAGATAGAATCACAAGAACACAGAATCATAAAATAATATCTGTACTTAAATTGGTACAAATAGTAATTCCAATACCAGGACTGTTTTCTACCAACTTTGATAGTTATCTCAGAAATATCAATAATGGACCATTTGACTTAATAATTAGTGACCACTAAATATCTTCCCTGGTTTATGCCTTTGCAAAGGAGAAATTATTCACTTAGTCAGAAAGAAAACTATGATCTCTCAGAAATCCCCTGGCTGGTACGTTCCTAGCAAAAGCTGCTTTATTCCAGATGTTACAGAACATATGTGTATATGCACAGTACAGCAGAGAAGATTTGTACAATATGTCACAAATTAAAAGAGAAGACTTAAAATGTCATTACAGGATATCCTTTGACCTTTCTGATTTCATCATTAAGTTATTTTAAGTGTCTTCCTTAGAAGACTTCTGATACAAGGTCAGTGCAGAAGTTTTATGTTGGTTTTATGCATGTACCTCTATATTTGCCAAAAAGCTCATTTTTTTATATTTATAAATTTTCTACTAGAATTTGTTCTTTCTTTAGATTTGTAATTTTTTTCGGCTAGAAATCTTTAAGACTTACTAGCCTCATGGCATTGAGGCACACTAAGATATCCATCACACATTCTCCAAGAAGGACAGCTATCTGTATTTTTTAAGCACACACCTTCATTTACGTGTCACCTTACCATGACATTCCAAAATACCAAGAACAGCAGTATTATTGAGCAGATTCCCAAACCAACAAGTGTATCTAACTCTGTTTTGGTCTTCCCTAGTTAGAAATACCAGGACACCAATGATTCTTTGCATCATGACGTAAGGTCTGTCTATCTGCATTTTGTACAGTACTGTGCTACTGGTGCTGTAGCTAGTACATATAATCCAGTATTTTGGTCTGAAATAGCTAAGAAAGATTCAGCTGAGCTTATTTCCACTTAGTAACTCAAATTAACTGACCTATTTCCTGAGACATCTGTAACATTATAAGAAATAGAAATTGTCTTTAAAAACACAGCTCAAAATTGGAACTGCATCCATCTCTTTAAGTAAGAAACTTCCATGTGTATGTATGGTCTTCCAAGAAAATGTATCAGTAATATGAGCCATAAATCCTGAGATAAAGATGATGTTACAGGCCATACCAAGGTACGCTTTGGCCCAATAAGCCAACCATAATAGACGTATTTCTAATGTGGAGAAGCCCAGTTTCCTCCAGTGTCTTCTCATTTCATCTGTCCTTGACAGTCAATTCTCAATGACAGCAATTGCCTTCCTCCTGAGTCACTGTAGTAAGTTTTGGTTTAGCATCTCCTAATTACTCCTAAGAGTGAAACATTTTTAACCAGACTAAAGTAAATCTAGAGTTTTCTCAGTTAACAGCAAAAGCTTCACACTGTTTCTTAAAAAAACAACCTCATTGTTCTTATTTCCTTACTAGTACTTCTAGCAAGCCTATGATCTAACTGTAGATATTTATCCTTGAAGACGTAACGTAGATAAACTGGAACATTTATAGTATTTACTTTAAAAAAATACATCCCTATTCTGTACGTTTGTAGAGATTAGGAGGGGAAAAACGGAAATTCAGACATCTAAGACTGCATATTTTTTACTTTTCATATTATGTAAATGAGTTCAATAGTTTTTTAACCTATTCTGTGAATATCAGCAAATGAAATATATATTGTATTTCTGGGTCTGATTTTGATCGCATTTTTATGAGGAAGAAGTGAGTCTACTGAAGTCAGTGAAGTGTCACAAAAGGAAAGCTAGCGCAGATAAAATCAGGTCAGTTTTGCTCACCAGTTCTCTACATTCACTTTAGAATCAGTTCATGCTAAATTGCATCAGTAATCTCCACAAGATAAAAATTTAAATTAAAGAAAAGGAAGCTTCACATGAATGACATCTAGAAATGTTTAGTGACTTCTTGAATCTGAATGAAAAAGCAAAGCTTCGTAAAAAGAAGTTTAGTTCAACTGAGCTAACTTTCTGCTTAAGCTCCCTGAGTGAAACACGTTATTCTATAAGCATGAACTTGAAAATGTTTTCCCTAACCACAGCATTTACATTGACAGCTACTGTGCACTATATTGGTCACTGTCCAAACATCTTAATAGTTACATTTAAGGCTTTTTCCCTTGTATAGAAATTCCTCTGAACTGAATTTTACAGACTAGGCTTTAATTTGTTTGCGCACAGAATCTGACTTTCTTGGAGAAGTTACCATTACTGACATATGGAAGAAATAGGCTTAATTTTGGCAATTAAGCCAGACATATTTCAAATATGGTTACTGGTCATTAGCACAAATTACCTCAGACTGGGTACATTTGCATAATACATACTTTGCCAGGAAAATCCATTACAAGTATCTTGTTTACTACGTTATTTAGCGTATGAAAAGCAGCATCAAAATGTTACTTTATACAAAAGAAATTAAATTATCTGTGATAACCAGTTTGTAATGACCAATAAAGCAATATGCTGGTAAGGTGCAGATGCGCCGTAATTCCAGTCTGAACCCAGTTGTTTCAGCAAATTGAGTGATTACTCTCTAAATGTAACATGATTTGAAAATTGTCCATTGAAGCTGAAGAGGTCACTAAGAATGAGAGTGCTCTGAAATTTGATTTGTTGCTAGATCATTCTAGATTTACACCTGCCATGCAAGTATATTTTAAAGGCTATTGTATTATCAGGCTTCAAGTAATGCTAAGTATCTACAGGTCTTTAATAGTATTATTAAGCATAATTAACATTACAACAATAATGACACATTTTTTGGAAAGCAAACATAATGTAGATTAAAAAAGTGTGAGACTTAACAAAGGACATCTCAAATTATTCCAAACAAAATGCCTTAATAAATGATACAAACAGTGGAACTGCTCCAGTATCAGTTAGAGCTACTGGGAACATTTCCATTCAATTTAGTGGGTGTTAGATCAAGCTTATTTGCAATTTGGGAGCAATGTTAGATAGCAGCATTGTTAAATCAGTCAAGACAGTTAACAAATTTTACCTAAGCCTGTCAGGCCCCTGGGATGATCAGAAAAAAGTCAAAGAAAACAAGCAAAGAAACATTGAAACATAGATATGATTGGTGATCTCGCTACTGTCATCAGAAATTTTTTTTTTTTTTACATTTCAAAGTACTTATAAATTCACATTTTATTCAGGAAACTAAATGAACTAGCTAATGCTTCCTATAGAGACATTTCAGGGATTCATTCACTTTTTAGCTCTGATGCAACATATAATATGAAATGCTTGACCTGACCTCTTTGTCCTTTCCTTATCTAGAATACTATACGGCATCAAGTTATCTTTGTTCCTGCATGATTAAGTAGCATCATTTGAGATATTTAGATGTCATGGCACATTACTGGAAAGAATAAGATACAGAATTATGAATGAATAACATCACTATAAAAATAGCTTAGTTTTACTTAGTTTTTTGGGACCAAAAATGTAAATCATACTATTTTGGCAGAACTAGCATAGCTATACTAATTTAATTAGTAATCATTGTATTTCAGTTATCCTTGTGAAAAGAGATATGGAACAAAATTAGAAGTGTTTCCCTTCCATGATAAGCAGAACAGTATTAGAGCATAACAGCTTCTTTCTTGTAACTAATCAATTCTGTGAAAATTTATAGACCTAATGCACTGAAAGGCCAAAGGTAAGGAAAAAGATCATAAACTAATGAAATTAATATTATTAACAAAGTATTAAAGCAATCAATTATTAAAGAGACATAAAGGTTAACTGCCCATGAAATGAACATACTAATTCAATGTTATTTTATTTTATGATATACTCATGATTTGTTTCTAAATTTACTTGAGTGGCTCAAGAGAAAATCCTCTTACTCTTGCTTGTGTTACATAAAAAAGTACCCCCCTACAATCCAGATTTATGGCAAGCAGATATGCTGGAGATTCTGACAGCATTCTCCATTTGTCATGGCAGAAGTATATCCATATTACTATCTCAAGGTCTGACCCTGCTTTCCTCTGCCAAGTCAATTTTGCTCATAATTACGTGTCTGGGTTTGTGGGAGGTGGATCTAGTCCCAAGCTTTAAAGAACTTAAGAACTGTCCTCATGGAGAGCTGATCACCTTCCTCACAGCAAGGGACAGAGATATCTCTCAATATAACAAAGGGATTCTTAAGTAAACTTACTCTCCTGAGTGAAAACTGAAATTCTTTACCAAGCTGTTCACCTGGGTTAATATTATCTGTTTGGGACAAGAATGCCAACACAGTTGATTGGCTGATGGTGGTTTAGTTCATTTTCACTTGAGATTCGAAGAGAGGTAATGGTAATACATAGCAAATTTGAAAAGGAGAAATGCTAAAATATCCTTGATGAATTAATGAGGTATCGAAAGAAATTAATAACTCTGCTGTCTTCAGTCTGGTTTAACAGATCACCCAGACTCAGAAGGATATCAGGAGGTCTAGTACAGCCTCCTGCTAAAAGCGTGGTCAACTGTGAGATTATACCAGGTTGATTAGGGTTTTATAGGGCTCCATCATATATGTGTAATATATGAAACATATTCCTGTCTCTCAAATACACTTCAGTTTTGAATTCCGTTTTTGAAAATGAAATATGTCATATAAAATAAGTGTATTATGGATTAATGAAGAAAAATAAGATTATTTACATTTCTGTATAATTAATGTATATGTAATAGATGGATAGATGTACAGATATATGCTAAATCAATGCTGCAGCATTTTGTGGTTTTGATTTTGATCAGTAGTCATCTTCCTGGATCCTGGGGCCTGGCCTTGCACATTGGGTGTTTCCACTGAGGGCAAAATATGGCTCAGAGTGCTACTCGAAAGAAAAGAGTATTCGCAGGGGGATAGGATCCCTGTGGGATTTAATGAACCACAGTGAGTGAAAGGATGCAAAAGTCAGGAACAGTCGCTAAGTTCAGTGTGAAAATAAGACTGTCAACCCTGACCAAGGAAAATCTTTTCCTGTCATGACTTCTTTGTTATCTGTTGTTGTTTAACTGGGCACATAAGAAAATTAAGGCTTCCTATATCTGTTTTCCCCAAAGATCTATGATGCTACATTTTTTGATAGCTTGCATCCAATCTTTTCTTTCTCAAAAATGAGATAAATGTTGCCAAGATTGGTGCTTAGAGATGGCCCAAATGACTAGTGTACCTTTGCCATATAATAAAGTAAATTATTGCTTTGGCTTTCCTGTGTTTTTTAGGTACTTGAGAAATAGGAAAGCAATGAGTGCTTCTGTCTTGGCGCTGAGTAGAGTGAAAATGCAACAGACTAGTGACATCTCTTGGAGACCCGTAATTGCAAGTGGACTTAGGTTTTGAGTATTGCCCATAAACAAGAATGCACACAGACATTGCTGGTTTCTTTTGATATTTCATTGCACAGGCAGCGGCAAAGAGGTGTACCCTCCAATGGCTGCTTTGATTCTTTTTGTCTCACTCTAGGTCTCACAAAATGATACAAATTTCCAGCTTGTACAAACTTTCCTATTTCTACACTTCATCTGACTCTTCTCTGTCCACAATAGAGGGAGCTGCTGCCATCATCTGCAGGAGGCGCCCAGGCAGCATTTCTTTTTTTTGACTTTTATCACCCTTCTTATTCAGATTAATTGGACATAGAAACTTTCTCATGTCTTGGCTCATTCACCTCTGTGCTTCCTGATTTGTGAGCATTTTCTCACTCAGACCTGGCAGTAAGAGGCATTTGTTCAGCTGAGGGGAGAGGCACAACATATGACTGCACTGTTCATGTTGTGCAATGGCAGGGCATTTGCCCCAGAGTGAAGATCCCCCTCACCAGCTCTCTACTGTGAGAAATCATTCAATTTGTATCCCATCGCAGGGTAACTCCACTACAATAAGCTATTTATTACCCCTTCAGTGTCATTTTGCTTCTTGAGGGGATTATCACAAAAGGTATTTCTGCCTTCACCTCTTTCCCTGCTCAGCTCTTATTATTCATTTGGCCCAAACCACATCCCTGAGTTGCCCTTCCTGACCAGAGAAAGAAAAAAAAAAGAGACAAAAATAGGATTTACTTATGTGAAATAAGGATAATCTAGTTTCTGGCAGGAACTAGTATCTTTTCAGTCTGACTCACTCATACCGCTGTCTGAGCTGCAAAAAGCCTGTGCTAATGCCTGCGTAATTCCCACCTTCTAGGTAAGTGCAGAAACCACTGAGTCTGTGCAAGCTGATATAGCATGATTTGTGAGAATTCACATTCAGCTAGTTGCCTTCCTGTTGGTCATTATTTGCAAAAAGATTTAGAAATCTGATTATGCCTTTTCCCAGCTTACAATAGTGGGAGAACGGAACAGAATCTTTGCTCTCTAAATCTTTTAGGTCTTCACTTAAAGCAGAACTTGCAAGTACACAGAGAACAGTGAGTACTTCTCTTCCTTGCAAGCTCTTGCCACCTTACTTTCTCATGACTCAAGTATGTAAGATTTTTAGTGTACAACGAGATCTGTTAGAGCCAGATAAAAATTCCATTAGTACTTTTCATCAGAGGTTGCATTTCCAATGCAAAAACTTCTAGGTCTCATAGTTTTTCCCATTAGCCTTGTTTCTGTAGCAGAGACAGGTGAATTACACAAGTACAGGTGTCTGGCATCTGGCTTCAAATGTGCTCCTCTATTCACATCTGAGTGAGCAATGCATGCCAGTGAACTGGATTCAAAAAGAGCAATTCTAAATGGAAAGATTGAAAATTCCTTCCATTTCACACTACCAGTGCCTACTGTAGTGATCACTGATTCATACCTAACACCAGGGAGGGGGCAGGGTTTGGATGGTGGATTTTGGATCGACAGCCTCCTAAGCAAGACCCTGAGAGAAAAGCAACGTGTCTCTTCAAATTTCCCAATTCAGCAAAAACAGAAAAATAAGTTAATGCCGAGAGAATTGATTCTTTTAAAGGCAACATCTCGTAGCCCCACCTAACAAATCTCTAATACAGCCTGGCATGCGTCCTCTGAAGGAATGTCAAACACCAGTCATTTTGGTTTAGCTGTGGAAACTGTTTACTTTTTCCAGTAGTTTAAAGGGTTGGTTGTTTGGGGTTTTTATATGTACTAAGGAAAGCTTTTTCATTTCAAGTTAGGGGATTCTATAAAAGGCCTGAAACTCATTTTTTTCTCAGCAAGTTTTTGACCTGTTCAATCAAAAAGCCCCTGAATGACAAGTAAAAGCTTGATCAAAATGAAAGCATTTCTACTGTCATTGCGATGTCTCAGAGGGAGAAAAATAAAACATACCCACATGTCTTCTGTTTGTTTACTCCATGTATAATGTTAAGACATTCCCAGGAGGGGGTTCTTCAGGAATGTATGGCATAAGCCTTTGGTAGACATTTCAGAAAAAAATGCACAAAGTTGTCTACTTAACTTCCAGCTGATAAAAAGGTATACTTGCTATCACATTGCAAAATGACTACAAAACCTGAAGTGAAAGCTATTATATTTCATAATGGTCAGCAAGAATTAGTTTACACTTCTGTAGCAGGATTTTTTTCATCAAACAAACAAATGAGGTAAATTTCTGAAGTAGTTCCCTGTGCAGAACAAATTTAATACAAAGTAGTGACTTTCAGGTATCACTGGCAAGTTGATTAATTTCACAAGTTCGTCACAGTAACTTGCCAGATACCTCGTAAGAAGAGATTTAGACTAGTTCTGTGAAAAAGCACGAAGGCACAGGCACTGCACCTGCACAGTCTTTAAGAAATACTTTATGAGAACCTTAGCCTTGAGAGGGTGCACAGAATCTTTTGACAGCAACTGCATAGACACTCAATTTTCTGCCTTCTGCTCCAGACCAGGAACTGGCACAATAAATATCCCAAGAGGAGGAGCTCTGCCCTTTATCCCACCCACTGTTTGAATCATAGAATCATAGAATACCAGGTTGGAAGAGACCCACCGGATCATCGAGTCCAACCATTCCTATCAAACACTAAACCATGCCCCTTAGCACCTCGTCCACCCATCCCTTAAACACCTCCAGGGAAGGGGACTCAACCACCTCCCTGGGCAGCCTGTTCCAGTGCCCAATGACCCTTTCTGTGAAAAACTTTTTCCTAATGTCCAGCCTAAATCTCCCCTGGTGGAGCTTGAGGCCATTCCCTCTTGTCCTGTCCCCTGTCACTTGGGAGAAGAGGCCAGCACCCTCCTCTCTACAACCTCCCTTCACGTAGTTATAGAGAGCAATGAGGTCTCCCCTCAGCCTCCTCTTCTCCAGGCTAAACAACCCCAGCTCTCTCAGCTGTTCCTCATAAGACCTGCTCTCCAGCCCCCTCACCAGCTTTGTTGCTCTTCTCTGGACTCGCTCCAGAGCCTCAACATCCTTCTTGTGGTGAGGGGCCCAGAACTGAACACAGGATTCGAGCAGCGGTCTCACCAGTGCCGAATACAGAGGGAGAATAACCTCCCTGGACCTGCTGGTCACGCCGTTTCTGATACAAGCCAAGATGCCATTGGCCTTCTTGGCCACCTGGGCACACTGCTGGCTCATGTTCAGTCGGTTGTCAACCAACACCCCCAGGTCCGTCTCCTCCAGGCAGCTTTCTAGACAGACTTCTCCTAGTCTGTAGCACTGCTTGGGGTTGTTGTGCCCCAAGTGCAGGACCTGGCATTTGGCCTTGTTAAACCTCATGCCATTGGTCTCAGCCCAGCGGTCCAGCCTGTTCAGATCCCTTTGCAGAGCCTCCCTACCCTCCAGCAGATCGACACTTCCACCCAGCTTAATGTCGTCCGCAAACTTGCTAAGGGTGCACTCGATGCCTTCATCCAGGTCATTGATAAAGACATTGAACAGGGCTGGACCCAGCACTGAGCCCTGGGGAACCCCACTTGTCCCTGGCCTCCAGCTGGATTTCACACCATTTCCCACCACTCTCTGGGCCCGGCCATCCAACCAGTTTTCCACCCAGGAGAGTGTGCGCCTGTCCAGGCCAGAGGCTGACAGTTTCTCAAGCAGAATGCTGTGAGAAACTGTGTCAAAGGCTTTACTGAAGTCCAGGAAGACCACATCCACAGCCTTTCCCTCATCCAGCAGCCGAGTCACTTTGTCATAGAAGGCGATCAGGTTAGTTTGGCAAGACCTGCCTTTTGTGAACCCTTGTTGACAGGGCCTGATCACCCGGTTCTCTTGCATGTGCTTCATGATAGCACTCAAGATCACCTGCTCCATGACTTTCCCTGGCACTGAGGTCAGACTGACAGGCCTGTAGTTTCCTGGGTCCTCCCTGCGACCCTTCTTGTAGATGGGGATTGAATGGCAGATTCTAGTTCTCTATCCTTTGCCTTAAACCTGAACAACATAGAGATGGGTTCATGTCTTTAAACTTCTTCAGCCATCTAAAACCTGGATATCTAGTCTAAGGAGGCCACCTGTGATGCCTTCATAGTAAATGGAGATTGATGGGTGCATAAGACTTGTGAGATGAATCATCCTCTGGAAGTGCCTGCTCCTTTGCTTCTTCATTGTGTGCATAGAGAGTGCTTAAAAGATGTTTTTATACTAAACATAACTTTTAGAAAATTAAAGTTAATCTTACCAGAAAGAGAGAAGTTAACTCTTCACAGCACCAAACAAGCAGTTGTTATAACCAAAATTCTTTTTTAGTACTGCAGTATAAGGTTGGCCTAAAAAGTATTTCTCAATATCCTTTGCAGTTGGCACTACGGGTGGTTTATGTGACAGCATGTCCTGTATTTTTCCATAATAATAAGAATTCATACCTGCCAACATTCTAATAAGGAAAATGCTAGGAATCCAAAGTGTCCATAAAACAATCTGTACATGTACTGCCATTATGGTCTATACTGTACAGGCACAGATCAGCTCTTGCCTTTAATTCCCAAACAAAACTAGTCTTGCTGTGGTTTGGGTTTGTATCTGCACTGAATTCAAAGTATCCATATTGTGCTTGATTTGTTGCACACAAAGCATGGAGTTACCTTGGGTGCAGTTAGTGACTATTTGTTTTACATTCCTAGATGACCAGAAACCCAGTGCATTGCATAGTGAGAAATCTGATTGATAGGCTGTTGCTGAAAGTCATCAGATGGTACATTATTGCTAAATGTCATAAAATTCACAGTAAATGTGGAAGATAAATTTCTATCATCAAATGGGAGATGTGTTTGAGTAAAAAAACTCTAAAAATCCAACTCTTTGCAGTAGGAGAGTACTGGAAAAAGAGTTCAGCTATGCACTATAAATGTATACTGTCTGGGAAGAATTGCAGGGAGGACTATCTACCTGAGATACATGAAGAATCTCGATACACTGAGCCTTGATGGGGTTTTATGAATTCAAATGGAATAAATACTCAACATGAGCCAGGAGGTACAAAAAACTTTTAGCAAAATTTAAGTGGAGTTTAGGTGCCAACTCAGCACCAAAGACAAAATATCTATCTGTCTTATGTCATTTTGCAAAAAAATTACAGCATATCAAATCCAAAGTAAGATCACACCCTAAGACTGCTTGAAATGCACAGTGCCCAAGACAGTAGAGAGTCTCCTCTCTCAAATACATTAATTTCAGTCATTAACACCAATTCAATACATAGTAAATCCAAGGAGTGATGGCTTGTCGTAAAGCAATTACTCTAAATTTCTTGGTGGTCACTGCTGGGATTCACCAACTGACTGTAGCTATCTGAGGCAATACCTATTACGGAGATGGGAAAGCATTTTGAATGAGGATATGCAATGTGATAGCTTGCTCTCCATCCACCCAATGTGACACATGAAGCAGTTAGGAGTGGAAGCAGATGGCACAGGCAGCTAAAATGCAGTGGACCTCTGCACTCAACAGATGGCATCAACAGGATGCAAGAAAATCATCGCTGTCCTTGTGGACTCAGAAGCACAACAGGAGGGTTTCCAGAGACAGCTACTGAGGGTCATGCCACCATATTAATAGCCAGCACATGTCATGTCAATTCAGCACCAGCTGAATAACTTCAGAAATGAGTTCTGTATACATTTCTCCTTTATTTGATCTAAACCTTTAAGGACGAATGTCCCTGTTCTTTCAGAAAGGTGGAACCAGATCCAAAATTACATCTTAATATGTTCTTTACAGGCTGTTCCCTTGTCTTTTTACAACTTACTAAAAATGGTATGTCAGTACTCATAGCTGTAGAATTTTTTTTCTGTGCAATTCCTAATCACTTCCTGGAAAGATCTTATTTTGTTCCTGTTTATCTACAGTTATCCTTACTTCTAACTGCAATAGTTGCTTTTTCATTTGTGAAAGCTAATTTTTGTCATATTCTGACAAAAAAAAAGTAATGGGGGGTCAAACTGTTGAAGACTATGTTTGGTATGTTTTCATTAATGTTATGTTCATATAAAGGCATGTCCAAGATATTCTGAATGGCTTGTAGGCCAGTGGTTCATAACTGGTTTCCAATGAAGGACTAGTTAATCTTTTCTGAAATCACGTTCTGAGACCATCTCTGTGATTCGTGGGAGGGAGTAAAAGGAGAGGCAATAAAGACAATAATGAAAAATTAACTAAATGCAAATTATTCTATAAAAATACGGTGTTCTAATTAAGACTATTTTAATTGCAAGTATTGATAATAAGAAAAATAATTAGCAATGGAATTATGCCTGAGGATAGACACCAACATCAGTCAGGAGTTATCTCATGACACCATCAGCTCACAAGAGAAGACTTAGGACAAATGTTGGATGTTATATTTTCTACCTTTTTCCTCGTGAGGTGTTAAAGCAACCATGTTTGTGGTAAGACCATATAACATCTACAGTTGCAATTTGATATGCAGATTGAGAGCATGAAGATACAATGCCTGCCTAATTAATATAAGACCTATGTTACAGTCATGTAGCAAGTAGAAAGGTAAGAGGCTTTGCGTGTTTGTTAAATACCTTGATATTACCTTTTGGGTACACTATTATCTGCATAACAGATTTCTGAAATTATTTTTCATAGATACACACTCACAGGCCCTCACATCTAAAACTAGTTCTGTAGGATGTCTGCTATCTCTGAAGATACTTGCCTCTCCCCACGGTTAGGGAATTACGCAATCTGCAAACTTGAACTTTCTTGTAAGATCATATTTTACTAAATTTGTGTTAATACGTAGCTGGATTAGAAGCACTAAATTATGAAATTTTCAGAAACACAGTATCTTAAAAAATTACGGTGATTTTATGGTAAGAGTAATAAGTAAGTAGTAAAAGTAAGAGAAAAAAATAAAGTTGTCTTAACACAGCCTACAAAAATGTTGAAGCACCCTAATCAAAGATCCAGAAGAAGGAAGAATGTAAGGTTTCATGGTTAATGCAGAATGAATATGGAGTTTCCTTAGTCCTTCTATGGCATGGGAAGGTACTGTTCCAGTCACTACAATAACATTTTAAACACTAACGTAGTTGAGACATGGAAGTCAGGTTGTTAGAGATGGTCCAGAATTCAGAGGGGAAAGCAGAATGGTCACTTGCTGGTTTTAGTAATCCATGTGTGGGTCTTGCTTTTCTTTGGAGTTCTTTCTAAAATGCAAGATGCATCATCAAGTTTATGATTTTTACATCTGTCTTGACAAAAATATGACTGAAATGAGAATGTGCCAGAATAGTGAGAACAGTAATGATGACAATCTCTCTGTTTATTATGATCATCATTTTATTCTCACTATTACACCAAACAGTATAATTTATTGCAGTAATATGACCTGGCTATGAGTGATTATACAAATACATATTTTATATTGTTCAGGGGGTTTACATATTCGTGCTTTCCTGATGAAAATATATTATGTGCCAACAAGAAGAAGGTTTTAGATGAAAAAGAAAGCAAATTTCTTCTGCTTGGCAGCTATCCCTTTGAGAATCAAGCAGGGTATGAGAAATGCATACAAATGTGACACCTGCCCATTGAAACTAGGATTTCTATGGATCATCTACTAAAGCAGCACTTTGTTTTCATTTTCTGCATCCTCATCCTGAATTATGTGAATTTACACTTAATAACAGATTAATCTAACTTTAAAATATATCCAGTTGCCAAAAATAGAAAATAATCCTTTGGGTAATGCATCTCAAATAGTTTCGGAGTAAAAAGAACTTGTGTTGAAATACCATCTAAATAGGCTTTAAAGCGCTGATCCTTAATGGTATTTCTTAGAGCTTTAGGAGTTCCTTTCTATAAAGAAAAACAGCAATTAAAAAAATATTAATTTTGTAGTTGAAATATGTCCTTTTTTAGCAATCTCTGCATAGTCTCCAGTTCACGAAAGATGGACTTAATCCTGAGAATATTTGAGTATACATGTAATTCTATTCTTATTAAAACTGTCTACAGTACTCAGTAATTCTATTCATGTAGGTCAGAAGCTAGCTTTTTCACTTAATCAAGGATTTATAAGACCAAAGTGTCTAAATTGCAAAATACCTTCATTTAGTATAGATTTTCATTTTGTCTTTTGGAAGAAGTCAATTCTTATATTGTTTTGTAGATCAGATTTTAACAAATTAATTTTCCATCTAAGAAAACAAATTTAAAGGGAGATATTGAGCTCTGCAGAGCCTTTGTAGCAATCTGTTGTGTGATCATTTTTCTTAAGGAAGAATGAGGTGCATGGTGACCTCAGTCATAATTCATGTTAATGCAATACGTATTATAAGCTTCTCAAAGAAATGAAGCATTAAATTCTTAAACCAAAATGCTCTGGCATCCAAAGGGCAGATTTTAAATATTTTTGATAGCTATTTATAATCTGGTTGTATCCAACACAAATTTATCAATATATTGTAAATAATTTTTGGATGGCTGCTGTAAAAGAGTTATAAATTAAAAGAAAAGTACCAGAGTTAAACATGTTAAGTGGGCTTCTAAATAAAAATTAAGCTTAAACCAGGATTAATGTTTTATATATGTGTGACTGCTGAGTTGTGCTTGATGAATTTCACACAATTGTCATTCTATCAAAATATGTATATGACTTTCCTAAGAGAAAATTGACAGTTGGTTTTGTTATTTTGTTTTTCTTTTTTTTTTAAATCCTTACAAAGAATACAGCTCTGCTGCGGGCATAGTTTTCAGGCGTACACAGCCAGCTCTAACCTGACCATGCTCTCACATCTGGCAACTGTAAAGCTTTCACTGCAGCAGTGCTGTGCTGGTCCTGAGAACATTTGAAATATCACCTGAGAGCTGTTTTCTGCTGAAAAAGACCAGTCTCTAAGTGACGAAAGAACAAGAAACCAGCTGTTTGAATAGTTCACTTGAAATCCTTCTTGAAGCTCTGTTAATAAGAGAAGAAATATATTCCCATACGTTAAGTAGTTAATAGCTTTCTCTCAATTATACAGATTTCATGCACGCTTCTGGACTGACAAAAGTGCAAATTATATCGGTTAGCTAGTAGCATGGGTTTTGTTCTTTTTGGCTTAAATTAAAAACACACCTTTTCCATAAGGCAGTTGTACTTTGCACATTAGATAACTGTGTGGTCCCCGACCCAGCTCTGAGGAGATGGGTATCCTGGCAGCACCAATAGTTCTCAGCAGTGTAAAAGCGAACAGTGCTGCTCCCAGGACATCCGATCACTGCAGAGCATCCAGTCACAGAAGCACATGCAGAGCCAGGACAGGCAGTTTGGCTTTTCAGAGGTCAAAATCTTTCTTTGCCGCCTTAGACAATGAAGGGTGGTTTAATACATTTTTTTATTGCATTGTAAAGTTGAACTAAAGCATTGACAGTAACAATCATGTTTCTAATAGTGGTTTTCTGCTGCATTTTCAGTTAGAACTGTCTGTCTTACAGCATCCCTGACAAAATGTGTTTTATTGGTGAGCTTGTTCCCTGACAAGTTCCTAAACACTGAAAAGAAAATAATGTCAGTAGAAATTTATAAAGAAAAGAATGACAGACACATTAATTGATATCTCTTTGGCTTTGAACCATCAAAGATACTTCTGACAGCAGTTTCCATCAGGCCTCCTTCAGGTCCTTATGTAATTTACTGACTTTGTTTAAAATAATATCAAAAGTATTATGAGATATAGAACATAATTTTCTATGTTGAGATTAAAGGAAAACTCGAAAATACAATAAAATGGCATTTTACAATGTTTTCTCATTCAAGATTTTAGGATTTCTTTTTTCAGAAGCTGTGCATACAGCTGAGAAAACTAACTACCACATGCTTAACGCCAGTCTTAAATGCTGATATTTATGGAAATAGAGCTTGTTGATTTAGAGTCATAATCCTTATTTCTGTGTTAATCACACAGTTGCAAATATCAGAATATCAAGGAACACAGAGGTAGTGTTCTGCCATAATAACTCAGATGTCCATTATACATTTTAGAAAATGTCTACATTCAAAATTGAGTAAACTGTTCCCACAGAGGAAAGCTTCACATCCTTTCTCTTCTTTTTAAGGCCAGCACTGCATTAACAAGGTGTTCATTCTAATTATTCTTCTTTAGAGGACAGAAGCCACAAAAGGAAAAGAATATTACAGCCTCCAAAGAGATGTACAGGACTACACTAGTATCCTTCCAGGATCAAATGTCTCAGAGGCTGTTTCTCTTCTGCAAAATGGTGACACCAATGTTTTTGTCACAAGTAAAATTCACAGGCAAAACAGGCAGTTTAAGATGCTTGCAGTCTCATGTTTCTAACAAACAAGGAAGACAAGCAGGTGGCTTGGGATGCGTTATAGTCTGACAAGATTATCATAGGACTGAGACCCTGGAGGGGGTACCACAGATGAGTGCAGAGCTGGTTGTGATTCAGAACCAAAATCAAAGCTCAAAGTACTATTTTTGAACAAGCAAATTGTTTTTCAACAGAAATTGGGTTTTCCACTCTAATTCAAGTCTTCTTGTGGCTTTCTTTTATCCTTCTTACTAAATGGCAGGAAAAAGATTGACAAGGTGTGTGAAAACCACACATGCCAGCAACAAATGTGGAGGCAAATGACTTCTATATTTTTCAGTATTATTTTCATACATCTGTCCCATGAGCTGGAGAGTAGCTGTATCTTGCATATGCCAACTTTTTTTGGCTTTGGATCCAGTGCCACTGATATCTCTAGTTCTGATCAGGTATGGCATTTTCTGAGAGAGAGCTGTGAAACACAAATAAGTTTCATTTAAATCAGAGCTTTTAGGACCTTTTCCCTGTCCTTAGCTGTAGACTTACTTCCTAACCATGCAGGTGAGGAGGCAAGATAATTTTCCCTTTCTGCTCCTTGGCTCTCAGTGAAAGAAAAGTTTCTCTGGGTTACAGAGCAGGTCCTTTGGCCTTGGGGGTCCAAGAATGCGGGAAGTGCTAGAGCACATCCTGCCCTGTGACTGTTACTTGCTTGTGTGGCAAGTTCCACATTGCTGCACCTAGGAGTTAGCCTCTTCCTTTTTTATTGTTCATTGCATCCTTGGGCCTTCCTTACACAATACCGGTAATAATTTTTACTGTTTCTTACAGATCTTGGATAAATACATGATGTATCTGAGTGCCAAGAACCAGTCCCTGAGGGAGTTCACTGAAAGGATTTGATGATGAACAAGAACTATTTCAATTTACAATGACATTTTGAGACCTATCAGTTAGCCGTCTTTAATCACTTTAAAATATCCCTTGCAGAGCTTTATAATAATTTTAATTTGTTAATTAAAGTGCCATGTAACATCATGTCAAATGCCTTCTGTAGGTTTAATTCAACACTTTTACCATCTCCACTGATCTGATGACTCATAAAGAAGCTCTTTAAATCTGATCTCCATAAACTTGCACTGAATGAACAATTACAGTTCCATCTTTTAGCTTTTTACTTACTAGGTCTGTAGCACCCATACCATTATTTTGCCTAAAACTTTCTTCTTACTGAAAAACTGCTTACATTTAAATAAAAATGTCAGTTATCAAACTACTTTCTCCTTATTTCCTCTCCCTTTATTATCCTCATTTGTAGTCTTATTTATTTCACACTATTAGTTAAAATGTTTTTCTTAATAAAAATTTCATTTAAAGTATCTATAAAATTATTCAAAACATATACAAATGTTTTCTACTTAGAAATGGGAAAAGCAAAATTTTACAACTTTTAAGATCTATCATGATCCTTAAATAAATGTACATGAGCAGTTACTCTTTAAAAAAAGTAACTGCTCTGTAAAAATCTTAAAACACGTCTTTATGGTTGAGAAATGAAATTATGTCTCCATTGGATAAATTTTTTGTACAGAGGAAGCTAAATTATATGGACTGTTAAGAGAGCAACAAAATATATTCATTACCAACAAAGCACAGTTTTGAATGGAACATCTGGACTTATCTTTGGCATCAAGTCTTGTGTCTTCATTTAATTTTAAGGAAGTTACAGTTTTTCAAATAAATTACCTCCAACTTTGAAATCTAATTCACACTGTGTTATCTTTTTTTTTCTTGGACAGAGATCGTAACTGAAGTTTGACTTGGAGCACCTGCATTTTAAAAAAGAATAGGGATATGTACTCCCAAAAAATGTTTAATTGATAGCTACCATTAGCAGTAACAAGAGCTTGATTTTCACACTGAGAATAGAACAAACCATGTGCTTTCAGTTCTGATTGGTATGTAAATAGAAAATAACAAATTAGTTTAGCATTGTAGATAATAAATATAATTAATATTATTAATAATAATAATAATAATAATAATAACCTCTGTCTCTTACATCCTATTTGGTTTTACTTACACCAATATAGTCATTGCTTTATTGGTTTGGTGTATAATTTTAGTATTACAAAACTGAGAATTACAAGATCTGTTGTATAGCAACACAAAACACACAACTTCAGAGCTGCCTGTGAGTATACTGAAATGATAGCAGACACTGTACTATCCAGCCACCTAAACACTACCAGGTGAATGAAAGTTTCATAGCGGGACTAAGTTTTATCATTTCATAAAATGACTTCTCTATCACTGTCATCCCTACATGGCTTAGGTGCACTGACTTTGACATTACTTGTTTTGAGAAAGTGTCAGGCCAGGATTTGTCATAGCACTTCTGAGGAAGAAAAAAAGTGTTGTTTGAGAAGTGGCACACGAAAGTTCAGGGGACGTTAAAATGGAATGTATATGAAAAAAAATCAACATATAATAGAAAAGTAGCTCTATTATTATTTGTAAAATAATTGCCTGTGATTCTGCAGCTGAATGGTATGAGGTTGTTAGGTAGGCTTTCAGACAGTGTCTTAGAACAAATAGGATACAGAAATGCTCTTTCAAATCTGCTTTTTAAACTGCAGATAAAAGATCTTTTGTCTGTATCAGATTGACAAAAATCTTAACATATTCTTAGATATTGTAGTAATAATAAGAAATATTTGTAGATTGTGTTCTCTTCTACTAAAGCATAAGCAAATTAACTTTTAGGGCCTGAAATATGCAGAAATAAAAAAGAGATACAAAATTAATGTTATTGATAGACTTACCAATATGTATCTTAACACACCATGGCTAGGCAAATCTGTTTCTCTCCCTTCCGCATAAAGGATTATTGGAATTTACTCTGTCTAAGTCTTTAAAAGCATATTAGTTAAAAGAAATAAGCTTGAATGCATGTATTCTGGAACTGATTTACCTCACATAATTTAGACCCTTAGAGGCAGAACTTAACCACTTCAGGTGCAGCACAGGTATTTCCAATGGGCAGTCCAGACCTGGGCTCAGCTAAGTGGTCTTCTGAAGCATATGTTTCTCTCTACTTATAACTACATGAATCTAGGGGAATACTGATAATTTTACTACATCGTCTTGGTCTCAATTGCATGTGCTGCTTAGCATGAGCTGTTCACTTTAGCTGCATTTGTGTGGCTTTGCTTTTATACAGCTACTGTAGTTGCTTATTGCACAGACATGCGTTTGATGATGTCTCAAGACTTCTGTAAAAGAGGAAGCTTTAGAGGTAGAGTCCTAATAGCACTGAGCAAATGAGAGTTCTTTGGATAATCAGTAGATATTCTCTTGTGGACACCTCGCTACCGTTGGGTTAATTAGAAAACAGCTGGCACTGGCTGGGGGAAGAGGGAGGTATAGGGAGATGGAGTTTGCCTCATTGCTATAATATTTTATTATCTTTCTCTAACCTTTTAGCCTTAATTGCCATTTTAGAAAGTCTAACACAACTTAATGAGATGCATGGTTTCAGAGCTATACCCCTCAAGTCGTGGGAAGTGGTTTTGCTTGGGTAAGTAAGTTTAATCCTCTGGGGTTTCCTGTGAACTGTTCAATTTAATTGGATTACACCAGGGGTCTGACTGGGTGTGACAAGGGCCCTCTTCCCAGGCCCTTGATTGCTTCATATGGTGTTCATCCTCTTTTACTTCGACCTGGTGTGTTGTAAAATGGGTTGTGGAAGACATTAGTTCTTAAGACTTAGTAAAACAAAGTTTGCAACTAGGGCAGGATGTGCTGATTTCTGAGGGAAGACGGTTAAAGAGAAATGTGGACACATACAGTACCTACACAATTAACTGAAGTATCTGACAGCAGTATATTTTTTTGAGCTTATGAACTGAGTTATCACATTGCTTGGTGTTTAGAACAAATACTTCATAGAAGGGTATTGGGAAAAGATGAGCACAGCAGTAAAGAGATCAAGAGCACCTTGTTCAGAGCTAGTAAAACAGGATAGCGTAAGAGGAAGAGCGAAGACGGTGAGGAAAGAATAGTTTAATAGATGCCAAGCTATACACAATAACTTTCAACCACCGGTTTGGCGGTTGAAGAGGAGCTCCTTGGGGAGAGAAACCTGAAGGGGTAAAGAATTAAAGCCCTCTAGAAACAACCACAAGTGAAACTTTAGATGGATCATGAAGTCGTGAAAGAGACATATGTGAGGTGGATCTTTTTCAGTCTAACTCACATGCAGTCTTAAGAGATTCAAATGTTTTAGAACCTGGCACAGAAACAGCTGCACGGAGGCACTGAGAACATGAATAGGGGGAGCTGACACACGCTGTGGTGTGGGCAGAAGATACACCCCAATTTTGGGAGCAGGATTTCACATACCTTCTTCCCTCTCCACTTCCCAACGCCACCCCACTTTCCTGTAGGAGGTCACTGCACAAGTAACCATAGTCACACACACACAAACCCCAGTGCTATTGCAGCAGTCGCTGAAGAGAAATAAAGATGACAAAGCCGTCACTGAAAAGAAAGAAATATTAATATTTTACACCATGGAACTGAATTGGATTTTAAAGTGAAGAGACTATAAGATTCAAAACAATTCCTGATATTTTCCGGGAATGCAATGAAGTTTCAGGTGAACAGTTTTGAAGTAACTACACCATTATGTGTAAAGTTAAAGGTGGTGCCCCTTGGATAAAGGCAATCTGACCTTTCATCTTGGGGCCTGCAAGTCTTGGTGGCTAGAAAACAATTTGAGGAAAAATGCAATAGGATAATTTTCTAAGGAATAGAATAATTTTCTGAACACGCAGTCATAATAATGATGGAGATATGAATGCATAAAATCAAGAGTCTCTTTAAATACTTTCTGGTCCTCGGAAATATTATAGATGAAAGAACTGACAACTCAGTAGATTAAATGCATTAGCCAGAAATAACAGTAGGAAGAAGCTGAACAGAAAGAAGAAGAGTACGCTTGTGTAAACCACCTACTGTAAGAAAGGGAAAGCTACTTAAATGAGAAGGCAGAAGCAAACACAAAGACAAAACAATGTAGGCAGTTTTTTCTGTTGCCATGCATAAGTTCTCATAGAAGCATCAAGCATACATATACAATACAATGATATACAAGTGACTGCAACATGAATATTCATTACCCTAAAGCTGTACCATAGCCTGGTACCTTCCTGAACAATTTTAATTTTATCCTGTATATAGTAATTAGACTGACATTGTCACCATGGCAAAGACTGTCAGGTACATAAAAATTAAAAAGACATATGATACATTTAATTCAAGACTGAACAGAGGAAAGCAGTAAAAGTCTACAAAGGATTGATACAAATATCTGAGATAAATTAGAAAGTCAAAGGAGAAAGAGAGGAGAAAAACTTCATGCAGATGTAATTTGTAAAAAAGTGTAAATTTTAAACAACAATTTAAGACATTTTAAAAAACTCAGATTTTTGAAAAGGAAGATAAGGCTGTAACCTTGTGCTTAAGAGAAGGGCAAACAGTTTATACTTGAAAATGTGACAGTAGAGGTCATTTATCATGTTTTGAAATTAGATTAAAGCAAAAGAAAAAAACTTAAAAGATAACAAATTGATGGTCTCCGGATGAAGAAATATATATCAACATACATGAGATGTAAACAAAAAATTACATGAGAAGAGATGAGAAATCTAAAGCAATTTGTTAACATTCTGAATTAGTAAATTTAGGCTCATTACGTAAGAGAAATAAATCAAGAGATTCATTAGTTCTATGGTTAAGGCACAGCATTTTACTATATATCCAGTAGGGAAAAAGGAAGAATTTAGGGGAAAAAAAAAATCAATCTTTGGCTAGGTCTGTGTGTGTGGTAAATATAACAGGATTGCAGATGTGAGTAGGGCTCTTTGCAATTGTGTTCATAACCTAATTAGGGGTGGTAATTAGGACACAGGTAAAACCACAAAAGGAAAAAAAAAAAGGATGTTAAATTTCAAAGAGTGTGTTTTAGAAGAATGTGAAAGCACAGGATGAAATCTAGTAGGATAAATCAATAGAGATAAAGGACACAGAGGGAAATGGAAAACATTCAAAGATAAATTAATGTATGCCCAAGGGTTATGCATGTAATCTAGCTAAAAATACACCAGAAATAAAGAAGGCTAATGTTGATGAACAAAGAAGCACAAACCTGAAAATACCCGCTCTAGCTATATCCAAGGGACTCTGTAAAATGAATACAGCTGAAAAACAAAAGGTCAGAGATGAAGCTAATGGTACATTTACCAAATAGCAAAAATACATTTTCCATGAAAAAACATATGCATTTCTCAAGGCAGAAAATAAAGTAGTCTTAGATGTAGAAATAATCGGAAGATAAGGACCAAAATAATTACAGGAAGTAGAATATTAAGTGTAAGATGCTGAAAGAAATAACAGAAATCATCAAACATATTTTGGACTCAGAGCAGAAACTGTTGTGCAAAAGGACTGCAACTCTGACATTTACTTTTAACAATGCATCATTAGAACACTGCGAGGGACTATATGAAAATCCTAAGATGAGTTTTAAATGTCTCTTGCAAATTCAGCCATTTAAACAGCCAATTTATGTGTACTTTTCTAGATAGCACACACATATTAGAAGATTGACTTCTTGATATCATTGATTTCTGTCCGGGATTTGGGATCAACGCATCCTTAGAAAAACAGCAATAGAAAATTACAAACACCACAAGTCCTCAGAGATACACCATGTACCTGCTGTGTACATAATCAGAAGTTATGAAAGCTCAAAGTCTTCCTATGTTTCAAGACAGCAGATTGAGAAAAACTTTAGAAAAATTCAAACTACGTTTGAAGAAAGTGTGCCAGATTTGTCAAAAACTCCATACTGAAGTTCAAAAACTCCATACTGAAGTTCAAAAACAATGAATCCATAACCTCTCTGTGTGGTAGTGAGCATGACTGCAACCCAGCCTGCCTGATTCTGATTTTTCAGTGAAGCCACTTCAGTTCTTAATTTTTCTGAAAGCCCCTTTTCTCCTTCCACCAAATTTAAAGACAGCATCTGTACCAGGAATTCTTAAAAGGATCACAACCTTAAACACTTAACTGAGGTGCTTCAAGTTGTGGGAGGGTAAATCACGTCCAAAAATAGTTTATTACCATAGTTACGAAAACAATTACTCTCTATACATAATAATGAAATGAGAAAATCAAATGACTAACTGCCTGAATTAAGTTGATAAATGCACTACAATACAGTAGGTAGAATGGATCCAGTGAGATAGCTGGTTGAAAATGAGTAATTGATAATCATTTTACACCAGTAGGTCTTACTTGTTACAGCCCATAAACTGTGGTTCTGTAATTTTCCCAAGTATATGACCTTCTTTTTTTTTTTAACCAAGAAAGAAAATATCTTGGCTTGACAGAAATTCTGTTCACCCTTGATAAAGAGTAATTTAAAGGCTAAAATATAGGGTAAGAAAACTTCATTACCCAGGGAGTAAGCATTCAGAAATCTCTTTTGTTGGAGGAAGGAGGAGAGGGAATGTATTTTCTGTTTCCATTTTGAGCCTGATCATTTTGGTCTTTGCACTTTTCTTGCCATTTCCTGTTAATGTGTCAAAAAGATCAAATTTCTTTTCAGAGTTGAAATAAACTAAATTAAGCTTATATAGGTATCTAATGAAACTCAGAAAAAAAAGTAAGGTCGAAATTTAGGGTATTTGGGAAACTTTTCACAGATGACAAAAGAATCTGAAGAAAGTAGTCATACAACCTAACATTAAGAGCACTTGTTATTAGAGTGAGATGAAATCTGCCTTAGCAGTGCTGGTTTCCCTCTACAGACAAGCCAATGGATGGTAGGTTGACCCTGGCCAGCAGCTAAGTACCCACCCAGTCAACAGTTCACTCTCTCCTAGCAGGATGGGGGAGAGGACTAGAAGACCAAGCTGAGAACTTGTGGGTAGAGATAAAAAAAAAGTTAAACAGGTGAATCAAAGCTCTGTATGAAGCAAAGCAAAAAAACAGTATTCATTCCCAGATGGTTACATGGTTAGTCATTCCCAGGAAAGCAAAGCCTCAGCCTGTTTAAGGGTTATTTGTGAAGACAAACATCACAATCATGAACATCAGTCCCTTCCTCCTCATTTCTCCTTTCTTTGAGCTTTTTTTTTGCTGAGCATGATGTCATATAGTATGGGATATCATTTTGGTAAGTTGAGGTCAGCTGTTCCTGATGTGTCCCCTCCCAGTCTCTTGCCCACCTCCAGTGTAATCACTAAGGAGCAGCATGAGAAACATAGAAAGCCTTGATGTTGTTCAGGCACTGTTCATCGAAAACCAGAACACTGGTTTGTTATCAACACTGGTGTAGTCTCAAATCCATACTACAGGATCATATGGGCTGCCATGAAAAAAAAATTAGCACTATCCCAGCCAGACTCAGTACATTATGTGAGAAACAAGCATAAGGAAAGAAAAGAAACATTTAAGTTAAGATAAAGAATGGTGGCATAGGAATTTATTTTTTTTCCTTTAAATAAAGACTTTGCAAAATCGGAGCACTGAGATTCTTGAATTCCTTTTCATTCAAGTAGTGAGGACAAAATTAATTGCTTTTAAGGTGCAGCCTGATAAATTTATAAAAAACATTGTATCAACAGAGTCCCAAAATACCAAATCTCAGTGGCCTGCGTCTCTTCCAGTCCTTTGGTTTTTGTTGTTTGGAGAAGTTTTTTAAAAAGAAATATATCAACATCCAAAAAATTGCTTTTGCTTCCTTTTCCTTTTGAAGAATGATTAAAAAATCATAAATCTGAAGCACAATATCTGCAAGTAATTTGCAGTTAATTAAGCTACTTGATATCTGTTTTCTCAGATACTGGTAGCTGTTTAGCTGAGGTAGCACAGCTCAAAATGGTATGGCAAAAGCCACCCATCAAGAAATCAGTTAGCATGCACTGGGTTCCCTGCGGCTGCAGTATGCCAATAATTTAAAATGTGTTTAGGTGTATCTGCAAGGACTGCAGGTCAGATACCATCAAAAGGCAAAAGATTAAGGAAATTCCTTTCCAGCCAATATGCAAGCAAAGTCCACTTCCAGGCAGCTGAAGCAAAAACTGCATGGATCAAGATGCTCCTTGAGATAGTCCACTCAGTCACATCTCCTCACTGATTCCAAACACAAAGCAAGGATGAAAGCCAATGCATTTTATCTTCTGAACTGTGTAGTTTGCCTCCAGTGGTTCTAGACAACTTCATTCTACGCATTCAATCTACTTACAGTAGTTGAAATAGGCTGAAGCAATTTAGATTCTCTTTTAAGGAAGATGGAAATACCTACTCCTCCCTGCAGAGAGAGAGACACTTCAAAGCTACTCCTTAAGCACTCTGACAGTGTCCTCATTCCTCAATGACTCCTCTCAATCTTTTCAAAAGGAGGTGGTGAATCATATCATTTATAAACTTTTCTAATGGAGTACCATACTGCTTTTAAGAGGATATTTGGAGGAAGAGAAATAATTAAGGTTGTTTTGTGGGCAAAACCTGACAGCAAAACTGGACTAACTGCATAGATCAGGAGGGGAGTTCCATATTTTTCTTGTTTTCTAGAAAGCAATTTTTTTTTAATTTGCAAAGTTAAAAAAGGCTGTGTAGCTCTTCATCCCCTTGTTTTTGAGTGTTGAATTAAAGGGAGATAGGAATTTCCTATGAAGCCTGGCTTCTGTAGAAGGACTTCATTAATATGCCTCAGATAACGCTTACTGCTGCTTCCTTAGGAAAGGGCATTGTAATACCAAGAGAAAATGTATTCCTATCATATTCAAAACCAGGACAATAAGATCATCACTCTGATTGAAACTGAATACAACAGTCTTTGCCCTGGGATTCTCTTCTGACTGATAAGCACTCACAAACTCTTTTTTTTTTTTTTTTTAAAGCTGAATAAAAAGTCTCTCAATTAGATTCTCTTAGTAACTTTCCCCAGATTAACACTTCTTTCTGCTCTGAGGTGCTACATATCTTCACGGGTTTGGAAAATCTGTGTTTGAAGGAATGACAGATACCAGAATTCGCACCCCAGCACTTCCCCCTCCTTTGCAGAGCACAAAGAAGCTTCTGACAAAAGAATCAAACCACCCTTCTCTTCACTAAGAGTACTTTGAGCAGACACTTCCTTTGATTTTGCTACTTCTTCACAATCAGCATAAGGATTACATGTTAAGAGGAGATCACTCTTTCCTTTGTTGACAGTCAGAAGAACAAGGCTGAATAATCAATCACAGATGCATTTCTTAATTTTGGGGTTTCCCTGAATCTCCTTTTTTTCTAAAACAGATAGCAGCAGAAACTTGAAACCGTCAGGAGTGGGTAATGCTTCTAGAATTCTTATCTTTGCACTAAGATGCACTAGTTTCAAGGGGTTTAAGTTTTACTCCAAAGAAAAGTTAAGATCTACACACAACAAAGGGAAAAGTCTGCTATATGCTCATGATTGAACACAATAGAAACTTCTCTCAAAAAGAAAAAAAAAAAAGAAGATATCCTCTTAAAGAGAGATATTTTCTAAGGCCACATACATGTGGTACAAAGAGAAATCATGCCATGTAGTACATTTTATATCTCAGATCTCTCTGAAGAAATGAGGCATAAGAACAAATTTCCTAACACAAAAGCTCAAGAAGTCCCCTTAGGAGCTAAGCCAGAGCTCTGGCCCAATTAAATGCTGTATCAAATTCCGAGTTAACATATTCATGGTTGCTCATGTGGATAAAAGGGTTTTGTGCAATAAGATGTAATCTTTAAGTTTTTTTTCAAGTATGTGAAGTAAATAATATAGTTTATCTTTGTTTCCAGTACTCCTAAAAGGGCAGTAATGCTCACTGGTAGTCAGAAAGCACCAGGTTATATCCTGCTTTCTCTGTGTCTGCTCTGGTACAACCCTTCCATCTCAAGAAACAGTATAAAATAAGGATCTCCTGTTATATGTTCCTCTTCAAAACCATTTCAAACTCATTGTCAAAAAAAGAACAGTATAATCTAGAGATGTTTTAATGGCTCCAGCACCTGAAAGGGGAAAACAAGAAAGCTGGGGAGGGAGATTTTACAAAGGCATGTAGTGATAGGACTAAGCAGAATGGCTTTAAATTGGGGAGGGGCAGTGTCAGACTAGATATTAGGAGGAAATTCTTCACGATGAGGGTGGTGAGACACTGGAACAGTTTGCCCAGGGAAGTCGTGGATGCCCCATCCCTGGAGGTGTTCAGGGCCAGGTTGGACGGACCTTGGGCAGCCTAATATGGTGGGAGCTGTCATTGCCCAGGGCAGGTGGGATGGACTTAGATGATTTTTAAGGCTGCTTCCAACTCAAATTATTCTGATTCTACAGTTCTATGATTCTATGATTCTTGAGCAGCTTTGTGGTGCAGCATATTTGGGATGGAGGAATGCAGATTGCCCACTATGGAGCTGAGGATCAGGAGGCTCCATTTGTAGAGACTCCAAACCAGTAATGACTAGCTCCCCTGGCAGCCAAATACTTTATGTAACCCTTCTCAGGTTACCCCTACACTAGGCAAATATTACCAAGCAAGAAACATCACTGTCTATAGCAGTAAGTCTGTATCTCTTTGGTCTGTTCTAACAATAACTCTCCCGTTCAATTCTCTGGCCTAATTTGGCTGATGACCTCCAGAAACTTTTCCCAGTTTGCATGTAACCACAAAGGAAAGTCTAAATGCAGCCCATACTGTGCTGGCTGGTCCCACTGCTCAATTATATATAGATGCTGTTTCAACATCCTGGCAGCTGGACCCTTAAGCAAGGATCTGGTGGCATTCTCAGTACCTCCTGTCTCCCACATATTAAGTCAGGAGTCCAGGAGCTTGGGAAAAATCAGACCCTTAGGTGCTTCCATGCAGACACATGCTACACAGTCAGGAGGGCTACGTAGAGCCTTCTTAATGCTTTAGGCAAGCATCTCCCATCAGGATGACTTCTGCAGTGCCCAGCTCCAGAGGGACAGGCATAGGTCTGAGCAGTGCCTGCAAGCAAGCACCCACTTTAGTTCCTTTAGGAAGAAAATCAAAATGTCCTGTCTGTCTGCAACAATTCCTTTTTCAAAATGTTTCCTTAGGAAATTTCCACAGTTGAAATCAGAAGAGCTAAAACATTCCTGTGTGACACGTTTGTCAGTCTTTAACAGGTATTTGGATAGTGCCCTTAATAACTTATTTCAACCTTGAAGTGGTCAGGCAGTTGGACTAGATGATCATTGTAGGTCCCTTCCAACTGAAATAGTGAAGCCTACTCCTATTCTATTCTATTCTATTCTATTCTATTCTATTCTATTCTATTCTATTCTATTCTATTCTATTCTGCATTAGATGGAATGCAAATTTTAAAAGCAGTTAAAAAAGCAGTTTTCAGAAAAACTAAATGCTCTTGTTAATCTTATACTGGAATACTTCCATAGAGAAAATAGGCATATTTTGACTAGAAATTAGGCTTCTTGCTGAGAAAAAAACATTTCTTTTCCAAACATTAATCAATAAGTATCCTCAAAACCCAGCCTGTTCTAAAAAGAAATTTAGCATCATCTGGCCACAGCTAAGAAGGACAGGAATACTTGAGATGTCGAAAAGAATTAAACAGGCATGAGGCAAAGACCACTGATGATCAGCGTGGCTAGCAGATTCAATAAGGAAGGTAGACTTTAGCAGAGCCATTCAGTTGTCTCTGTCCCAGACTCCTGCTCTAGCAGTGTGTATCATTTTTGGGCACGGCACCAGACCCACGCTGCCTCTGCACATTCTGTCTTTCAGCAATAATCCCTTGGTCCAGGATCGGTGCTGGAAAATAGTGCACAGACATAGAGAAAGCAAGTTCTATGAGCTATCTCACAGTGCAAATCAAACTCTATACCTCCTCTCCAAGCCAGACTTGGACTAGCTCCATTCAAACCATTGGTTTGACTCTGCATGGTGAAGGGAGACCGACTGTTACTAGTCTAGGCTCTTTAAAGTGTCTGAACTACTTCTGAGCCAACTTGACCTCGGAAACTGTAAAGTCACCTTCCCATGGCACTGTGTATTAGCATACAATCCCTGACAGACCAGACCTGGCTCTCCAAGTAACCAGCACGGTGTCCCTGTATCTGCAGTTCAACTAACCCACAACTTGTAAACCACTCACAGATAATTGACACTTGACAGGGTAGAATTCATTTAATCTATGTAAATTCTCATTAATTTGCAATTTCTAAGCAGGAAACTGCGGGAAGGAGGGGTAAGGGACATTTTACTGAAGTGAATCCAACTGAGACATTAAGAAAGTCATTACGTTAAATTGCAGGAAAAATACATGAAGCAGGATGGGTTTGGAAATTAAACAAGACCCTGTTCTCATAGACTGTGGTATGATTTATATCCCATTATTTTCTATGTGGCTTCTTTGGTTGGGATAACTGGAAGAAACTTACTGAAAGGACTAGAACAAAGTAGATTCCTTATCACAATTGTCAAATCAAAAGTAATCTGGCCAAATGCTGCCACCTATTTAACAACAGAAGTTCTGAAAATAATTATTGAGTTTATTATTCAACAGCCTTCTCTGCTTAGCAGAGCTGCTTTACACAATAACTCATTTATGTCATTTTTGCACATGTATTAAAGTATCCACTCAGTCTTTTCAGTCTTCAGTGGTCTTATTGTTCATTCTTAACAGTGTATTTAAGTGCTTTGCAGTGTCTTTCATCTTAGAATAGGGAACACGGACACTCTTCATAGTATTCACTGGAAAGCCCTGCTTGGTGTGGTACAACTAGCTAACTGATTTTTAAGATGTAGTAGTTGGGCAACTGTTCTCAAAAAGACTCAATATATGGCAATATAATTCCTGTTCCCATGGGGATATGGCACAAAAATTAAAAAAATTATCCTATATGTGTCAGGCAACAGACTTCAAAGGGAGCAAAAGAGAACCTCTGGGATGTTAAGATGTAGAAAAGGATTGACTGGAAAGGCAAAGGGAAAATAAACAGGGAAAATGCTTATGTTTGCTCACTCTTCCTGAGAAATGGCTCCACTTCTAAAAATATATCTGACATTTCATAGGGGCTTGGTCTGTTTATTCAGCATAAAAATGAACAAATATGTTGTTTATATTTTAAAGCATCCAAAAGGCAACACCTTTGTGCCCTAAAGAAATTCTGGAGAAGGATAAAGCAAACAAATGCATTCCTTATCTTATTTTGCCATACTGCTTAAAAACCTCTGTACAGAAAAGAAATTATAAGTTGCAACAAGAATTCAATTGCATTACATTCCTGGACAGTATCCATTCTAACCACAAGCTGCTGGTATTGGGGTTGGGAAGAGGAGTGCAGTGTGTTCTTATGCCAACAAGGTGTTGTGTTGTGTAGTGATGGAGTCAATAAAAAGGAAAAGAAAAAATCTAAGCAGAACTGTACCAGTGCATATGGTTTGACTTTGAAACACAGCCTCCAAAGTTTATTTTAGAAGTATCCGCAGGATACAAATTGCTTATGTTAAAGTAAATCCAATCCATAAGAGGTCTTCTAAAAATAAATTATTGATTTTTGGTTTGTTCCAATATTTCTATTGCCAATGAAGTCAATGGTCAGACTCATTCATTGGCAGCAGAAAATATAACCGCATTTATGATGAAAAAGTAGTTAATTTAGAAATACCTACAGAAATAGTTACAGAACTAGAGATACCTGTCTTGATATCTCTGAATGGTTGAAACCTCCTGCTCTGTATTATTTGTTGGGGACTCTTTTTCCTCTCTTTCCCAAAGGAAGTCTGCTGACATAGGGCTTGAGTGCTAATGAGTTTCTGCAATTCCCATAACTGGTATAACAGATGCAAAACCCTATCCGAACCAGACATTTGGCTACAGGAGTTGCTGGAAGGAGCATCTGTTTTTTGGCATATGAAGCACTTCTCAGCATTTCAGTGCAGGAGGAGGGCAGGGAAACACAGCAAAGCCGAGTATTAATGTACAAAAGACACAGTTATTATTTTAAAGTAATAATGAACAAGCAAAGCCATATGTCTTAAGAAATACAACTCAAAGCAATTCTGAAAATCCATTCTCACAGATGCTGACACTAACAGCAAAACCTTTGGATTCTTTGTACAAGACAGCAGCATGATGCAGCTTTGTGTTTATACAATGCTAATGACTGGGAACATTTCTGTGAAAATATACAAAATTGGATGAAGAGCTAATTGGAAAAGCTAGTTTGCCCATGTCAGAAACAAGGAAAGTGTGACTCATGTGCTGGTGGATGAGAAGCTCAATGTGAGCCAGCAATGTGTGCTTACAGCCCAGAAAGCCAACCATATCCTGGCCTGCATCAAAAGAACGTGACCAAGCAGGTCAAGGGAGGTGATTCTCCCACTCTGCTCTGCTCTCGTGAGACCACACCTGGAATACTGTGTTCATTTCTGAAGTCCTCAGCATAGGAAGGACAAGGATCTGTGAGAGTAAGTCCAGAGGAGGGCTACAAACATGATCAGGGGGCTGGAGCACCTCCCATACGAGGACAGGCCAAGAGAGTTGAGCTTGTTTAGTCTAGAGAAGAGAAGGCCATGGAGACACCTTACAGCAGCCTTCCAGCCTTCTATGATTCTATGACTAACTAGACAGCTATTTTGTGGTTTGAATATGACAGCCAGGGAAGGGCCATTATTTAACCTAGCAGTTCCTCTAGCAAAGGTGTCATGACTTTCATATGAGCTCTGGGAAATGTGTCATTTATGTGTAGCTTTTAGCACTTTTCCACTGCTGGCAATACTGTTACTGATATCCTGGTGATTTGGAAGAACAGAGAAGCATGCAACACTGTATTACTATAAATGCAGTTCTGACGAGTTGCTTTACTGGCTTATAACACTTTACAACATGATTCTTGCCACCGTGGAGTTTTACTTGATCAGAAAAAATGTCAGTGCTTGAAAGAACGCGTATGAAGTAAGGCAAGTGTCTTAAAGAGCTCTTTGGTTTACATTAGGAGAAATGATTTGAAAAAGAAAGCTGCATTTGCAGCCTTAATATTTCATTTGTAAGAACTTCTACCTACTTCTTGAACAGTTTCCTAAATCCTTATTGAGTTCAGTTGCTGTTATTTTTTCCACATTCCTTTGGGCTCTTGAATTCCTACTGCTTCAAACAGAAACTTGAATTATTCTCAGTTCAGACTGGATATTAATTTTGCCATTTACCATCCATTTCTAAAGATACTGCTTTTAATAGGTCATCCTTTGTAATTTATTTTCTAAAGGAAGCAATTTAATGTAATCTTCTGTGAATTCTTGATACTGGCTTAAATTGAACAGAAATTATAACAGAAGGCAGAAATGGGGAGGAGGTGTAAAGGGGATGGGACACACTCAGGGGATGTATTTTGTTCCTTAGTTCTAAACCATCCTTTCATTCTCTATAAATTTTCTTCTGTTTCAATTTAATTTTCATCTCTTATTTTCTGTATCTGCATTTGCTTGTGCTTCAGGACCATTGTTTAGGAATTTATCTCTCAGCCCTTCTACAGGGATGTCATCATAGGATCTGTTGATTACTCCAGCTCACAGCATGATGGAGGCCTGGTCTCACATCCTGTCCTCACAGGACAGGGAAAATACATATTCTTCAAAATGTCCTAAACTAAGGTGGAGATGAGAGAAAAGTCTAGTAAGATCCCACATTGCCCAAACCCATCTTCAACCTGATAGCTTCATGGCTTTTGTCCTTCCCAGGACTTCCTCCCAGGACCCCACATCCACACACTTCCTTCAGTTTTCCTCATCTTCTCCAGATCATGAAATCAACCTTGATTTTGATTTCCCCTCTGCTTCATGTCCATTTCCTCCCTGTTCTCCAAACTCAATTCCCACACTTCCCAGCATTGCACCATGCACTTGCCAGCAAGCAAGGCAGAGGTGCCAGATCTTTGACAGCTACCGATAACTGCCATCTGCAGGTTCTGCTCATGACATTGCCACTGGAAATACACAATTCCCAGTCCCAGAAACACTGGTTCTCAAGAAGGTTCCTTCACCACCCAGGTGAGATTTGCTCCATCTTCTGTCACTCTAGGTGTTTCCTCTACAGACAGCAGTGCTATTTCCCTGTGCTGCCTTTGCGTTCATGGAATAGAAATATAGAATTCAGGAATGTGATGCATCCTGCCCCTACACTGGTACCTGAAAGAGATGAGCTGGTGGTCCTGTGCAACCAGGACACCTTTAGTAATCTTAATAGTGTACGTATTCCTATGACAGGCTCTAGCATAGGACTGATCTGCTCTGCCTACAACATCTAATCACCTTTAAGCTGTAACTGTTCAAACAGCTTCTTATAAGCTAAAAGGAGAGGGGAAATTATGCACATAGACATCTACCGCTACTGTGTGTCTTTATTTTATTCTTTTGAAAGGGGCAGTTACAAGGTTCAGTTGTCTTAATGAAGGCCAAATCTTTTTCATTTGATTTGCTGGGCAGCAATAATACCTGCCTTAGTAAATCCATGTCCAACTGCTCTAATTTTCACTTCAGAATATATATAGCCATAAGTAAGAGCTACAGTGAACCATTCTACTGTACAGAATAGAGATACGACTATACCTATACCCACTAGCTTGGCTACACTTTGGATGTTACTGCAAAAATGTTTCTTGCTCCTGAATTATATATATCAATGTTGCTTTTGCAGCATTTTTGCAATGCTGTTCTGACTCTTTGGTATCATTTGGAATTGTCCATAACAAGTATAACAGAAAATATATATTCCTGTCTCATTCATTTTTTTTTCCAACAATAAATGCTTGTGACTGAGCACAGGCAGTAGTTCAAGGGCACACAGTATTACAATGCAAAAGGAGGGAACTGAGGAATGACATTTCATTAGTTAATTAATTCAGTCAGTGATTTTATGCTCACGATGTCTGTAATTTCTTTGAGGCTGTTCCAGATATGCAACTAAGCCACTATTCCTCATTCTTTCTTGTTCTTTCATTTGCAATGCAGTCATGCATTTCTATGAAATAAAGATCAAGTAAAGCTATAGTAGTCAGCATGGTTTTAAAATGAGCTGGAAACACCCAGAATAGAGAGCATATTTGTCTATAACCTGAGCTGTTAGCTATCTGTAGCTACTGGATGTCAATTAGGCATAACCAAGCACCCATAATACCCATTGCTAAGTAGATTATTTTAGCAAAATGCTCAAAAAAAGGCTGTAGCCTGCCTTGTCCTCAGATTTCTTTAGAGATCTCTTCTTTTTTATTTTTTTTGTCTCTTTTTTCTTTAAAGAGTAGAACTGCAAAACCTAAATACATTATCCAGTTGAATCAAACTTAGTTTACCAAACTATGTCAAGGAAGTAATTAATAGGTTGTTGGACTTCTCTCTAAGTAGTGTACATACATGATTTCTCTCCTTCTTTCTGGTGTTGAATGATACCTATTAAATGAATGACTGCAGAATATCATTGCTAACAGCAATGTTATTATTTTTTCACCTCATTTTATAACATTTGAAGATGCAAGGGGTTTTTTACTTCTTTAAGAAAAAATAAAATAATAAAAAAGATGGTCAAATACAGGGACAGGTAGCCCAGAGAGGCAGTGGATTCTCCGTTCTCAGAGACATTCAGAACTCAACCGGGCTCAGCCCTAAGTGATCTGAGCTACCTTTGAAGCTGAACTTATCCTCAAAGTCAGCCCTAATGACCTCCAGACATCCCTTCAAATCTAATTATAATTAGGACTAACAGGTGATAGTCTTAATCCAACATACATGGCTTGTGCTTTAAGCAATTTCTTTTGGAGGAGTGGTTCACTAAAAGTCTTGAATTTGAAGGAAGGTCAAGCTATTCAGGATGATTTTTAGACATGCTGTGCTTGAGTGTGTTTTGGGTTTAAATTTTTTTAAATATGATCTGTGAGCTGTAACTTTAAGTGCCATTAATGAGGAGGTGCTTCTGAAGGAGACTTGCAAAGCTCCTGGTCTTACCTGATCCTTTGTGCAGTTCCTTCAGGTATGTAACTAGTGGTCTTTTGTACTCTAAGCTTAAACTTTGTTTTAAGGAAGAGAAATAACCTAACTACGTGGGGGTTACCACGTATCTAAGCTGGACATTTTAGGCTCATTTTTAATGTTTATATTACACTGTGCATTACCTCTTTCTGGTAGAGATGCCTAAAATAAGTCAAATGACAACAGATGTTGCCTAAATTAAGTGGTTAACTCAGCTTTAAACATCTAAGCCATAGATGTGTGGAGTTAGGTGAGATAGATTCCAAATAAAATTTTGGGTACTTTGGAATTGTGTGGCTTGGGAAAATATGTATTCTGTGAGCATATTTAAGCCTGTATTGCTTAGTTTTCTGTAACTGCCAGGGTGATTTGTTCTCAGTTCAGGAAGCCTTTGGTCATAGGCCATAGCAAATCATGTCCAGGAGCAAATCTGCTGAAAAATACTATTTCCCATTCTCTCTCCTGGGGCATAAGGACTGTTGCATGTTTTAGGAAAAGGTCTTGATTTAGAAGTGCTGAAGTTTGAGCACCCTACTGAAGAATGAAGTTAGAGATTTTATTTACTTATTTACCCAAAGGAAAAATACTGCACCCTGCATTCCAGGCTTCTGATGAAGCTTTTCAGCAGGAATTTAGGAAAGGACTCTACTTTTGACCCTTTTTATTGGTTATGTCCGCTATCTGTTGGAAAAGAAAGATGTCCAGGTATGGATTGCTTTGTCATCATGCATGTAGTTGTGAGGGTCCTTTCAAAATCTTTATATGACAGAGAAAGGCTTAGAACTGTTTGTCTTCCAAAATGACACTGTTCCTGACTCATCTTTGAATGCATCATCAGATAGATCTCCTGTCTTTTCCATTATCAGCCTTAGATAATTGCTGATATTTCTGCAAATGTGAATACAGTCAAACCCCTGAATTCAGGAAAACTGTGACTGTAACTCAATGTATTGCTGTCTTTTGGGGAGGAGAAAAGATACTTAGTTCATCTGCAGAGAGCTGTTCCTTTATTTTAGCTTTGCTTCCCTTTTACAAGGGAAAAAAAATGTGTGATATCATTATATCACACTCTCTTTCTTTCTTTTTCCTGTGCTGCCAGGACTGAAGTTGTGCAAATTCTTCATTGTAAAATGAAGAAATAAATGAAATTTTCCTCATTTCATGTTTTCTTACATAACTGAACTAATAAATGAACTCAGAAACATCAAAAGCACTGAATCTACTCCTCATTAAGGATTTAGGTTGGACGTTATGCGGAGAGCAACAGTACAGGTGCTTGTTCCTTTAACTCAGCTCAATATTAAAAGAGACATTTTGGGGATGCCTTTGTTCAGGAATGCAAAATGAAACAAAACAATTGTCTAGCTTACTGGAAACTGAATCTACTGAGTGGTAGAAAGCTCTAACAGTCATCCCTCTTCCTTTCAACTGCTCACCTACTTTGTTTTTACCAAGAAACATGTAAAGATCAGGAAATAAACATTTCATTTAGAATTTTCAATGCTAAATAAATTTGCATTTACTTCACTTCTTAACTTTTTGTCTCACTTCAATTTTCTCTCTGTTGTGACAGTAACAGCAGTAACATTAATACATAATTAGATGGGTAGGAATGTGCTCAGAGTCAATAGCTTGTAATAGCTCCTTTGGAGCCATAGTAAAGTATCTCCTACAGCAAATACATGGTTATGGACTTGTTAAAATAGACATTACTTACCCAGTAGTCCTTTATGGCTCCTTGCAGTCTACCATTTGAGTGTATCTATATTTAGAGCCATATTGATCAGTAATTAAAAGATAGCAGGGTGGCAAGATGGAAATATATCATAAACAATCTTAAAAAAAAGTAATTTATAGAAATGGTAAAGACATCAGGAACTGGCAAATGTCTTTTGCACTATTTTTGCTTTCATATAGAAACCAATAAACTCAAAATTATAACTGATTTGATGAGATTCCCTTGTGTAGGCCAAGAAGCTTACTTCATCCAGAATTAATTTTTAAAACAGAGCTATTAAAACTGAGAAGTCAGGCAAGTTGCACCATGTATACAGTCCTCATCTACTCGTTGTAAAAATTTACTTTAACAGTGGTGTAAGTGGTAGAGATAATTCAGCCACTTTTAATTCCAACCATCTGGACCATTCCCACCTCTCATTAGCCTGTAATACCATACAAGTGATTTTATCCACTTTTCTATTTTACAACTACATTCACTGAAATACAATTATAATAATAAATTAATTACAAACAGTTGACAATCTCTGTTAGAATATGCCTAGAAAATATGTTCAGGCATGACAGTGTTTTAGACTATTCAAAGTCCCACAGTAGTACTAATCTCTTATGATTTCCACGTGGTACTCAAGATATTGGGACATGATTAAATGCAAATCCAGAAAGAACAGCTATTCCTTGCTTGGTTTACACTTCCCTCCACAAGGGGACTGCATTATTATTACTTGTGTTGTCTGTAATGGAATTGTTTAATTCACAATAGCTTTTGCAAATATAAAGATTTAGTTACCATGATTGTAACTCACCAAGAAAAAAAGGGGGATTTCTGCTATGAGCCTGTTCTTCGAAGTGTTCCAATCTCTGCATTAACATTAATTAGCAAATTCATCTTTCAGTCTCTCCCACATGGGGCATATTCAGTCAGGATTGGGTCAGCAGGGAATTCAATTAATTTATCAGCAAATTGGATTTTTCATTATGTGTCCTTGCTTTATTGTTTTATTTTTTCCTAGAAATTTTGGTGATTTATATAACTATAGAGTTGGGTTTTTTCATCTACCTTTCTTCAATGCGTAGGTTGTTATTAGTATGATATTGAACAGAAACACCTGATTTATATAGCATATCAAAAGAAAGGTTCTGTCTTGCTGGTCATTTGTAGGTGGGTACTGATGTTAGTGGGAACTTTGTCTTATGTAGGCTTGTGGTCTAGTGGGAATATTACTTTACAGTAAACCTGCCAATAGCTGGATGTATAAATGCCCGATATTTATGGCTCAAGTATAAAGGGTATCAGTGTGTGAGAATTCAATTCAACAAGGCTAATCTCAAATGCAATTAATGTTCACATCCTTTATGTGCCCCTATGGTAGTCTGTTTGCCCAAGGAATTTATTGGAAGTGATACATTTAATTAAACTTCTTGAAACACTTGGGCAATGATATCACTTAGGTGATAAGGCATCACTTTTTTGAAAGCGGAAAGAGGAACAGCATGACTGGTATTCATTCTGTACTGCTTTACCTTTAGTGGAGGGTATTGTGGTTCTGTGGAGGGTGCTTGTCAAATGTGAATCAGAAAATGTGATTTCCTCATGTTCTACCAAGCTCCTAAATAAAAATCAGAAAAGTTTTGATCTTGTGTTAATTTTGATTCAGCTTCAGTAGAATAGTTGCTATATACAGTGCAAACAAAGGTGAATAATCAAAAAAATTTGCTAAACTGCTCATAGGAAAAAAAATGTGACTTGCTATTTTTCATTGGGAATCATTACTTTGCTAATATAAATAATTTTTCTGCCTATTTAGCATCCATTCTTTATAACTTTTTAACCATATAACTTTAAAGAGACGTCCCCTTCTTTCTACCAAGATATCTTCCATCCGGTGCTAAAATGTGTGTTATTACAGAAATGACAATATGAATTCTCAGACAAATTTTATTTTTACATTTTTCTTGTAGTTTTTTTTCAGTAAAGCCAGGCTGTGCTACCATGACTCTGTGCTGATTCAACTCAAGACTGATACTCTAAGATAAATGCATACAATGCATGAAATTATTTAACAGCATGTTTTTCACGGTGTTCTCCAAATAGCTCACCACTACAAGTGAAATCAGTGAAGGCTGGCTGGGTGATTGAGTGAAAATTTTCTTAGTGTACCATATATCTAAGAGGGGATTCAGGAGGATTGTCAATGAGAGTTTAAATCCCCATAGGCTGGATTTTGGCACCCTCTATTTAAAAAATACTCGTTGCAGAACAAAGTGAAGTTGAATATTCACATGCAAGTGGGTCTCATGAGGACAAAAAAAGCAACAGGAATTTTGGTTAAACACTAGTGTAGAATCATTTGCATTGGAAAATATGTTTAAGATCATTGGGTCCAACCCAAAGATCACAAAGTCAGCTGCTCAGTCCACTGAGCACATTACGTGCTACGGCTGCATGTCTTTTAAATACCTCCAGGGATGGCTCAAACACTTCCTTGGGCAGCGTCTTCCAGTGCTTGACTGCAAGCACTTGACTTCCAGTGCTTGACTGAAAATTTCTTTCAGTGAAGAAATTTTTCCTAATATCCAGTCTAAACCTTCCCTGGTGTAACTTGAGGCTATTTCCTCTGGTCCCATCACTTGCTGCCTTATAGAAGAGCCCAACAACCACCTTTCAGGGAACTGTAATAAGCAATAAGGTCTCGCCTCAGCTTCCTTTCCACCAGACTAAACAACTCCAGTTCCCGGAGCTGCCCCTCATAAGACTTGTGCTATCCTTCACCAGTTTCATTGCCCTTCTTTGCACACATTCCAGCACCTTAATGTCTTTCTTGGAGTGAGGGACCCAAAACTGAATACACTCATCGGTGCCAAGTACAGGGGGACAATCACTTCCCTAGTCCTGCTGGCTTCACTATTTCTGATACAAGCTAGGATGCTATTGTCCTTCTTGGCCACCTGGGCATTCTACTGGCTCATATTCAGCCAGCTATTGACTAATATCCCCTGGGTCCTTTTCCACCAGGCATCTTTCTAACCATTCATTCCCAAACCTGTAGCGTTGGATGCGGTGGTTTTGGCCCAAGTGCAGGAACTGACAGTTGGACCTGTTGAATGTCATACAGCTGGCCTTGGCGCACTGATCCTGCCTATCCAGATCCTCCTGTAAAGCCTCCCTGCCCTCAAGCTGATCAACACTCTCACTCAACTTGGTGTTGTCCATAAACTTATTTATGAGAGTTCACTCAATCCCCTCATCTATATCATTGATAAAGATATTAAACTGAAATGCCCCCAATAATGAACTCTGGGGAGCACCACTTGCAACCGGACGCCAACTGGATTTGACTATATTCACCAAAACTCTTTGGGCCTGACCACACAGCAGGTTTTTTACCCAGTGAAAATTATACCCATCCAAGCAACGACCTGTCGGTTTCTCCAGAGAATGCTGGGAGAAACTTTCAAAGGCTTTAGCAAAGTCTAGGTAGACAGTATCCACAGCCTTTCCCTCGTCCAGTCAGTGGGTTACCTGGACATAGAAGGAAATTGGGTTAGTTTGGCAGGACCTGCCTTTCATAAACCCATGCTGATTGGGCCTGGTCACTTAGTTGTCCTGTACATACCATGTGATTGTTCTCAAGATGATCTGCTCCAGGGACCTTATAGATTCTGAAATTTCAGAAATTCTCTACAACTGCCTAAATAGGTGAGAGATATCTGGTCAGATGACTAAGAATGTTTGCTTTGAGACTATAGCACCTAATATAAATTCAATTCATATTTCAAGATATTCTTTGCAATGAAATGTCCTTCTGAAGTCTCTTTAAAAAAAAAAAAAAATCACGAGTAAAAATACTCATATACCCCAAACATTAATGATGGGATTCATAAGCACAATTCTAAGACAGGCAGTAATTCTGCAGTGACACCAGTGTCCTAGACCTGCTCGTTCTTGCTACCGAGCTTGTTCCAAAGAATGGAAGCATAAGAGTTGTGACACGTTGGTTACGTTTTTATTATAGAAAATTTTGGATTAGACTTTTCACATACAGATAAAGATGCAGTCCCAAAATTTGAACCATTAGATGTGCTTCAGTAAGAACTATGGAAAAGCTTAATCTCCTGTGTAAACATAATCATTCTCCATCTCGTATGTATATGTGTATGTCTCATTCAAAGAACTATAACAAAAATTAAATACATTTAATGAAAAAATGCTGATTTTACATGTTTATGTGCCCAGTAAAAATCCAAGTAAGACATATTTTTTCTAGGGTACTCTGTAGGAAACTTTTCTAATAAGCATGGGAAACCCTTCAAGTGGCAAAAGGGATAAACAAACAATTCATATGTAGTGCTGAACATGTGGTGCTTTCATGTCTTTTTCAATCTGCCAATCTCGGTTGCAGCAGAAGGTAGATGCTTCTTGAATAATATGAATGCTTTCTCTTCTTGTTCTTATGTACTGACACGGTTTCCATGATACAGAATACCATGGAGAGCTTATTTGTGTTTTAGAACTGCTATATTTCTCCAAACTTAAACAAGGGTTACTGTTGGGGGCTTATTTTTATCTGTAGGGAATAAGCATAAAGAAAATGTTTGCCTTTGAAAAGGTTTCCTAATACTTGATTAATAAAAATAAGGAAAGAGGATTAAAGAGACAATAACAAACAAGAATGTATGTGCTAATTGCAACCCAGCATGAGTCCATGAGGCTTACCAGGTGTGAGTGTGCCAGTCTTCAATCAATTCACAGAGCTTCACTGACAGTAAAGTTATAAGGTATCCTTCAGCCTCATTAGTTAGACTGTCTGTTCATCATGTGGAGATGCTGAATGCTGAATTCAAATGAAAGATTTCAGACATCCCAGAAGGGATCTGCTGAAATTACTTTGACAGCATTTTGATCTTAAATATTATATTCATCTATGCAAAGTCATGAAAATTTGTAAAAACATAACATGGTCTTTCAGATTCATCATTCTTCCTTTTTCAAGGAGCCAAAGTACATGTTGGACCTGCACTCAGACCACCATTGGATCTTCTTAGTTGTATTTCTAGCCCAAGGGCAGTTCAGAGCTATTTAAGATTCCTAAACTTTTGCAAATTCTCTGTCACTTTGTGGTCATAAGGCAAAGAAAAATTCTCTTTCATTAGCTTCACAGAATCACTAGATTGGAAAAGACCCCCAGGATCATCGAGTCCAACCATTTCTATCAACCACTAAAACATGCCTCTCAGCATCTCATCCACCCATCCCTTAAACACCTCCAGGGAAGGGGACTCAACCACCTCCCTGGGCAGCCTGTTCCAGTGCCCAAAGACCCTTTCCATGAAGAACCTTTCTGATATCCAGTCTGAACCTCCCCTGGTGTAGCTTGACACCATTCCCTCTTGTCCTGTCTCCTGTCACTTGGGAGAAGAGGCCAGCACCCTCTTCTCTATGACCTCCTTTCAGGTAGTTGTAGAGAGCAATGAGGTCTCCCCTCAGCCTCCTCTTCTCCAGGCTAAACAACCCCAGCTCTCTCAGCTGCTCCTCGTAAGACTTCTTCTCCAGCCCCTTTACCAGCTTTGTTGCTCTTCTCTGGACTTGCCCTAGAGCCTCAACATCCTTCTTGTGGTGAGGGGCCCAGAACTGAACACAGGGTTCGAGGAGCTGTCTCACCAGTGCTGAGTACAGGGGGAGAATAACCTCCCTGGACCTGCTGGCCATGCCATTTCTGATAGAAGCCAAGATGCCATTGGCCTTCTTGGCCACCTGGGCACACTGCTGGCTCATGTTCAGTCGGCTGTCAACCAACACACCCATGTCCTTCTCCTCCAGGCAGCTTTCCAGCCAGACTTCTCCTAGTCTGTAGCACTGCATAGGGTTGTTGTGCCCCAAGTGCAGGACCCGGCATTTGGCCTTGTTAAACCTCATGCCATTGGTCTCAGGCCAGCGGTCCAGCCTGTTCAGATCCCTTTGCAGAGCCTCCCTACCCTCTAGCAGATCGACACTTCCAGCCAGTTTGGTGTCATCCACAAACTTACACAAACTTGATGAGATCTTTTCATTTAATGTAGAGTCTTTGAAGGGACAGCTATAATAAGATTGTCTACTAACACAGTTCTCTGGGAGACCAGTTCAGGGCCACTTGTTCAACCTGCACAGCCACCGGAATGGTAAACGATGACTATATTACACAAAAGAGCCAAGTCTGAAAAAGTTTTACTGTTCTTTCTTTTTTCTTAAATAATCACAGATACATCTCACTGCCTCTTAGAAATTCATGAAAAAACCAATATCACTAACTTATTGCAGATTGGTAATGAAGCTTAGCGTTTGCTTCTATGGTGAAATGTAGAAGCATAATTATACTGCCATTGTAGGAATAGCATAACTCAGCAAGCAGGAGAAATTCAGATATTATTCAGAAACAAGAGCATCCATGCAAAGAAGTGTATTGATAAAATTATTCTAGTAAATATCACCAGAATGCGAAGTCTTGCCTCTTGTCATGGAGAATAACATGATAATTTGGAGATAAACTTGAATTAAGCCCTAGGGTTCAAGTACTCTTGAACCCAGTCCAACTGAGACTGACATCTGAATACTGCACTTCATGGTGGCCTCTTCTTGGAGGGTGGAATGTCATATCTAAAACTAATGACTAGTTCTTAATAAGAAAGTGAGGAATATCTATTATGAGAGTTAAATTATACTGATTGATAATAAACTAGAGGAACAGGAATTTACAGTCAGACTTTTCTGTAGCTGTATGCTAAGAGCAAGTGGATAAATGTTCAATTTAAGTAAATAAATACGATAATGTGAAGTATTTGAATCAGTGGAACTTGGGCAGTATATCAGTCTCAGTTAATCATAATTGTGTCTGATACTACTGAGCATCATTTAATGGTATTTTAGGCTTCATTTCATATGAATAATAAATAGGATAGTAAGATGCATGTGCGCATCAAAACAAATTTACTTTAAAAATTCAATGCCACTTTTTTGTTTTATGACAACATTGGAGTAGAACCTCTAGTCCACACCTTCACATTTGATTTTTGATCTTTTTTTTAGCAAGCATGAGTATCAAAACTATTAATCACTGCTATTGTTAGTCTAAAACAATTTTTGAAATACTACTAATAATAGTTGCTATCTGCTTCTTCAATCAGGCAATTCAAACTCTGAGACATCAGTCACATCAGCTGTGGCATACATCCTCCCAGTTCCTTCTCTGCATGCAAGAAAGCTGACCCTCCTCTGTGAGACAGAGGGCATACGTGATATTAAAACAGGTATAAATCAAAAAATCAAACAGAAATCTCCTGTAACTGTGGAGACAGTGGTGTAGTTTGCACCTAATTAATATCACTCCTGTAGAATAGAAGATCATTTAAATTTATGCGGAAGAGGTGAGCCCGCATATGCTATTTTTATTAAACCCTGATAATTTTGTGGTTTGTTCTTCTTCAGTGTAGTCTCAAGCTGGTGTTGCAGGTGATGTGAGACAAGCTCTCTGGACAAAAGCAAGCTTAATATGACACACAAACTAGCATATCGCTTGCAAAACAATCCCTCAGCGTGCTGTTCGAGAAAATAGGGCTGTCATATGCCACAAGAAGCTATTTATTTAAATTGTCTGTATTCTTGCTGCTTCTGTAGTAGTACGATCACTGAGATTGTTTAGAGCATTCAAGCTAAGTGTCCCTAGGTTTAAATACCAGACAGAATCAAATAATAGCTGTGGATTTTCTCATACTTATCCCTTCACATTCAAGGATGACCCCAAAAAATGACATTTTGTTTTCCATTGTCACATGAGAGATCTGAAAGTATCTGATCAATGGTGATAAATTTCCTGAACAAGTCTGTCATCTCCCTCTTATGAACCCTGATAACAGAACATTTTTTCAGAGTATGAACATCCAATGTTAAGAGTTCTTCCACACAGGAAAAAATCTTTTCGATTTTATGTAGTTAAATAAAACATCAACTGTACATATAGAACCACTCTTGAGGTGTGATATGTTTTACCAAACCTATAATCTGCCAGACAGGCAGGAAAAACTTTAGGTGCAAACTGCAGCTACTCACATAAATTGGCCCTACAGACACTAATTCTACCAAAATACAAATAATTACACTCTGTCTCTACACTGTGCAAAAGCAGATACTTGTACAGAAGCCCATATGTTATCATTCAGCTCTACATCTAAACTGTAATACTGACTGATGTTAAATACTCTGTAAACATTTGGCTTCTCCATCTTGAAAAAGCTTGAGAAAAACTAAATGTGATGCAGAACAGATAGAAGAGGATGAACAAAGAAATATAAATTCTTCCATGCCAGGAAAGACTCCATGGACTAACACTCTTCAGTTTAGAACGGAGACACCTGCAGCAAGATATTGCAGTGACCTGTAAAACCCAGAGAAGCAAGGGGAATGTGCACAGAAAATTTATTTCCTGTCTCTCATTTTTTCAAGAAGTGAGAAATATCTGATTAAATCAACAGATAGCAGATTGCAAATCAGCAGAAAGAAGTGCTTTTCCACACATGGTAGAGTTAAGCTTCAGATATTAGTGCCAGATAGTGGTGGTGTGGTTGCCAGAGAAGTTCTTATGGGTTTAGAAAAGGGGTTAAGCAAACACATGAATGAGAAGTCAGGCAAAGGCTTTCAAATGAACTGTATGGCACTTCAGGGGTTTTTCAGCATGTACCTGACCTGCTCTTCCATGCTTTCTGAGGAATCTCTTACTACGCTAGCCAATGCCAGAGAATCATGAATTATGTGAATCTTGGTCTGAACCAATACAGCCATTTACAGCTCCTAAAACTACCTTAAGCATCCACAAAATTTAAACCACCTACTTACTTATTTAATGCTACATAAATCAGCATAGCAATTATATGTGTTGTATATAGTGATAAACAATATTTCTGTACCAGCTTTCACTTACATAGAACTTAGTATCTCTCCTCCATTATATCCCATCCTGTTTTCTATTTCTATATTATTTGAATAGATGTGGCTGTTTCCATTAATAATAGTGGGAAGCAATGATGTAAATCCTCATGCACATGTACAGAAGAATAGGCTTCCACAGTCTATTATCGTGAAGAACAATATGGCATTACCAAACTGTGAAGTAAACCTATAAAATATTAATTACAGATTGATTTAGTCTGGCTGGAATTCAGCATTAATGGTTTCACTTAGTGTTATCTAGTTTTTAAAAATTATGGTAGAAGGAGAGGGTAGGGGAAGTAAAATGGAGCTATAGAATGTGCTTTAGCTCTTCACTTCTAAAAACCTCAGTTCAAATTCCTATTGTCCCATTCAGACATGACTTAGCAGTGTCAACTCGTGCACTAGTGAATGTTAGTGTGGATCGTAAAACTACTACACAACTTTGATGGAAAGAGTCAAGTTTGCTGCAGGTCAAAAGTGTAGACCACCAAGGAGAGCTTTTAAACTCTTTAACAGTGATTCTCAAATGAATATGAAACCTGAAAGCATCTCAAGGTCACAAGAATTAGTTGAAACACAGGCATGGTCATCAGCAGCCCTATACTAAAGAGCTACTAAAGGAAATAAGAAATACAGAACTTTGTATACTTCTTTTTCTTATTTTTTCTTTCTGGACTTCATGCCTTGAAATGGACAGCCATGTTAATATTACAACATAGTAGTTCTGTTACTGACCGTCAAAATAAATTAGATCCCCAAGTCCTATTTTCTAGGTGTTTGGATGAAATAGCTTTTGTAGAATAGCTGTTCTGCCTTGTTCTCTCTAAGGACATTCTTGGTGGTTGCAGTGGCATGTACACACACTGGGCAGCTGTGCAGGATCTTCACATTTTGGATCAGCCCTTGAGCAAATCCATACCATACCAATGCAATCACATGTCTCAGATCTTTTGTTATCCAGACTGGGGACCTGTGGGAATACACCATGGCTCTCAATTGACCACAACTTTGATTTCCTTTCCATGTAAACCAGGGAATGGAGGAGGTCCAAATGCACGTCTGATGTTTGTCCTGGTATACAGCATTGAATGCAGTCCCAAAATTACAGAATCAAGATATAGAACTTAAGAAGCCTTTAATTTTTTTACTTTTTTCTTTATTTGGCAACGTCTTTATACACGCATGAAGACTATATTGTGATTAGCAGCATGAATTTAAATGCTTTAGACAGGATCTGGGCTGAGAAGTGAGCAAAGACACTAAATAAAGAGTTACAGATCTCACATTATGAAATTCATATGTCAGTTCCCTTTACAGATCTTGTTCTTTGTTATTTTAGTACATCATTTTTACTATATATGTAAAGCACTTGGTATTCTTTCTAATACTTGCAAAATTATTTCCTTTTTTTTGGTACAGAAGTGCTCTAGGAAAACACATGTGATTTACAGCCAATAGAAGAAACTTGAATGCTTTTCTTCATTCACCAACTGATGTAAATGTATTATTATTGAAGCTTTACCAAGGTCAAAAATGCTGGCTTTATAATAAAGTTAAAGCATTTACACAGAAGGAAAACTTGATGAAGATTTTGTGGGTCCAAATTATCTCAGGTGTTCCTGTAGGAAAGCAAGCTATGTAACAATGAAGAAACAATCTGATAACAATTTTTAAAATGCATATATTTCACCACGCCATTTAACATGACATCTGTAAGGAGGAAAGAGGAGGTATATGAGGTAGCCAAGCACACTGACATTAGACTGCGAGTTATTTCATCAGAGAAAAATATACTTTTTACCTTACGTAAAGGTTTAGTTAAGCCAGTCTATCTATGACATTTATTGGACATTTAACTTTCAATTACCTAGATACTATTAAAATCAAATTTATTGTCTTGGCTTCTCCTATAATTAGCATCAACGTCTTCTGAATATAACAGTTCTCTTTCAGTCAAATATAAAGTAGCTAATCTTATAGGCAGGTAGCTTCAATAAATTGAGTGGAGAGACTAAGACTTTAAAAATGTGTGTGTTTTACTAGGTAATTTAAGAAAAAGAGGGAAAAATATTTTTTAAAAACAATTTTATAAAGTAGTCAAGTGGAAATTTTGTGTTTCACTTTTGCTATTAAAAGAGAATATTTTCAAAAAGCTTATAAAACCACATCTGGAAAAGAACTTATGAAAGTATTATTATTTTAATGTATATGAGTCTATAGAATGTTCATCCTTTATCCTAAAATGTTTGTTGAGATTTTTTTAAACCATAGAAAAATTACCATGGAATGAAATGACAGTAGCAATACATTTCAGATGTATTAGATGCAATATATTTTTTTAATCTTACTTTTTCATTTCTTTTAACTTTCTATTAAAATAAACAAAGGGCAGCTGAAAAGGCGCTGTGTCATTATTTATCCTTGGGGTTTGTTTATCTTGCTGATATAAATTGTATATTGTAATGTTACTTAACATTTATAGTGAAAGGATTTTTACATTACTTGTGGTAATTAAACTGCAAGATAAGCAAAATAATATATTATTTAATTATTTTAAACAGTATTTTTAATCTCATGAATCAAGCAGGAGCTGCAGGATAAAGAACATTTTGGTTTATTCTTTTTTATTTTCATATTTTACAAGTTATCTTAGATTGTCTGGCATGCAACCCAGGATCAAAAAATAATTAAAAATAGTCCCGTGTGGTTAATTGTGATATATAAATGAAAATCTCTTACTCTTTTTGCACACATATTATCCAGAATTGAAACACTGGCTTTCTTGAAATCAGCAGGAGCTTAGCTATTTTTTTTAGCAGAGGCAGATTACATTCTAGGGAGCAAATCCTTCCCAAGCTGTCTCAACTGCTCACTTGTTCCATAATCAATATTATTCATCTCTTTTCATAGTCTTCCCAGTACTGTTGGAAGAACTTTCTCCTCTTCTTCTCCAGCCATGCAGAACAGCTCTTTGCTTCACTTCCTTTACACCTTGTTTCTGATATTAGTTCAGAACGAGTCTCTTCTCTTGTGTTCTTGGTGTTCTGCCATTACAGTACTTGTCATTTTGATATCTAATAAGAAGTCCTCTATGCCAAACAAAGTGACGCTCTTTGTTATTATTAATTCACCGTGGCTTTTTCAAGTAAAGTTGGGCTGTCCTTTTCATAAAGTACTGGTTCTAGTAAGAACTCCTTGCTAGCTCCTTTTCATTAAAAATAATTTTTAAAGTGTTTTTCAATGTAAGTCAAAACCATTTGCATGCAAATATGTCAGTAGAAAAACATGACTGCATGCTTTTACAAATTACTATTTTTGTTTATGAGCAAGTACACAGAGAGGAAGTAGAGAACCAAGCAGTTCAAATAAGCATATGCAGAAGGGCTTCAAATAAACAGCATCATTTTAAAGACAGAAAAATATCTCTGGTGCAGGCAGATTCCTTTGGTTACACAGATCAGCTTTTTTCAAATTTTTTTTTTTAATAGAGGACTGACTGCTCCCTTCATCCTTCAAAAACCTCTTTCATGAGACAATGCTTAGTTTAAACTTCAATTTAAATTATAACAAGAACCAGCAGAATTTCTCCCTATTTATTTTCTTGCATTCCAACTAAAGTAAAATAAGTTTCCAATCCCAGCGTTGTATATGCACACACTCGTCACCAATTCCCATCACATCATCCAATATATAACTACGTTTACAATCTCCCTCCCAGAAGTCAATATTGTGAGTCTCTAAATATGTTGGCATTGACATTAAGATTAACAACAGGACTTTCTTCTAGCAGTGGTGGCCTGAGAGAGCTTGTAAAGCATTTTTAATGACATAAAAATCCATATTTTGCAGAGAAATTGCCCTATTTTTAAAAGTTTTATGCAGTATTTGCTTGTAGATGTCTGAGGAACACTAGTGCAATGCATTCAAATAATCAGAATGAAACGAATCATGGATTCAAACATTGCAAGCACTACTCTTTTTGCCTTTAAAAAGCAAATTTTAAATGCTTGCCTGTTACTTTTTTATCAGAAAGACTTTGTTTTAATTTTGAAATTATATATGGATATAATAACATATCCACCTATTTTAAAGCTTGAAATCCTAGGTTAGAAAATTGCCTCTGCCTAAAACTATAAAAGATGACTTGCAGGCAGAACAAACTGTGGTTTCAGCTGTTTAATATGTGTATGGTCAGTACTGTTGTAAATTGTCAGCAGTATGTCTGTATCAAAATCTGAACTAGCTACCTTATATACTTTCAAAATATGAACTGGATCTTGATATGTATTGAACAGTCATAGAGTATTGGCAATGTATGCTCCGTCAGCTCAATAGATAGCTCAGAAGACATATAACATTAGTTCCCTGATCTTAGGAGAAGTTGCAATAGTAGCATCTGATATGTTTTTCCTCATTAAAAGAAAAAAAACAACTTCAGTATAAAAAAGCCCACAAGAGTTAAAAAAGCTTGTTTCACCGAAAAGTTTAAAAGGATTAAAAAGCACTTTGTTCAGCTTTTAACATTATACTAAAAGACTCCATTTGAAAAGGTTGTCTCCATTTGTTTCTGTGGTGGAATTAGGATATGGTTAGAAGATTTTTGTTTAGAAGAATGTTCATCCTTTCCCTGAATCAGCTTATGTTTCTGATGGACTTCCGCAGAGTCAGTTGAAAGAAAATTCAAATTTGAGTTGACCATGGAATTATAGTGATGATTTCTTGTTATATGCCCTACTTTCAGAGGCATCCCTCTGACAGTGAACTGGCCAACATCTTCAGGTCTTTACAGGAACATCCAGTTGGTACTGCACAGGAAAAAAAGACTGAGTCACCCTCAGGGTGACTACTCAGCCAAGAACCGACAAAGAGATACACTAACTGCTTATAAAGAAAAGAAACAGGTGTTTACTGCCTTAGACCATTTCTTTATTAAAATGCCAGGACCTTAAAAGTTGTCTTGCAAGCTCCCTTCATTCTCTGATAGAAGTAGGAGGAAGACAGTTCTGCACTCCTAAGATTCACCAACTTGAAAGACTTTTCAATATGCATAATGAAAGGTCACCATGAAGCAGGCTGAGGAAGAGAAAGATTATTTCCCTTTCAACGAATAGGGACATTATTCCCTTTAATCACGTATAAACACCATTTGGCTGCACACTGTTTTCTTTTTGCAAGGCTCCCTGCTTAAGTACAGTTATCATCCTAGAACGATATTTATGTTTTGGACTGTGTGTAGGTAACTCACTTCAATACGCAGAGGTGAGTCCTACAGCTCTGAATGCCCACTTTGATGTTAATAGAATTATTTTATAAGCATAAGTTAGGGAATAATATAATCCATTCTGTTTCATCTTCTGCCTTTTTAGTGGATAGCAACTTTACCAGGCCATCTGTTTTCTATAAAATATTTATATGTACATATAAAAAAGAGAGAGACATAGAGAGATAAGAAGGACTCTACGGAAATAGTAAGAGAGTATCTGAGGACGACTTTAAAAATGCAACATATTTCAAACTTTTTGGATAAGACATAAGGTGTGAGAAGTCAGGCAAGGGTGGCAAGAGACTAGCATGGCTGAGTCAAGAACTCCTGGTCAAACTAAAGGGCAGGGAGGGATGTTGTCTTGCTGTGTAGGGCTGAGATCAGGAAGACCAAGGCACAGCTGCAGCTGAACTTGGCAAGGCATACAAAGAATGTTAAAAAGGGCTTCTACAGATATGTCAGCCAGAACAGGAAGGTCAAAGAAAAGGCACCCCCCATGATGAGAAAGACTGACAAACTAGTAACAACAGACAAGAATGCAGCTGAAGTATTCAACAATATTTTTGGCTCAGTCTTCCATGGCAATGTCTCTTTCCACACTAAGTGAGGACAGGCAAGGAATACACTTAAAAAGAGAGATCTCGATCTGAACTAAAATGCTACTATAAATACACTCACTGTAGTTGAACTGTTTTATTGAACAGCTAAACTTGCTGTTAAAGCTGAAAACCTGACTTAGGACGGCATTTCATTTACGTGTTCAGAACAAAACTTGTTGAAATTTCAAAACTTAAAAAGAGCTAAGAGGATTTGGCTTCTCCTTAATCTTTCCCCCCCCCACCAGAATATGATCTGTCTTTTTGTGCCGTTTTTCAGATGCCTTTATTTCATTGTCTAAGGGAAGACGTATCAAAATTGCAGGTAGTGTCTGATCAAACAAAATTACCTTCAGTCAGCAAAGGAGCAACTTCCATGCCCTTTTACAGCAACTAAAATGAATAACAAAGCTCGCTGTTGAACGGATGCACATTCTATTGCTTTGTTCTTGGGTACCTTGGATATAGCACTTACATTCCTGAATGTTTCTCTCCTCTATATGTCAGTGTGGAGGGAATTTAAAAAGTCTCTTCAAAAGGCTACTGAGTGAGTTTGTGTATTTTTTTAGAAATTCTCTCCTGCATTTTGCAGCATACCCATTTTGAAAGGAAACATCCTTGTATTATATTGTCTTATATTTCCTTCTATTTTCTTCCAGTCAAAGCCTCTGTCTCCTGTACCCTCCTTCAGAAACAATCATTCTAATAACACATCCAAGGAAGGCCAATTTCAATCTTTTCAAAATAAGCATGTATTATGTTTGTCCTCTTGCTAGGGACATCAAAAAATCCAGAAGCTTTAGCTCTTACAAAGAAACTCAGGAAGCAGCCTAGTTGACAGCAGAAAGGCAAGACGGTATGTGACAAATTAGTTTGCAACACTTTTTCTTTATTTATTCTCTATCTAGCCTCTGTTTAATTAACAGATCATAGAATGAGAAAAAATGTTAAAGGAAGGAAACTTGAATCTTAAGTTATTGGAAGCCCAAAGACTGGAGAAGCAGACTTCTTCCACAGAAGCAGCTGTTTCTTCTGGAAAAAAAAATTAAAATCTGAGCTTTTTTGAAGAGGGAACTAACCTGATGAAAGAGGGAGCGCACATACTATTTTCAAACTAGGGGCTCACTTGACAATTTGTAGAACAAATTAGGCTACAAATAAAGAAGTGATTTAACGGGAAAAATCAAGAAGGCAGCTGACATTCTGCTTGCCACTGCCTTGCTGAGCAGCCCATTCTCACAGCACTCTTGCTGTACTTCTCTCTTGCTACATTACCTCTAATAGGCATAGCACTTGGTTTATTCATACAATCAGGCATAAGTGCTAAATGGTGACCACTAAAATAGAAGGATAATAGCTCTATGCATTCATCGGTATCAGTGATTTTCTAATGCATATGCTGATTTACCCCGGTTTCAAAACTAGGTACTTCAGTTCAGTGCCTAAGCTTAAGCAGGATAAATCAAAGTAGAACAGAAATCCAGAGATGAGGAGGGGAAGAGGTATAATGGGCTGGGACTCAGCACAGGTTTGCAAGGAGGCATAGGGCATCAGTTATGTGACTTGCGGAGCATCTCCCTGACCTCTCTGCTGGGTAGGTGAGCAATCGCCCCATCACCACTTCAAAGCTGCGGCACTGCCAAGGTCTGAGTCACAGTCTCACATGGGTCAAGGCTTCTCCAGAGATCTGTAGAGATGTGCTTGAACTGCTGGGGCTCAGGAGGGTCACAAGCTGAGAATGAGAAACACTGAGTGGTTCTCGTGTATCCACCAGGAAAGGACTGGGATCTCGCTGTGCCCAGCCATGGCAACTGGGCACTGCTTACAGTGCCAACACATGTAGAAAGGGCAATAAGGGAGAGGAAGGCATTAAAAAAATGGCAACATTAGGCATATTGCCCACTAGCAGCAGGAAGCCACTTGCTTTTCAGGTCAGTGGGTGGTATTAGTCAGAAGTAGCTAATGCCCAGGGCTTCTGGATTTTTGGATACCCCTCGGGAGCTGAGCTGCTAGTGTGGTGCATCACTGAGAAACATCCAGAAGCAGCTTGTACTGACCCAAATTACTAATTCTTAATTCATTACTAAAGAAAGTCTACTTAATCTGTGCCCACATCTTCAGAGCACTGGAAGAAAATATGCATTTATTTAGTGTTAGTGACTTTAAAGTGCAAATACAAGAAATCTCATATTACAAATGACTCAGTTTGACATTTTTGTTGGTGACACTGGTGTATTTTTTTCTTCATAGAATCATAGAAACATTTAGGTTGCAAAAGACCGTGAAGATCATCAAGTCCAACTCTTCCTTCCCATTATACCTAGGTCATAATTTTGTCTCCTTCATGCACTGTCTTTTGCTTGCAGACAATGGTGTGCCCAGTTGAAGTGTTGCAGTGTGTTCTTTTAATTCATTTTGCTCAAAGTCTGCAGCTTGCATCTTCAATCAGAGTGAAAGTACTTACCCAGATGTAGCATTCAGTAATCAGCAGGGAAAATGCACAAGCAATCCATCAGTGCTCGAAGCTATTCTGTATGGGCCCTCCCAGGGCCCTAAATTGTTTATCATAGGCAGAGTCGATGCATTATATTTTATCCCCAGGTTTTCTAAAAAAAAAAACTGTGGACTCGTTTCTGGAATTTTTCCAATATACTAGACCTGTAACTAGCTTTGAATCAAGGTCATATTGTATTGTTAGGGCACTGATTTTTTGCTATCACATAAAACAACTGCTGCATTCCCTCTGCTTCCTTGGTTAGAGAAAAATGTGTGCCCGTCTATCCAAGGTTCTGCATGCACTGGTACACACCAGAGCTTGGCCACAAGGGCTATCATTGCTTAACTCACCACTTACATTACTGTATGTTTTTTTTTTTGTTGAAAACTCACTGAAGAGGAAAAACCGCAGAACTCTGCATCCAGAAAAGCCACTCTGAGCAGAAGTTAGGTGAAGACATCTTACTTCCCTGACAGTGTGCCTGCTACATAAAATCCACAAGGACTAAATGTGTGACTTAATTTTTATGCACATTTGTACATGGTCTTTCAAGAGCTATGCAGACACATATATATATGCACACACAAATATATATGCATACATATACCCATGCATATTTGCCAGCCTGCATATAAATATCATATAGTTTATTTGGCTCAGCCCTGCCATGCAGACCACCCGCATGGAGATCCCCATATTCCTGAATCTCCTGCTCCATAGTCATGACTAGACACCTCACAATCTCCCATCTCCAGGCAGCTGGTTGGCAAGATATTATGGCTTCATCAGGAGGCAGGGAATGTTTTGACACCCAGCTGAAGAGGTTTCCTGCTGCCCCATCCTGTACCATGTGGAGTCCCCAGGAACTGGAGCAGATAATTGCTCCATTTTACAAATTATGAAGCTGAAACCATTAAATAATTTATCTCGTTGTTTTCTGTAGTGTTTTCTTCTTTCTGTGGATAAATCATAATAATGCACAAGCCAAAAATGCATTACAGAATGCTTGCATTTTCCAGGGATCGAAACATTGTCATTTGCCCAGCTGTCTGCCTAGTTTCTTTGTTGGACTCATGTGCTGGTCAGTTTCAAGCAGCGTAAATAATCATGCCCTGCAAATGCACAGAATATGCCAATGACATTTCATGTGGATAGAACTGTATTATCCTGTCCTTCATCCCTGAATCTACCTAGTCCCTGTTATAAATTTAGCAAAGAATGGAATGATAAATTTCATTAGATTTCCTTTAATAAATAGATCCAAACCTGACTGTGAACAACAAGAAAAACTCATTTAGTGGCTTTTGGCTCCTCTATTTTTACGGACCTGGAAGGTTCTACTAAAATTCATAAATGTATGTAGATTTTGATTTTATTTACCATAACTTTGTACCAACAACCAGCAAACAGATACTGTTCTTTGCAGTCAGATATACATCTTCATTTGAAAGGTGTGTTTACTTGCACTTTCTATTATGAAATTTGTATGCATGCTGACAGAGGTATGTGGGGGTGTGTGCACATATGTATGTATACAGTCACACACGCATAAAGCACAGCCCAACAAAATACATCTACATCCAAATGGGTAGAACTTCAATCTTTTCTATCAAAATAGTTAGAATATATAGCCAAATGCTCAATAAAATTCTAAAACTAGGTTTTATCAATGTCAATATAAAGAAGGAATTATTTTATCACCTTTAACTGTGCATTTCAATGTTAAGCAATAGATCAATCAGAGTTAACTTAACAATTAAAATTCTCTGATTTTTTTTAAACAAATCATGACAGCTGGAGGAAGGATCTCATCAGATGTACTAATACTATTGCACTGGATACAGCATGAAACACAAAATAAGAAAAACATTCAAAGGTGTTAAGATTTTTTGAACTGTTACAAGAGGACAGATGGATCATTACTTCAGCAAAGCCCTCTGCTCTGTAGTTCTGTGCTGTAGGATTCATCAGCTCTGGCTAGAAAGATAGCTTATTCAACAGCTGCAAGACATTTATCCCCACAACATAGCCTTACTCCATGTTCTCATTCCTAATCTGATGTATGCAGTCTGCTCCTTTTTCCAGCAGAGTACTGGCTCCTCTGCTGGCAATACTAGCAACAGTGAAATGACTCTTTTCTTGGAGGTGAAGCTGATGTAAGGCACTTTGGGTGGCCATCCCTCTTCTGAATGTACTTTTCTCCTGGTTTAGCTGCAATAGAGAAAGATTTGTTACCCACATGCCTTGGAGTACACTGTAGAAAGCTTAAAGGGTGGAAGACACCTGTCTCATCTGACAATTTGATATGAAAATGAACACATCAACCCAGAAATTCAACAGCCTTGGATATACAGTCTCATACTTCTTCACTATCTGCAATAAAAGAAGTGTCTGTTTATTCTTTTGCTTCAAAGTCATTTAAACTCTTGGTAAATAAAATGTCTTTCTGATGACTGCAGCCAATTTATGCATGATATTTGGGGGCAAATGGGACGTGAAGCAGATTTGAGTTAATTTTCTAACAAAATTAAATGCATTGTAAACCTTCCAGTAATATCTAAGATTTTTTAATGTGTGACCCAAGAGGAAAAAAATGCAAATGCCATCAGAGACTTTTCTTTCCCCTAAACAATGCTTGCACAATCTGTTGCTTCCTGCAGGAAAGCAGTAGGAACAGACAAGATGCTGTATATTTGAGATTGGACTGTCATTATCTTATTTCCCATTCCATCAAGTAGTGGGTTTTTTTATAAGAAGGGATTGGAGATATCCATGCCCAATACTGTCTACATTTGAGAAAAAGGAAAGAAATAAAAAACGTGCAAAGGACCATGGGGGTTTTATTGATGACACATATGAGAGTTCATGGAGAATGTGAGCAAGTGATTGATATACGCTGACTAGCTAAGTGTGAAACAACTAAGTTAAATGTGAACACAAGTATTTTATCTGATTGTCAAGAATGTACACAGTGCACTCTCTTTTATAAGAAAATCCATAAAACAACTAATCAAAGAGGGTGCCATAGTGGTAAAGGTATAAATAACTGCATAATGACAGCATTTATCTGAGAGATGAAATTCTTTCAAATGTGAATGTCTACAAAGCAACCACACTTCAGAAACCCTTAGACATATCATAAATGACAATAAAAATAAAACTCCATCTTTAAATGAACAAAAAAATGTTCAGAACAAATGTGTCTTTGGTGGCTTCTGTCCCCACACATAATTGGTTTTTTTCAGTGTGGAAAGCATTGAGATTGAGGTTGAGGTTGAGGAAAGGGACAGCTCTCCAGGACGATTCTTCATAGGACAACTCTACATGGACAACCCTCCATGGGGAAAACAACTCTCCACAGGGAGGGTTAGGGTTATGGTTTGAGGCTTCTCATGTACTGTTGTCCATGTGGTGAGATGGCCATGTAGAATTGTCCCAGGAAGAGTTGGCTGCAGAGAGTTGGGTGCTAAGAGCTGGCCATGGAGAGTTTTTCTCAGACCCTTGGGATTCCTTTATTTTATCTCTATATTGCTTTTTTTTTTTTTAATTAACCAGAAGAACCCATAAATCTGCTCACCATTTTTCTCAGGAACACAAAGTCTGTTGGGGAGCTGGAATGAATGAATGAATGAATGAATGAATGAATGAGCAAGCTGGTATGTAACTCATTACACCCTTCATGATCAGCATTTATTGTTACACCTTTGTGCTTCTCCACAAAATACAAAGGACTAAAAACCACTTAATTTTAAAAACAAGATTGATTTATGGGCATGGTTTTGCATTAGAAGCAATTAATTTTTACATCAGGCATTCACTGGAAGTAATGTATATCTTGGCATATCAAGATGTCATTTTACTGTTGATGTTTCCTTTTTGATTTATTCTGTGGAGGCATTCAAAATTTCTAAGCACTATAAGTATTCAAAATTCCTAAGCACTTTCCAAGTACATGGGGGGTACTGTAGAATAATAGAAGTCTAACAACAACAGTAGATTTAGGAAAGGAGCCCAAATGAGAAGCAGAAATTGGGCAGAACTTTGTTCTTGATGCTGTTTCCACAGTTCTCTGGTCCCATTCTGCCAACTCCTTGCTGTCCCCATCTTTTGTCCCTGATTCACACCACTGTAACAGTTCTGACTTTGGCTACAGTTTCCAGCACTACATTCCCCTATGTCAACTTCAGCAAAGCATCCTTCTCCAATATGGTGTTCCCACTCTGTGCTTTGGAAAAATTTTTTCCTGCAGTGTGCACATCCCTTTCTGGAGCTGTTCTTGATGCTACAGAGCATCAAGTATGGTACCTCCTTGCCTTGGTCACAACCTTCCAACCCACACAGTGTGTCATGGGGTGCACCCACTGTCTTGCCCTGCAACCACCTCTTCCTGCAAACACCTGGGGTGGTAAGCACACCGTGAGATCCTGAAGCAGGTGGCAGCACCAGTCTGAGTACCTGTAAAAGCCTAATACAAGCTGCCTTTTGAAAGGCAACCCCTCCTCGTTCCCATAATCTTTGTGGCTGCTCTGTAGTAGGTCACATCCTTCTGAAAATTAACCTACTTAAAAAAGGGATTCAGTTTTCCAACTAGCCCCATCCTTCCCTGCAGCTGTCTCTGTACTCCCTGAGAACCAGTGCTGGCACAGAGCAGGATGAAATTTTGTCCGTAGTGGTGTGGGAAGAAGTTGTCACTTTTTCAACTGGCTTAAACAGGTTGTGTGACTGCACCCTGAGCTGGGCAGGCACCGTTGGCCAGTCTTCTGTTACTGCTTTCTCATTTCTGACTGTCTCTTGGAAGTTATCTCATCCATACTAACATCCAAGTCCTCTTTTTCACTACTCAATGTAGATTGCCAGGCTGTATCATGCATCCAGGGTAGGAGAAGGACAGGAGAAAGTGCCTAAGGAGACACATGAACACTGTTGTGTCCCTCGTTGTTCCTCCAGGCAGCTATCTAGAAGGATGCAATTATGCCACAACAGGAATTATTCACTACATTTCAAAGAACAGATTTTATAAACTTAAGTGGATTTTCAGTTTTACTGAACCACTTACACTAAAGGAAACCACAAATATGAATTACAGCCTACCTGGCACATGGTTTTTTTGTAACTGGCCACTCAGTTCACAGCAAATGGATTTCTAGTCCTTAATTAGATATTCTAACCTTCCCATAGGAAAGAAGGAAGGAAGGAAAAGCTTTGTAGTAAGAGGTGTAACAGAGGTAAGGAAATAGTTCTTATTCTTTCCTTGCCAGAGCCTCTTTCATTTTAAATTATTGAGATTCCTTCATATCAAAGGAAAGATAAAAATAAGAATTGTCTTTCCATATACTGTCTTTATAATACATCTAAGTGACTGATGTTTCAGTGAAACATTTCTGTGCCATATTTCTGTGAAAAAATTATGGGCTGGGACATGTGACAAGGCTAAACAAACTCATCTGAAACACAGACTCAATAATTTGTTCATAAATAAAAACTCTTCAGCAGATATTTGCATAAAATAACACCAAGCAGACAAATATTTGCAGAAAATTAAAAAAATGAGAAGAAGTTTAGCAATAGGGTCAGTGCAGGGAGTGAGTTGAATTTAATGGCTGTTATGTTTCTATATATAGATACATATATAGAGAAAGAAATGTTTGAAATAATCAAAGTAAATTTTCTATTCCATGGTTTGAATGAACATCACCAAAAGGACAGACTTGTTCCAGTTTCATTTGTGCAAATCACTTTTGAAAAATCAGGTTGTCTTACTTGATTTTCTAAAATAAAATACGGATGGTCTCTATCTGCTTTAGGAGAAAAGATATTGCTAGGCTGATATAAGTATAATCAAAGCCCTTTTGTATGCTTTTCTGGTTGGGAGAGGAACATGATTATACCAAGCTAATCATCATTATTTATATTATTCATTGTTATCTTTCTGTATAGAGCTTGTGGGGAACAGGACAAAAAAGTATGTCTGAAATCTTCCTTTTACTAAAGTGAAACTCAATTGACATGTCTTTGGAAGCTTTCTTTAGTTACTGAATGCTGGCAACACGAAGTGCGTGTGAAAAGGTTTCCCCTCCTAGGAGATAGGAAGCAGTATCTAGTGTAGCACATCAATATCAGATGATGCAATTTTTCCTATTTTTCTCCTTGAATGAATATATGACAACTGTAAGAAATGTTTTAGGAAAGCAGACATTCCTGTATCCATTTTTAGAGTAGTGCTTGCTGTCTTTTTCTGCCTCCTCACTTTTGCTCTCTTTGCAAAACAAAAAAACAATTTCCCCCATAAATGCTGTCCTATTCGCTTTGACAAACATTGATTTTTCTCCCCCATATTTTGAATGGAGCCAAAACTGGCATGGCTTATTGTTTCTAATAGGAACAAAAACATCAGCTTAACTACTGCCTAGCCTTGTCATGCCAAAATATGTTTATTTCTATATAGTGTTGTCCACAGATATCAGTAACAACACTGGGAATAATAGTTATTCATTTGCTGCCATGCACTCAGCCAAGGGGAAACAAAACTGGATCTTTTCTGCAAAACCTGAGAATAGGAATAAATAGCCTTCTCCAAATCACATTGTTGAAAAGATGCTTTGTGACTGGGTTAGACCTTGAATCACATCCCATTTGCTTGGCAGATGTAAGTATTAATAATAATCTTAATATCTTCATTAAGAGGTATATTGTTTAAAGACTGTATTTTTTTTTACAGTTTTGCATTCAGAATATGTGATATCAGTGTTATTTTTGATAGCAATAAACCATGGATACAACAGCATAGCACAGAGCCTAACATTTCTTCTTCTCTGCTCTTGCTTATGTCTGTATGAATCTCAAAGAGCTGCAGTGAAATCAGTGCTAGTAACACAGAGCTATATCCAGACTAGTGATAGCAGAATTTCATCAACCTTTTTTATTCTAGTAAGCAGAGGAGCTGGATTAAGTGGGTGTTCATAAAGTTCAGAAATTGCATGAAAACTGGCCTTGATCACAGGTCAGTGACTAAGGAGGAGCTCAAGTGAGTAAAGAGGGTAGAACACAGCTGTGCAGAGCCTGGAACACAGAGGTACAAACCTGATGTTTTTGGGGCAGCTGCTAAACAGGAGATCCAATGCAAAATAAATCCACAGTGAATTTAACCTCTAAATAAACTGGGTGGGTGTGATGTCCCTCTGGAGGTCTCCGGAGCTGACTACGTCTCCTTAAACAGTGTGCAGGGAATCAGGGACAACTGTTTCATTAAGTGTAAGCACTTATTGTAGGAACAGGTTAAAACTGAAAGTTACAGAGAATCGATCCCAAAAAAATCCCCATATCTCACTAGATTCCATAATCTGCCTTTTCTGACATTCAGCAGTCTTATAGGGAAATACAGTTAATTCATACTCATAAATCTCACTTGGATGAAACTGGAGCTGAATAGATGATTTTTTTTCTGTTGGTAAGTGCTTATTTTATAAAATAAAAAATTTTGAAGGAGAATTAGTACAATGGTTTCCTGGCCTCTGATTTAGAAGGCTCACCAACGTGCAGCCAGCCAGCAGTCTTTCTGTGAAAAATATTCCATTTTTAAATTTTTCACCCTTAGTTAAAACAATTTTTTTCCTGCTGTGAAAGCTTTAGTGGAACCAGATCTTTTATTTTCTGGCCAACATTGTCTGTGTGGTGTTATTTATATTTATGATGATTACAACTTAGCAGGCAAGAGGCCTTGTGTGATGAACATTAGTTTTTTATATTACTTTGGCCTTCACTAGGCTGGATGAACATTTTACTCTCATTCTCTAATCATTTAAAAGATCAGGACACAGATAATTAAGAAGAATTAAGGAGCTCAAGTGTAGCCTCTATCCTATTGATTAGTTCTGTTTCATCCCCATAAGACAGTTAATGTAGCTAGACAAACATGCAAAAATTGCTGCTTCTTTCCAAGACGAATGTCAAAACAATAAATAGATTAGTCATACCAGATGTATTGATTTGTGACAACTTTGATGTATGCAATCATTTGGGATTCAAATTCTTATTGGAGGAGGAATGACATTTTTATTTGCTGCATTGGGGCTCATTGGGAGAAAATGCTGTTGGGCATTTCAAAATTCTCTGCATAGTGGCAGGCTTTTAAACGCAATGAGATATCCGCAGTACATTTCCATATTAATCAATAAGACGAAAGGCAAAAATCAATTTTGTCTGTGCAACTGTGTGTGACACCTCCCTAAGAGCCATACCACTGGGATAGATTCATGCCAGCAAACGTGGCCATAGGTTGATTGTTTATTTATGTCAAGGAAAGACATAAAGTCAGCTTAATGACAAAGTAGCAAGAAAGATGTTGTGTACAGGATGTCTATTCAAAAATCTGGCATTAGCACCTGGAAAATACGTATTTTGGATCTTAGTAGCAATTGTAGTTTCCCACATAAAACAAGTTTCTTTCATTCCGAGGAAAAAAAGGCTCAGTTTACCAAAGGAACGGAGGAGCATCCAGATAGTCTTTAATAGTCGTGGCAACACTAAGGAATTTGCTACGTATGTCCTTCCATAAGTAAACTGCCAATGAGAATAGCAAGTCTTTTAGGTGTAAACTGGGTTTTACAGAAGACATTAAAGTCATAGATGCCGTCGCACTTATTAGTAAAAAGATTATGTGTGGACTAGACGTTGCCAAAGGGTGATGTTATTCTTGAAATAACCAAACAGTATTTTGAAACAAACTTCTTATAAAAGATGTCTCAGTTCTCAAGAAGAGATAATGAACAGCTCATTAATTATGATTTCGAAACTGTACCATAAATTCTGTCAAGGTTGGAAGAAGTTCCACTGCACAAAATTTAGAAATAGGGAAAGAAATAAAAAAAAGTGCAGGAAATACAATCATCGTAAATTCTGAATTTGAGGAGGCACTTGAAAAAATGTCAAGACTGACATGGGAATTATGAATTATAAATCATTTGTGATGAAGAGGGTAAGAAAATCAGATGCATCAAGGAAATCAGGACAGTTTTCTGACTCAGACATGTCAGCCAAAAAGGGCTTCTGCAAAACAACATTAATGAGATCCAACTTTAAAAATTTAATTTGTTCTAGATCCCACAATAACAGCGAGCTCTTCTAAAGGAAATTTTTAAGAAATGGCAAAAGACCTGAGGAAATCACTTATGAAAACTACAAAATTAGCATGAAAAGAGTGACTGAGCACAAACTAAAGGAAAGTATGATAGATGTCTGGAAATATCTGCAGGATGTAAAAACAAAAAAAAAAAGAATAGGACTGTATAAGATTATATGAGGTAGCTTATTAGATAACAGTTGAGTAAAATTAAGCAGCAGAAAAAATTTACCATATAACTGCATGAATATTCTAATAGTGATGTACAGTAGACAATGAAATAACTTTCTGTAAAAAAAAGTGGGAAGAACATAAGCTATTTTAAAATAGGTTTGAAGAGATTGCTAGGAAGTGTATATTGTGGGCAGTAACTGTATGGGCAGCAGAACGGCTGAAAAGATCTTTAAGGTTCTAACATCTGTGACTGCACCAAGACAATGCAAGCTATATATTCAGGAGTTCTTTACTGAGGAAAGGATACATTAAATATGAAATTTGAGGGTGTTATCAGCTGTTTTCAGCTGTCTGAGCACATCTCATAAAAGAAGAGTAAGAAAGATGGACTTTTTTTCAGTGTTCCAAACCACACATATCTTGAAAGAATTATGGATACTAGTTAACATTAACAGAAATTTAAAGAATGGACTATAGCAGGGAGCATACAGGCATGAATCAATGAGGGTTATTTATTTTATTTACTAACATTTTCTGTGACTTATGATAAGACTGTTTAAACATCTCTTGGCATATGGAAAAGCAATAAGACAAATTTGCTCACCAGCAGTGCTTCCACATGGATGATCTTTTTCACATGGCCTCTTCTCACTTCCCCATACTTGTTACCCACCTTAATCTATTTATTTCTTTGCCCTTGTTTTCTCCCATGTAAACAAGTCATCCCAGGTACTTTTTCCCCATCACTCCCTGTTTTGCTAACAGTCTGTGAAATCCTGCCAATCTTCATGGAGCTAACTGTGACTTTTGTTCAGCTGCCTACTCTGTTACTTGTTACCTCCGGGAAAACCTCACATCACATCCAGCAGTCTCTCATGTTTTTCTCACTTACCTAAACCTAAAGCAAGGACTAGACACTTGCCTGCATACCTTGACAGATAAGAGTAACTGGATATTGATAACTGAATAGGCAAATAAAGAATATTGATATCCTCTTTGCACATGTGGAAACATAAGGTTCAAGAAAAGTTCCTTCCCCCCCCCAAAAAAGAGCAGATTATAGAGATTATGTTATTATGCCAATACATAAGTGGAGTTTAATGATAGTCAGAGAGAAATCTGTCAATTAAGCCTCACCAGAACAGAACCATACAGTGTTCTGATATGAATAATAATATGAAAAGGGAACTGCAGACCCTAAGAAAAGCAGCAGTTTTGGCATCACTGCCATGCCTTACTCTTATTTCCCGAGAAAATAGCTCTTAACACCTCATTAAACATGAGGTGGAGTTTTACTTTCCTGTTCTTGAATTTTTTTAGTAAATCATAATCTAGCAGTAAAAGTTTTGGCAGAGTATTACAGAGATGCATTTCCACTGTTATTATATTTCTAAAAAGTCAACGTGTACCCATATTTCACTTTTCAATTTTTATTTTTTATTTTGTTTCATTAATTTACCATCTAACGCTCTAAAGATTTTATGACCACTATTTATATTTAGTGTCATGATGGAAAACTCACTGAGTTTTGCCTACATGACATGTTAAATACAACCCAAACTCCTGCCTCCCTTTGCCCTTGGTCAGAATGTTGGGAAGTTACCAAATGAGCACAGCTTTGCAGTCCAGCATATTAACAGTTATATTCTTTGCCAAAATAGCCATTGTCGCTCTCAAGGTCGTAGTCAATGGCGATACGTTGCTCAGTCTGTTTACTACTGATTCATCTCTCTTCTACTGCAGTTTATGGACTTTTCCATAGACAAATCCTCTGAGGCTTCCCGGACGAAAATCTATTCTTGCATTCTTTCACAAGCAGCTGTGTGAACCAGCACTTCACAATTCTTCATAAATAAGTGTTAGGCCATATATATGGCACTAGAAAAAGCAGAAACCTCCTGATAGGAAATTTAAGATAAGATCTTCCTACTTTTTTTCCCAAAACAAAATATATCATAACATCTTGTGAAGGAGATGCAATTTAGTATTTTGCCATTCTTTGTCTCCCTATCTTAGAGACTTCCACCCATAGATGCTTTTCTGGACTTCCCTGGGGAGAGCTCAGCTGCCGCTGGAATCTCACTGTTAATTTAAAAGTAGAGCAACAGAGTGTGAGTGAAAGGAAAAACTGATATTGCAGCCAAACTAACACAGACTCAAAAATGCCTTCCTTTATCAGCTCTCTGAAACTTCCCTATCAGACCTTCCTCACATTTTCTTGATGCTAGAAAGGTGACATCAATTGTTTTTCAGGAATGCTGTATTTCAGTCTAGGTATGTGGGGGTTTCACTAGTCAGACAACTCATAAATCAGTGTACTCGTCCCTGCCCCTTTTGTTTCAATCTGGGATTTGCTAGGAAGTTTTCTGGAAACATGGCCTGAAGGAAATGTAGCATAAACAGGAAGACATCACTTTTGGTATCAAGATAAATCAAAAAGACAGTGGCTTGATGCAGTTGCTAGGAAACAGGGACAGATTTTTGTCTATTTATATTATTACTCTATGCATTAATTTGCTTGGAGATGCCCAGGATTCACAAAATATCACTGTATCTTGAGGTTTCACACATGGCTTTCTGAATTTTTAATTTACACAGTAAATTTCTTTGCATGGTGTTCACCTTTGTCCTCTGCTTCTCATTAAAATGGTACCTATAAAGAAAGAAGAAAAAAAAATCTGAGGTAAACCAAAAATTTCTGCAGGATCTCTTTCTCATATACTGTTTAATATGAAACAATGTCTTTCTAAGATCCACTGTCAAATATCTACGGTATTTCTTGGACAAGGGAATATAAGGCAGTTAAACAGAGCTGCTGTGCTCAGCCAGCAGAGACATTTTGGGGCACTTGGAACTACATCCTGAGACTCCAGTAGATTTGGTTTATTTACTGCATGAGGAAGGTCCTCTCTCCTGTTCTGAGCAACACACATCTAGAAGAAGAGGTCAAAAGGCATAGCACTGACAATGAATCTAGTGTGCCATATGCTCTGCACTTTCTCAGGACTGTTTTGCTAGCCCGTGTCCTCAAATGAGCAATTAGTCATGTTTATTGTTTCCGAGTCACTAACAAACCCACAACACAAAAATTACTTACCTAAACTGAGTTTCCAATCCACTCACCTCACAGCTAGATGCCAGCTTTTTTGCCAAGTGCTATAGTATATGGAGAGGGAAGGCATGTACTCATGCTAAGAAAAACAGGTTTTGAAAAATGCAGAAGAGGTAAAACAAAGAGCACGCAATTGAACAATACAATGCAAGTGTATTAATAAAAAACACGCAGTCAATTAATCGGTTTTCAGGTACTGATAGCACAGAAAATAATTAAGCTACCAATATCTTCTATTTGAGCTGATTAAGAACTTATTAAACCCACACAGAGTCCCACTGAACTGAATTAGGCTTTCTTTGACTTCCAGGGTTTGGTTTTGAGAATTAAGATTTCAAGACTGAAACACATAGATTTTCTTAATTTAATTTTGAAAGTTTTCCAGCTTCTCCTGTAACAATATTCATAGCAATGTTAGGAGAAAAAGGAGACTTGGGACAACAGAATATTGGTTTTGTTATTACACGATTATAGATTTGAGGAGCTAGAGCCTGGGAAGGACAATTACGTTGTTGTGACTGCCCTGTCATAAATCTCAGAGCATTAAATTTCATCTTATTTTCACTATAGTCCACATAACAGATTTTATTTCATCCAATTGCACAGGACACTTATTATGTATATATTGTGTCTGTTCATATACAACTGTGTAAGTCAATAATAAAGTTTAGCACTGGAATGAGGGCTAGGGTTGGCAAACAGGAGAATGCAGCCTAATGATCTGAAGGAATATTTTCCAAAGGAGGAATTCAACTTAAGGCAACACACTGCAGGCTGATTTTTCCCTAGAGATCAGTGTTAAGGATAGGAAATTCAGTCTGAATTTTAATCTGAGGTCTAACTCAAAAAATCAGTCGGTAGAAGCCAGTTAACTACAGTTGTGATTACATTCTCAGGGGGGCCTGCATGCTCACAAAAACATGACTACCCTACTCTCCAAGGCTTCTATCACTCCATGGTGGTCAAATATCATCTGGGTAGGCTTGATGTTGTATTAAGGACAACATGAGGGTTAGAGAAAGGGTAAGAGAAGGGCTCAGTCAGATAGAGGTTAAGGAAATTACTTTGAAGTTCATAGAAGTGACACTTGCTCATTCACTTTTGCTCCACCGGGTTTGTAACACTCTTACCAGAAGGAGGCAGGAGTAACCCAGCAGTCCAGTCATTGCTAAATCAACCATGGCCCCACGCACCTGCTGAATCTGAAGAAGACAAAATGAGTCCTCAAACAGCACTAGTTTTTCATTTGTGCAAGAGCTCATCTGAACTGTGCAATTGCCCGAGACTTCTAGTCTGATCTAGGCCCTAAAATAAGCCTTAACAACTTGTGTCAACCTCAGATATAATGTTGCAGGAGGAACTGTTCTGCCTAACCCTTCAAGCTTGCAAACACTCATCCTACTCAGGAGCTTCAACCACCCTGACATATGCTGGAAGAGTAGCACGACAAGCTGTAAGCAATCCAGGAGACTCCTGGAGTGCATTGAAGATAATTTCTTAGTCCAACTGATAGAGCCCCCCACCCAAGGAGATGCAGTACTGGACCTGATGGTCACCAATGCAAGCGAACACACCGCTGACATTAGGATCAGAGGCAGCCTGGGCTGCAGTGATCATGCACTGATGGAGTTCAAGGTCCAGAGGGATATAGAACAGGTGAGGAGTACGGTCAGGACCCTAAATTTCAGGAAAGCAGACTTCCAACTCTTCAAGGAATTACTCAGTAGGACCTCTGGGACACAGTCTTCAGGGACAAGGGAGCAGAAAAGAGCTGGAAAATATTTAAGGACACTTCCCATAAAGGGAATGCCTAGTACTCATTGTGGCAGCTAGGATTTAGGCTGAGCATATTATTGTTTTATACAAGTCATCATAAATGTGTGAGGAAGAAAATTCTTTATATTAGACCATACTTACAAATTCCCTTTGCATGTGGAAAAATTGCTTAGTTATTGCAGGAATCTGTATGTGTGTGCATCTGTGTGCATATGAAGACTGTTTGCTTCCTCTATTAGTTAGGTGCTGTTTTCACTGAGGTTCCTACTGGAAAGGGTTTAAACTAAAGAATTTTAAAATAATGCACAGTCAAAATAACACCTCTGTTTGAAACCAGATTCTATCATCTCATAGATTAAGCAACAAGTCTTTAAGTCCCACTCCAAATACCACGCATTACGCTCTTTCCAGCTTAAAAGTACTGTGAAATATTTAACCTGAAGTTGCAAAAGTGCTTAGGTACCACATGACATGTGATTTCAGTTTCAGTGGGATTTTTAAGCATGCACTAAGTGCATATAAGCGATTATTGTAGCCATTCAGTCAGGCTGCATACAGGTATCTGGGTCTGAGCTGCTGGGGTGAGGCACCAGCCTCTTCTTCCCATACATCTATGCACACTCGTTTCCAGTGGGGGAGAAGATGTCCACGCAGGCTGAGAGAAGCCCCAGGGCTCCCATGCCAAATGTGGAGATAACACTACTACTGGGGCTCTGGGGTTCTCCGTGCCTTCTTCACATAGCTACCATGGGACTGGAGTTTACACAGCACAAGTGGGGTCTGTTTTGGAAGGAAGTCTGTTCAGTACCTTTTAGAGTATAGAAGAGAGTATGCAAAGATACGTTTATCATGTTAAAATTGCAAGTGGTATCTGTTTAAAGCTGTTAAGAATCTGAAAATTTTAAATGATAAAATGAGACAAGTATCAAATATGACAGTCAAACATGTAGTATAAATACAGTTTATTGCTTAGCTATTGCCACAGAAATTGTGATGAATCTGTGTCTATATGTAGACAAACTTGTGATGTATGGCAAAATGTTCTTTACTGTTATTAATTTCTGCTCAGTTGCTTGGGTTTTATTTGTTAATGAACAGAAAAGGATAAAATTTATATTGGAGAGGGACTGTAATATAAATTAAATAAACAACTGTTTTTAAAATCCAAAACACAGAAAGAGTATATTTTTCTCATACAACTTTCAACTATGTTTTGAAAATGTAGTAAGCCAAATATGGTTTATACCTATAGCTATGGCAGAGATCCAGTATTCATCTATTGTTCATATTGCAAGAAAATGAGATCATTAAGGTCAGAAAGAACAGCTGCTTTAATTATAACACCCTGATATATCATATCAAAGTCTTCTTCATCTCCCACAAATTCTAAGAACATACCCTGGGGACTCATTTCTAGCATCCTGCTTTTTTGGGGGAAGGAGACTACATAAGTACGCTCCAGAGCACTGGCTGCTTTGAGTGGTGTGATGCTGTGCAAAATAACTTTACTCCAAGCTTAGTAATACTATGTAAACTATTATGAATCTAACTTTTACAGCCTTCACTCCTTTTTCTGTGGTGGCAGTAGTAGGGGAAGACATTTTTAGCAGCTGGGAAGCTACCCTGCTTCATGGTCTTACTGTCATACATCCTCACAGGCTCCCGCTTGGGAGCACTCAGTACCCGCACCTCCAGCTGGTGATGCTGGTCTGTCTGGGGCACCTGAAGGTATCCCTTCTTTAAGGGAATGGCTACTTTGTGTTTTAACAGATGCTATGCTTCTGGTAGCGGAGAGATTAGAGGGACCATTCAACATTGAATCAGTCATGGATCCTATTGATGTCAAGATTTCTGAAGCCATCATGAACATGCAAGAAAACAGCATGCAGGTGTCGGCAAAGGTACTGTGTGAGTTGTGCCTTCTCTATTGCTGAATGCAACAAGCAGGGGGAAAAACATCTCCACCATTTTTCTGTCTAGACTTTAAGAAAGATTGTCCAGACCACTAGAAACTGCTTTTGCTTGTTCGATAGTTCACTAGACTGCCTTTGAATCCTTCATCTAGTTAAATGAGCTTGAAGTTTTCAAAAGGGAGCGGCAAGGAGAAAGGTGCGATTTGGTAAACTCTAAATTCATGATTGTAAGACATTTAAGGAAGACAGAGAGTGCTGAAAATTAGTGGTAACTCTATGAGCAATATCCTGCAGAGTGCATGTGGTAATTTCTGGTTGTGTCTGATCCATGATTCCCCATATTAACTTCCAAACACATTTTGATCTATCTAGGTCAGACTGAAGCACGATGAGTTTGAGGTGAATACAAAAATTGTTCGGTTTAACCTCCTTTAATAGCCACTCAAGGGAAATATCATTACATCAGACAGTCTCTGATTACCAGACCTCAATTTGATAGAGTTTTGTCTGGATTCTGACACAAAGATAAACAGAGTTAATGATACCAGCTTCCTCCTTCCCATTTTCATGTGTGTGTGTGTGTGTGTATACACAGATCACCACCACCTCTGAACCTCATGTTAATAAGATTCTTTGAATTCAGTAGCAGGTGCTGTTGAGCCAACAGTCAACAGTTAATGGCTTTTACTTAATATTCATCTGTGCAGTGTGTCTCAAAATTTAAAGTTAACAGTTTGCCAGGTTCTCTGCATTAGGAGTTTCTACCTCCTATTGATCTCCCAGTATTCAGTTAGGCGCTGGTTAGACTGCCATCCAAGACAATGAATTTCCATTGCTTGAGGGAAGTTGCTGTATCTGGGAAAAATGTGGGGACAAAAGGCAGGAGGCTGAGGTTAATATTCTTCCTGCCAACCCAAAATTAGATGCTTTTTATGGTCCCTTTGCAGCAGGTTGCTAAGGTTTTTGTTCAAGATGCATTTTACTTTCAATCTACATAAGTTAGTCAGATTTTAAAAGCATTCTACATCCTGTGTAATCAGACTTTGTTCTGTCAGCAGTGATCAAGACGTTTAACAGCCAAATTCTCTCAAATATTTTGGGAATTAAAGGCAAACTCAGCCCTCGTCTGGAAAAAAGAAAAAAAACACCAAAACCCAATACTCACCCAAGGCTCAGTGGTATCTCATTTTCCTTTTACTTGCTTGGGTTTCACAGTTTTTTTCATTAGTCAGGAAGCTGCATCCCCTACCAGAGTCCAATGACATCACCTTGGCACAAGCTAATCTCACTACTCATTCACAGCAGAGCAAAATGTTTCTCCTGTCCCTCAGAAATATTTCATATGCTGTAAAGGTTAATAAATCCCAGTAATTCCATTTGCAATGTAAAGTTTTTCTTCTAAGAGAAACCAGTGCTTTTTTAAATCTTGAGGAACAGAAACTACATTATATCAGTGACATTTATTTTATTATATTTTCATAGATATCAGAGTTGTCTATCCTTGACAGGCTTTTGTATATTTCTGAGTAGACCATTATTCTCCTAAAATGTGATTTTCTTGTTTTCCTAGGATATAGCCATCTTTTTTCAGGTCCTAACACATGGAAATGCTTTCTTCTTAAAGCAAAGTGTAAGAAGACAAAGACTTTGAGTTTAGTACTGTGTTCCCCTATGTCACGTCAGATCTGTACAGATGATATATGAGCAGATTTCAAATCAGTCATCTGTCATCTAATTTTTCCCCCCTATACATACTGACCACTTAGAGTTTCAGTGAAAATGACAGATCCTTTGCTGGATGTAATGGGGTGCATGGAATGCAATTGCAGACTTAATGTACGAGAAAAGCTGTGCTTGTCAATTATTCTGAGATGCCACTCAGAAAGCTTCAGGCAGGGTTCCAAAATCACGCTATTTTCTAGTTTTCAAACAATTTTGTATCTTGCATTAGACTGTATCCACTGAAAATGTGGTGACTAGAAATCACAGCTATTTTTCCACAAGTCAGTCAGTGTGTTTTTACAATGGGGAAATGATGATGCACAAGTAATTTTATGCCTGCAACACCCACATACATATGGATTAGTCTTCACCACCGGTATGCAGCTCTGTCTATGTAAAAATCTGACTGGTGTCTAGGAGGAGGCTCTATGCTGTATTCAGAAGAATTCTGGGCCATTTTGTATAATGCTTCTCTTTGAAAAGGAATGGAGTAAATGAAAATGAACAGTTTCTTCCTCAAGGACCTCTCACTAATCTCATCCTCTTTGCAGGCAGGAGGCCCAGAGTTCATTTAATCCAAAATCCATCCCTCTACTCTTTCAAATATTTATATAAAATTGCCCCACTTCAAAAGTCATTCACATTAAATTGCACTATCTGTCTTGGTATCACAAAATTATGTTTTGTATTATACAAGCTACAATAACATATTGAAGTTTGTTTGAGAAAAATAGAAGTATGTTTGACATAACACATTGGCCATAGATTACTGTGCATATGTAGGCAAAATTAAACAAGCAACAATGCACATTTAACAATACAATACGTATATAAATATAAGTAAGAATGTATACTTTTATGTGCATTATGATGTCTCCATTTTAGACATCAGCAGAAAAAAAGTCATGATCTCCCTAACTCTCCATTTTCATGGTTTGTCCATCCCTTCTTCACTTGATGTAACACTGAAGATTTTGTACAATATTTTTTCCTATAAATATGCATCTCCTACTCAGCACCATTCTTCTGAGAAACAGTCTTCATGTTTACAGCTATACTAATAAATAAAACGGGGGCAAGGACCATTGCCTGATCTTGAGGGCCGAAGTGTCACAGCCTGATTCATTTCTACTGCTGAGAGCTACCTTCTCCGGAGCTGTTTCATTCTGGAAAGAGCAAGTTGGAGCAGTCCAAGAAAAAGCCAATGAGTTAACAATTAATCAGTGTAGACAGTCAGGGCTTATTACTTGAGTTCACATCTTGTCTTTCATTTCCTCAGGAGACACAAACCCTCTGTCTTCCACTCTTGATGGGTGCACACCAGTATCAAGACAAAGAATTATAGAAGCGCCACATGTACCTCTTCCATCTTTGTACTTCTAAGCAAGGACATACAGTTTCAGCCACATCCTAGCACCTGTCACTACACAAAATTGAGCATCTCTGTTCCTGGGCCACTAACTTTTCCTATTTGTGTGCTGATTGTGGTTGATACTTTTAGCAGAGTTCACATTAACCAGGTAATTGTAGTACATTAAGATACTCCAGTTCATCCTGAGGCTGGAATCTTTCTCTGTTTTCTTGATACTTCTCTGTAATCTATATTCAGCACTGGCTGTCTAGAAAGTCTGAACACAAATATCTAGGCTTCATGTGCCGCTCACCTTGTGTGGCTGTTATGTCCCTGAATGACAGTCACATGAGGGCCTTATTTTACCTCAGGGGAAGTAACATTCCTGACAGTCTCAGTATCTGGAGATGCCTTTCAAAAAGGAGCAGTGGTCTAGAAAGTCAGACCCCAGGGCCTTTCTGCTAGAGAAATCTAGGTGCTCTCAATCAAACTCAAGCTTCCCTTCTTTAAGAAAAGGCAAGGACTAAAGATCATCAAAAATAGCTTCCATAGCTTCATCATATAACACCTGCTGCCACTCTGACAGAGTACCTTCTGCAAATCAAATCACACTGAGTGCAAAAACAATCAGTCTAGGCTGCCTGAGATGCCTCCTAAGGCGTCAGCACTTTTTTAAAGTAGGCTTTGCAATCTACCAGACTTCAGTGGTGTTCCCTGAAGGTTGCCTCTGGTATAAATCAGATTGCAATAGATTTGCCATGGGTTTCTCATAATAATGTCTGAGACATATTATCTTCATTATCGACATCTCTTTGTTATTCAGCTGTGTTGTCTTTGGTATTTGAACGCTATAATGCCAAACCCATTGCTCAGCAACTGCTTGATTATTTCTCAGGTAGAAGTTTCATATTCTGTATACTGTTTCCTGTGGCTCAGTTCATACCCAGGACTTAGTCATAGCATACTTTTACTTTATTCTTATTCTCATTCCCCCTGAGGTAATTCAGGGATTCATATTCAGAGAGTCACAACACACAGATGCTCATTTCAATCCTGGCCAAAACAAACATGGTTGAAGAGCCTTCACAATCTTCCCATAAGGCTGTCAGTACCATTATCTTTGATTCCTGCTTCAAGTCAAAGAGTAAATCGTACATCTGTTCCACTTTAACAATACGAATGTTTAGTAGTTGACATTTGCAGAGATTGCTCATTCACAAGAAATGGAGGAAAGCTCAAAAAAAAACAAGAGAAAAGGTGTTATAAAATCCATTTGTCTTCAAAGTGGATAAAATTACTAACCTGGTTGCATCAGCATAATTTCATCTTCATTGCTACTCAAAACACAACATGCTGCACTATTTTCTTCATTTCATACAGTCTGGTTTTATACAGATATGTTTGGCTGCTGTTGGTGTCATTTGGCTGCCATGCCAAGATTTTTCCACTTTCATAAAGAGTATCCCATAAGAGAGTCTCCCTTTAGTAAGTCTTAAATCTGGTTTTGTCTGAGCTGATGGATGTGCCATTTTAACCTACAGATATATGTTCCTTTTTGGCAACTACTTCAGCTAAAGGGATGAATGAGCTCCATGACATAGCAGACTACCTATGTATTATTTATAAGGAGGAAACATTCATAAAACTACATACAAGGTTCTTCTTAAAATAGCCCCCATGTTTCATATTAACAAAGCATCTTCAATTATCAGTGTTCTTTCCAGAGCCCTGTGCAGAAAAAATATAACGGCATTTCAGGAAAAAAAATCAATGCTATTATTCCTGAAGATGTGAGAGCCAATAGAGCAGAGTCATATAGAGACACTCAGTAACACTGAGCACTAGCACACATCTAAATAATAGTATGACCCAAGGCTTCATAGAGAAAACCTTTTATCTGCTGGGATTCAAAACCTTGAGTTCTCCTAGGAAAAGAGCTCTTTTTACTGTATCTACTCCCTAGTCCTTAAGTGGAGACCTCTATTTAGTAATTCTTCACAGGCTCCATTGATTTGATCTCATGGTTTGCTTCATATCCCCGACTGTGGAGATTTAGTGCTTTTTGTAACACCCTAGCATATCTCAATTGAGCTTTAGCAGCAGTTCAACAGTGAACAGTCTTGTGTTAAGACAGTCTTAACAAATGTCTTGGATATCCCAGGACATCACAAACTATTATAGATGCTCATGTGAGAGAAGCTGAAGGGAGCTTTTGATCTCTACTGTCTACAATGGGAGCTTAGAAGTTTAGCTTAAATATGGACACCTACATGTAAACACCTAAATTTAGGTTTCTTAATTTCAAACGGAAACACTTTTCTAAATTCAGATGAGATGGAGTGCATCAGTTATATACAAAATGGAATTTCTTTCTGCAGCTTGTGTGATGAAACACCTGAATGTTTTTCCAGCTGTTGCTCAGTATCTCTGAGTAGCACTGTGAAGAAAGTATTTTCTGTGCTTCTTTGTAGGAGGCATTTGTTAATTTCAAGTATCAGCTTTATATTTTCTATTCTGTCAGTTAATATCTGATTGCCAATTAGAAAAAGTCTCTTTTGCACTCAAAATTCAGTTAATGATATCATAGCCTTACTGCATTTTTGCCAGGTCATTTAAAAAGCAAATTATATCTTTTTCTGTGATATGAAAATTACTATCTAATTTCTATCTCTGTTATTGTCTGGCAGTATGTAAATTTGTTCATACAAAACTACTTGCTGCAACAATTTGAATGAAGCTAAATGCCACTAAGTCTGTATTGGGGAGTAGGGGGGGAAGGGGTCATTATGCCATAAGAAAAATGAAATGTAAATTATGTAGGCTCACAGTTACTTACTCTGCATGATTATACAAACAGCCTAACAGTCACACACTGTGAAACTTTAGGAGAAGATTCAGTGCCCTCAATTTCTTTTCCCGTACAAGTCCAGTTGCAAGTTTTGGATAGTTGTACTTTGTCTTTATAAGCAAATACCTGATTCCTTAATGGACTAAATGAGATTTCATAGCTATCTAAATAAATTTTCTCTGCATAACTTATCTTCAGTCAGAAGAAATACGAGTAAACTTTTGTAAATATAAATGATGCTCCTAACATACGTATTTGGCCCTTTAAAACATACAGTGTCATACAAAATCATGTATAAATCATGAATATTAATCTTATTCAAATTTTCTTCACAAAGGAAAAATAAGATTCGTTTCTCCTGAAAAAAAAAATCAGGACTTTGCAGGCTAAAATAATCTTTCCTAATTCATTAAATGAATTTATTTTCCAATAACCTTTATGACTAAGGAAGCTAGAAACCATTAAAAAAATCTTACAGATATTTTCAAACCAGAACAAGTAGTATTCTACTCATAAATTAAAAATCCCAGTGGCCGTACAACAGCTGACTTGCTGGACTTTGAGCCAAAACAAACCTGATGATTTGACATAAATTTAGTGTGAAGTAGTTTCTCTCAGCAAATTTTGAACCATTTGGGGCCTCTAAATTAGCATCAGGAGACCTAACTAAGAGTCAATTGTAGTGCATCCTGGAAGCAACAAAAGTCACGTCATCCATGGCTACCTCAGGACAGAACCATTTAAGGTGGAAAATCTAAAAATCTAAAAGTAAAACATCAGCCTTCTTGATCACTGGCTGACAACAGAGCTTGTGAGCTTGTTACCTCATTTCACAGAATCACAGAATCACTAGGTTGGAAAAGACCCACAGGATCATCAAGTCCAACCATTCCTCTCAACCACTAAACCATGCCCCTCAGCACCTCATCCACCCGTGAGAGTTCCTCTGGGATACATACTTCATATTCAGTAGTCAAAAGTGTCCTCTGTCCCCTTTGGTATCCAGATATATGCTACTGATACTTTTTTCCAAATGGAAATATGAAAGATTTTATAGCCATGAACATTATTTTTTATATCTAGAAAACAAACACACTAGCAGAAAATAATTCCATTGCCTACTCACTATGCCTTCCCTTCTTCTAGGGAGAAACTTGCTAGCGATTAAGGAAGTTATCCAGTCATAAGACTATTTCATCATTGACCTTTTCTCTGACAGTACAAACAAAACTACAAGTTAGGAAGAGCTGTGGGTAGAGATTATGAATGAACTGTGATTCTGCGTAAATACAACATTTTAACAAGATCTAAAATAATTATCAGCTAAGTCCTGCCACACACACACTCCAGCACCTCGATATCTTTCATAGAATCATAGAATTATTAAGGCTGGAAAAGACCTCCAAGATCATCAAGTCCAAACATCAATCCAACACCACTATGACTATTAAAACATGCTCGTAAGTGCCACATCTACATTCTCTGGTTTATGAAAAAAAAATTCTCCTCCATCTACACGTTTTTCCTTTTGCTCATTTCTCTTCCTGGAAATACAGCAATTAAAATGATTTTACATGTTAACTTCTTACAATAATCACCTTCCTAAATTAAGGGATTTTTAAGGTCCCTGTATGGTTTTGTGCCTTTTCTGAGCAATTAGAAAGGCTTATTGTTAGCCTGAGAATTAATGCAGGGCAAGTGCTCAACTTACTATTATCAAGCTGTCAGTCAAAACCAGGTTCAAATATGTGAAGGAAAGAATAAAAATGCTATAAAGTACCAGCTTCCTTTTTATTTTTTATGATTTTCATATAGCCCACAATGTCTTTTTCAGGTTTTCCAAGGATGTGGCCAACCTAAACCAGCATCTGCCCTGAGATCTTCCCGTTCTGTTCCTGAAAACTTCAATACCCGGTTTAGACCATACAACCCAGAGGAACGACCTACAACTGCTGCTGGCACAAGTTTGGATAGGCTGGTAAGACAAAATATATTCAGTTTTCAAATTAGTAGAAATGGCTTGATAATAGAGTAGAAGAGTGGTAATCTTCTGACAATATCTTTTTAATGTTTAATAATCGCTCTATATAGTTTCTATGCCAGCTCTTACAGATTCAATAAACCTTTTTTTCTCCATTGGAAATAGTACAGAATTGCATTGTAGGAGGACAATATGACTAATTTTTTTAATGTAAAAAACTGTTAGAAGGGAATAAGCTCTTTCTGGGACACCAAAAAACAGATGAGCCACAGCAGGTATTTTGCAGTATAAATTCTCTTTGAAAAGTGATCTATAACAATATTTTAATTTTTTTAATTAAAAATATTCTTATGTATTAAGGGAATTTTAATAGCTAGGTTTTTTTAACATATACACTTGCACAGGCACATTGATTTGTTCCATTTCCTTACTTAATTATAAAATTACCACTGTTTTATTTCCATTCATCTCAAAACCTCAATTTTATCAGCTAAAACTTCAGTGACCATCAACCTTGCTTTACTTATTCAACCACTTTGAAATCAAGAATTTAACATAGGAATATTTTCTTTACTACCCATCATTGGATTCACATTTCAGACTTCAATGTTCCTGCTATTTGTACATCTATAGATTTATAGTGGGCTAATTATTATAGCTGTTAACAGTGTCTCAGCAATCATCTCGAGGTAAAGCCAATGAGCAGAACTGAAAAGCTGTAAACCATCTAAATCAAAACAGACTGTATCTCATACCCTCCACTTGCCAAGCTTATTGCTGAACACTTGCACAGCATTGGTCTGCCTTGCCTAAGAGAGTCGTGCTCAGGGCTGTAGCAAGAGCGGGGGCAGAGGAGTTCCCAGCTGGAAACAGCTGCCATTAGTTGGAGGTATGAGGTTTTGGTGACCTGCACTCCCACTGGGTACCAGGCAATTGTTGGCTGCACTAGGGCACTAAGATGTCTTGCTATGGTCCTGATCCCGAGCCTAAAATGTCTAGAGGTTTCTCTGACACACAGTTTAAATCACTGAGCAGGAACCCAAATATACTAATTCAGTTAAGGACCCAGCTAACTCCTTGATACTATCATTCAGAAAATTCCTTTGACCATCACAGTAGTTTTTCACAGTGCCAATTGCCTCTGCCTGTGCTGTATTCTATCTATGTACTGTATTCTGTCAATCTTCGTTGCAATTCAACTAAAAGAATACCATGGCATTTCTAGTTAGTACATGGGATTACCTTGCAGCAAAAAGCAATTTTTGTTAGATCTCTACTATTCTGGAAATAGTGTAGCCTGGTTATCCTAAAACAAAAAGCAGAAAAGAAGATCTTACCTCCATTGTAGACTTAAGTCTTTCTACCACAGTAGATTTATAACCCAGTGTGGCAGGCTAAAAATCTTGTTGGTAATGCCCAATCCATGTTTGACAAGTTCTCAGTTTTACCCTTCACTTTAGAATCAAAGAACCAGCCCTTGTGTATCACTCAGTGCAGAGGTCTGGACCTTGATCTAGAATTGGCTAAGGTCAAGTGAAAGGTCAACAAAGCCTGTAGGTTTCAGTCACACTCCGGACAAAACTAAAGGTGGCAAACAGAGGAAGCAGGATGAAGCCCATAAAAAAGAAGACTGGTAATACATTTCACCTTGGTTTCCTCTTATGTTGTAACAGCAGTTCAAGCATTTGAACAATGAATAAGACATGTTTCAGAGACATTCTATATGCACACAAGGAAAATACTTTTAAACACATTAATATCTTTTTTAAACTACAAGCTTCGAAAATATTTAGCAGCATCCTGAATAAAGCAGAGATGTGTCATATGCTGCTGGCCTTTAAAGGCTGTAACTAATGAAAATTACCAGTGCATATCATAGAATCATAGAATGCTTTGGTTGGAAGGGACCTTAAAGACCATCTATTTCCTACTCCCCTGCCATGGGCAGGGACACCTCCCACTAGACCAGGCTGCTCAAGGCCCCATCCAGCCTGGCCCTGAAGACCTCCAGGGATGGTGCATCCACAGCTTTCCTGGGCAACCTGTTCCAGTACCTCGCCACTCTCATAGTGAAGAATTTCATCCTAATATCCATCCTAAATCTTCACCCCTCCAGTTTAAACACATTCCCCCTTGTCCTATCACTACATACCCTTGTAAAAAGTCTCTCCCTGGCTTTTTTGTAGGCCACTTACAGGAACTAGAAGGCCATTATAAGGTGTCCCCCCAGCCCTCTTTTTCTCCAGGCTGAACAATTCCAACTCTCTCAGCCTGTCCTCATAGCAGAGGTGCTCCAGCCCTCTGATTACCTGATCACCTCCATATGATTTCACTAGGCTTTTTCACACATTGTTTCCGAAAAAAAAGCAAAGAGCTTCGCATTGCTGCTGTTACTTATAGAAGCATTCAGGCCAAATACATATATTATTCTTTTCTTGCTGGTGATATTTAAGTACTATTCATGGCCTGTTAACAACAATTGTTGATACCAAATCCATCTCCAAGTGTCATTGATATACATACTAATACTCTTTTGGGTTGAGACCAATCATGCCTCAAGTCAGAGGTCGCCCCTGACCTCAGCTGGAGCTACGAAAGGCTGTTAACATGGATTAGAGCAGAAGACCTTGTTTCAGAGCAGTAATCCCTTAGCAGCTCTTGGGGAAGGTCACTGCATCTCACATCCACTCGGATAATTTTATTCAGAAGGATGTAAATGCTGCACTCCTGCCTTCCAGGAGCACCATTCAACATGCCTGCAATAGATCTGAGAATTTAACGTGCTGAATCATTCCCTGAGTCACATATCTCTCTTCATTAACTATAGACAGAGCCTGGAGGATCAGCTTCTGTTAGATCCTCCTAACCCTTGCAATTCAAAAGGACATAAGGAGAATCCCACTCAGCAGTTTTCCAGTCTGCACACTGATCATTTTCTATTGCTTGCTTAATGCAAATGTACAGCAATATTAGTATTTTGATAGCACTGTCAAATAGTTAAAGTCACTTTTTATTATAATTGATATAAGAAACAAATCTTTTCTTGTGAGTTAGCTGACTCTTAAGTCTTGCATTAGTGCTTTGAGAAGTCTGTTCTGGAATTTGTATTCATAAAACAGTGTCAGACCACTTAACTTTAAACTGTCATTGCAAAGTTCAAACCTGCAGCTATGCAAACCTCGAAAGAAGTGATGAACAATTCTGCTTTCATCTATCTTTGACAGCATGTCATCAGAAGAGACCAAGTTTAGAAAATACTCCTTCTACACCTCAATCTTATAAAAACAAGCAGCATATCTGAACCAATGTTTTTACTCCTGCTCATATCCCTTATAACCTGTTCATATTTATAAGCTTAATTCAGATGAGCATATTGTATCAAGTACATTGTACAAAGCAGTCCTCAAAGGAAGCCTACACTGAAATCATCAGATAACCTCATCACCTTCTGAGAAAGTGCTCTGTCATCCTTGCCTGAAAGTGTGTGATGAATCCAGCAATTCTATTTCAAGAGGAAGAGCAGTTTCCCAATGTTATTATCATAGCTATAACCAGTAAGACTTAATAAACAATTAACAGATCCAAAAAAAATGTAAGAAATATTAAAAAAAATAAATATCCCACAAAGGCAGTGCTATAGCTGGTTTAAAATACATCAGATATGTTTAGAAAGCAATCTAGAGCTTAAGAGAATTGTCTTATCATGGATGTAAAGCATCATCTGAGGCACCCCAGAGTATATGAAACAAGGGACTAGCAGATGTGGCACAGAACTAGAGGAGACTCTGGAGCAGCAGTGAGTAGCTGGGTAGAAGACGCTGCAGCATCTCAAGTAATTCAAGTTACCTATGCTCAAGCAATTGTATCATGTCTTCACATCACAGGGCCTAAAAGTCAGGCTTTTTCTGAAGTCAGTGGAGAGAGACACATCTCTTGAGAGTGATTCACCCCACCTGTCACAAACACCTCTCACAAATTGAGAAATACAAGGTTTAATTGAGATATCCAAAAGATATGCGATACTGAGATGCCTCAGAGTATTGAAGACAACTGCTTGAGCTAGCAGATAGGATGATCTTTGGGGACGCCCATGCCCTCCTAGACTGGCAGACAAGCAAGAACAGAACTGAGCCCCAGGTTTTCTCTTCAGGTCCCTTTAAGTGGAATTCAGCCACATAAACATAGTCAACTAATGATAATTGAGTTGCTAATTGAGGTCTTCAAGATGTCCAAATGTGAAAGCAAAGTTACAGGAGACCCGGCTGGAAATAAGATGAATACCTCACAGCCACTAAATTCACTTTTTATGCGTATATTTAGGTAACTGGATTCCATCCTATTTCTCTACTTACAGTAACAGAAGAAAAATTAAAGACTTTTCTGATTTAATATACGGATCCATAGTGTAGATACCTATAACTACCTATCGAGATTTGAAGCCCAGATGACCGTAGTTTTTGATGTCAACAGAGAGAAATAAAGATCTTTGTTTAGCTGTCTAGATGTAGGTTTAATTGAGATCAAATATTTCTAAAGCATGATTCAGCTCATCCTGAAGTATACGTTTTAAACACCTCAAAGTAATCATTCCCTATCCCTCTACTACAAAGTAACTACCTTAGGCTAGGCATCTAGCAAGTACCTATGAAGTTCAGTAAGAGAAATACTGTCAGAAACTAAATAATTTTAACCACTGAGTTCTGCTGCTTCTGTAGAGCATGATCTAAGATTTCTCATTTTAAATCAACTGCTCATAAAGACTCATTATCTTCTCTGCAGTTGCCTGTTTGGTATAACCTGTGGTTTATTTTGTTTTGTTTTGTTTTGTTTTTCTGTTCCCTGAATCTGTTTCCCTCTTGCTTCCCAGAGGACTATCTGGAGGACAATGCAACATGGTGTAAGCTTTGGTATTCTTATTCTTCACTTTCATTCCCATTTGTCTTTGTACAATGCTGGGCAAAACACTTCTTCACATTTCATCTTCACCATCTTTACTTTGTGTGTGTCTTGTAAGCTAAAATGCTAGCAGTTCTTTTTGTAGTTTTGCATTCTGACTGATTTAATTCTGCCCAGTGCCCAGAGTTACTGGTTCTTTCCAGTATTTTTCTCTTGCTTCGAGAATGTCTCACCTCCAGAAAGAAGCGCATATATTCCCTCAGTGAGTTAAAGTTGATGTAAGTGTCCCCATGGTCTCAGACCCCACATTTGCATGTGCAGCAATGGAGACACTGCAGTGGCATTCAGCTCCAGGGACTGTGATTTGAGATAATGGTGGAGCGATAGAAACAAGCTCCCAGGCCTAGGATTGCCCCTGCCTTACTGTCTGATCTTAGCCAAGCCACAGTGGGAGCTTCATAAAGTAGATTCCCTTATGCTTTTCCAGCTTCATAAGTTTGGTGAATGTTAGAGGTCCCTGGTTTCAGAAAGAAGACCCCCTCAGCGGGGCTCAGCACAGCCCAAGGGCAAGGCAGGAATGTAGCACCACACATATATGTATCATCTCACTTGTGAAGCATTTATCTTGGACTATTATATCCTGCTTCTTAGTGGAACTAATTAGTCTACAGAGAGCATCATGCTGATATAGCCTTACTACCTCCTGCGTTTGAGCTGCCTCAAGTACCTCTGTATCGCATCACTGTATAGCACAGTGCTGCCTTAATTCAGCTGGAATTTCTCCTGAGAACATACTGCAGCCTGACCTGGCTGGACGTGTATAAAATAATTCCACATTTTGTTTCAGGAGGACAGAGACACTTTCTTGATTTTCCACAAGGGAGCTGATGCACTATTAACCATATAATGCATAATGCACATGCATACTATGGAGGTAGGCAACTGAGAAACTAGCCATGGCATTTTGCAAGTGATTTACATTCAAGTACACTATAGTGGCTGCATAGACAAGTGGATAAGCATGCACTAAGTCTGAAAAAGAAAACGTTTAAAGTTTTTTACCCTCAGGAAAGGAATATATTGTGTCACACTATGTAGGAAAGTGTTCTTTCATCTTCCCTCCTACTTTCCTTAAAATAAAAGTAAATAAATTCTCAATTTCCATGAGCAAAACACCCTGAAACATTTGTTTTTAGAATAAAATGGGATGTGTTTTAAATGTCCATTCAGTCATATTTTAAAATTTTTTTATTCCATTGTGTAATCATTTTTGTTACAATAAAAAATGCCATAGCAACCTAACAAATCTGTCGTGAACAATTCCTTCCAAGTGCTGCAAAAATACATGAAGTAGAAAATATCATTCAAATAAAAAAATAATCTGCTTTGCATTTTAGCTGTGGAAGACCATAGTTAATAAGAGAGTGTACTATGAAGACAGATCTGAATTGCCCTGAGAATCCTCTGGGGCATTCCTGAAAGTGGAGTTCATGTTTCAGTTTTGTTACAATCCACTTAGTCCAGAGTCCAGAAGTGTTAAATAAATGCAGTGATAGCCAAATTCTCCTGAGATAGGAAGTTTATTCTCTACATTTTGTTTCTCAAGAGGCTCTGGAATAAAATCCTATAAATCTTAGAAGGTTTAAAATCCTCAGATGAATTTTCAAACATGTTCTGCATACAGAGACTATAAGGGAATGAACCTGTAAAAGACTTCATAGTTCAGGAGATATTGGTCACACTCTTAAGAGTGAAGATGACAGGCTCATGCAGGTGTTTTAGAAGCTCACTGACTTCCCACAAGCCACTGCCTCCCACAACACTTAGAAGACATGCTGTTGGACATGCCATTTCACCCTGTTTAATGTTAATCAGCAGATAACACCTATAAAACATAAGGTCTACAGCTCCTCCAGTTTTAGGTTTTGTGTGTTTAAAGAGTCCTATTACTTATTAGCCATCTGGATAGAATACACACAATGAATAAACATGTTTTACAACATCTGTTGTGGTCATTTGGTGTCAGATTTAGGATTTGCTTGGTTCTCCAAAATTAGGTGTTTGCATAGTGTCAGATTTTGTTTATTTCTAGTTTCTGTGTCACAGCAATATCTAAGTAAGTTTAAATCTGAGTTAACACTTTTTTTTTTCTCATGGTTAATAGCAGTTTAGGTGACAAAGGCAAATGAATGATGGTGGCTGTCAGAACCCTCCTAGGGGACCTGCCAGAGCCTTGTTTTTAAAAATGGTGATATTATTCCATAGCCCAGCTGAATGGTTCTGCATGCTGCTGTATCTGATGCACTGCATTCCCTGACATGCATGAAGCAGTTACTACAAAAGAGCTTTATTGCAGTGGTTGCTCTGCCTTCGGATGGAATGGGTCTGCCTGCTGTTCAGACACTGCTTAGAATGAGTAAGAGAAGACTGTCTTCCAACAGTAACAGAAAACACCGTTCTCTGCCTTAATTAGTTGTAAAAAAAAAAAAACAGCACAATCTTGATTACCATGCAGCGTCTGCCTTGCCCGAGTAGTGATGTGTTGCCTGTCTCATTGAACACAGTGTCTGCTTGAATATCTTGTAAAAACGTACTTGCTAGTACTGTTTGAATTTCCTTTACTTGATGGGTGTAAAGACCAACTGAGGGTCTCATTTCCAGGAATGTCCTAGAGGTATGAACAGAATTATGTATCCCTGTTACAGGGATGGAGAATACAAAACCTGTAGACAGGATCCACCTCTGATTACTAGACTTGTCTGCACAAAGTAAGATAAAGAAATGGCATAGCCATGGGTCTTCAGCTATTGAGATATCGTGTGATTCCTGAGCTTGCCTATTAGGGTAAAAAAAGTGGGACATACAGGCTAGAGTTTGCATATCTGTGCGACATCAAAACTAGACTAAAATGAAGGGGGATTTATTTGCCCTAACTTTTCATGTTTCTAATGTTGTTATGTAAATCTGAGATAACACCTCATTCCTTTGTTAACTGATGGACAGAATTGCTCACATCTAGACCTTGCACAGGATACTCATTTGGAGATGACAAGAATCTGAATTACCCTCTGAGTTATCCATTTCTCCCCACTGAGTATGAAGATAGTCTCGATGTTTAGCTCAGACATCCAATTTGTAGATGTCTAAATGTAAACATAATGCTGGACTTTGGACTTAGGCTCTATGAATCAAATATGCACAAAGGTTATTTTGGTCTATAAAATATATTGATAGATAGTTCTAAGCCTGCTCCTAATCATACTCATTGTCATGGTATCATCAGGTGCCTAGAAGAATGGCTAGTCTCCAGCAAATACAGTTCATTCTGGAGGCTGCACAAGTTTTATTCAATGGCAGATCCCCCTTGTAAATCTTGATTAAAATCCTCTTCTTTCCATTTGATATTTTAGCCTCTGCTCAATAAAGACTAGGGTGGGGTTTTTTTCCAATATACAGAAAGTTTGTATTATAAGCTTCTGGAAGATTAATCTAAGCAGGAAATACATCAACACTGCTCTTTGAGCTGAAAGATAGATCACATTTCATTTCACGTGCCTGTGCATGAATCTGTGCAGATGGAAAAGTGAAATCCTAAAGTTCTTGTTAATGCTAAAGATAGATAGTGACTATATAAACATCCTCTGCACTTTAGCATTTTGATGTGATATTAAAAGAAAAAATATGGTTTAAAAATTGGTAGCAGGGCTTGTGCTCTGTACTTACAGTGCATAAACCATGCTCATTTAGATGCTTCCAAGAAACATGACAGTAATGACTGACTACCTGCCTGAAAGGTGTTACACTGTGATGAATTCTTGCATTGTTAATATGAGTACAGTCAACAAGTTCTAAGTTTCCATAAATAATGGAGTTTGTAATACATCACCAGTTCATTTACCACCAGAGAAATAGAGGTTCCTTTTGTGCAAGTGACTACAGACTATAAAATGTCTTTTCAGTAACAAAGTTAGTTGTGAACAAGTGTAGATGCCAACAGAGAAATTAAAGCTTTGATAATTTCTGAATTAATTGGAAAGAATGATTCTCACTCTCCAAAGAAAAATCTGTGTTATGTTTTACTGGCAATTTGTTTCTTCCAGCCTTTTGCAGCTGCTTTTATTATGCCAGACTGCAGCACACAGATATATTGTGGACTCATAACAGAACTGTGCAATGCGGGACTCCACTTGTAACAAATAGTAGATTACAGGAGACTGAAAACTGATTTCCCAAGCCAAATATCTCATACATTTTTCTTTGTTTGTAATAGACAGAAATTGACACTTTATGGCCTTTTATGTGTATTAATAGTGGTTAGGGGGGAGGTGAAATACAAGGACTAAAAAGGTTTACCTTCATACTGACAGTGACCCTTTTGTGAACTTTCTTTAGTCAAAACCAAATACTTTACATTAGGAAAGATTTCCTATATTTTCTTCATAGTTTTATCTCCCAATCATAGATTGCTGGGGCCACAATACTAGATACTTCTATAATGCAGCTGCCTGTAAACAGCAAAGCCTGAGTGGCTTGTTACAGATATTCTTTGATGGCAAAGCCTAATAATGCTAGAGAAGGGGGAAAGAAAGGATTCATCATATCTAATTTTATCCATCATCAGCTAAGGGCTAGTCTCAGGTTGTGCACTTTTTGGATCCTCAGTCTGGGTGTACACCCTAGCGGCATCACAGCTTCACACTAGGGCAAACTGCATAGCCCTAAAACTACTACTCCAGGTAATTTGTCACCGTAGAAAGTAGGAGAATGCTTGCAAGATACTTCAGCAGATCCCATTCTGGACACTGGCATATACTGGGATGCATGGCAACAGAGAACTCCAGCTACAGAATTAGGATTTAATAGCATGGACTCCATCCACAGTTGGTTAAGAAAGCAGACATTTTTAGGGTGTAATTTGCAGTCTAATGTAGACATCTGCCAGAGACTGCGTGAATAACTACCTGCAAGAGCCAATGTCTCTATGTCACAAACTACGAAGAACTTAAGGCTTGACAAAATATATAGCTTACAGAGGGTGAAAGCTGAGTTAGATTAAACCCTGCTGTGCAATCAATACCTGACTTTTCCACAAATAGCCCTGCTGAAATGAACATGACTGATGCTATTAGAATTTAGGACTTAGATGTACTCACTGGAGACTGAGTAGATTCTCACCAGCTCACTACAAATTCTGGCAGCTTTGCAGTATGGTGGCAGCAATCATAAATGACCATCATGTACATGTCTTTGTTGGTTTTCTTGGGGTTTGCTTCTTCTGCACTGAATGTATGTTGTGTACATGTCATTTCTGGTACCTAAGAAATGGTGTTCACTGTCTTATTCAATGTCTATAATATAAGTGTTATGTAGAGCTGGGTTTGTTAATCTCCCGTGGTAGCAATGGAGAGCTAGTCAAGTGGGCAATCACAGGCAGAATTCACTTGCTGAAACACAAGTGCCTCATGCTAGATGATATGCACTGAGCTATCCAGGCATTTGCGAGGAGCTAACAGATGTGATAAGGTTCCCACAGTCTTCTGCAAGCTCCAAAACAGTATTAGATTAATTTACTTCTGTACTGAATGAGGAATTTAGAAGCTACTCATAAGATCATAAATTAGACCAAAATAAGGCACATGGCTACCCGGATAATTCCCTAGACTCCACTGACAAAGAGGTGCATAGGCTGTCCAAAAAGAGGCATCTAGGGCCTTTACACAAGGGTCTCAGGTGTGGTGCAGATCCTACTGGACACCACGACTGGCATGTGGAAGAAAGAAGGCCTCCAAAGGCACTGGATACCTGTGTGCAGGCAACTGAATCCCACTGTGTGTCTTCACTGCCAGTGGTGGGGTTTTGACAACACACCCACTGAGAGCTTTTAAATGCAGACAAGACTAACTCGCTGCCAGAGCTTGATGGACAACTGACATTGCTATTCATTTGTATAGGAGCAAACCACATTGCTGATAGATAACCAGCTCTTAACAGTCCCTAATATAACTTCATTCATTTTTAAGTACTGCAAATTTTACTTTCCTATTATATATTTGGACAGCATAAATACTGTAAAGGAACCTAAATGAAAAGAGACTGGAATAAAAGTCCATAAAAATTTCCAGTACATAATAACTGTGTTACCTAAGTAACTGCTATGGTGACTAAAGGATAATTATAGAATCATGGAATCATAGAATAGTTAGGGTTGGAAGGGACCTTAAAGATCACCTGCTTGCAACCCTCCTGATGAGGGCAGGGACACCTCCCACTAGATCAGGTTACACAAGGCCCCATCCAACCGGTCTTGAACACCTCCAGGGATGGGGCAGCCACAACTTCCCTTGGCAACTTGTCCCAGTGTCTCACCACTCTCATGGTGAAGAAGTTCTTCCTAATGTCTAATCTAAGCCTGCCCTTCTCCAGTTTATACCCGTTCCCCCTCATCCTGTCACCGCAAGCCTTTATGAATAGTCCCTCTCCAGCTTTCTTGTAGGCTCCTTTCAGGTACTGGAAGGTCACTATAAGATCTCCTCGGAGCCTTCTCTTCTCCAGACCGAACAAGCCCAACTCTCTCAGCCTGTCCTCACAAGGAAGGTGCTCCAGCCTTCAGATTATCTTTGTAACCCTCCTCTGGACCCGTTCCAACAGCATATATAAAGCAAATGGTATAAATGTATAAAGCTAATTGCTTGAAGTGTATCACCTTTTTTAATACAACATACCTACAGTGCTCTTATATTAGAAGTGTGATATATATGCAGAAATGACAGGAATTTGAGAAATGCATTTCTTCTGCTGAGAAAATCAGCAATCCTTTATAGAAAAAAATACATTGCGTAATAAATGAACCTGAAAGAAGCTTCCTTTTTCCATGATCTCACAATGAATGTTAATGGTCTTAAAAATCAAAGAAAAATTAGAAAAAAATTTATTAAATGCATTAAAATCCTTTCAACTCTTATTCATTTGTTCATTCAGATGAAATTCAGTTGACAAAATAGAGGTATCTAACCTTAGAGCTAGCCAAATACTGTAATCTTTACAGCCAGCTGAGAGAAATAGGCACTTTCAGGGCACAATTGATCATCAGAGCTGCTTTAGAAATCTCTGCTGGATTAAGGCTCACTTCCACCCTTCAGTTCCTGATCCTCACTGTTAACTGCTGAAGAAGAGTTTGTAGCTCGGTTGTGGATGCTGGTGTCCTGCAAGACGAATTTCATTCTTGGACACTTGTCTTACAGACCTCACAGTCTACAAACCAGGATAGACTGTGAAATTACTATCATACACATTGACAATATTTCTACTTCATTTGTTTTGGCAACAAATGGTTACCCTGTGCTAGTCATAGAACACGTGTTAAAAATATGTTCCAGTCTTGAACACCTTAATGACATCTTCCTTTCAGGTATTCTTTTCTCCTGAAGTAGAAGATGCAGGGTTCCCAGTCAACACTTATTGTCTCTGTATGATTTTCTAACCATCCATTTGCACTAAGGGAATGGAGTGATCCAGAAAAATTAATCAGCTTTTCCCGTAAATCGTGACCTTCATAATTTCCAAGTTAGGAAAACTGAATTGGTAACCTCAGTTTCTGCCAGGAAGGAAAGAGGAGAAAGCTGACATTCCTCTTATCACTTATGCTCATCAATTCAGTTCAGATTACAGCTCCAAGTGCAGAGTAACAGAGAAGCATGCATACAGGACTCTTGGAGACTGTGAATACCCTCTTCTCTGTGAGGTACAAGGTACTTTCTCAAGTATTGACAGGACTGGGAAACCATGGTTAGCTTTATTTGCAACCCATCTCCCAGACTACAATGCCACATTGTTGGGAAAGAAGAGGACAGCTCCTGTCTCAATCCCACTTGACTGTCACAAAGGTCATTCACATTCTAGCACAGCTCCCTATTCCCAGGTTAGCCAGAGTTCATCCAGATTTTTGTTGTTAAACAGAAAATGGTGAACTCATCTCCTCTCTGCTTGCAGAGGGAGGCCCGGCTTCATCACTCTTTTCATCAAGACACCCCTTGCTTGATAGAATTCAGTGTGGCAAACTTAAGTCCCTTAAAAATATCTTTTATCATGAAATCAGCAGGATGTAGGCAGATAGGCCCACATGTTTGGAGAAAAAAATACTGCCTGTGCAATGTGCAGGAATTTGACCAGCTGCAAATTGAATTGGTAATGTCCTGGGATGAAACCTCTGAAATTCTCAAGCTAGTTGTGAAAGCATATTTAAAAAATTCCCATTTTCCATAGGTTGCAATGCTGATTTATTTCTGTGCTAAAATGTGAAATAACACAGCTGGCGACCATTCTTTCAGAAATCTAGAAATAGTTAATGATATGTAGGGATATATTCTTCAATGTCATTTGTTCCTTAATGTCTCCCCACGGCAAAGGCACCATAATCACTTCAAAGCCACATATATCGATGCTAAAACACTCTCATGCCTTCCACAGCCATTCACTTTATCAGAAAGAAAATAGAGATTAAAAGGGCATCATTGCAAGAAAGATGTGACCAGGACATTTCTGCATCTTATAACCACCTAAAGATTTAACTCTGGCCTCCTGGACCGAATGACCAAGGCTGCCCTCTCTGGGATATGAGTCATACTCGATCAGTATTCAGTGAATGTTAAGGAAGACGTGAGCAAGTTGCTGAACTTTGCACCCTGACAGCTGCCCACAAGTGCTCATCGTAGCCACTCTGAAAGCTCTCCAGCAAATGCAAGTGAATTTACCAGGCTCTCAGGAAGGGCTCAGTTACTGCATGTTGACCACACTGCTGAGTTTAGACCTACACTTTTTCCTCATGTGAAGAACTAGAGTGTCTGATGCTTAGAAAATCCAAACATGCTTTGCACTTGCTCAAGTAGCCATGCCCTAAACCAGCCAGGACTATTTTGTCATTTTGTACTATTAATAGTGACAGAAAACAGGATTAGGTTATGTTCAACACTAAGGTTCTCTTTAGGATTCATTGCATTTCTGAATGCAATGCTATCTTGTTTTGAAACCTTATTGTGCTAGTTGTTGGCTGGCTGAAGTGTTTTCCAACAAAAAAAGCAATACTTACACTATATTCCAGGCTAATGACAAACTTCCAGGAAGGATTCCAAGGCTCAGCCTTCATTTGCACAATTCACCATTTAATTTTAATGAATTGAATTGCACAGTCAGGGGAAATGTGCACTGATAAGAACATACCTGTGAATGCTTCATCCTCAATGCACTGGTGGAAGTTGCCATAGTAACTTATCAGGATAAGTTAATCGAGCTTTGCCTGTTATCAGAAACCAGACAGAGCAAAGAATCCCAACTATGGATCTTTAGGCAGCTGTTAAAAGTCAGTTTGAAGTTCACCTAGAGGTAAATAGGAAACCAGGTGGTCAGACAGAAATCATAGTTGTAATATGTTGGTATAAAAGAATTACAGAGGCAAATGAGGAGATGAGGCAGAGCAAGGAAAGTATTTTATTTTTTTATTGTTATTATTTAAATATTTTTCTGGTTTAGAAAGTTTGCTTATTTAAATGAGATTCTGTTACTCCATATGGTTTGCTCCACTCTTTATGTGACTACCATATCATATTTGCTTAGTCAAAATAATTTTTCATCTCTCCTTAGGGTCAGTCCAGCATAGGAAAATCAAATTGTCCTAATTCTCTTTCATATGACACCATTTATAACCTCCAGGAACCTACACTCACTTTCTTTTACAGTCCCTGGGTGGAGATTAGTGTAGAAGAAAGGCAACATGATTTTCATGGGCCAATGTAGGGATCCACGCTGAACAGGCAAAAAAAACTTATTTCATGGAGTATGACAGACCCCAAGAAAGTGATGCAGAGAAAGATTCTGGATTTTCCACTGAGGATGTCCTGCAGCACAAGGAGGAAAGAAACAATACAAAAAGGCCTAAACAAATTTCCCCATGTTGTGAACATGCAGGCAGGGAGGTTTGAGGTGGCCGGGAATTTTGGTTCTGGGAACTAGCTGTATGCTTAAGTGCAATTTCAAGGATGGTCAAAGCTCTTGAAGTCTTTGCTTAGAAACACAAAGGGCGTTCTTGTCTCCCGTCTCCTGTCTCCAGTAGCCAAAGAGGTCAAGCAGTGAAGCTTTTACTTTTTCCTGTATGTACAGTTTTCAATTTACCTGTAGGTTTTGGATGTGAAAGGCCGTGACAAAATGCCAAATACAAGCAGGTGCTTAGTGCCCTGTACCTACTGGCCTATATGATAAGGAACACTAGCATTGCACTGCAGTCTGGTGAAAATATCCTACAGCTTTGAGTGCAGAGCACACCACGCTGGCTGCCACCACAGGAGTAAGCTGCTACTCTGCACTACAAAGTCAGGGGAGGGAGATCAAAATTGTGAGCCTCCGTCAGCCCACTTATGAATACAGAAGGAAAGCCAAAAGGTGTTTTTCACCAACAGAACCACCAACTTTTAGCCTTTGAGATGCATATCATACAAGCCAGTCTGAGCTAACTTTGCTTTTCATTGGATGAGGTATTAGACCTGAAAGGATCCATGGGCATCAAATCAATTTGAATTTCAGCAGGCTAATCAGAAAGCCCAAGGTTAGCCTGGCTTGGGAAGATGCTCAACATCCATCTAGTTTCCATGAAGAGTACTCATTTGCATATTTTTCTTTTGATATTTTGCCAGGTTTTCCTAAGTAAGAAAATAAAATTATATAGAATTGCTAAAACCACCTTGAAAGGAAGCGTAAACATTGCAGAGATTTGGCTTGCATAGTACATTTCTTAAGCTGCTGGAAGCCATCTGTGGAATAATGTGAGGTGTTATATATTCTCAAAATAATTGAACACTAGAAGCACATCAACATAAACAGAGGATGGGTAAGCCAGTTCAGATGAAAGTGACTCTACTTTTTCTCCCACACCTGATAGCATTCAAACATTTTGACAAAAATCATGGGACATTTTTCTTATTTATTTTTATGGACACAATACTTTTTAGGGTTTCTGACAAGATGATGGATATATTAATCTACAAACCATACAAACACATTGCCTTTGCACCAAGAACCTGAGTTAGAAATTCAAATCCTGACCATATCAGCCCTTGGCCACTATATTTCCTTTGGAAAGCAGGTAGGAGGTATAGGCAGGTAATTCTTGCATGTTTGTTTTTATCTGGTTTCAGTCAGGTCGAGAAACAGAAATAATAAATTAAGTACAGTAAGCTGTGTTTTACAGATTTCAAACATTCAGAAAAGTGAAGTACTCCAGTTTTTGGGTGACTGTGAGCTACGTTCTGGAGTGGAGCTCTAAAAAAAAAAAAATCATAGCTGAGTACCTCCTTGCTTTGATGCATAAAAAGAAGCTGGATGATACCTGTAGGTCTGCATAGTCCAGGCAAGAGTCCTGGAGAATGCCATTCCCTGTTAGACACAAACTTGCAGAAGGATTGCTCTGAGAGCACTGTCTTCATTCCTGCAGTGCTTTGCCCTTTTCCAGTTCTTCTGTATTTCTGCTGTTGGAATAAGAGTTTTCAGATCGCCTGCTTGCATATTCCTAGCCTAATCTTAGAGAAGCTATAGTCACACTGGTAAAGTCCTCCTGGATTTTAATGATGTAACCTACGCTCTCCTTCATTGTTGGTTTATTTTTTGTTTTTCTTTATCGCTTTTGACACAGCTTTGCCTTCCTCTGGAGTCTGCAGTAGAGTTCTAATCCTTGGCTTTTTCCATCACAGGCTGTGGCTATGCATACGATAGTTAAGTTATAAATTCAGCTTCATATGCATTTGTACTGTAGAATAAAATAAGACAGGCAAAGCATCTGTAAGAAACAAAACTTGTTTAGATGTAAATGCCTTTGATCAGCAAATGTGGCAAGGGCATGGAGAAAATAAATAGGCTTGTCTTAAATTAGGATATAGTTTAAAGTCATTCCCAGTGTGAAAGTATTCTCTTTGCACAGCTGAAACATAAATGATGTAGGATCAATGTTAGATGTTGGCTAGGCTATTCTAAACAGGAGCCTGCAGAAACTATGCTAACTCATCACTGCCAATAAGTTTACTTACTGTATGCCTCAAGACAGAGAAACTGAAAGAGCACGTAAAACTAGGAGCAAGTTGATGAAGAAATTAAACTGCAAAATGACAGGAAGAAGACAGGAAACGTAATGACCAGTATAGGCCTGGTTCAACTGGTTGTTTCAATTAAAATCATTATATATGCAGCCTCAGGAAATAAAAGCTCCCATTCCTTTCAACGCTGTTTATGAAGTTTTGCTCCAGTAATGAAAAATGGAAACGAGCCTCTCTAATGAATTATAGCAATTATCTCTCTGCTGGGGCGAGACAGCTCTGAATCCTGTCATATTCCCCCAAGAAAAGAAGCACTGTGTGCTGTTATTCACCATATACCTTGAGAAATTGAACACTTTCTTATTATTGTTCCTCTGAAGCATGAGGATGCTCAACTGCCAGCCTATGGCACTTGTGGATTTCACACTGTGAGAAACCTTCGACTGGGGTGTGTTTGCACAGGGAGCTCTGTGTCTGAGCAGCTGTTTGACTCGGAATTAGATTGATTTCTTACACTGTTACAAGGCAGTAATTTATTCAAGGATTATGAATCTGGTTGAAATAAAAGCCAAGATGTTTCATACTTATGGAACAGCCGATTTGTGCAAAAGGAAACTGGTGTAAATCATGTTTTAAACAAGAACATTTCTTTTCTATGTCACCTGTAATGAGAGCTAAGAATGTTGGTGTTTCCTTATTAGTAGGACTTTATCTAGATTTCCTGGTTGTTCTTATACAGGTGTCATAAATGATGCATCAAGGTGAAAGGACTAGTACTAAGATTAAATCCATCTGTACTCATTCCTCTATAGAAAGAAGAGCTGTGAGTACTTCATTTTACCAAAACTGTACATTTTTCACACATAAATAATTTACATTCAAACTGGCTCAAATACATTTTCATTCAAAACCATTATCTAAAAAATGGAGGAACTTTCTCATTAAATTATATTTAAACTGAGCAAAAAGTGTGGGTAAATGTCATTCATTGCAGCTCAAAAAGTCTGTTTTCTCTAGGACTTTATTCCAACAAAAAAAAAGCATATTTAATGCGTCCTACCATGAAAAATTAAGTTGATATCTACCTAAATTAATAGAAACTGAAATATGTTGTCTGGGAGATCATTTTTGAGGGATTAATACAAGGTCTTCATTTGTGATGCACTACAGCCACGCTGGACTTTATTTTTATGCAAGATGTTATGTCAAATCAAAGGCATCTGGAGTATCTGGGATGTCTTTACCTGAATGTTTTCATGTGTTAAAAATATACATTTATTTGTATATTTGTATCATATAGGTATATTACATATACAGATAGCTGAGTTTTTCAGACTGGTAGACGCAAAAGTTCTTAGGAAAGAAAATTTTGAACATCCTATGCCTGTAACTCCATTCAGCAGAGAACAACCTCTACAATTAACTGTTTTAAATGGGCAGAGCCTGTTTTCTCTTGGTCTTTTGACAGTGATAAACTTTTTGCATCACGAACAGCCGCAGCCATAAATCTCACTTAAGGCTGAAGCTGTGTATCATCTCATTGTCACTATTCAGCCACACCACCCGGCTCACAGGCTCTGAGCCTGAATCCCACAATTCATAGTCACTTATAAAACCTACTTCAGGAGCTTTCAGCTCGACACACCAACATGATTTCTGAAGGCAAAGCTAGCTTCATCCTTCAGGGTACATGTTTCCAAATGGTGGCTGGGGGAGCTGCCCTCCAGGAACCATGGTGCTCCTGTGGCCACCAGTTAATCAAGAAGCTTGTAACTGCCAGGGAGCAAAAAACAACAAGCAGATGAGTTGCCTGCCTCAAGAGTTTGCACAGTTCATTGTACTGTGAAACAGGGAGCTGAGAAGAAAGAATGAGACTAGCTAATTTGCAGTTCATTTCCATGATACCTTATTGAAATGAAAATATGCCTAAAAGCTGCGCAGTGTGGAAGAGGGGCAGACCCCTGAGGCTTTCATGTGAGGAAAGCAGAGTCTTTGTAGGGCAAGACTTCATCCTGTAGCCGTTGTTTTATCCCTGTGGGCCTACTTGTTATTACTGCCCACAAGTAACCTAGTGGCAAGTTGCCATCTATTTCAGATCTCTTTTTTTTCTTTCCCTCCCCTTACGCAAAGTCTTTAGTGGTTTCTGATCGCTCAATGAGATATCACTGCTCTTTTCCCTCCAGTTTTGAACTTTACAATTGAAAATGTGTCATGGGTCAGCTCTGTACTCTAGACTAACACAGGCTAAAAAGTCAGAAGCAAGCTCTGTGTGAGCTGGTGTATCTCTGCCACCCCGCACTGTGCCACACTGTGGGAAGCTGCCAACTGGCGTCCTAGAGGTAATGAAGATATTTAAGCACTGCTCTGCACCTCTTGACCTGCTTCTCTGTAGGACTAACTGGTTCAATTAAAATGCCACTACCATCCAGCCCCCAGGTTTGTAATGAGCTTTGTTGGGGTTAGCTTAAGGGTCTCTGACTGCGATGATGTAGCTGCACCCCTTGTCCATCCTTTTCCCTATTCATTCCTCTCCAAATAACAGAGATTTCTGTACCAATTCTTTCTCATTTATAGCTTTTATCTCTCCTAGAGAGATGTGTTTCATGTTGTTGAGGTTGTCTGTTAGCTGAGAGTTCTGCACCCAAATCTATATCATCCAGGGCCTGATTTTGATGTATCCAGTCTTATGTGTAAACAACAAATGAACTCCTGTAACTCCAGCAGACTAAAACACAAAGATGAGCCCAAGCTGGGCATGTAGACTCCCTGTAAAGCCAGCAAAGGCCATCCAGCCATATACTTTTTCAAAACAGGTTGAATTGGCCTTTTGAAATTACAGCATTGGGAGTTCACACAAATGGGCTGGCCCAAATTCTTACTTTTCAAGTAACTATACTATATAGATGAATGCTTCTTAGTAATGAACAACAAGAAGCATTGGTTCTTTTAAAGCCTTAGTCCCTAAACAGTGACTTTAGAGGCAGGATGGTTGTGGCAATGTCGCTATCTTAATCACAGATGGGACTCTTCATTGGTGCTGCAGCCAGTTGCCTCCACTTGCCATGTTGTAGGGAATCACCAACAGGCTGGCACTTGCCATTGTCTGAGGTAGGATCGCAATGCTGCTGACTCAGGAAGACCCCTGTAGAAATGGAATGAGCTGAAAACATCGAGCAACCATGGTGCTAAACCTCTTATCTTCCCATGCTTGGTGGCCTCGTGAGAACAGTGATAGATCTTGAAGCATTCAGTGTTTTTATTGGTAGAATTCAATTTGAGTTTTGCAGGTAGCACAGGTTGGTTACATAATAAACATTCTTGAGAACAGGACAGCCCAAGAGATTGATCTATGTCACCTATGATTTTAGCCCGTTTAGACAGAACATGTTTTGATAGATCCAGGTACAAAGTCATGTACCTGGGAACAATAACTACCTGCCATACCTAAAAACCATGAAACTACCCTGCAAAGGAAAGACATAAGAGAACTGAGGTGACAGCAAGAAAAGGCAAGGTAGAGACTTCCAGCTGCTGTGGAAAAACAGGCTAGCCATCACACATGCAATAGTGAGGAGTATGAAGGATTTATATCATTTTCTGGATATGAAACTGATGCACTTGCACCACTGAATAAGAACGGACTGGAGAGTCACCAAGGGTTGGACCACTGATCACCTACACTGTTCACATGCTAATTCATTCTTCATCACGGTTTTGGCCCACACTAATAAATGTCCTCTAAGACAGATACAGTTTGAAGGATATCAGGAAACATCCCCAAAAGCCAGCAGCTGGGGCACAAAGTCGACCCACTTTTGATCTCAATCCAGCATATTCCTCCACCATTATACTAGAATTGGCTATCCCAATATCACCCTCAGAATACTTTGCCCAGACAACTGGCACACTTCAGAGCACATAATATGTGGGCTGTGGGAAACTCTGGGCAAGTGCTGTATAGGACAGATGCAGGGAGTTTCTGCCACTTGGCATCAGAGCCAAACTCTTGAGATCATTTCTAGAAAAACATATGCATTTTTTAAATGCAGATTTTAACAACAATGCTGAAAAGTCAGAACAGTATAAAAGGCTAGAAAAAACGCCTTCCAACAAAAGACTTGAAACCTCAGAGAACCGGAGAATAATAGAATGTTTTGGGTTGGAAGGACTCTTAAAGATCATGTAGTTCCAACACCCTGCCATGTGCAGGGACATTTTCCACTAGATCAGGTTGCTCAAAGTGGTTGTGTGGACATATCTCCAAATGAAAAAAGTCCAAATACTAAAAACTTAATCTAAACAAGAAATAATAAGTTGGATGGTGAAGTTAGGAAAATGTACCTTTGAAATAACACATTCAGTTTAGCAGAGTGGATGGCTAACCACAAGAGCAGACTCCAGCAGAGAATAATGGGTCCTCCCTCTGTCATTTTCTGGTAATTTCCATCTTTAGTAAAATTCAGGGGGTGATGGGTAAAAGTTCTTTTGCAAGAGGTTAAGACTGTGTTCTGTCCCTCTGCAACATCCACAAATCCAGAGCTGTTAATTCAGAAGATAAAGAGTTAGCTGGGATTATCTTTTCCATCGGAATGGATAAAACTTGAAATAGATCTTGAAGCAGATCCTAAAGCTATGTGTAATGTGTTCTTGGCATAGCATACAGCTTAGTAAGAAATGAAGCAGTGGCTATATTCTGTTCTTACTCCATTTTCCAGGAGAATTCAGTAGGTCACTCCAGGTAGAGTGCATTACAGTAATCCAGTCATGAATTGACAAAGGTATGTGGCAAGGATTATTGGAGTTATGAGGTTGTGTTTCACTTTTCATGCATAGACGGAATATTATTTGGGGCTATAATTGCAAGCTAGGCATGCAGGAGATTCTTAAGATCGTACAATGTGCTGCAATGGCCACCTGCCACCTCACAGATGCAGTTGTACTCTTTCAGTTTTGATGCTGATACAATGTTTGAGAGCAATCATGCCTGCTCTTCCCAGTTCAAGTTGTCTCAGGTGATCTGCAATACATCTGCAGACAGCTAACGATCTTCCAGCTGTCTCACTCACAGGAGTACTCAGTTGGCTCATTGCACCAGCTGGTACCAATGGGACAGATAGGCAGAGTTTCATCAGCATGCTGTGTGCAGACTTCACCATGCCATCTACCGACTTCCCCAGTTCCATTTTGAGCTAGCTCAGTTGTTTCTTTATTATGCCTGTAATGCAATTCATTCAGAGCTGGAAATGATCCCCAAGCTAGAAATAAAATGCTTGACTTTCATATTTCAATGGAGGGCTGCTAATTAGGTAAAAATATCACACTGTTTTATTTATATAGAAAGCAAATTTGATTTTGAAACCACTAAGAAGCAATAACCATGGAACTTTATAATGTCACTGTTAAAGAGATGTTTTTCAGGCTTTATTTATGCTCTAATTTTATACAAACTACCTGCAGTGCTGTGGGCATATAGGAATGCCAACGAGGTGCAAAGAAATCAGGTACCATCTGAAAAAGTCATCTGCTCTGTGTTCATGAAGGTCTAGTTCCAACAGAGGACTTGAGTATTTGCAAGTTTTGTCACACAACACCAAACTTCCAAGCAGCTGAGTCCCAGTGTTAATTCCAAAAAATGAAGGCAAATGTATTGGCATAGGAAGCCAAAGAAGCTCAGAAGTATGGTTTAAAACATGTAGGCTGAGTAGGTGGTGCAAGCACAGTGACAGGTAACAGAAAATTTAAGCATTGGAGTATATCCAGTAAGCCTACCTTACTTTTGGAGCCAAGCTGCCTTCTGAGGGCAGAAATATACACCAGGGCTTACTGTTTCTGCTCTAAATACAAGTGCCACCTTGCGACAGCAACCACGTGCCTCAGTGGTTTAATTACTACCTCACAGTGTGGGGATATACCCACTGTGCCCATATTTCTAGTTGGCAAGGCTTAGGAGGCTCCACCTTCCACAGATGAGATTTTAGGGCAGACTTTGGAGATGCACCTCACTTGGCTGATATGTGTACTGCAATCCCAGCACCTCAGTCCCAGCTCTCTCGTTCACTTTCTGAAGCCAGGCAACTATCAAGGTTTGTAGTGTTACACTGGAAACAACAATGCAGCCACGCTGATTCTTATCAAGATGCCTGTAGGAGTTCCTTCTAGCGGTGACTATGCCTCTTTTTAACCAGGCCTTGAATTATTTCTGAACAGAAGTACTAAACAATAGAAGATAGATTAGCACGTTGCTGAAGATTATTCTCCCTCACACTTCAACCCCAGGCCCAGAACACACTTTCCATTCACTCATTATCAGCAGAACAGATGTAAGTACGGGACAGCCAGCTCTGCAGGGTGGTTGTATCATATTTCACAGCTTATTTGGCCATCAGCAGCCTCCTCTTACACAAACCCCATGCAAAGTCAGTTTTCCTCTGCGTAAGGTCTCAAACAGTCTGTGCAATGGAGTAAATTTGTCCCAGTTACAGCATGTTGCAACACCTTGGAGCCATCCAAAGCCTTCCTTTCATTTTTAAGGGCTTTGCTTTTGAAGTTATTTAGGTTATGTGGAGCCTGAAAAGTAGATGCTGTCTCCAGACACTTCTCTGGAACATTTAAAATTCCTTGTCCCAGAAGGGAGAACAAGCCTTCCCTCTACATTCCCACTCAGGGCAACGTTCAGAAGTTTTGTTTATATATGCATCAGCTTAAATCTCTGTTTCAAGTGGTATGACCTAGCTGCAAAGCCTGCCAACTCCCAGATGTTCTTTGTCTCATGCTGTGTACTTATCTCTCGGAAGACTACCCTGGGTCAGAACATGCCAGTGACTACCCATATTTCTTCCCTGTGTTCAAAGCAATCATTTTAAAGCTGCATGGTCTTTCTCACAAGCCCTTGTCTTAGTCTTGTCTAGGTCATATATTACTTCTCAGTATGAAAACTGCAGGGTCTTACTAGATTGACTATAAAATATCTGCAGGTTGCTGCAGGTTTTTGATTTGTTGCACAGTACTAGATGAAAATCCTTTCAGCTAAATATGAATGAAGACTCAGGGTTTATATAGTGGCCAAGAAGAGAAGGTCATCATAATTCTACCCTCTGAAAGGAAAAAGAAGGCTAAAGGAGTGTAACTAAGAATTTCTTCTGCAAGTAGTAGGACAGCATTTAGTAAGCTGTGTATTTGAACAGCTTAGGGTAGTGATGGCAACAATTGACAATTATGCCACTTTTGCTGCTGACAGATATTTGGGCTGGTCCCAGGAGTAATGAGCCCCAGTGCTTTTAAAAAAAAAAATTGCCACCAGCTGACAAAAAAAAAGGTGCGCTATTAGCGGTTTAGGAGAAAGGGAATGGTTTACAAAACTTTATCTTTGTAAACCTGAGAGAAACTCTCTGCTCTCCCTTAGGATTTATCATCAGAACCAAACACAATGCTTAATGACTATATTGCAAAAAACACCAAGCAACATATGAAGATCCATTATGTTGGTACACACAGGTAAGTAGGGCAAACTACTCCTTCCCAGTCCAGTTGGCAGCATGTTTCAGAAATCCTATCCAGCTGTGATCTGATTGCCCTCATATAGATAGAGTAGAGGGTTTCTGGAGGCTCCTACCAGACCTGTGCCTCAGAACCCATGGCACAAAGGCTTCTGTGTGGGCACACAGATGTTTTCTACCAGAGACTTTTTTTCATTTCTTTACTCCCCACTTTGTCCCAACACTCTTCTTACACATCCAGACAATCTCAGATACATCACAGAAAAATAAATATTGCAGATTTGGGCTAGATTTATTTTTCATGGCTGGTGCCACCAGCTGTGTTTGCTGTACAATCTGTTGCCCAGAACCACCACCCTGCTGAGCTATCTCTACCCAGCAACTCCCCTACAGCGCTTCAGTTCTTTTAGAATGGGAACATTAGCAACAGGATTTTCATATAAGCTTTGCAACAAAAGAGAAATTTCCTTTGCCCTTCTTAACAAAAATAAAATAGCTACAAACTCTGAACCCTTCTAAAAATGACTGTCTTGTCCTACTGATTAGGGTAGGTTAGGGCAGATATTAAGGTGTATTTGGCTTGGTTTGGCTGCCAATATTTTCCTAAATGCATGGGCAACAGCCCTGTTTCTGTCCCTAAATATTTCAATTGCCAGGAAAGCATTAATACACTTTATCTAATCTAGTCAGAAGCCTACAGACCCACTAAGAGTTCTCAGGGAGCTCTCTCCCATCCCTGCAAGAAGTGCTTGCAGCCAGCCTCTTCCCTCTTCCAAGGCTTCCAAAAAATTGTTTATACAGAAAGTAGAAAATAGTTAACTCTTCATGCATATGTTCCTCAGAAGGCATTACCCACATACATGAAATCCATTAATTCATGGATCTAGCTGAAAGAGAGAGTATAAGTTAGATTTTGGGTTTCTTATCAGATTTAATTTCTAAGGAAGCAGAAGACTGGATGATGATTATTATAGTAGTATTATTCCCACATCAAGGAAAACTAAGACACGGTGTAACTCCATGTGAGCACATAAAGCCTCTACACACTCCTTCCATACTATATTTTTTATCTTCATAGTGGCTACATATAGATACAGGAAGCCTAAGTACCACTTAAACATAATAATCTTCAAGAAAGAAATTGAGCAATTAGACTGCTCTGGATACAGATATGATTTAGTGCATTTTCAAGTTTGTTTCAAATTGCCAATTGCTTGTGGCCAAATGTAAATTCATTAAGTATGACAAATTAACAGAATTCAGTGACAAACAGCCTTAGGAGATCAGTGAACAAAATCATCACAATCACACAGAAAGCTGTTGGTGTGGTGAGACCTTCATGTCAAACAGCTTTGAATGTCTTCAACACTTATTCATCACCTACATAGACTACATACCAGTGAAATATCTTCCTGGGTAGAGTATTTGGACATCATAAGTCTAGCTGACAATGAAGAGGTGCCCTTGCCAACAGCAAATCTTTTCAGAAAGAAATCAGACAGTGCATGAAAGAATTACACTTCATTTTTAGGGGCATTCTATGTCTATGAGAAAAATTAAGTCAGATAGCATATGATGATCATTCTGGTGACAGAAAACTCTTCCCTTTGTGATTTCCCTTTGATTCTCATGCATTAACATGAAAATGTCAGGATATGCAAGAGACAGATGGCCTTTAATGGTTATCCAGCTCTTCTGGCACTGCAAACTCATGCACTGGACCTCCTTTTTGTCAGAATCCCTCCAGAAATTTGTCAGAAAAATATGTGAAAAAAATCCTGAGACACATGCAATATCAAGTAATATCTATTCCTTTAATTTTCCTTTTTAGGTTTTTCACATGGATAGTGTGGGTTTTTTTTCCTTAAAGGTTATCAGTGAACTACATCCTTCTCATCTGTCCCCATTTCCCATCCTGTCCAATTTCCTTCTCCTTGGGAAGAAAGCAGAGTAGAGCCCATTTTACATTTCATACACTAAGTACTTTGATTCACTGTTTGAGATTCAAAGTGGTCACTAAGTAATTTTTCTTCTACGTTAGGGAGTTCGGTTTGGAGCTCTTGACCTCAAAGGTACATGTTTTCAGATAGATATAAATGCCTTTGGTATTTTTTATGTAGACATCTGCATTTGCGTCTGCTGGTACTTGTGGTCTACTTGTATTTCACAAAACCTGGAATTGTTTCAGCATTTAAAAGGGTCCATAGAAGGAGCATTAGCAATCTCTAAGTGGACTCTTTCAAACTTTCCCTCATGGCAAGTGAAAAGTGTGTAAAACTCTAAAAGGCATTGAAGCAAAACTTAATCCCTGGACACTATGCATATATTAACCTCTACAAAGACTTTGATCAAATCCTTAAATATCACTAGCTTCTTTTCTGTTTCTTCTGGGTCATATAACATCACACACAACATGAGAACTGACCTTTATTGTTTGCAGGCATGCCTGAGGATATTTACATCATCCAGATACAGCCCAGAAATGCCAGTCTCTGTTCCTTAAAAGATCTAAATAACTCACAGTGGATGGAAAGCAGAATTGCATACTCATAGAATAATTTAGATTAGAAGGAATTTCTGAAGGTCATCTGGTCCTCCCCCTCCCACTGCCCTTTCATATACCCATTCAGTTCAAAGCAGGGACTACTTCAAAGACTGTTCTATCCTCAGTTTAGATCAGGTTACTCAGGGCCTTGCCTTAGTCAAGTTTTGAAAATCTCTGAAGATGGAGATACCACAAACTGTCCCAACAGTCTGTTCTGATATTCAGCCACCTTCATTGTGCAAAAAATTTTCCTAAGATCTGACTGGATTTTCCCATATCCAGTGTGTCCACTGTGTCTCATTCTTAGGCTGTGGACCTTCAGGAGTCTGGCTCCATCTTCCTGTAATCTCTCATTAGGCAGCTGAAGACAGTAAAAAGACCCCCTCTTTGCTATTTCTTCTTCAGTCTGAACAACATGGTTCTCCTCTCCTCGTGCACCATGTTCTTCAACCTCCTTACTATCTTGTAGTTAAATGCAGTCAGAGGTTTGTATAGAAACTCCCTTCTTCCTTCCCATGCCAGTGAATCCAGTAGTCAATTAATGGATTGCTACTAGGACAGAGAATCCATTTGACTGAACATATGGAAAAGAGCCCAAATTCCCCAAGAATCAGTGTCTCACAACAGCATTTCAGTACTCAGCAAAAGTAGATTTCCCTCCCTGTCCCTCAAAATCAGCCCTTACCTTAACACTGGACAGCATGAAAATAACACATTCATAGGCAAGAGCAAAAGCAAATACAGTTTCCTTAGTTTTATACCACAGCCGATGCTTTGATATGTATGTGCATGTACTGTAAGAGCACTCTATCAGCGGTGCACATGCTGCTCACGGACAATACCAGCTGGGAATCTCCACAAGCATTTTCTCCACAGATTGTGACTAGGGCCTCTGAAGTTTGATTATTCTGTTCATTTTTCAGAAATGAGGGTGTCTGGATGTGAACCCCTCAGTAGGCTGCACAGGCAACGTCTAAAATATTGCTCAAGAGACATCAGTGCCAGAACGCCTTTCTAATGCATTGTCAGGTCAATTAATGTCTGCATCCCCAGTGGTTTCGGTACTGCTGAGACTCTGAGGAAAATCAAATAGGACTGTACAACTAGTTTCTCCAGTGCAGAATTTAAAACCATCTTCCCCACAAAGCACCTGACCTGTAGGGTCCCAAAATATGCCTCCTCTGCTTCCAATGGATACACAGGGGAACCAACTCCTATTCAAACTGTTTCTCGCGTAAAACAAGAAAAGTAAAGCCCACTTCACTTGCTGCTATTCGTACGTCATTACTGCTGTTGCTCTCCCCTGCCAAGCAGGCACTGGTGGGAAAGTCTCCAGTGAGTAAGTGCATGCGCATCCCTACATGCAGAGCAAAATGCATACAGAGATAACGCATGTCAAAGAGCTCCAATTACTGAACAGGTAAGTAACTTTGCTCTTAGCACACCGCATGACTGAGTCCTAATTGAGCATCATATTCCTCCTGGATGCAAAAGCAAACCATTATGGACAAATGAGTCAAAAAGCCAAAATAAAAATCAGTCAGATATCTCAAGCATGCCTGACAGAGCTATTTAAAGGATTCTGACCATTAGCTACCACTTCAATGATATCACTTTTCGTACTGGCATGAAAGGTGGCAGAGGAGCTATTCTCTCAGTCCCTTGCTTCTTCACAAAAGGAGACAAACATCAAGCACAAAATATTCAGAAAACTGTAAGCTGTCTTTGTCACCATCACATCTCAATCTGTCTTTACCTTTAGCTTTGGGTTTGGGGATGGGGAGGTTACATGTCTGAACAGTCAAATACAGTTTTTAAGATTTTAAAGAATACTCTGTATATGAAAAAGATGAGTTTATGTACGGACCATTACACTGATTTTTAACATGTGGGGCCTATAGAGGTTTTACTGAAGCAATAAAAACATGTACAGACATGTATTTAAATGTATAATAACACATCTTTTCAGGTTTGGGGTTTTATGATACTGTCACCTGCAAGATTGTGATTAGCATAGGTTTCCTTCCTTTCCTCTTACCAAGAAAGTGCTGTTTCTTAAAGCAGTGGTATCCAGTGTAGCTTGATGCATAGTTTTACAAAAAGTTAGAGAACAAAACTTCCAACTGTCTTTGTTTAAAATTAAGCCATTCCTCAGCCCGTTCTCTGAGACTTCCTTCACACATACAAAAGAAGTCTTCACAGTAGCATCTTTCCTTTTAACTAAAAAGAGGGCAAATACAAATAGTAAGTCTTAAAACCAAATCACTTCTCTTATTTGACTCTCAGCTGAAACTCCTCCCTTACTGAGGTTATATCCTCTCTCAATATATATTCTTTCTTTTCCTCTCAAATAATGAGTTACTGAAATCTTCTGTTATGAAAATTAAATGGTTATCCTTTTTGTAATTTAGCTAATCAGTAAAGTTCAATGGAAACACCAGTGATACAAATTTGAGTGACAGTTTTGAGCTATGTGTATCTATCTCTTCATTAGGACATGGCTGGTGTTCAATACCAATCTTCCTACCTCTGACAGTGAATTTTAGATCAGGTCTTTTAGGGCTGGATGCAAAAAGAATGGATGCAGTGAGAGAGCCCATAGCTGAATCCAAATCTTTGAGTCATTACTTCTCTCATATCTGAGGACAGTTTTGTGCCCTGTTGTGAGATGCAAAACAAATTCCAGAACTTAAAACAACAATCTGAAAGCTTGGTCTTGGAACTATATAAAACAGTGCTATTTATAGTGTTTTCAGTAAAACGTTTCTAAGGATGCAAAGTTACCCAGGGGAAAGTTTAGAAGTTAGCAGTGGCCAAAAAGATTTGGCAGCCACTAGCCTAGAGATAGACAGGCACTGCTCGAGGCAGGCTAAAATTTTAGCTGTTGACTTTCTTGACATGTTCAGTAATTTACTCATCAGTGTCAGGAAGAACCTCAGTATATAGCATGGATTATAGATTTGTGCATTTTCGGCACAACTATCACCTTGAATCACTGCACAGAGGTCATCTTCCAAAATGGACGTGAATGCTACAAAGTTCATTATAACAGCATTTACCTGTTCATGGAAAGTCTGGGTTTAAATCCTTTCCCTGGATGAAAAGACTCCAACCTCCCACCTTCCTAGAAAGGGCCTTTTCTACCACCTGTTGTCTGTCCTGCCACAAGAACATCCTCTTGGCTGAACTTGATAGCATGTGGGAAAGACATCAAAACGTCTTAGGGAAAGAATGGGAGCATGACTGAGCCTAGCTTTGAAGTGCAGTGACTAGAAATCTCACAGCCCTCTCAGTACTTGTTAGTGTGTCGCTAAGGTGATGCCCATTACATTGGTTGTTGGTCTCTGTGCCAACAGCTTTGTTTGCACTTGATGTAAGAACTGATGGCTTGAGCACATAGGCAATCTGTAGGACCACACACACTTTACTACCACCCCTTTTGGATGCAGTGTGAAAAAATTCAGTACATCAGGAAAGACAAATATGAGTGCTGAGTCTCACTGAAGAGTTTCAGAGACAACAGGAACCCTGAAACAGAGATTCCTCTCTGTGAACTGGTGCCTCTTTCCGAGTGAGTCTCACCTCAGGGTGTTCGAGCAGCTGTTCTTCTCCATTGGAGGTTTACTTCTGGTTTTGCTTTCCACGACCCTTGGTATGGAACCTTTCCATTGCAAATGAGAAGTCCTCCTTGGATGGCCAACACAGCGATTTATTACTTTTTATCAGTAGAACACCAATCAGTTTAGTGCTGTAATTAAAGGATATTAAATCTTGCCTGTAAAATTTCTTATTTGTTTGGGCTTGAAGGAAAGCTGAAATACATTACTGAATTGTGAATGCATCATCAGTGTTGCTTACTCTATTAGAACTAATGATAGAAAAGATACAGAAGTGTAGCATAAAATTTATAGCAATCATTTTTGACAATTTGTAATTTTATGGCACCTGTCATTTTGGAATGACTTCAGTTTCAAGGAACAGTAAGATGAGGTCATTTAGACTACTATTGATTCTGCCATTATGGCATCACTCATAAGTATTTAAAGCATTTAACCTTCCATGAGGAGCTTTGAATTATAAATGGCTTTCTGCAATAAGGACAGCCTGCTGTTTTATAGCAGTGACAACAGATGTGTGATCTCTTTCATGGCTGCCTCTAATGATGCAGTAAGGTCTCTGATTCTCATGTTGCTTGGAAGAGTAGTTTCATTGAAGACAATGAAACTACACTCATATTAGAGATATAGCAAGCTTCTTTCTTTTTCTATATAATTGAGATCTTTCCAGCTAGACTAGACTGTCTTTTCGCGGGTGGTGAGCTGAGTTTAGAATCACAGTGAGCAAACTAACTCTTGCCCCAGGTAAACAGAAGATACCAAATAAGTATTAACACAGGACACCAGGTTGATTTAGCAGAGCCTGCAGTAAGGCTAATAACACCATACTGTGCTTTTACAGCAAATGTCCTTGTTTTTCAGCAGGTCTGAGCACCCAGAATGTTCCAGTGATTTTGCAGGAAGCATCTACTTATTCCACCAATAACCACAAGTGTGGATATAACAGACTAACTCAGATACCCTCTTAAAACAAACCTGGGCATAATGTCCACAAAACAAACTGTATATAGAAAAGGTGATCTACAAACTGATACTAAGTTCAGTGAAATCAATGGAAAAATTTCTGTTAATCTTGTTAGGTCTTGGGTGAGAGTCACAAGGCAGATTCTGTTGGTGTTCAGAGGATAAAGTCATAGCTTAGAACTAGTTCCAGTCTAAATGTGAACACCCAAAGCACAAACCAAAATAATAAATGTATTCAGTTCACAGATAATTTTTTTTCTACCGCTACCCCTTTCAATTTAAAATATGCTAGCAACTGAATTTTCAGCCAATTTTTGTACCCATAAGTAACCATGATTTTTGTACCATTTAGCTTCCAGCCCTCTGTGAACTCCATTGCTACCCAGGGATACGGCTCTCCTAAACATGCCTATCTGTAGTCTGTATCAAACCTGTAGACCGTCTCTTCTAAGTTATCAGAAGAGAAACACCTCCCATATGCTCTTCATCAATGTCATATAACCATGAGATCTGTAGGTTCAATTCTTTGAACTAAAAAGGGATGTTCTAGCATTTAGTATGCACCTAATTTTTTAGCTGTCGGAGCTCAATACATTTGCCTAGATATGGTACCTATTGCCATTTGAAATTATATAGATCATGTGAGGCATCTGTATGGGGCTAGCACATGTGACACAAGATACCTGTCACAGAGGCACTTCAGCATGATAGCAGGCACAAAACGACAGCTGAAAGCTGCAGGGCATTCCCAAACATCAATGGTAGCCTACAATTGGGCACTTGAACTGTGTCTGTCAAGTTAAGCAAAGGAGTTTCCACAGGTAGTGGTAATGACAACCTGACCTATAAGGGCTTAGTGAAACGACTAAATAGGGAGAGAGCTAGTATATGATCCTGGCATCTTGAGACTATGCAACGTAAACTGTGCCTTGATCGCATTGCTGAGGACTAGTTTCCACCAAAGCAAACTGCCTGCATCCGCAGAACATATCACTGGGTCTTGGATCTCCTGTGAGTCTCATATTGTGTTGCTGTAGTTTTTGAAAATATTGTTTATGTTCATGTGTGTTTCCAGTTCAAACAATCTGAAGTAATGTGAAAGCTGTGCTGCAGTCCATCAGTATAGTAGCATGAAACCAAGCCTATGTGTGATATGCCCTTAAACATGACATGAAGGTATATGGTTCTTCAAGAGAAGGCAAAGACTGCCAGGACAGCATTAGAGAGCTGCACAGGGCAGAGGGTATCACAAATATGTAGTCTTATAGAATCATAGAATCACTAGGTTGGAAAAGACCTCTTGGATCATCGAGTCCAACCATTCCTATCTGCCACTAAACCACGTCCCTGAGCACCTCCTCTACCAGTCTTTTAAACACCTCCAGGGATGGGAACTCAACCACCTCCCTGGGCAACCTCAATATCCTTCTTGTAGCAAGGGGCCCAGAACTGAACGCAGTATTCGAGGTTCAGTTTCACCTGTGCTGAGTACAGAGGGAGAATAACCTCCCTGGACCTGCTGGTCACTCCGTTTCTGATACAAGCCAAGATGCCATTGGCCTTCTTGGCCACCTGGGCACACTGCTGGCTCATGTTCAGTCGGCTGTCAATCAACACTCCCAGGTTCTTCACTTCCAGGCAGCTTTCTAGCAACTCTTCCCCTAGTCTCTGCATGGCCTGCTAGTAGCAGTCCCTGGAATGACACCTAACCAATGCTGGTATATTACGATGCCCTCCAACGCAGCACCAGGGAACAAGTTAACAATTCAGCACCATGAACCATTCAAGGTCTCATGTTTGTGCTTTTATTTAGCAATTTAGATCTACCCTCAGTGTCTAGTGGTTAGTATTATTGATGCTAGGGTTAAAAATGCATGCTTTTACGAATGTACTACCATTTATCATTTTTCAAATACAAAAGAAATCCAGAGTAGGGTGTGCTTGAAAATTTGACATTATTTTATGCTATTTTGTCTCCAGCTTGGACAAAAGGACTTGGATGAGCAGTTCTGCTCAGTCTTCCTGGAACTTTGCATGCCAGCTCCCTCAGCACACCATACAAAGCACTACATTCTAAAGCATTGCTGCCTAAGATGTGCAAGACCAATATATTCATTGATGTGACCTACATCCCACAGAGAGTAGATGGTCTGTGGATAATGCGCATGCTCCCAAAACAAGAGTCAATGAGAATTAGCACTTAATGCTGGCTAAAATCTGCTCCTGACTACAATAAAACTAATCCAAATCAGTACTGTGATGCAATACTACTTTAAGTTTTAGTGGCTTTCCTGTTGTGGGGAGTGAGAGGGCTCTGGGGAAGCAAATGATCAGGACATTGATTTAGTATCAGTTCTGATTTAAGTTTCTTGCAATGAAGTCAGTTATGCTGACTCTCAGGCTGTGTGTGTTGTTATTTGGATTCTGTATAAACAGAACAATGGTTCCTTAGAAAGACATTAGCACTTTTGTTTTGACTTCTTGGAGTAGGAGGAGGGAATGCCTTACATTTCCAGTTATCTTTAAAATTTTAAATGTTAGAAATCACAGGTGATTTGTATATGACGTATTTCCATATCAGCTCAAAATGTCCTTCACAAATATTGCTGCCAGTAGAAAAGTCATGGTTTCACATGATTTTGCTGTTCATAAACAAATTTTCTCTTTATAAACGGAAACATGGATCATTTTGTGACTATGGTACTGCAAACACCCATCCACAAACCTGAGCATCTGTGGCTTTCATAGTATCATTACTTTTGCATGTGAAGCGTCTCATACAATAATGTCTGCAGACTTTGGTCTGCATTGTGAGCTTTTTGCACACGTTATGAAGAAATATTTCCCAGATTTTATAGTATTTCAGTCACCAGGTATGGATTATTATTTCTTTCAGTAGCATTTCTTCTTCACTCTGGTAAACACACAGAAATCGTCCATCTGTTGAGAGAAAGTGGGTTAGCTTGCTGTCCCTATCTGCTATCTGCTCCCAGTATTGTATTGGCAAAATTTTGTTTGTGATGAAAATAAGGATGGTCAGAGCTGCAGTGCAGGCTACCACTCACCAAGTTCAAGCAAGACCAGCTCTTGATGTTTGGAGTCAAATCAATGTGAGAAGGAGTCATTTCAATACATTATAAACTTAGTCTGTACAAACTAATTTGTTATTCCGTCTATAGGACTACATGTATACATTGTACATTCATTTAAAGTAAATTTTAGCTCTCTTCCTAGAGTTATCAGGGAAGTTTTTCTTTCTACAACTGAATTTATTTCCATTTTGCCTATTGGGCTCACTTGACTTGTTGATGTGCATTATTTGCCCCCTCCCTATTATTATAACCTCTTGTTTTTCTTTTTGGCAATAATACTCGATAGAGTTTTCATAAAGCTCTACTATCCTTAGGGGGTTTGCACAGTGTATTTTCTGGGATTTTTTTTTTGGTGCTTTGTATCTACTGAATTCCTCTGGAATTTCAGAAAAAATAAGATCCTAATAGACTCTGAATCCAGTCTAGGCAGCATAACAAAATCGAACTTGTCAGATCTTTTTTAAAAAAATGAAATTATAGAGGTTTTATTTGCCTTTGGTGTGCAACGCAGATATTTTTCAGAAAGTTATTCCAAAGCAGCTACTGTGATAACCATGGTGTTTTGAAAAAACAGTTAACAGAAATATCACAGAGATTACATTGCTCTGAAATTCCTTGTCCACTGATTTTTTATTAATACACCATTGGACTGACAAGAGAAAAGGCATTTAAAAATATATTTTGTGCACAAACATTTGTGCTGCTCCTGGACCAGTTTAAAAGTAGGATTGTCAGTGCCTGTATCTTCAAGCTGTATTCAAGGGCACCTTGATTTAAACTGTAACCAGTGCCCCAGTGTATAGTCACAGGGTTATTTCTGTTCTTTGGGGAGAAAATCAGGCTGCTTGTGCACATGTCCTTCATGGCAGAATATCTGTCTAGGGAAAGGAAAGCAGATGTATGTACAAGGCTAAAAATCCCAAATATAGCCTCTAATAGGTGTGATAATTATTTTCAGGAAAAAGTTATAAGATGCAGTTTAAATCCATGGGGCACATTGTTCCAATGAATGTGCAGTGTATTTATGAGAGTACTCAAAGGATTTATAGCTACTCCAAAGAAGTACATCTACTCTATGACTACAGGCAACATTAGTTTCTAGGGAAAGTTTCTTGAAACTTCTTTTTAATATGCTTTAACCTCTTACATGCTGGCTTGACATGTCTAAAAGTGAGTTGCTCCACTTAGTCCTCATTGGTAAAAGCTAGATGATGGCTTCCAGCTGCTCTGGGTGCCCAGTCTGGGGTAAATCCTCTGGCTTGAGTCTCAACTCCAGACTGTCCAGACTGTGAAGATTCAAAACCTGTACAATTCCTGGTTTCTGAGAAAGTAAACCCGAGTGTAAAGACTGCATAGGAATTGTAGGTCTCCAGCATTACCTGATTTAGACAATGAGTGGTTGGAAGACACATCATGGCATGCAGCAGCAGTTAAGTGTAGGGGGGATATATGTCTATGTACATATATAGAATGACCCGCTGATCCTGAGAAATGAGTACTCTAAATGAACAGCCTGACAAAAGTCTATATCTACACTGCATGCTTGGCTTAGCCCTATATGAACTCAGTGCTTTAACCAAAAAAATCTCCTGCCTCATAGCTGTACTCACACTGGTAGGCTCAGAGCTTAGAGGTGCCAAGAAAGATTCTCATAAGCAATCTCCTATCTCTGTGTGACTGCATGAGCACTGCTCCCCTGCTCACTGCCAGTCAGTTTGAGACAACCTGTTTAACTTCTCACAGGGATAGGGGGAGCACACACACACAGTTGGGTACAAGTAGGAGGTAGCACCCACTGACTGAAGCATAGCTGGTGGAAGCTGTTCCTGTTCCCCATCTCTCGTGCCCAGACGTGGTGTGGGTGACCATCCTCCAGACTCACAGAATGTGGGAGGCTGTCAAGTCTCATCCAACGGGGCCAGCTTAACTGCAAGCGTTTGCAGACCGAAGCTGGAGCTATCATAACCCTCAGAGATGGTTAACAAGCTGGACCACAACCTCAGTATACTCCAACCACACAGGACAAACAGACCAAACTCTGAGACAGCTGAAGCAGGAGATTCTGTTTTAGACAAGGTAAAAAGGAAATGGGAGAAAGATAAAATAGGAATAGGAAAGAAAAAGAAGAAAAAGAAAAGAAACCAACAAAACAAGAAGGAACTATTTTTTTCATTGTATTTCAAGGCAGGTTATTACTGCTGTTACAAAGTTGAGCCTCATCACTCTTCCCTGTTGCTGCTGAACTCATACGGCCAATGCTGCCTGACCATTCCTCCTTGTATGTGCCCATTTGCTGCTGAAGATGTTAACCAGAGAGAATGTGCTTGATATTCAGGGCAGAGTAGTCAACAACTGTTAGCTCTGCTGGTAGGTCAGGCTGTTACTCAGAAATATCACAGGATGATGTTGCCAGCCAGAGTGCTGACTAAGGGAGAGGAGAAATGCCAAATGAAGCAATCATCACAGTGTTTTGCTTAGGATGGAAATCTCGTTTAGGATTCTATACTTCTGCTTTTTGTTCTTCCTCATAGCAATCTTCTTACACAACAGCAAGATGTTAACAGTGCAGAATAAAAGGCATGCTAATAAGTATAATTTTCCTCTTTTTTTTTTCCTTGAGCCCCATATTTGTTTCATGTTCTTTCTTCCATTATATACCGGAATTGCATAAAATAAAATTCATGATGGGCTGCTTCTTTCCACAGGGCTTTTGATTTTTTTCAAACGACCCCTCTCTGAGTGTTTGTATATTTGAGAGTAACTGTACCTTTGCTCTCTTTCCTTCACAAACACCGGGTCTCCTCTAGGAACCTGCTGTTCTTGTACGCAAAGATGTAAAAGCAGTGGATAGCAGCAGTACAGTCTGTCTGAAACCCATTCTCATATTTTTTTTTTTTAATCCCAAGTGTCATCTCACTCATTATAAAAGGCTTCTGTTCCTCTGCTTCTTTATTTTTTTTTTCCCCAAAAAACTCCCTGTGTCTACTGTTACAGGCTTTGATGGACAGATGAAGTCTGATAGCCTGAGACACATTTGACAGAATATGATTTTGGCCTGTATAAATTACTGTCAGGGAATTTTTAGGGAAGTACTCAAGTAAATTTGCACTGACTAAAGAATGAGTTATAAATAATGAGATAATCACTGCTGCTGAAGAATTTGATGGGTAAAACAATTAACTAAGTTTATACTTTAGGTGAGTCCTCATAATTTTTCCTTATCATTTAACCACTCAAACTGCTCTGAGATCTTTGGAGGAAAATATTTTAGAAGAGACATTTTCCCACTACTTCACCAAGTCATATTTCTTTCCTGTCAACATTGTGTCTTTCTTCTCACAGGCAATTCAGAGATGGCAGCGTTTGCTCTTTCCTCACATACCCATATCAGCTCCTATGGGGATTAGCTGGTACCCTTCCACACGGTGTCAGTACCTTCCTGATATTTTTCTGCTCCATGTCACCAAATCCCAGGCTTTTCAAATGATATTGTTGAAATACTCCAATTAAGAGGATAAGAAATTAAAAAGTTCATGAAGCTTGGGATCCTTATGGGATGCTCCTTAAAATATACTTCAGGCTGTGGCCTATATTTTATGCATTCAGTATCACCAGCAGCTTTGACTCTTTGAGAATAATTTCTTTTGTCTGGTGAAGAGCTCCTGACTGGAAAATATCACTGTTTTTGTAGCTAAAATAGACAGAAAATGTGAATGTTTCTATTATTAGCTTTATCTCATTTGTGACATTACCTTTTGTGAGGCTGTATTTTTTCCATTTTGAGTTTTTTCTACACTGCAAAGAAGTTTTCGGTTAGTTTATATAGACAAACTGCAAATTTTCCAGATTTTTCACCCTGTGCCTTGTGAAAGTTTTTCTTAAAATCTGCAGTCTTCACTATTATAGTAAAACAAATCCAACTTTCCAGTCTTTGTGACTATTACTAAATCCCCCAAAACATGTATTCTGAAGCTTCTAAATTTTGGAGGCAAATAAACTGCAGTACTCATTACTTTTATAATGTCATTATTTTCATGATAGCCTCATGGCCATTGGAACATAGCTTGTGATCACCAAATGCCTGGCATGGTCCTGTGTGAAACCTCGCTAAAATGCAGCAGTAGGGTAAGGTGGGGAAGGCAATATGAAAAAGAGACAAATAAATAACCAGCGTGTAGCAGCCTCAATCCTGAGGGAGATGGCACAGAGGCTAGGCTGCTTTTAAGATACCTATGTGCACGGAGCAAGCATCGATCTTCTGTCCAGCTCCTCGCTTCCATCAAGGGGAGTAGTCAGCAGGATGCTGCCTGTCAGCTATAGGCAGCTCTGCAGCAGGCAATACTCAGTTATACCTGTTTGTGCTGACAGACAGCTGCAAAGAGCAGGCAAGGGACTGCCCAGGCTTTGCAGGAAGAATGAGACAAGAATATTTTACTGTTCTTTGTGAAGTGACCCCCTAGCTATCCATTGCAGCTTGATTGCTTTGGTTCCTATAGCTTTGTCTTTATCACCCACCCTGCCCTCACCAGCCCACAGAAGAAGATACAGAGCATCTTCTGCCTGCATCCTGGTTGGGACCCACACATCTCAGTGACAGCACCCTTGTTGCTGCAAAGCCACGCAGCCTGCCAGGACAGCACATCTGCCCTCCCTCTACAGCCTCTGTGATGCAGGGGCCTCTCGCATTAGCACTAAAAGTAAGGGGAAGGGACAGGCACAGCAAGATGGTTGGTGCCTCTTGCCATTTGTGCCTGTAGCAGAATGCAGGGCTGGCAATGCCACTGCCACAGCACAGTACATGCAGGACAGCAGGCACAGCTGTCTCCCCCATCCCGGGACATCAGGAGCAGTGGCCACAGCTTCACTTCCTCCAGCTCTTCCCATCTCTGTACCACCTGCCTTCCCAGCCAGCCCTAGGTTGCTGCTTTTCCTTTATTCTTGGGTGAAAAAATCAACTTTACATACACAGTTGCCTGACTCAGGTCTATTCATTCAACAGTGTCCAGAAAACGGTGTGTGCCCCTCAGCAACGCGGTGACACAGAGTGCCCAGATGCCAGCAGCACGTTTGCAGTGGCAGGGAGATGGATGGCAAGCTACAAAGCCTGCCCAAGAGCCACAGTAAATACTCAAACAGTAACACCAGCAAGCATACTGTGTTTACCTGCTTGATTTAAATATAGCTTGAATTGTGCTATACTGTCATGACTGTTAGGTAGACAGCTCCTTGCAGGAGAGGGAAGGTTTATTACCTAAAGCAATACACAGGGAGGGATAACAGACTTATTATTATGAAGAAGGTGCTAGAGATGCTGGAGTAATGCTTTGCTTATCCTGTGACTCCCTGTTTAATTTCAAGCAATTTTCTTTGCATGTAATTATTTTTCATATATATATATATATGAGTATTCCTTTCTGCTCTTCTTTTTTCCTATGTGGAATGAAAACTCCTTGGCATAGACACCTTCTCATTCAGATTCAAACCGTATGCCTCAAATCCTTGCTACTGTGTCTGTTCTTATCCATACAAAATTTCTCTGTCAGTGTTTGCTCTTTAAATTGTCCAGATTAGATTCCACAAATGGTTTTGCAGAGTGTATTGAGTTTACAGTAGAGGTGAGCATTGCACCTTGAATTCATACTGCTCACCAAGTCACAAGGCTCAGACTCCAGATATAAGCACGTGTATTGGATTTGCATGGCAAGGTTTTGGTAGTGGGGGGGCTACAGGGGTGGCTTCTGTGAGAAGCTGCCAGAAGCCTCCCTCATGTCCAACAGAGCCAATCCCAGCTGCTCCAAGACGGACCTGTCACTGGCCAAAGCCGAATCCTTGGCGATGGTGGTAGTGCCTCTGTAATAACATATTTAGGAAGGAGAAAAGGTTGCTGTGCAACAGCAACTGCAGCTGGAGAGAGGAGTGAGAACATGTGAGAGAAACAACTCTGCAGACATCAGAGTCGGCAAAGAAGGAGGTGGTAGGAGGTGCTCAAGCAGAGATTCCCCTGCAGCCTGTGATGAAGACATGGTGAGGCAGGCTGTACCCCTGCAACCCATGGATGTTAATGGTGGAGCAGATACCCACCCTGCAGCCCATGGAGGACTGCACACCAGTATAGGTGGAAGTCCAAAGGAGGTTGTGACCCTATGGGAAGCCCATGCTGGAGCAGGGTCCTGACAGCACCTTGGACCCAGTGGAGGGAGAGGAACTCATGTTGGAGCAGGTTTGCTAGCAGGATTTGTGACCCCGAAGGGTACCCACACTGGAGCAGTCCATGAAGAACTGCAGCACATGGGAAGGATTCTTGTTGGAGAAATTCATGGAAGACTGCATCCCATGGAAGGGACCCCATGCTGGAGCAGGGAAGGTGGTGAGGAGTCCTCCCCCCGAGGGTGAAGAGGCAGGAGAGACAACACATGATGAACTGACCACCACTCCCATTCCCTGTCCCCTGCAATGCTCAGGGGGAGGAGGCAAAGAAAGTCAGGAGCAAAGTTGAGCCCGGGAAGAGAGAGGGATGGGGGAAGGTGTTTTTAAGATTCAGTTTTATTTCTTATAATCCTACTCTGATTTGATTGGTAATAAATTAAACTAATTTCCCCAAGTCACATCTGTTTTGCCCATGGCAGTAATTGGTGAGTGTTCTCTGCCTGTCCTTATCTCAACCCACAAGCCTTTCATTTACATTTTTCTCTCCTTTCTCCAGCTGAGGAGGGGAGGGATAGAGTGGCTTGGGTGAGCACCTGGTGTCCAGCCAGAGTCAGCCCACCACAGCAAGTCCTAGCACTTATAGCTTCTACATAAACCAAAAAAAAATCTAGAAGGGGTCCATTTCTCTATTCAGGATGAGGCTAAACAACCAATAGTGCAGGATTATCTAAATTCATGACTTTCCAGATGACCATAGCAGAAAACAGGAAATCTATTAGTCTCATTAGATTTTTGCTGCTTTAGAACAAAATCTTATGGGAGCACCTCATTACTTTGTTTTACTTCAAACTGGACTTAAATTTTCTCTCTCTGTTGGCGAAATCCTCAAGCACTAGCAGTAGCTGGATCCATACCCAACTCCTATGTCTCCTGTCTACATCTGCTGAGTCCTTGGCAGCCCTGGGAAAGCTGTGTGTAGTTCTTCTGTCAAGATCAGGTAATTGGAGTACATAACCCTATCATGAAAGGATAAGAGAGTGCAACTCCACATCAGCGGAGCATAACCCACCTTCTCCTCAGTAGGAAGGCAATGAAAGTCATTAGTATATTGACATAGTAGATTTACGGTACAAGGCTCTCTCTGACTCAGATTGTTTTCCTGATAAGTGCTTTTCCTGCTGAGACTACTTGCCTTGCCAGAAACATCCTTCAGTAACTTTTCTGCCTCTGAAAATATTATTGTATTCATTTAAAATCTTTTGTGATTTCTGTTTTGAACTTAGATGTTTCAAACAATTAATATTTGCATGTGATATAACATCAATTTGTTGACTCCTCTCTCATTACTGAGGCAACTCTGAAAATGAAACAATGCATCTTCCTTGGACAGTCTGGAAAGAAAATCTGGCAAAAAATAAATACAGAACTCCACTTCTCCTCAATTAGTACATGCAATGTCACAAAACCTCTTTTAATTCTTTCCTGACTGTATATATTCACTACTTGTAATAATGCTGATTTGTATATTTGGATTGAAATAATCCAGAACGCAAACATTAAGGCTGTTGATATCAAGCTGTAGTTTCAGTGAAGCTGAATGACTGGCAACCAGAACCATTAGGGGAGGGATACCTACTCGAACATTAATTCTGGTTGAAATGAAAATGTCACATTGGAGGAAGCAAGAGTTTGCATTCTGTGCCTGCAAGTTCCGGCTCCTCTGGTAAAACATTACTACAAGATATGATGCGGAGAAATGCACATTGCCAGCTGTAATTTTGCAGAAATACAGAATCATTTAGATTGGAAAGACCTTTAAACCTAACCCTTCCAAATTCACCACTAAACCATGACCCTAAGTGCCTCATCTACACGTCTTTTAAATACGTCCAGGGATAGTGACTCACCTTCCTGGGCAGCTTGTCCTGGTGCTTGACAACCCTTTCAGTGAAGTAATATGTCCTAATATTGAGTTTAAACCTCCCCTGGCGCAATTTGAGGCTGTTTCTTCTTGTTCTATCACTTGTTACTCAGGAGAAGAGACCAACATCCATCTCACTACAACCTCCTTTCAAGTAACTGTAGAGAGCAATAAGGTCACCCCGAGCCACCTCTTCTCCAGACTAAACAGCCCTATTTCCCTCAGCCACTTGTCATAGACCTTGTGCTCCAAACCCTTCACCAGCTTCATTGCCCTCCTCTGGACACGCTCCAGCACCTCAATGTCCTTCTTGGAGCGAGGGGCCAAAAACTGAGCACAGCATTCGCTGTGAGCCCTCGCCAGTGCCAAGTACAGGGGGGAAAAAACACTTCAAAAAAACTGTCAGCCTCTGGGCTGGACAGGCGCACACTCTCCTGGGTGGAAAACTGGTTGGATGGCCGGGCCCAGAGAGTGGTGGGAAATGGTGTGAAATCCAGCTGGAGGCCAGTGACAAGTGGGGTTCCCCAGGGCTCAGTGCTAGGTCCAGCCCTGTTCAATGTCTTTATCAATGACCTGGATGAAGGCATTGAGTGCACCCTTAGCAAGTTTGCTGATGACACTAAGCTGGGTGGAAGTGTTGATCTGCTGGAGGGTCGGGAGGCTCTGCAAAGGGATCTGAACAGGCTGCACCGCTGGGCTGAGACCAATGGCATGAGGTTTAACAAGGCCAAATGCCGGGTCCTGCACTTGGGGCACAACAACCCTGTGCAGTGCTACAGACTAGGAGAAGTCTGTCTAGAAAGCTGCCTGGAGGAGAGGGACCTGGGGGTGTTGGTTGACAGCCGACTGAACATGAGCCAGCAGTGTGCCCAGGTGGCCAAGAAGGCCAATGGCATCTTGGCTTCTATTAGAAACGGTGTGACCAGCAGGTCCAGGGAGGTTATTCTCCCTCTGTACTCGGCACTGGTGAGACCGCTCCTCGAATCCTGTGTTCAGTTCTGGGCCCCTCACCACAAGAAGGATGTTGAGGCTCTGGAGCGAGTCCAGAGAAGAGCAACAAAGCTGGTGAGGGGGCTGGAGAGCAGGTCTTACGAGGAACAGCTGAGAGACCTGGGGTTGTTTAGCCTGGAGAAGAGGAGGCTGAGGGGAGACCTCATTGCTCTCTATAACTACCTGAAAGGAGGTTGTAGAGAGGAGGGTGCTGGCCTCTTCTCCCAAGTGACGGAGGACAGGACAAGAAGGAATGGCCTCAAGCTCCGCCAGGGGAGGTTTAGGCTGGACATTAGGAAAAAATTCTTCACAGAAAGGGTCATTGTGCAGTGGCACAGGCTGCCCAGGGAGGTGGTTGAGTCACCTTCCCTGGAGGTGTTTAAGGCATGGGTGGACGAGGTGCTGAGGGGCATGGTTCAGTGTTTGATAGGAATGGTTGGACTCGATGATCTGGTGGGTCTCTTCCAACCTGATTATTCTATGATTCTATGATTCTATGATTCTATGATTCTATGATTCCCTGCTCCTGCTGGCCACGCTATTCCTGATACAAGCCAGGATGCTGTTGGCCTTCTCCCCTCCAGCCGGTTGCCGACCAGCACCCCCAGGTCCTGTTCTTCTTCCCAGCCACTCACTGCCAAGCCCGCAGCGCTGCATGGGGCTGAATTATCTTTACTCCTCGCAACTACCCGCACCTCGGGCTGAGCCTGCGGGGCTCGGCGCTCCCCTAGGACGGGACACAGGGTCTGAAAGCTGCCACAGGCGACGGGACGGGCTGCCCGACCCCACTCCCCTCGTCCGATGCCTGCACCTCCCCGCGCCTCCCCCGCCTTGGCTCATCGCCCCTCTCCCTCCCCCTTCTTTCCTTTCCCTTTTTTATGGCGGAGAGGAGGCCGACACCTACTGATAAACCTGCAAAACTGCACCGGGAGAGGGGTGGAGAGGCTCGGTGCCTGCCTGACCCCCCCACCCCCGGGCTCATGGGAGGCAGGGATTCACACCCCGGCTGCACGAGGCGTGCTCGGAGGGAAGGAGGTTTCATAGAATCATAGAATAACCAGGTTGGAAGAGACCCACTGGATCATCGAGTCCAACCATTCCTATCAAACACTAAACCATGCCCCTTAGCACCTCGTCCACTCGTGCCTTAAACACCTCCAGGGAAGGGGGCTCAACCACCTCCCTGGGCAGCCTGTTCCAGTTCCCAATGACCCTTTCTGTGAAGAATTTTTTCCTAATGTCCAGCCTAAATCTCCCCTGGCGGAGCTTGAGGCCATTCCCTCTTGTCCTGTCCCCTGTCACTTCGGAGAAGAGGCCAGCACCCTCCTCTCTACAACCTCCTTTCAGGTAGTTGTAGAGAGCAATGAGGTCTCCCCTCAGCCTCCTCTTCTCCAGGCTAAACAACCCCAGCTCTCTCAGCTGCTCCTCCTAAGACCTGCTCTCCAGCCCCTTCACCAGCTTTGTTGCTCTTCTCTGGACTCATTCCAGAGCCTCAACATCCTTCTTGTGGTGAGGGGCCCAGAACTGAACACAGGATTCGAGGAGCGGTCTCACTCGATGCACAGGGAAAAAGAGGGAACAGATTTCCAGTAACCTTAAAATTAGAGCTTAATGGGCCAAGAAAGGTGCTATAGTCTGATTAAGTAATTAATTGATTGCTTTGCAGCACAAGAAGGCCAGTTATGGAGGAGCAGGAGCTTTTCAGCTAAACTCTCACCAAAAAAAAAAAAACGATAGCTGGGTACTGAAAAATGGACAATGACAACATATGCCTGAAAAGTCCACAAGAAAAACTGTAGAGGTTTTGATATTGTATGGAAGACATCTCAAGTATTTTATGACTGTACAGCAAATTCTAACTCTTAAAGTGGATCCTTCATCAAAACTTGCACTTGCATGCTCTGGCTTTACATGTTTCTTTGCTTTCTGTATTTTCACCCATAGCACAACCCTTTCTCCATAACTTTGTCTGCTCTGGGCAAACAGCTGGATATGCCTCTTGTGGTTGAAGGAGAGGAAGGTCAGGCACGCATAAGCTGCTGCCAGAGTAGCCCTCATCTTATTGCTGAATCTTGAGTTATTTCAAGGTATTGAGAGTTTACTGAGAGCTTCTTCAGTCTGGGAGGCAATGGAGCTGTGTCAAGAAGTGACTACTAGAAGAACTGAAGTTAAATGTAAGGCTACTTCAAATATGAAGTATAATTATTGTTCTTGCTCAGTTTTGAAAAGACGCATCCCAGTTCTTGCTGCCCTTGGAAGCCACACACTTCCCACAGCTGTTGGGAGGCTTGTCTGAAGTAATACACACAGTTCCCTGTAAACCCTTAAGTTTTAGGAGAAGAAACAGCCACTTCACTGCTACCAGATGAACATTTCCAGGACAGATGAAAGTCTATATAAGCTTGAAATACTCTATCAGCAATTGTTTACATTAGCTATTAAAAATTTTGCCTGGAGAGGTGAAGGACTGTTCACAAAGAATCAGTGCTTAACAGCTAAGCCTTGCCACAGAAAAGCCTCTGGCACTTTATCTTTAAGATTCTAGCATATTTCTGGTTCTACTTTTATACTTATCTGCAATAAAAAGGTGATTCCTCTGAGTGCTTTGGATTTGCTTAAATCAGATTTAGAGACCAGCTTTTTAGCACTGCTCCCAGCTATTACAGGAAAGATGCTTCGAGTTCTTACAAACTTCCATTTCAGGGGACTGACATTTCCAGTAGCTTCCGCTTTCCAAAAGCAATTTTTTTTTATTTACTGGGGAGCCAAGTGCAGTGAACGAGGCCTGACATGGCTACTTAAGAAGGTGGACTGATTGTTCAAGCTAAGAGCAAGGATGAGGGTAAACAGCCATACTTCTGGGAAGGAGTAGAAGTTTAGCCCAGGCTGCTGCACCATTTGGCGGGCTCCTCCTTTTCCTCTCTCCCCAACCAAAACGAAAGTTGAGTGTGGGAAGAGTTTGTGTCAGGCTCTTCCTGCCCACAAGCAATGCCAGTTTTTTTATTAAAACACAGTCTCCATTTGCTGATATGAGGCAGTGCTAAGCTCCCTGCAGATCTGTGGAGATTGTTAGAGGTGAAGGTTAAGGCACAAAAATATTGTGGTCCCATAAGGAATGTGCTTGCTTTGCTTATATTGTTTCTGAGAAAGAGGCCATCAGCTCCAAGCAGTGACAGTCCAGCCCCTTACACAGGCAACGACATCTGTCCTTGGGGCCAGCTAAGATGCAAGGCTGTGGCACAAGCATTGCCACGGCACAGGTGGCAAGGAGACTTCTGCAAAAGCATGTCAGCATTCGTGCAAACCTATTACTTACTTTCTTTAAAAATCATGAATATGCCACCTGCATTGCTTTAAAGTCCCTGTTTTGGATCAAAGCTCAATGAAACAAAATGCAACCAACTGTCTTGAATGGCAGTACAGCAGGAAGTCACATAAAACTCAGAATCCATAGAAGACTTGCCCAGGTCACTGCAGGCATCTCAAATGGCATTAGAAACTTAAATGAGTCAATGCCAGGTTGCTGTACACTGTACTGCAAATGCAGATATGTAAGTGTAGGAGTATTAGTATAGGAGCTGAATCCACCCTAAATCTCTGAAGTTATATATGTGTTAGCCTGACAGTTCAGTAGGGCTGATAGTTGTTCTTTACCAGCTTTAACTTTTTTCTTGTCAAAGATGTGGTTAGACAATGAGAGGGAAAAAAATCCTTTTATTTCAATTTAAAATGCTCTAGTGGGAAGAGTCTCACTTTGGAAAATCGCCTAGCTCATTTGCTTTATTTTGCAAATTACCCAAGCACCCATTTGTGCTTTGTAACTGGGATTCGGCATTAGTTCTTGATTAGAAGAGCTGTCATCTGCTTTTCTGTGCAGAAACATGAATCATGAGCAGGCAGTTATCAGCAGAGCTCTGGACCATTTAAGGTTGCAAAGTCAAATTTTTTAGAAAAAAAGCAAAAAGCATTTGTTGGGCAAGAAGGGCCCAAGTGAAATACTCAGAACTTATCTGTACTGGGAAAATATCAATAACCATAAAATTTCACAGCCCCCTTTTTGAAACCGCAGCCTTAACGTTTTGTAGGGGAAATAAAGCTTTGGTTAACCTTGGCACTCGCAGACCTCATTAAAATAACAGCCTGTCACTTTCGAGTTTAAAATAACAGGGTTGTCAGTTTTATATTCAGCAGTACAATCTACGGTCTTATTCCCTGGGAAACACCGCGGGTGTGCTCGGAAAGGACCGGCGGCAGCGCCAAGGCTGAGCAAGGCTGCCATCTCGAGGAGCTCCCCGGGCACCGTGCCCTCACCCCGCAGAGGCCACAGCTGACGCGCTCCGCTTTTAAAAATGCTGAAAAGATAGTCTGTGAGGAAAGATATTCCGCGAGAAAGCACGTGCTGGTTGGGGAGCTGCTTGGTGTTTCAAATTATTGCTGTAAGAAAGTGTGGAAATGTGTAATGTATGGAAATATAATCGCTATATAGAGCAAATAAAGTTCTGCTTCATAGAATCATTAGAATCACTAGGTTGGAAAAGACCTCTTGGATCATCGAGTCCAACCATTCCTATCTGCCACTAAACCATGTCCCTGAGCACCTCATCTACCAGCCTTTTAAACACCTCCAGGGAAGGTGACTCAACTACCTCTCTGGGCAGCCTGTGCCAGTGCCCAATGACTCTTTCCATTAATTTTTTTTTTTCTGATATCCAGCCTGAACCTCCCCTGACGGAGCTTGAGGCCATTCCCTCTTGTCCTGTCCCCTGTCACTTCGGAGAAGAGGCCAACACCCTCCTCTCTACAACCTCCTTTCACGTAGTTATAGAGAGCAATAAGGTCTCCCTTCAGCTTCCTCTTCTCCAGGCTAAACAACCCCAGCTCTCTCAGCCAGGCTTGTTCTCCAGCCCCTTCACCAGCATCGTCGCTCTTCTCTGGACTTGCTCCAGAGCCTCAACATCCTTCTTGTGGTGAGGGGCCCAGAACTGAACACAGGATTTGAGGTGCAGTATCACCAGTGCAGAGTACAGAAGGAGAATAACCTCCCTGGACCTGCTGGTCACACCGTTTCTGATACAAGCCAAGATGCCATTGGCCTTCTTGGCCACCTGGGCACACTGCTGGCTCATGTTCAGTCGACATCAACCAGCACCCCCAGGTCCTTCTCTTCCAGACGGCTTACTTATTTGAAACCAAAACAGGTCATCCTTGCTGAGGTATCTAATGCGCATTGAAATTTTGGGCTCCTAATGAGCTGTTCTAATCAAAAATATGCATCTAGGCTCCCTGTACCTAATCAGTGGGGAAATGAAGGTGCCGTAAGAAAACCTCTGAGAGAGACACCCTCTTTAGATACATTCAAACACCTCAGTGAAACTGAGGAAGCCTGGTTCAGTTGCTTATACTGAAGTGCCTAGTACCTCTGAGACATCTATATGAAGCTGGCAGATATAGCAAAGGATGTATAGGAGACACATCTTTCTCAAATGGGAGCCCCTAAAACTTAGCGGGGGAAGTTAACTGCTTCTCATTAAGCTGAATTTACAAGGGAAACTGTATGTCAGTTAAAATATACAGCTGTCCTATACTAACCTGCTTGTGACATATGATACTTGCCCTTACTGTGATGCCAACACATAGCAGAAACTTAAACGTAACAACCAATTAGAAACAGTGTATGGTATGTGCTTGCTGACCATGTCCTTTTAAACAAATTGTCAGCCATTAATTTTAGAATGCCTTCAGATTAAATCCCTAATGGACAGAAATACTGATCAATGTATGAAAGTACAGCACAGTTTTCTGCTGGTACAGCATAACATAAATCAGATCTTGATGATTTGTTTGTTCTTCCTACCTGGCCATGCCCATGAAAAAGGGCGTGCTCTTCACAATCCCACATGCTGCCCAAGCAACCAAGTGCTGTATCCATAAATCTGTTATAAAGCTGTCTATCATTATACAAGTTTTACATCATTTTTAATAAAGACTGCAAGGGTGCTGGGCGTGTGACTGACTGCGTTAGACACATCTAGGGGAAAGCAAGCAGCAGGCAGTAGAAAACTGTCTGGGTTTTCATCTGGAAATAATGTAGCATGAAGAAGTGGCATTAGTTAAATGTTGCTTGTGAATTAAAGGGCAAAGGAGTATGTGACTAAAGAAACTACACAGACGCAAACGTGGCTTGTGATTGCTACTTTCATGTCTTTTCTCTAAGGCAAAACCCCAGGCCTCTTTCTACTGTCTGTAGCTGTTCTGTTAGTGTGACACATCAGTGAGATATACTTTACATGCCCAGCCTCAAGTCCCTGAAATTACAGTGCCTTGTCACAAGCATCCACTAGAAACATCTTCCAAGTGACTATGCCACCACGTACAATCCCACAGTACCTCATCCAGAGTGGCACTCTTGTACACCAGAAAAGCAACATCCCCTGAGCAGCCAGAAACATTTGTACTTTTTTCCAGGGCATAAAGTTTTAACTCTCAATGGAACTTTGTATTGAGGTGTTTCTGAGCATCTCCAGGGAGAAGTTATCAACAGAAAGGCAAGCTGAATATTCTACTTGCATTTCAAAGAGAAAATCTTCCTAAAATGCAGAATAAACAAGAAAAAATGCAATGTACAAACATTGGGAAGGAAAAAAAGAATGTTAATGAGAAACATTTATTCTTAACACAAGTAAGACTCATTTTTTTTTTTTACTTATTGCGTTGAATCTAGGTCAGTTTTGGACACATTGCACTGTCTTTGAACATTATTTTGATACTTCTCTATCTGTGAGAGTGTGGAGGATATGTTGGTGTGGATGATAAATCTGGAAGGACTGTGAGATGGATTTGGCAGGGGAGGAAGAGGAGGAAAAAAAGGGAATTTACATTTTAAAAATTATTTTAAGTCCTCTAACTTTAAAATTTGCTTTTTGGTCCCCATTGCTTCCAAGTACACAGTATCCCCCCACCAAAGAAGTATAGTTCCATTGGAGATCAAACCAAAGTGGACTCCGCAGGCAATTGGCTGCCCTCTTCACAAGGGTCTTACTGGGATCTTTAATGCCATATAAAATGTAGTCATCTTCTAGTTTTGCATGGTATTTTCAATGTTTTTTTAAATTATCCTGGGGAGTCTTTTGATTCATCCAAATGTCCTGAATTAAAACAAGGAATTCTAAGGTCTCATTGCTGCTAAAATGATAGGCTTGCTTTTTAGCCCGCTTCATTACTTTAGAGTGCAAGGTGAATAAAGAAGACAGAAACATTGGTCAGCTTTATTTACCGTGTTATAACTGAGCCCATGCTGGTAGGACTGGAACTGAGCTCATGGATGCTGTTCCAAGTTCTGCTGAGGAACTGCATGACATATGTGACTGCCTCAGGCACAGAAGAAGTCAGTGGCAGAAACAAGAATTGAACTCTATTTCTCAATGCAGGGCATGTAACGATAGCATTTCCATAAATCTGGATATGAATTTGTCTTTGTAAATTACGCAAATATTTAACTTCTCTCACCTACACAGTAATGCATTTCTTCTGCTAACAATTATAGATGAAGGCTAGGCTATTTAAACATCCATTTCCATACATCCCCCAATAAATTAAAAATGTAACTTTTTGTATGGCTTTTGCTATATCGTTTTTCTTACAAGAGATAAAATATTGCAATTCAAAGCAAATTTAGTACCTTCAAAGCAGCTAAAAAAAAAGTAGTTCAATATAATATCAAGGCTACATCAGGAAGATAGCTAGGGAAAGTCAGGCTTTCCACAGCCAAAGAGATCTGGCTCTTTTAATGCAAATAAATCTCTTCTAGAGAAAGTGGAAAGGAAAGGCATAAAATATCAAAACTGCATATCTCATGTTTAAATGTTCCCACAGAGGTTTAACGAAGCCAGAAAGTTAGTCTTTAATTCAAAGAATAGGAAATACCAAGGAATCATTTACAAGTCCACAGGTCACTAGGGGGATAGAGTAGTCTGACTTCTAAATCACAAGCAAGCAACGTTGACTGTATCCTTAGTGGGTTTTATCTCCTTTTTGAGGGATTGTACATATGTTACATATCTTTTAAATGCTGGTGGTGATCAAAACAATGTATGGACAAGCACGCGTGACCATAGGAACTAATAGACTTTCTGTGGTCATACTTGAGGAGTTCCTAGGACTGAAGCCACCAAAACCCACAAGCAAGTTTTTACATGTCATGGCAGGCATCACATCACCTAATTCTGTTCTACATTTAAAGCTGTATTAAAAGTACTCTAAAGTTGTTGTCTGTCTGAACGCTGAAAGTTCATCTTGCAGAAGTGAATGTGCCCATCAGCCTACTTCCTGAAAGAGGAAGTGAAATCAATTGATGCTCGCAATTCTTCTTTCAAGGCCATTAGAAATGACACTGCACTACCAGAAAAACATTTTCAGGGTAAGGTTCTAAGAACTGTTTAGGTAGATGTATAAACTCCATTACCAAAACCGAGGGGCTTAACAGAGTTTTGGAAACACAGCAGGGAAGAGGAAGACTTTGAAGGTCAAGTCTACAGGACATTAAAAGCTCAATGGTGAAATACTGTAAAGGGGAGGGGTGGGCATCTATGAAGGGAAGTATCTGAGAGGTATAAAAAGTATTAAATCACAGCTGAATTGGAGGTATCTAGAGAGGGCTGCAAATGGTAGCCTGTTCCTAAGCTGTATTCATTTTTGCTAGTCCTGCTTTTTGTGAGTCATGTAAATGTCTCCCTCCTCCCCAGGTTCTAAAATCAGAGTGACGCCTCAGGGGAATGTCTGTGAGATTTAATTAGCTGTCATTTACCAACAATCCTGGGTAAAGTAAGACCATCTTACTTTACCAGGTGCACTTCTGAAATGCAAACAAAAACATTCTTTATTGTTGGGAAATGTAATGATTTGTTGTCTATATGCAGTACACGTATGTAAACATCATTTAATATCTTCAGAAGTGGCTGGGGAATGGGAGTCCTCATTTTGATTTTCAGTGTCTGGAAAGCCTGTGCAGCGTGTGAGCTGTGAGAACCTGTCTCCATTCTTTTGCTGACTTCCATGGAAATACAAGGTTTGTACTCCAAATTACAGCCTTTACAAGGGGTGTTGACTCACTTGTGGTTTGAAACGGAAGCTTGCAATCCTCAAGCATCAGCTGTGATTTGATTATGGTAGAAAACAGAATATAACTCTGAACATATGAGATTTGAATAGCTTAAAATAACTTCCAGATAGCAATTAGTTACTGTTCTGAAAACCAATTATTCATCACCAATATCAGATTGTTTGTGTAAATAGTTATCCAAGCACAAGCAAGAAATAAGAAAATCTGTCCCTTTGACTCTCATGTTCCCCAAGCTTATATGAATGGACCTTCCTCCCTATAACCCTTCCCCCTACATTTTCTATGGAATTTTTCTGTCTGATTTACTGCATGGTGGGCTAACAGGAGTTTACGCCCCCCTCCATGAACACTGGTCAGCTCAATTGAGTTCATTGTGCTGGTTAGCTGTACCAGTACAGACTCTGGGGTGTTTACCCTCAGGGTAGGTGAAAGGGGAAGAGAAGAGTCTGCTGTCTGCCCAAAGACCTTCATTCCATGCACTAAAATCATCAGAAAGGGCAGGCATACTCAGACCATCCCCAATTCTACGGGAGGCTTGCCTATGGTCTGTAAACTAGAATCTAATTTTTGGCTTGATGGGGCTCCCTTACTGAGACTTTAAACGCTTGCAAATGCTGCTGGTATCTCACACAAAAACAAAGCAGCTAGGGCTTGGCAAGGGTGTGGAGGAGATTTATAAAATGTCTATCACGGCAAGAAACGCTGTCAACAACTCATGCAGCCAAATACTGTCCTTCTCATTTCTTACGGGTGAAAATGCAGACAGTGCTTCTGAAATAACATCCTTGGCTGTTTCTATCTCCTGGCTTGTAAAGTGACATTCCATAGTTTAAGCACAGCAAATCAGCATGGACCATTTGCTCAGAGATCTATCATGTCTTCAGAACAGAAGATAAAAGACATAAATAGCCAAGTACAATATTGTACCTCAACAACGTAAAAGCCAACCTTAAAGCTGAATGGAAGAATGGAGAGCTTTTATTTCTTGGAGTTTTTTTAAAGAATAAAGCTTAGTGATTTCCTTTGAAAGCTATTCAACAAGGTCCCCTAAACCCTATTACAACTTAATGTGAAATGCATCTGTTTCCATAAGAACAGTGGCACTGTTCATCCTTTGTAGTCTGTCCTTTGTTGTGTTTTCTATCGTTCTTGTAGATTTTTCCACTCTAGTAAATGAAATGCAGAACAAGAACTGATAACATTTTAGCCATTTATTTTTTAAGTTGATGTTGAAAAATCAGTTTGTTCCTGCTTGCTGCCTGAATCATGCCAAATCAAATTATTGTTCAAGGAGTTTATACATAAAGAAACTGTTTTGATACTGCCCTAACATTTCTTGAATGTGAAGTCTGTTTCCAGACAAAGATATTTATCTACACCTAACAGCAAAGATAGAAATAGTCTCTGCATGCATGTATATGTACACAAACTCCTCACTGTTACTGAGATCCAAAGGTACTGCAATGTATTCAGCCTGTATATCATGAATCAGTTCAACATCGGCTCTGCACTGCATTATTTTTAAAACCTGTGCAAGTAGCTCTAAATATAATATTTATCTAAGGCATGACCAAGTTGGTGGGTGAGACATTTTACGTGATATAAACTGTTTAACTGAATTTACTTTCAGCAGGTTGTAAGGCATACTAATTGTTAGAAAGATATGTTTAGAAAACTTTAGACAAATGAAGACTAGAAAAAGCAAGATGTATCATTAATTAATTAATGTCTAGGCAGTGGAAAAAGGTGACTGATTATTTGTACTCTACAGCCCAAAATGCTGAGTGCTTTGCTCATAAATACAGGAATTTAAGTTTTAGTACCTTCAGCCCTTTTAACCTTCACCGTCATCACCATTACAGAATTAAACAACTTAATAATAACATGATCATTGGTGTGCCTGATATTTTTAACCTGCTTCCCTCTCATTGTCTCTTAATCAGGTAACAGACATTAAAGAAAAGCTAAAGCTCTCTAAAAAGTTCTGGTCAGCATTACCCTACACAATCTGCAAGGATGAGCAAGTGACAGCTGGTCCATCAATCGAGGAGGACTGCTGGAATGGCCACACCAAGGCGAGGTGAGGTGGACCCCTCTCCACCACACTCAGTCCATATCCCCATCCAGCCTTGAAGTAATCACAAAGCTGAGGGCATTTCACAACCCTCTTATAAAGAGTGAAACAGAAATGGGGAGAACAAGTAATAGTCCACATGCAGCTTGTGGCTGAGATTACTTATTGTCAAGGTTCCATTAAAGCCAGAATGTGAGTCATGGTAAATGTGCACAGCATGTCAGCATGTGAACACAGAAAATGTTCATTGGTTCAGCTCCAGAAGGATAATTTATATCAAGATTTCAAAGAGCTCTTTAGGTCCATTTAGTATCCTTGTGTTGGGACTGACAGCTTGTGAAGCAATTGCACTCTCGGGATATCATACTGGGATGAAACAGAAATTGGAATTTTGGCTCTACTTGCAATTGGCTGGCAAAGCTTAGGGCTATTTGCGGGGGAAAAAAGAGAAAAATAAAATTAAAAAAAAAAGCTGAAAAATAGCCAGCAGAGAATAAATGTAACATTCCTACTTATCTTGTGTAGAAGGCTTGGCCTTATGTTACTTCATCAGAAATGCTATGGTCATCTGTCCTTGTTTGTGATGAGTTTTCTGTGAGTTTTAATTTTGAAGTTTGCTTGGCTCTGGCTGTGGCAGGGCTGGAGCTGGCAGATGAGCAAGTGTCTCCAAAGGTCCCAGTGGATTCATCAGCTGATGGGGAGCTGATTATCCCTGCTGAGAAAGACAGAAAGAAATTGGCTCAAGAGCCACGCCTGAGGCAGTCAGGTTTCAGGTCTGCAGCAGTAGCCTGTGTTTTGGGGCAGACAGGAAGGCTGAGAGGCTTGAGTGTCTGGTGAGCGCTGAATCTGGAGAACAGTGATACTTTCTGACTGGAATCTTTATTTTCCTTTTACCTAATGATTCAAATGAAACCATCATAAGAAAATGAGCCACTAACAAAAAAAAATACTCAACAACCAAAAACCAAGAGAGACAAGCACACAAAATATAAAAGCCCAGTGAAAATAAGACAGTGTACAAAGAAAAAAATCACTAACCTGTTAAATCCTGTTTTGCATGGATGGAAGGACAGATACACAGATAGATTGCACCCACTCCATCACCTGACCATTTTTATAAGGTACACTCTTTCAGTTTTACACTGAACACATCTTAGCCTTACTACATAAAGCTCAAAATAATTCATTTTACAGATGAGAGCAGAGGGCTGTTTGGGATGCTGCTAGTCCATTGAACCCACTTTGAAACACACATAAACAAATCTGTCCAAAAGCATGGGTCACTGCTCTGTTCCTAAGCCCCAGATCTAGAGAAAGCCCTTGGGGAGTCTGAGAAAGACAGCTAGGAGGAGCGTCTGGCCGTTACAGGACTCATCACAAGGGAACAGTGTGAAGAGAGAAATAAAAACATGATTTAATCTTCCTCTATATTATCTGGGGGTTTGTCAGTTGTTCTTTGCAATTTATGACCCCAGGCTGCATTGGTTAAATGGAGTTTCCAGGCCTTCCAGCTGGATGTCATGCATCACATCAGGATGCATGCATTGAGAAGAGATATATGCTAGTCTTTCTACAAAAGAGCAGTCAAACAAACCAGTTAATATCCTTCATGGTTTATATGACCAAAACTAATGTTTGTGACACAACTCACTGATACCTTCCGTCTCTCTTGTGCTCCTGTACTGAAGGGTCTGGCACAACTTCCACGTTTGCTGGGAGTTATGGATGTGTGTTTTATGCATGTAGTTTTCTACCCTCCTTTTCCAGTATTTATCTTATGAGAAACCTTGTTATGATACCTTATAAGAGTAGTGTTCTGGAGCCACTGAGAAAAGTTATCCTCTGCTGATAATCTCCTTGGTTAATTTAACACAGACATCTCACTGGATGCAGAATCACAGCTTCAAAGTATCACCTGAAAATATGGTTTCTGCAAACCCAGCCACTGCTCCTTTGTTCAGTTTCTATTTCGTATTCATTCAGAGAGAAAAGATGCAGTCTTAGTCTTAATAACAGAATTTAATAAATGCTTCAGCTGGAGAGAACAGTAATAAAGCAGAGGTACACCATGGAATGCCATGGCCTGTATACAAATAATATTGAAAATAACTAGGTGCAAAATCACCTCTTGACCGGTGAACAAGAACATTTACTGCCGCATAAAGAAAAACCATGAATGTTTCCTTGATCATGCTGATTAGTATCTGATATCAAATGCTAGTTAGCAAGAACAAAGATAGCAAAATCTGGCCGATATGCATATATCTATCTAGCTGTGTTCACTGTGTCACCCATCATAAGCACCCCTGTGCTATATGAAGAGTTGCATTTTGAATTTCAGAAAACAAGGCAACAGCCAACAATACAAATAAAGGAAATTTAGCCACCTCCTGTTTTCCCACATGTTAATATGACAAGTAAGAAGACAACATGGTGTTGGCTGCTGTTGGGAAAGGAGGTTGTTGCTGGTTTTTTATCAGATCCTGTGGTGGTATGAAGAACTAGAAACTTCAAATTGCCAAATAGACATTACACCTCATGTTTCATTTTACATCACCTTTCAATGCTGCTTTCACAGGGGAAAAGTGTTACAAGCTTGAGATCACAGAAAATGAAAGCTAGGCTTTCCCCTGAGGGTAATATTACACCAAGGTCACTTGTGGTTATAACACTCCCTGAATATCACTTTGCCACCATGATTAATTTACAGTGACACCAGGTCACCAAATGAAGGTCACCAATTCGTAAGTAATCATGGAGTAACAGAGTCATCCATTTGGCGTTCTGGAAGGGTGCACTTAGCTCATTGCTGATCCTGTACAAAGAATTGTTTTAATCAGGCCACATTAGGTAGAAACCAAGTGCTGTGGAAAAAGGAAAATATTTATTAGGTGGATGAATCTCTTTTTAAAAAAAAAAATCCATGTTAAAAAAATAATAATAGCTACTTCAGACAATGGGCATTTAAGAGAGATGCCCAATCAGACTTCCCCATCATAGCTACATTCACAAAAGAATTTGACCATAATTTCATTTTTAAAGAGTTATCTTCTGCCAGATGCACAGACACAGTTTTTTTTAAAGATATTTGAGATTTAAAAAACACAATTAAAACCAAACTTAAAGTTTAGCTCCTTCACTATATGCAGATAAATTCTTAACAACTGTTAACCTCTTCACTAATAGATGTCCCCCAGAAATTAAGGAATTTTCCCAAGAATGGTGGGATTCAGGCTTTTGGACTTAAATGAAATCCAAAATATTAGCCCTTGAATAAGTGACTTTTACTGAAGTGAGAACGTTAACCAACCTGCAACCACTCTAGTGGCCACAAGAACCTTAAATTTCTCCAACCAACTCATTTCAACCAATCCATATGAGACATTGTGCTTGTGCACTATAATCCTGCTGCTTGTGCTCACCAGAACTTTAGACCTACTAATATGTCTTAAATCTGGAATGTTGTAATCTATAGAAGAGATGAGACCTGTGTTCCTGTCCATGAGGAACCTATCATTTCTCCAAGTACAATGAATAAGAAACAGAATGATATACAGTAGGGGAAAAGAAATACAGAAAGGAATAAAAGGGAAAATGAACACTGTAATTTTTAACATCTAATTCAAAAATACAGAATGTTTCACCAAAACAAAAACAGCATAGAGTCTCAGCTGGCCTGAATTTTTTCTTCTTCTCCTGCCATAGGTAGGTGAGTCCCTACTTTCTCAGCACATTGTCTTTCATTCCTGGTGAGATTCAGGTGGGAAAAAAGACACCAGATCAATACCTGCCTTGGAAAAGTTGCTCATTGCTGACCATCAAGGCTTGCAATAAGAATAAATTGAATGTTCTTTACCTGGAGGTAGGCAGAGATGAGCAATTAGCATCACTAGTAAAAGTGTGAATAAACTACTTTTTGATAAATGCAAAAACTACCTGTTCTTATTTGATGTCTCTAGTTTATTTTTCCAGCTTCTGCCTTCCAACAAACTGGCAGATGAGCCTTTTGCTCCCTTCCCTTCTGTCTCCTTGAACTTTACTCAAAGCTGGAAGGGAAAAAATCCACCATCAAACTGAAAATATCCTATGGGGATCACCTTCTGAGCAAACAGAATCACATGAGGTGATCTAGTTAACGAAACAAGCAAATTTTCCACTGTACTTATCTTTCTGGACCAGATGTGACTACCTACCTCCCGCTCAGCCTGTGCTAGATGTTGTACTTGATTTTCTACAATTTTATGCATCTGGAAAAACTCCAGTGCTACCTAGATATAAGCGGCTGAGAAATATGGAGGACACTGCCCTTTAAGGCAGATGCCTTTTAAATAGCAGAAGAGTCCTCCTTTTTTTGTTGTTTTTTTTTCACAGCTACAACCTTTACCTGAAATATTCATCAGTAATTTTTAGACTTGAAAAAGAAGCAGACACCATGGAACATTGGCTGGATATTTAAAAAAAATGGTTTTAAGTAGACTTTGTGGTGCTTGGCTATGATGTGCCAAAAGACATCTTTGTTGTGTCTGCTGAGACAAGCAAGAACTGTGGAAAGGCTCAGAGGAATAGAAAGCATTAATATTTCAGAAAACAATGTAAATTACACTAAAATCCTGACATAGCTGAGCAAGGAGCAAACAGCAAAAAACAAACAGTATTGTTCAGCTTCTCTACACTCAGAGGGCTACAAGAGGGGGTTTTTTTACTTATTTTTTGCTAGAAGGATGCAAAGAACAGACACTGATTGAGACTGGCAATTCTCTTCTTTCATTTATAACAGTCTTACAGTTCTTGTAATGGCCAGGCATACAAAGATATCATTAACGAGAGCAGAAGCAGCAGCAAAGCTTAAAATTCACAGGGGTTTCTCCACTTACAGAACTGCAGCAAAAGCAGCTGTGTTGAACAACTTTGCCCAGCCAGCAACAAATCTTCTGTCAAAAAGTGGTCCCAAGACATGGCTTCCAATTCAGTATAACTTAACCCTACCCCACACACATCAAAATGCTTTTGTCAGAACATGTGCTGGGCTGCCTCTCAGAGACTGTCACTCATGAAACACCTTGGGCTGCACGTTCTCATATCTGCACCAGTCTTTTCAAAAGGGAAAACAATTCAAAGATATTTACACTCAATGTAGGCTTTTCTGCCATTTTTTACCCCTGAGGAAACAGGTGAGTTAGCACAGTAATGAGGGCAGAATCCAGCCTCACACTCATATGTATAAATTCATTTAAATATAGATGCGTGTGGGTGAGATAATAAGGAGTTGTTTGTGTTGCCCAAGCAAGAGTAGTGTCCTTTGAGACTCCCTGGCATGTCTGAGATGACACAGGACATTATCCCCCATCTTGACCAGAATCTGGGCTAGAACTGCCATAGCATTTTAAAAATCACCAGTGTTAAGGTACTTGAAGAGAGCTTCAGTACCCTGCCAGTGTAGTCAATGAGGCAATTTTCAACTGCCTAAACACTCTTCTCTAGTAATGTGTGAGATGGTCTGAATAGTCAAGACACCTTCATGGAGCTGATAAATAAGGCACCAGATCTACGGAATATTCAAACCCTACTGGAGGGGCAGCAGGACACCAAGCAGCATATCCCTTGATGGCTAAAGTGGCACTCAAGACTCAACTCAGCGGCCTAAAGAGAGACACTTAATATAATTTTAGATGCCCCAGATGTACAAGATCCCCCCCTCAAGCCTCTAGATATGATGTAGGACCTATGGGACAGCCACAGCTTTCAGGGCTAGTAATGAGAAGAGGAGGAATAACCAAGAGCATTCAAATGGCACCAGATGTCTGTGTTTGTGAAAGTAAATCCCAGTAGATGAAATCTAATGAACTAGTCATCTGGCCAAAGGCACGTGGGACTCCAACAGCTGTCCCCACTACAGTGACAAATAAACTCCTGACTAGTTTGACTACTTCTTGTGTTGACTATCTGGCAATAATGTGACTCTGCTCAAATGCAGACATTTGCATTTAGAAACACAGGTTTTGGTATCTGTATAAACCTAAAGAAGAATCCTCAGCCACTATAATTCTATTCCTATTATGCCCTAAATGCCAAGAGGCTCATTCACCTGGGAATTTAAGTATAAAATCACAGAATCATTAAGGTTGGAAAAGACCCTTAAGATCATTGAGCCCAACTTTTAACCTAGCACTGCCAACTCCACCACTGAACCATGTTCATAAGCACCACATCTACACATATTTTAAATACCTCCAGGAATGGTGACTTAACCACTTTCCTGGGTAGCCTGTTTCAGTGCTTGATGAACATTTTGGTGAAGAATTTTTTGCTAATATCCAGTCTAAACTTCCCTTGGCACAACTTGAAGACATTTCCTCTCCTCTTGTTACTTAGGAGAAGAGATCAACACCCATCTCACGACAACCTCCGTTCAGGTAGTTGTACAGAGTGAGAAGGTCTCACCTCAGCATCAAGAAAAGCTTCAGGCTAAACAATCCCTGTTCCCTAGGTGAGGTGCACTAGACCGTTTTCCTGAGAGGTTAAACCCTTCATGCCACAAATACTTTGGGGATTATGAGATCCCAAGGCAGACATGTGTGGGTGGAGGTGGAGAGTGTGATAGATTGACTGAATCACTTCCTACACCTGAATGGGCTGGCCCTTTTAAAGTTAGATGGTTTTCAGAAGGGCACTAGGTCCACGCTGATCACAGTGCAGAATATAAAACTTAATAAAAAACACACACACCAGAGGACTCCAACTGCTTTAAAACTCCAAACTAACTCATATTCTCACCATATGAATAGCTTACTAAGAAGTCAGTACATTTTTCTTTTTTTATTGATGATAAGACAAGATGAAATCAAACATAAATCAGCCAAAGAAAACCTGTGAGCTGCCATTCAGACCTAGCCATAGCTTCTCATGGATGGCTTGTAATAAACAGCAGCTAACCCTTCATAAAAAGGAAAGCAATCCACATGAATGCTCAGTGATTTCAAATCATTTCTAGCTTCTAACATCTATGGCCATTGTCATGGACAAGATACTAGGCAAGATGGACATCCTCTCTGAGCTGGTAGGGCAATTCTTACATTCTTACTTTTTTTAATCAACTGCACCTTGAAATCACTGATTTACTTCTAGGCTGAGTAATTTATCTACAGCATCCATTTCATTTGTAGAGACGTGTGACAGATGGAGGTGCTGTTCCTTTGCAGCCCAGAGCTTGCCTGCGTGCCAAGGTCTCCATCCTGCTGCCTCCAGGCAACTCTGCAGAATTATTTCCAATTTCTATCTTTGGTGATTCATAACACTGTGGTCTGTAGTCCTCTGTACAAGGGGAAGTGGCTCTGTGTTCTCACCGTAGTTAAGCCTGTAGCACAGGGGTCTAGATGGGATCCCTGCAGCATTGTTATTTCTTATCATGGTACTAGTGAAACAACAGGACACACAGTTTGAGGCTGGATATTTTTGGCAGTCATGTTTTGTTCTTATATGTTCACATTCCCCCAGGATTTTTCCCATGTAAGTTTTCAAAGGCCACTGATGACAAATGAGTCTCATCTTGCAGAGCAAGTACCTGTTACGATGAAACTAAAACCTTCCCTGGTGCAGCAAAGCAGTCATCATTGTGTGAACCTCCAGAAGCAATAAAAAAAGTTGTCCTCCCTTAACAGGACTTTAGCAGAGAAAGTCCTTTGTTCTCCTTTACTTTCATGTCTACTTTTAAGGGAAAAAATTATATTCCAGACCAGTATGCACTGGCACCAGCCCCAAATTTGAATATTGACAGAGAATTAGGCTGGCACAAGTGAGAGTGAGGTTAAATACTCTTAAACTGTATTTGGTACAAGGCATCATGAAAATCTGCTGTTAGTAAGCTAGACTGTGCTATTATTACTGGCTGAGAACATGTCCACACAAGGAGTCCCACACAGATTTCAGTAGAATAGCCTGGTATGCAAACTAATTACAAAACAGATCATATACTAATAAGGAACATGAACAAAGGGTAGATCTGCCCCAAATCCTTTGCAGTCCAAATATGAGACAAAGATAATAGGTAAATAAAGACAGACAAGAGAGAACAGGGAAGCAGTGATAGACCATTTTCTCAGGATACTATGCCAGCACTGAGAAATAATCCCAGCCCCTTATCAGCCTAGCAGCTGTAAAACGCACAGATATTTTTTAACAGAGATCCAAAATAGAAAAAAAGTAGTTTTGCAGATGCCTAAAGGAGAGTTTCCTGAGGATAAAGACCAGCAGGGGACAAAGTGTGCATATTTAACAAAAGACCATGAAGACTTTTACCATAGGATGATTGGAGGCATGGGCTGATTTTTGCAGGGGAGAGATACCTGCACACTTGCTGCCTGTGAGCAGCTTAATACTGCATTTGCCAAGGTCAGAGAAAGGAATCCTGCAGTAATCAAGAAATGATAAGCTAAGAGGCTAAATAAAAAAGTAAAACGTGTGGATGGTTAAGAAATGCCACTCCTTAAGTATATTACATGCAAAGCACGTGGGAGTTGCAAGTATAGCCTGTTTGTAAAGAATAAGAACCAAACCAAAGACAACACTGGAGTCTAGTAAAGTCATAATGCTGTTTGTGGGCCCAGATGTCAGATAGGCTTGAGATGTTGCTTATGGTGGTCAAAAACAGGATGCAAGGAAGAACTGGAGAAGAAAATTAATTGAATGCTTCCTTTAAACAAGGAGAGCCACAATGCTTCAAGATAGCCCTCTAAACCATCTCCAAACAACAAATATGATATATATTACAGAGGAGTTAATAGTTTTTAAGTAGAAAGAAATAAAAATAGAAGCATGCACTGTTGGATGCTTTATTTAGTGTTCAGTCATTCATAACAGTAGAAGAGCTGAACATACAGTGACTTGCTGCTGGCTGGCGAACGTCTTCCATAGCTCACAGAGCCAGTGCAATTGCTGGGAAGCATATGTGGAGAGTTAGGAGGTTGGAGAGCTCCACGCAGCAGAGCTACTAAAAAGAGCCTCTAGAGTCTGTAAAATTAAAAACATATTTTTAAAATAGTTTCGCTGGAGCTGTCTAGGAATTGTGTAATCATTATCAGCATCAAATCGTTTAGCACAGCATTTACTGTACGGTCTTTTATTTCTGAAACATTTTGCATTTTAAATTAATCATCCTGCTATGTAGATATTTGCCTGAGATTATGAACGATGGCTTAACCAACCAGATCAACAATCCAGAAGTAGATGTGGACATCACAAGGCCAGACACCTTCATTCGACAACAAATCATGGCCTTGCGTGTCATGACTAACAAATTGAAGAATGCGTACAATGGAAATGATGTCAACTTCCAGGATACAAGTAAGAAACCATTACTTGTCATGAAATAAGTATATTTTTAAAACGGATTTACAAATCTCTTCCTTTAGAATATCTTTCTTTGGTCTTTGTGCTCTGTGCTGCCAATAACATTTGTAAAAAGTCTTTTTCTAACCCATGAAATTCCAGTTATGTATTTGTTCCTTTTGCTTCTCTTGCTCACCTTCATGTCAAATGCATCAAGACACTGAGGGCTTTCCGTAATGCCAACAGTCCACTCATTTTTCAAAAAAGGCATTTCAGCACCTAGTGAAATCACAGTGGCTTTGATTTGGATGATTTACTGAATGAAAGCACAACAAGCTCTTTCCTGTTTCCAATATGTTTATCCCACCAGGGTGCTGGCTGGAACAGAGAAAAAGGACAAATGCTGTAACTCATGGCCCTCATGTTGTTCCCCTTGTTCCTTTGTGCCAGGTGACGAAACCAGTGGCTCGGGCAGCGGAAGCGGCTGTACAGATGACATCTGTCCCACTGAGTTCGATTTTGTCACAACCGAAGCACCATCAGTCGACTCCGACAGGAGGGAGGTGGAGGCTTCAGCCACGCAGCCTAGCTGGTCACTGCAGACGTTGCTTATTATCTTCATTAGTCTCATACTGCAGAGACAGTGGAGATAATCCTGGATCTGGTCAGAGAAACTGTGTTTTAGCTACAGGAACAGCCAACTTTCATCTTTTCTTATACTCTTGGACTACGGACCATGCCACAAACACTTGCAGTTTTCTACAAGAAGAGAGCAGTACTGCAATCTGCTTCCCTTTTTTGTTTTTCCAAAGAGTACCAGACACCAGACTGAACTGCTTCCTGCTTTTTTCAGATATCTCTGATGACAATATCCACTCTTGAGAGAGTTCTTTCTCAAACCTTTATTACAGGAGACTTTCTGAGCTTCATTTCCTTTTATGCTGCAAATGTAAAAAAGGATCATACAGTGTGTGTTTTTCCCTATCAAGAAAAAAAGGAGGGGGGAAGAAACTACAAAAACAGTTTTCTTTCTGAATCAGGCCTGACTCTAGGCTGCTGCATTTCAACAGAATATCAAGAAAACAAAAACAGTTCAAGAAAGGAACAAAAAAAGCAACTGTTCTTCACTGACAGCCAGGTTTCCTATAGGAACTTCTGTAGGATGATTAAGGTCATCAAAATGATCACTGCTATAGGGAGGAAATCTGGATATTTTCCAACACAAAAGTCTGTCTCAATGGTGAATGTCTTGCACTCCATCTGTCAACCACATCAGATTGCTATGAAGGTAGAACAGCTGAAAAATAAGTTTATCTTTTAGTATAATAGTAACTCCACTAGCTTCAGAATATCATGTTAAAGTTGGTTAGGATTTAAATCATTATGCCCAGTAAAAAATTGAGTAGTAGCATGATCTCACCTAGCTTCTTTTAGTGTTTATCCATGTTATACAATTGGCACAGATTTCCACTTAGCTCACCATCAGCCACGGTGGTAAAGCTAAACAACGCTCCTGACAAATCTCCCCTCAAGGTTCTGGACAGAAAATAATCTCTTGTGATATAATTTCTTTCCTTTTGTCATTTTTTTGACATCAATTAGGACTTTCTGCTACCATGTTCATTATCCTACCAAGATGATAATTCTGTAATGGACTAACAGCAATTGGATCAGTAGTGAGTTCCATACCTAACTACATCTTTCATGTCTGTTAATTTCTGTATCACAAGGATTTCTTCTGCAAAATTTCAGAACAAACAAATATATAGTACTGACATGGAGATTTCTTTCACTTTTTTAGTCTTAGTATGATCATCTATTTTTATATATATAAAAATATATAGATCACAGATTTTAACTTCTTAATTACAAGCTCAGGGTTGACACTTCTTTGTAAGAAAAAAATCTTTGGTCAACCAGCTCTTCTTTTTTTGTGCTGCTCTGAAAAGTAACCCTTTAATGACCAGTGAGCACAAAAATCAAAGAAGAGGCTTTTTTTACAGATCCAGTTGTCCGTTTCTTAACAGGTTTGCAGGGTGGGGGAGAAAAGGTCTCTTGTGTGCATTTGTGGGGAGCATACGATTTTGTGTGATAGGCCTCGAGAAGGACACGGATGTTATTTGTGATGGCAATTGTACTCTCAGATTCTTCAAGGATACATTGCTTTAATAACCATTGCCTAAATGACCATGGTCCTGGAGAGAGTTTCGCTAATGTGCATCTGGTTGTAAGACTGGAGGTGGAAGCTGTGTAAGTCCTGGACAAACAAGTGTCAACAATTAGGCATCAAAACCTTCCCTTCTCCATCAGCCATAGACAAAGGGCTTCTGTGACAGTTCTGCATGGTGTTGAAATGATTTGCCAGAAATTCATTTCCTGATTCTTACAGTGACTCTGGAAATGGTATAGACTGATCGTGGAAACGCTGTAAAGCCAGCCAACCACATTATAATCTAATAGCAGAGCAGGTAGACCATATCCATTGCAATCTCTTTTTCTTGTCAAATTATAATTAGCTATCGATTTAGGCATGAAATTAAAGTAGAAAACACACAGCACATTAGGGTATAGTATACTTAAGCACTTTTACCAAAAAGTATTTACAAACTATCTATATAGTATATCTAATAAAAAAATGCATATGTTTTGAGCCACTTGTATGCCATTCTTTTTTTCCCATTTTTTGTTTACTTCAAAGTATGATGATCTATTCTTCTTGATCCAGCCTAGTGTGCAGGACTTGCTGGCTAGGTGTTCAAATCACGCATGTCTTACGTCGGCTCTAGCAGTTCTTCCTGCTGCTCCAGTAGTTCACTCTATAGCAGATCTCATGATTCAGCATCCAACGCCTTGAGAAAGCTAAAGAGCAGAGTTCAAGCCATTCTTTACAAACTTTTTCATCAGCCCTGGTAGAGCAGTTACCAAGCAGAAGGTATTTTCTTTGATTTTTTTTTTCCTAAACTTGCATATGCAGCTTTCTACAAGAAGACCCTTTCAAAGCTCCCTCCTGTCCATCTCTTCCTACCCACCTACACACCCTTTCTATGTTTCTTCTCCTCAGCAACTTTATTTCAAGGTAAACTGAGGATCATTTTAATTTTTCCTACTGTGTGATTGTTCAGTGTTAATTGATACTATTTCCATCTGATTATTCTGGATCTGTAAGCTTACTGACAGGCAACAAAGTCCTCTGAGGCAGATCCTCTGTTCTACTGGCTCCTCACTGCTGTCTAAGGAGCTGATGGACTTCTAGGGCCTTTCTGTTAGATTTGGCCTAAATTTCAGTAATTTGGTGACAGTTTTCAACTGATGCAGCCAGACTGGGCGTCCAAGGTGCTCTCAGCTATTTTTAGATGTCCAAGGACTTATATGGGCAAGGACTAAGAGAGATGCTTAAGAACTAGGGGGGTTGCTGAAGGCTATTGTCTCTTGGGTTGTTCACAGGAGGGGCTCTGCTCTGCTTGGACTGGATCTCACAAACTGCCAATGAAACAACAAAACAGACAAATCATTGCCAAAATGTGATTGTCTTGTGCAAGTTCTGCTAGAAATTTGTGTCTTCCGTGTTATTTATCCTCTTATTTTCCTACTATGCATGGTGATATCTAATCAGGAGATGGAGATGCCTTTGTGTGAGGTATTAGGCATACATTTCTTGAATAGTCCCTAAAGATTGAACACTCTCTTCATACACTGCATTTTTCTGATATTAAGAGAGGTATTAAATCTACAGAGCAAATTATATTGGGAATGAAGGAAATAAAAGAAAGAGCATTCATGTTCATAAGTGCGAGAATCTACATAATTTCCAATGCTTCTATTTGCTTATCTCTTACATCCATTAACTCTCCTTCTAAGGTAATTTTTTGGTGTGCCACTATTTAAATATGTGTCTTCTGTTAGCAGCTGGTAAATTAAGAAATGAAAAAGAAGACAATAACCTGTTGAAGAAAGAGGACCTAAGTCCTAAGGAAAAAATCCTCTGATTCTATGAACTCTTTATGCTCCTCAATCCAGAAGTTCTTGCCATTTTATGTCCTTTTACAGTGGAAGCTCTTAAAAAAATAGATTTAATGAATAACACAACTAGTGCTGTAGATACCTGTGAGGTTTTCCACTTTACATTAATTGCATTGATTTTACATTGTCCCCAAATTTTTAGCATTACTGCACTGCAGATTTTTCTGCCGATGACTTCTACTTACACTACTGCAACTGCAGTGCAGACTACCTGAAGTCTGACTAAACTTAGGACAAAAAGGCAATCAGAAAGAATTGAAAGAAAGGAGTAAATATTTTCTGCTAAAGAGGGAGAACAGAGGAACCTGTGCCTCAGAGTTCTGGTAAAGGCTGGTCTATCCCAGTTCCCTAGGAGTTCTGCCCATAGAAAGCTTCCATAATCCAAGTCTCACTTAAAAAAATTATCCCAGTTCTACAGTTTTTTTAGGAAGGTTGATTCCCACAGCCGTGTGAACCAGTTTGAGCTGCTTCCATGCAAAATGGCTGTGAGCTCGAGGTGTTCTTGGGAGGTGGACTGTGCATGCAGTGTCTCAGCAGGCAGCAGTTGCCTTCAGTTTACTAATCAACTCTGAATCATTATCAAATGTAACTATCCTTATTCACTGAGACTATTTTATTACTTCAACATGAAAAATAAATTACAGCACCGATGCAAGTTGTGGGTTTTGTTTTTAATTTACTTCCAAAGATAATCCATTGAAACTGAGTACAGAAATTTTTTTAACTATTCTGCTGGGAAAATCAGGTTTCTGCAAATTTAATTATGGAAACAAATATCTGAACAAACTTCATATATTAAGAAGAAATCCACATTTCAAAGACTACAAAGTTATATTTACTGTATTACCCTATAAATGTTCATACCTGCTGGATGAGAATGAATAGAGTTAACAAGTGGAACATCACACGAAACGGCAAAACCCCTAATTTCAAAAAGAAATTCAGCAGTTAAAGGCTAACACTTAACTGTGAGGCTGAGAACATGTTGTCAAAAAACAATCCATAATTCCACGAAAATTAGGGCAGGTAATGTACTGAACAGGGCAATGTTTCCATGACAGCTACTCACATGGACTATGAGGATATTAACATGTGTGATTATGACCCTTGTTGATGAAACAATGATAAAGACCAGAGTACCATCATAATAGAGGACATGAAAGATAAACAATATATTAGCCATTTTCTCATCTGTTAAAAAGCATAGGAGAACAAAGAATTTTGAAGCAAACTTCTAACACCAAGCAAGAGGTCTTAAGGTCTCAGATTAATTCAGTCAGAACATTTTCCAACAGTCTAACCTATTCAAATCTGCTGACCAACACAATCACTTGAGTCTAATTGGCCAATGTAGCATGTTCACTTACAGTACTCACCACCTTTTCTAAAACTGACTACATAGTTTGCATTTCTTATCGTGCATCACATGTGGTCATATAACAAACTTGCGCACTGCACCTGTGTGAAATCTTGTCACGGTAACAAAGCAAATGAGAACTTTGTCGTTAACCAAGATTTTTACTATAAGCAGGGGGAGTAAAGTAAGCCCTTCTTTTCTGGAAACTGTTCGTATTTTATTTGGTTTTGACTCACTGAAATAGCAACAATTGTCCATAAAAGAGGTAACATTGCCATCTTCACCTGTAAGTTCCCAAACTTTACTCCAAAGCAGTCACAGTATTTCTGCCCAGCTTCCCCACTGCTGAGGTCTCTGGTCTGTTTGAAAGTTGAAGGAAGTCACAGAGGTTTGTCCATAGTTTAAAGTCAACACAGTTAAATCAAGCTGTTTCAAGAAAATTTGTCAGTATTTCAATCAGCTCTCATTTCACCTTTATTTTTAGTTACGTAGCATTGCTACTTAACAGTATAACATGCATGAAAGGCTTTTGTCTCATGGCACAGTGGATAAAAAAAAAATTATTGCTTTTTCTCCTTTATTCTGAGGCTTGAGACTTTAAGCACTAGGCAGCATCCAGTGGTGTAATTTGTTTATTTAAACAGGAACAGTTGCATTAGCTAAAGAAGTTGTCTTTTTTCTTGAGAGGGACTAGGGAAATGGAGTATCCCTGTTCATCATTAGCAAAAAAGAGGCACAGAATGGCAATTATTTATCTTAGATATTGTGAGGTACCATCTATCAGTATCTCTGAAGATCCTTTAAAGACAAATTTCCAGGGAAGACAAATCTTGCTACCTAAAACAAGTCTTAGTGTGAGTAGTCCTTTTTTCCTAAAAATATGCATTATTTGGGCACAACAGTCTTTCACATCTCTCACAGAAATTATTTGATTCCATTACACATCTGGTGAGTTTTCTTCCCAAACATGAAGAGGTCACACATGGAGGCTTTGGAGAAAGCCTAAACTTCAGTTACTTATCCAAGGTTTCACAGAGGTCTCCGACATTTCACTAAATACCCCAACCACCATGTTACAAGTGGGCTGTACTCTTTCTTCCTCACTCCTCACCTTTAAGTATCACCCCAGGCCTAAAAAATCTTCCAAAATTAAAATTTCATTAATGCAAATATATTCCTTTTTGGCAAATCTGTGCTTCCTAATGATAAACAATTCTAACTAAAGTTTCTTGTCTGTCTCTCCTCCTGTCTGCCACATGTCCCATCTATCTTTGAATCACCAGCAACCTTATGACCATTTTCTCCAGGCTGAGCTGTCTTTTCAGTCATTTTTAGCTCACTAGATCTTTTGTCTCCTTTCTCTCTATCTTTGTGCCTTTAGTAGCACTTAATGCTTCTCTTTGCAGATAAAGGATGTAGCAACAAAGACATTTGGTCCACTTATTTTGTGGTTTTCTCCAGGTTTTAGCAAACCCTACCTTTAGCTTTTATTCCCTGTTCTAAACATGTTCTGCAGGTATATGTTCTTGACCATCTGACAAAAATCCTGATGACTCTTTTTTTCAACCTAGTGTATTATTAGGATTTATAGACTACATTCTGGTTCGTTCATTCATTCAGTTGCAGTAAAATTCTGTTTCTTCCTTGTAACTATAGAATAGAATTTGTGTCTTGTATCCTCTGCTATACTGATGAGCCAGCAAGGCCAACAGTAAAAAAAAAAAAAAAAAAATGTGGCTTTTCTATAGCAAGATTAACTTGAACAAATAACAATACCAGGTAACATTTCACATCAGTTCTGTCACTGATTGGTTTGAGGTTTGTTGTTAAATATTTTCTTCCCTTTTATTTTAGTTTAACATTCTGGGCTTCATTCAATTTATTTTTACATGAGCTGTGTGTATATTATTATATGCATGTAACATAATTACACATGTACTGTTTCAGTTTTTAAATAATGCAGACTAATTTTGAGTAGTCAGTCAATCTCAGTCTGCTTCTAAGAGCTACGGAGTAATATTTCTTAGAAACCTGCCCAAAGACAAGTTGAAGGAGTTCAGATTTCAGCTTTATGTTATTAGTTGAGTTTGAGGCTGCACGAATATTTTGTAAATAATTTGAGAATATGTGCATGTACTTGAAGGGGGAGAAGGGACCACTTGCATCTCCAAAATATTCTGAAGCTTCTTTTCTACTTCTACCTGATCTGAACACAAATTTACCAACGGAGGATTTGCATTCAGATGTTTAGGGATGTCAAACTACATAAATTTATGGACACTTATATACTGGCTCATCCTAGGTTACTATGGATTTTTGATGAGCAGTATAATTTTATTTCCACTAGCAATTTTGTTACATTTAACAAATTCGAAGAAAGAGTGTTATTTAAGTAGGTCAGATGTCTTGATTTGGGTATCAATTGACATTTATACTTGCTTGTTAAACTTTTACAGCTCCAGACGTATGAAAATTGCTTGAAAGCATGCAGATTGTTATCTCCAGTTTTGATGCTGTATTTCTAGATTAGTATTTAACACAGTTAAATGTGAATTGACGGGAGTGATATTTGAATTCAAGTCAAGTTTAGAATAAAATTGGGTTTACACAGAAATAGGGTTGGGTTGAAAAAAAATCTCATTAAACATTAAACTTGCTTTTCTATGGATCCATTTTAGCAATTCAGCCTAATTTGACACAAAAAAAAAAAAACCCTATCAATACTGTTTATAGATTATACCTGAAACTACATGGCACAGCTGTGGTTTTGGGAGAGTCCCAATCAAACTGAAGTCAAAAAAAAATCCCATGTTCTCCTATCACCAAATGCTGCTTACGGAGATACAGTATTTAGCAGCATATGGCAATGTGTATATATAAATATAGTAGTGTAGCAAGATAGAGCTTGAACTTTTAAGGGAAAGATTCTTTATGGCTTTGTAACTTCAGAGAAGTAATGTATTATGGACAGAAAGAGAAAAAATTATGGAATCGTTTTGATACATTTGTGAAATAGTTTTCACAGAGCCCAGCACCTTTTGTGTAAAATGCCTTAAATTGGTTTCTGTAGGGCTAATGCAATTGAAATTATTTCTGTACGTAGCCTTTTATAATAATTACTTCGGATGCAAACCTAGATTTTTCTTTCCACTGCAATCATATCCAGCCTTATGATTACTAACTACAATAGACAGACTATGAAAGTTCTGCTCTATTAGCTGTAAATGCACTTTTGGTCCACATGTAGACTTAGAGCTTGGAAGCAAGAGGCAGTGACAATGCCAAGAGCACTGAGACCTTCCTGACAGTCAATCCCTACATTCTCTCAGGCTTACAATCCTTTCCCACTGACTCCTTTTCCTCTCATCTCACCCATCTTCACGAAAACCAGCTGTGTCTTAGTGCCTAGAGTCATCCCACAGGGAGCACATTGCTCAGCAGTGTTGTCTTTCTAGATCTCTGCAGTTAGTCAAAAGAGACAAGCACCTCTGTAGTTAGGAAAGGGCTTAACCTTCTTCCCCACACAGGCAGCCAGGGGTGACAAGGCCTGTCATGAAGGCACTTCACTTAAGTGCCTGGAGGTAGATGCCAGTGGTGAGATTGGGGGGGATCCAGGCTTTGCCCAGACTTTCTCTTGTCTTTCTCCTTGTTGGCACAATGGTGTCTCTTCTTCATGTCAGCGCTGGAGTAGGGAGCTTGGAGAGGGATACCATCTTGAGAAGTCATAGTATAACATAATGACTTTGTTTCTGAGCCAAACCCAGCCTGTTGTAACTAGACATACAACCAACTTGCATCCTTTGTTCTGAATACTGCCCAATGCTGTTATGTTTATACTCTTCCTTATAAGACATTTGAACCTGTCAGCTGCCCTAGCTACAAACACACAACACAACTGCCTTCAATGTGCATATGCACAAAAGATGAAGCTCAAATAGGTCTCTCCTGAAAGCCCAAATGCCTTTGCAAGCCTGGTGATAGCATTGTGCAGGGCTCAAGCCAGCTCAGAGAGTTAGCGAGGAGTTAGGTGTACATCACCAAAGGGTGGAAATCAGATAAATACAGTGCCTCAAGAACGAGAACTGCAATAAAGATACCCTTCAGGTATAATCATTAATGCACTTAGTGATTTGTCAGTCTCAGCCTTTACTGCATCACTGAAAAGAAAATATACGTTTTCTAAGAGGTCAGTAGAGAAAGCAAAGTCAATATACACAGGTTAATGCTAACAAACCACTAACACACCTCTTGCAAAATACCCGTTTGTTATGACAGAAAATAACTTTGTAAAACCTGAAAATAATTAAGTGCAGCTTCCTCTGTATCCCAGCCACCTCTTGGGACTTCATAAAGAGGAAAACCTTTCTCTTTCCCCACATTACTTTTTGGGGGGTGGTACTTGAAATGCTGCAGAAACAAAAAGCCCTAGCTGTAAAGCACCTGTTTTTCCACTTTGTTTTCCTTTTTGTATTTCTGAGAATGGCACACTTACACAGTGTTTGTGCATGTACATCTCTCTCCCAGTATATACATTTATTTACACAAACACATACACACACATATTTTTATAAACAGTCACAAGTCTGTAAATTTCAGGTGCATGTGCTATAAAAGAGTATTGGAAGAATTACATTTACCACAATCCTTGACACAGACCTAACAAGGAGAATCCCAAGCAGGGTCTTCTGCTTTAGAGATGATTACAGCTTCTGTCTACAAATGTTGTTGCAATTTTCTGAAAAAGCTGCGGAAAAGAGTGAGACTGCAGATATTATTTGGCAACATCTGCTGCTACTACAAAAGACAAATATCCAGATAAAATCAGCGACTTCAATTGTATGTTGTTCACAGTATTCCAGGGCTTTACTGCTAGGAATTTCATTATTTCTTGCTTTATTTGAACACAAAATAAAAAAAAATTTGTAAAAGCTCACCAAGTTTTTCAGAACCCCTACCTCCTCCCTTTCAGGCTACAACAACTGTTAAGTGATGACTTTTCTATATTTGTGAAAATATGCTCTTCGAAAATGAATTGGGTAAAATATTGATATAAAAACTGTCATCCTATTTGGTGGGGTTTTTTAAAAAATATATTCAAAATCTACAGAAAGTGGCTCTGAACTTCTAATGTTATCATCCACCACCACCCCCTTTACTGAATTACAGATTTATAATCATTCTGCCACTGTCCATCACCCAAGAATGACATGACACAGCAATACCCAGTGGGCTACCCCCACAGCCACTGGGTCTTTTTCATCACATCTTTCCTTTCCACACATTTTCCTCCACAAAGTTTAGATTAGTAGAAGTTTAGTAGAAATACATTCAGATTTCCCTGTGGATAAAAAGAAGGGAAATATTTGACATTTTCAAGACAATCATCTCAGATGGTACTGTTTAGCCCATTGCTTTTCCATTTCCCCTTAAGTCTTATACTAAGTCCAGTGCACAACAGTTAATGTGTTTTTCACAAACCAGTGATCAGTAATGTAAATATCATTTCTTCCCTCAAGACTTATAATGAATTCTGTGTTTCTCAAGCTTGTTTCTTTCACAATTTGTCATGTCAAGGATGTTAAAAGTGATATTTGGAAATGACAGAGCAGTTTAACCATAAACTGCTGTGTTCCTGTCCCTTAGAAGGAAAAGGTTGACTGCAGGTATATTTTGTTGGAAGGGTTGTATTAACAGTCATTTACACACACACGCATATATATATCTGTAGTTCTGCACCTGCTTCTTTCATGTACCTTAAAATTACTACCAGATAATGAATGACTTCTTGTTAAACTCATTTTTTGTAATGCATCTTCCTAAAATATAGGCATTAGGAGACCTTGCTGCTTAGCCAAGGCAATTTTTCCTGGTGCAATATTATGTTACTAGACAAAGGCATTTAAAAAAGGCCATATATTTTATTTTCTAAATCAATACTTTCTTTTGCTGCCTACTGAAAAATCCTTTTTTAGTGCTTACAACACATTTGAGATTTAGGATAGGATTGTAATATTCAGTAACAGACTGAGACAATAACTAGCATTCTTAAAGATTAATTTTATTTGCCTTGCCTTTTGCCTGCAAACGTTATCCACATAATGCTTTTTATGTACCTTGTTAGTTTCCCTGCATCATAGTATACATATATTAATGAATACATATTTTCATTGGTGACAGTGTAAAGGAACTTATTTTTCTCATAGTGATATTCTACCATTTATTCATGTGCATATTTTAAACTTGCAATGGCTAGTTGGAAAGTCTAATTGATTGTCACTGATTACTAGCCAAAGTGTTGCTTTTGCTGAGACACCATTACGTAAAATTCTGATCATTACATGAAAGTTTAATTCTGATTATTAAATCCCTATGATACTCTTTTTAAAATAATAGCAAACTCTTTACTGGTGAATCTCCACAAAAACACTGTGTTAAAAATGTTAGAAAAAAAACAGGTTTTGTGGTTGTTTTTATAATGAGAAATAAAGGTACTTTTCTCAGTTAAACAGAAGATGCATTGACCTTTATATTAATCTTGCCATAATTGTACTGGCAAAGCTTTAGAATATAGACTCCGCAATTAACTAGCTCTCTATGCAGAGAGAGCAATATGTCAGCTAAAAAGAAGATCGGATTGCTTGTCAGGAAAGTCTTAGTGATACAACACACACAGTCATAGGCAGACCATCTACTATAGGTATCCAGTTGCAGCAGCTACTGTGGTGTGCAACATCAAGAAAACAATGAGGGAGTCAAACTATCTGCCACCCAATGCCATGAGATCTCAACTGTGCACATTATCAACAGACAGAAGTAGGGAAACATATTCTCTCCCCCTGTTGTAGGTATGCATACTTTATGTTGTTCCTACTTCTCTCCATTGACAGTACAGAGGATCCTTGGTCTGGCATCACAGTATAATAAGCTGTGTGAATGAATCATGACCATCTTTGGCTTAGAAACCATTATAGACATGCACAGTGCCATAGTAGGTGTTTTGCACACAGTTCATTAATCTAGGTACTAAAAATAAGTGATCAGAAGTAATCATTTTTATTGAGGTAACTATTCCCAAGGTGTATGGATAAGGACTCCCCAGTGTAACTTCTGTCAATCCGAAGTTTTAAAGTGTTACAGCAATCTGGACAATGTAATTTACACTGTGTGAGGACTATGCAATGGAGGATCAGAAACACCTTCCCCAGCCTCTCTGATCCTCCTTCCACTGAAGCTAGTGAGAGTTTGCCATCAGCTCCAGTACCAGGAGAAGCGTATCTAACAACTTTGATACTAACCATTTGAATCTGCGCTTTTATCATCAGTGTCTATCTCTCAAACAACACTGATGACACTTTCTTTATTAGTTCATAAGTACAACAATACTAAAATGTGGGGTGATCTTTTACACTGTTGCTTAATATTCAGTACTGTATGTATATATATATACTTGACACCTCAGTGAAGACTTTGACATGCCTTATTCATTCTAGTTATTTTTACAGTATTGGTTTTGTTAGATTGCTTTACCATATAAAGAATAAAACTATAACTGCTCTGACTTAAAATTGTCCACTTCATTTTTATCCAAGATGTGTTAAACAAATCTAAATCATGAGTTCTTCTCATTCTCATCACCCTTCGCTCATGCCATGAAGGCAATGTATGTTGGTGGTTTGAAAACAGGGATTTGATATTCTCTGATAGACTACAATAAATATCTGAAGTAAGTACCTGCCTCGTGTCTTATGGTTTCTTGGCTGCAAAATGAAAAGTGCTCTCTGCAGGCCAGCAATGTTAATCCCATGATTGTCAGCTACTGGAGAATCATAAGGTAAAATGAATCTTTAAAATCATGTATGAGGCATTCATTCTACAGCATTCTTTTCCCAGCTATATTTATGTGCCAACAATCTTCCTCTGAAATCTGCCAGAGAAGTGAAGAACACTGTAGAAGTGTCAAAAGCCATGACATATAAGGATGAAATTTCAGGCAGTAGTTTATTTATTCTTTTGCAAAAGGCAAGAACTCTATATCAGTATATGTAAGATGATTTTAAAAAATTATACTCAACTGTTATTTTGACTTACTTGTTAGTTCTGATTTAACCAGATTAAGAATTCATTTAACGTTAGTATTTTTTTGTAACCATTGAACATTTTTTTTTTACTTAAACAGTCAAGGATATAGGAGTCTTAAAATGTTAATCAATGTTGTTCTTTAAGAAATCTGGGATCTGCCTAATGAAATTGATCTGTTTCTTCATTTTAATGAGTCTTATTCTAATTCTTGCAGTGGAGTCTAAGATTTCATACTGGGTCTATTAACTGTCAATACAATCTCCTCATAATTTTTCTGTAGATTTGATTCTAAGCTTAATGATTTTGTACAGATGCCTAAGTGTTGCTCTCTGGTGTCACTTCAAACAGCTTAGACTAGCCAAGACATCTGCCCAGAGCCAGCAGACATGGCACAGAAGACCTGCAGAGGCCCTACACCGTTCCAGACTGGCAGGTGGACATCCAAGTGGGATGGTCTGGAGAACCTCAAATAAAATTAAACACCTATATTTAGGCAGCAGAATCAATTCTCTAAATTTGGGTGAGCTGAATCCCACCCTAACCAGGTATAAACTTAGATTTGGGCAAAGTGAATCTCACCATGAGACAAGCTTTTCTTGTCTAAATAGAGGCATCGTTGCCACTGAGAGTACTGCAGGCTTGGTTCAGCTGCCCACTGGATCTGTTCCATATCCTTTGTCTACATCTTCTAGTCTTACTCATTATGCCTTGGATTTTCTTGTATATCACAAATGACACTGGACACTGTTGTGGAACTCATTGAGTCATGGCTGATATTGCATCCAAGATATTTATGGGTAGCTGGCAGATACATGGAGCAGCAAGAAGCCCATGACTTTCTGGAGACAATGCATAGCACCGTTGAGCATCTCCAATGGAACTACATTAACTACCTCTGGGTACACACACTAGGTGTCTAAGACAGATAAATCCTGCTACCTTCTAGATGTGCCTGTTGCTGAATTGAGAGAGACTAGCTCATTTATAACAATATTTGTGAACAATATGTTTCAGCAGAGTTGGGAATGCACTCACTTGTTTAGAGCAGACAGCTGTGTTCCCCATTTTAGACCAAAACACTAGGTTTTCAAATAAAAAAATAAATTTTGCTATTTAGAGCCTATGAAGAAAGATTTCCAGGTTCTAAAAATTTTATAGTATTCTTTACTTTCTTAGTATAAAGCAAACCTTGCTGTGAACGTTTCATCCTCTACAAGGAGGAAAAAACAATTGCCTATCACAGAAGAACTTAGCAAAAGCATCAATTTAAATTCTGCTACCTTCCTGAAGAGATAATACCTGCAATGGTGCATAAAGCCTTCTGTGAATCATGGAAAGTCTGACAATTAATAAGTCCTTTTAATTATTATTCTTTTCTCAGGCACCTACCACAACGTTCTATTAATTAATGATGCCGTTCTTTAAATCCTGCTGGAACAGAATGAAAATATGAATTGCTAGAGACTTGATCCAATTAAGTGTCCAAAATCTAGCTGCCTATTCAAACACCACTGAATCCATTTAGTCTAGAAATATTATGACGGCAATTTTCTCTGCCAGATTTCTCATATTTGTTTCATGACTGTATGAAACATTGCAAGTCTATTATGATTCTTTGTCTCATCAGAATGTAAATAAAATTCAAAGAGAAATGAAATGTGAGAACGTATTTTTTAAAGTGAAAATATAACTAGCTAACTGTATGAAAACAACAGATGCTTTTAGTTGAATAGCCAGTAAAAGTTCTGATCTGTTTTTTATCTGTGAGATATATTGAAAACCACCCTTTAGCATGGAAATGGTATTGATATACTAAAAGGGCTTTAAGAAATTTATTAGCACTTTTAATATTATAGTTTTAATACACCATTGAAAAGAATATCATATTTGTATCTATGAAATGCATATCCATTCACTTGAATGTTTGGCTATTATAGACAGCAAATATTAATAAATCAAATTAACTGTTGTCAGTAATCCAGGAAAAACTGTGACCTAAGGAAACATTTTCTGATACACTGCTAAGCTGAGACAGACCAGACACACACCAGATACAGATGCCAAACTAATATAAAAATTGTGCAAGTGTCAAGAATTTACAATATCATGTAAATGCAAGAAAAAACTCCCCTGAAACTGGGATCTGCATAAGGTATGATATTGTCTTACAAGCATATAGGATAAATACAGAAACTCCTCACGAACTCTTCATTAGATGTTAAAAAAATCCATCTTTTAACCTTGACTATACTTAAAACAACTGAGAGTAGGTAGAACACAAATAGTTAATAAATGGAAGAACAATTTGTGCTGCACATTTTATAGTGCTTTTTGAAAATATAGCTAGGTTTAAGCCTCATTCTTCCTTCTCCTGCTGTTATGAATATTGATAGATATGTTAGAGGAGGATAAAATAGATATATTAGATATATTTGCAAAGTAAGGCAGAGAGACAAACGGACAAGGCAAGCAATGTGGAAGAAGAGGGAGACTGCAGAAATCTCCAGAGAAATCAGCAGAGGTAAAATCTCTAGGCACTTCCCAGCAGAAAACATGGAGCTGGGCCAATCCTGCACTGCAATGAGAAACACTAGACATCTGGATAGGCTTTTTTTTTCTTTTCCTAACTGTTATGAAGCTTTGAAAACATTGCTCCCCAATTCAGTAGTACTAGCTGCATGTGTAGTTACAGTACCATTAAATGTTGAAATATTTGAGGGACCGCTCCCTAAAACAAAGTTCTTTAACCATGCTGCAGCCACAGGTAAAACCTAAGGGATTTCTATTCTAGAGCAAGCTGCCCGCTACACACTTCATGAAACGTGGAAGGAAAAAAGTCTAACATTCCCTGGCTTAATTTACTGGAACTTTTTAGGCAAAGGTAATATCCCTAGTCATTTTGTTGTTCAATAAATTCCCATTCCCAGTCACTTTGCTCTGTAAAATCTGCCCTTACCTTGCTTCCAAATAAGTCATGGAATATTAGGGAAAAGTAAAGGGAGTAATTTTGTGTGGTGCTACTAGAGATGTGCTTTGCAGATAAAAACCATACTGATATTGAGAATGACTGACAGCTATTAAGGCAAAAGTAAGCATGAGACAGGCTGTTGTGATGAGTTGACACAAATTCACCTGTCTGAATAACATAATTAAGTATACGACAGGAAAACATGGCTAGGCAATCCCCTGACCAAGCTAAAAAAATTTAGAAACAGGCAAGACTGAAATGAAAAGTACCACTTTTTTAACTTGCTTTTTAGTTTTAAGTAGAAATAGACTTTTTATCTTACTGTTCATCTCTCCTAGCACAGCCACCAGGGTATACTTCTTTCTTACCAGCAGACAGACATAGTGTAAATGAGCACTGAGCTCTGTCATCTCTCTCTCCATATGTCATGTCCCTGATTTTTTTTAGCTGACAGGTTGTATTTAAAAACAACAAATTCTACATTAAAAACAGATGCATTCATTGTTTTGGCAAAATCATAAGTCTTACCCTAAGATTATACATGAAAAGAATTGGTGGGAAAAGAAAAAAAGGTAGGAAAAAGTGTATTTGGCCTGAAGAAAAAGGTGATTTTTCCTTCTGTTAAAAATCCAGCTTTTTCTTTTCTCAGGAAGGATTGTGCTTTGCCTTCACAAGTGGTATTTTTCAAAGCTCTAAGCTGAATTCTAAATCCACAGGGTTTGGCATACAGAGTGGGTGTACACATCTGCAGAAGAAGCAGGCTTTCAACATCTTGTCGAAGCGCCTGTCTTCAGGCTCAGGGTGGAGATGCAGCTCCCTCAGGATGTGGCACAAATCTGAACAGTCTTAGAGCTGCTCTAAATGAAGCCATTTGTTCACATATTTGCTGGACAGCTATGCCAAGGGGACCAGCAAAAGTGTAACATGCCAAGCAAGAGCACACCTGCTAACCATCAAGCCAGTTATTGACATAGGTCCTAAGGACTGTAAATAAATTTGATGTGCATCTACAAGGGCTGAGTACACTTGCTCTCCTTGCAATGCCCTAGCCATGCACAGCCAACTGGAGCAACACAGAAGGAAACAACTCTTCAGCAAGGTCTCCCCACCCTGAGCAGCCACTGACCATGTGATGGTAGGACACAGCAACATGACAGAAATTGGACAAATCTGTTGATAAAACCAGACTGGATTTTGAAAGTCTCTGATTAAAATTAAAAAGAAACACAACGAAGGTTTAATAAGCACTTCAGGTACTAGCTGAAGATGGTGGCAAGAAGCCCAAAAGAAGCCAGTCATCAGCCTTCTTCCTGACCATAACAGCTTCTTAAAAAAAGCTTTAGCAGCTTTTCAGCTGACTCAGGCAGAGGAGGAAACTGTGAAACTGTTACAGATATTTGAGCACTAACTCCTCCACATAGTAAAAAAAAACCAAAAATTTTCCAAGCAAAAGGAGAAGAAGAAGAAAAAGAAAAAGCACTAGTAAAATCTCAGGAATTAAGGAAGCCACAAGAGGGGACTTTGTGGCCACACCACTGAATGTTTAAGCATTTGTCTTCCAGGCACCAATCCTCCATATCCAGAACAGACAGCTGATCTCTCTGCTATGTGACCACAAAATATCAGGAACCACAGAAGTAGACCCACCACAGGCAGAACCACAATGCTGAAAAATGAGACTTTTAATCTAGTCTGTGAGAATGCCAGAGGGCAGGGATAAAGGCTGAGAATACTTCATCTGGTCTGGAGATAAAGAGACTATCTCCTTTATCCAGGCACTTGCTGCCAAGAGCAATGGTTGGTGTCCACCCATACTGTTGAAGTTGCTACAGGGTTCATGGGTTTGTCAATAGGCCAAAGACAGCAAGGCAGTGAAGAAGGGAGAGAGGAATAGAGAGGGATCATCTGCGTGGAAGAGACCCAACCACTTATTCCTTCTCTACTGAATAGCTTTATATATTTTCACTGTTAGCTGTTCTTCAAGACGGCTCTAAAACCCAGGTCTCTCAGTCTCACCATGATGTTTACTAGCTTAGTTGCTGTCTGCAAATCTCATCTGTACTCACAGAAGAGTGCACTCAGGGCCCTTTGAAAGGACAACATGTGGTGATAGTAACATCACCCTCAATGCAGGCATCATCAGAGAAGATGAGGACAGGCAAAGTGAACCAGACCTGCAGACTCTGCAGTGAGGTGCATACTGAGGGCTTGCTCCTAATATTTTGTCCTTGGAGGGTATCCTGCTAGTGTCAGACATCTATACAAAGAAATGTCTTATGCTTCTGCTTAATCTGAAACCCAGTGCAGAGGCAATGTTTGATGTCCTTGGGTTTTCCAGCTTAGAAGAGGAGTTGGATGCCCCCTCAAAGGAAGAAAGAGCTGATGCATAAAAAGACAGCCAGCAGTTACCATTTCTTCCAGCCACCCAGGTCTTGGAAAGCCTAGTATTAGCCAAAAGCTCTGGATAATGAAGATCTGCTGTGTTTCAGATGCAGGAGCACCAAAGTGGATCAGGATCATAGACGCAGGCTTGTTCATAACCTGATTTTCTCCATGCAGCTGTGTGCTGGGCACTGAACTGGCTGCATGTGCTGCATAAAGGGGCTAAAGCTGGTACTTTAGGAATCTAAGCTCCCTTCCTACTTCCCATCAGCCTACATGCCTGTTTCTGTGTGTATCTTCACTACTGAATTAGCTGATAGGCTTTGAATCTGCTTCTTTCTCTTCTCCTCCTCGCACAAGCACACAATGTCTTCTCCAAAATCAGTGTAAAGTAAGCAGTTAATAGAAGCAGAAGGTCTGTAATGGCATTGCAGTTTCCAGTTTTACAATAAAAACCATAAGACGTGGATGCTTTACACTGCTTCTTTCCTAAATCAAGGGCAGAATCAGAAAAGACTCTTCTTCAAGCATTGAGCTAAAAAGCCAGCACAGAGATTTAATTTAATCCAGAAAACAGGTTCTAGCTAATTCCTTCTGAGAATTTTCATGATAATCATTTGTACAAATGCACAGGCCTTGACCAACAGAGATGATGCGGCTGCCATCAGCTTACTGCAAAGTCAAAAAAATTAGGCACCTGACCCCCTGGATGGCTCAGAGACAGGCATTAGCTGCCCACAGACCCAGTACAGAAAACAGAGAGAACAATTAACTAGTGCCTAGAGAGACTTAAACTCCTCAGAGAGATAATCCACACAAAAGCCCGACACACAGAGCTGGAGGCTGCATAGGTCTAGCTCACAAAACCGCTGAGAAATGGATGGGTTTGAGCACTTCTCCCTCTCCCAAGCTTAAACATCTCATTTGCAGCTGTGTTACATGCTCCTGTGTGATTCAGAGCCTTTTGTCAGAAAAAAACACCAGTTCAGCAGGAATTATTTTTAAGAGGATGGTGGGGATGGTGATAGTTACACATATCTTAGCTCGAAGCCATTCAGCAGTGCACCTCCCATCTGTCAGCAGAGTGTCTTGAGTAAACCCTGGCCAGTAGATGGATGTGCTGGCCTTCATCCTTCCCCTCTGGGCTGGGTGACTGCTCAGAACGTGAGAAGAAAAAGCATTGGGCAGAGGGGGTCCACAGGCACCAGTAACCCCTGTCCCAGGTGGGCACTGCCCTCCCTGTCCCTTTTTGGTGCCCACTCTGAGCCCAGCACCGCTGGCAGTGTGAAGTCAGGGCACCCAAGCAGGCACAGCTCCATGCTCCCACCCTATTCTGACTCCAGGAGCTGAGGTCAAGCTTGGCACAGATTTATAGGGCCAAAATCCCAAGGTGTCCTGGGCTCTGTGGAGGTTGGGGGATGGTGTGTTTTGTTTCTTTCATTTTAGGAGTCTGGGGGAGTCTTTGCCTCCAGTTACAGAAAGAAGAGTCCATTTTCATCTTACCCTGCCAGTAATAGCTTCAGCACAATTTATGCAACAACAGATTGCAGGTATTTACCAATATCTGCAAAAAACAGCAACAAAAAAAGTCTTTTCTGTACTTTGGGATGAGTGGAACTTTAAACAATATAAAACCAGCTTTTCAGTCTTACTACGGGATTCCCTCCAACAATTTTGTAACGTGCCTATGCTCAACTTTCTTTCTTTTTCAGTATTTCATATAAAGTTTACCTGTGCCTCTTCCTTTCATCCAGGACACAACATTCTTTGGTTGCTAAACCAAGACTATACTTTTTAAAAAGGGAGAAAACGGGTGATTTTCCAGCAAGCCACGAGAGGGCAGGTTGTGTTCTCGATACAGCTTGCTTCAGCCCGATTTTTACAAGCAACTCTTAAAAGCAGTAACAGTTTTAAAGCCCTAATTATTGAACTAAGTACCAGTGAGCGAAAAAAGTATCACAGAGATCTTTGTCCTTAGCATTTTTTATGTGCAGAGTATCAACCTAAAGCCCTTATTACTTTTCTTCTGGAAAGGAAAACAGCTTTCTACTCAATTTACAAGTAAGAACTGAGCAACTCTGCTTTTTTTTCACCCACCCACTCTTAGGCAAAATCAGTTCTAACAAGTTAAATGCTCTGCTACATCTTTTACATTTCTCTCCTGGCTCTATCCTTCATGTACCTCAATGCCACTTGTGAATAACCGGGGCAGCTTGCAAAGCAAACACATGGGACAGTAGTGTCCATATCTCTGAGCTGGTAAAGCTAGTTGGGCACACGCTATGCCCTGTAAGCACAAGGACAAATCTTGTACACGCTTGAAAGGAGCAGTCTAGCCTGTCTCCTAAACTTTGACATTCACATCATATGAAGGACAAAAAGGTGTCAATCTCCTTCCAACAGCATCTCTCTACATCAGTATTTAGCAGGAACAGGTGCATATGAAGTCTCAGCCTTGCGGTGCTGGAAAGTGGCTGACATCTCCTTAAGAAGGGCATGTGCAAACCTCAGACCTGGCTGCAAACTGATGCTGACCAGAGTCCAACTGATCTGACACGTGCCTAAACCAGGTGTCTAGAGACCGTAGCTGATGTCCTCAGCACCAAGTAATGCTGTAACACAGTAACACCCCCCCAAAAAAGCAACCTGAATTTGGAGCTAAGGCACAAGACTGAGCAGCTGTACAAAAAGTTATCCAACCATTGATATCCTGGGCATGAGCCAAGAACATGTGCACTGGGACCCCTCAAACACACCACAAAATAGCAGAAACAGCAGCAGATCATTGTCCACCTGATGCAGCTAGGGCTATTTGAGTGTGTGGTGAGCAAATACTAATTTTTCTTTGCCCCAAAATGTCTGCATTAATTAGAAGTAAGTTTTGTGACCTACATATATTCAAAGCTAAGCATAACGACCTACTGAGAGCTTCTTTCCAGTCCACATGGCTAGTATTGAGTGAGTCTAGAAGAAATACTAGGAATCATTACTAACTGGAATTCTTTATTCAAGGCTACAAAAGCAGAGATTTTCTAAGATTCAGGATCTTACAAAAGGCAAAATCTGAGTACTCCATTAATTTAATGATTATTCCATTAACATAATATATTTAAGCACCAAAGCCAACACAAACTGTTCAGGACTGTTCATTGCGTAAAAACCCTGTCTCAAGGTAACACAGGTAAGCCCCCTAAACGTGGTCCAAATGAAGAAATATATATGGAATATATAAAAGAATGTTTAAGAACAGGGCTATGCAAACCTGCCCCCACCTGTAGACCTGGGTAATGGGAGCTATCTCAGTCTTGTTACCTTGAGTCCTCAGTTCCACACTTTGGAAAATTAAGTCTAGATTCATGAAACAGTACAAAACAGAGAGCAATGAGCACCATTTTCAACTTCTGTCACAGGTCCCTAGCAGAAATAAAACACAAGTGTATACCTAGCTGTAAGGGAACTCCTGCTCTCAAATCTTAAGAGAATTTGAGTTCTCTTATGAGAATGAGAGATTTACCTAATGCTAACATCAGCTTGGTTGGAAATAACATATCGAGTTGATCATGCTTCTGAAATAAACTGTAAGCAGGGGGCTTCTGTAGTAATTTGCCAAACATCATGAAACATTTTGAGCCTTAGAAAAAGACTATGTTATTCAGAATATTGATTGATAACTGTAAAATAATGTTATTTGAATATATATGTAGAGTTAATAACTTTCAGCATATCTCTAGCTGTTAAATGAAATCAAAAACACATTAAAGTGAAAAATTATATCAGTTATTCAAGTTGGTTTTCTTCTATTTGGATTCTCAGCTGTCTTTATCTAAATCTGTAGAGGATGACTTACAAGTGTCACACACTCCAGATAACATTTGGTAATGAGAGGAGTCTGGCCTGTCTTGGGCCTTGCACATACATGCCCAGAGACTGCATATAGTACAATTAACAAGATAACAGGAAAATCTGAATGAGAACAATGTAGTCAGCTGCCAAGGAGTGTGTGATAAACTCTCAGCTAAGATCTCAATAAGGCAATCAAGGTCCCTTCCTACAACAATAAGCAAAGAAACAAAGTGAGGGCACTAGGCCTCTTCCATGTACTTTTTGGGGCTGAAGCTCACATTCACCAGAGGCTCAAAACCTCTTCTCCTCCTTCGGTGCTGGAAAAGTACAAGCAGCAGAATGAGCATAGCCAGAGCTATAAGTGCTCCTCCAATTGTGGATCCAACCATGACAGCCCACATTTGGGTTTCTTCAAGCGAATCTGGAAATAGAAAACATCTGAGGTGAAGGCAGACCATAATTTCATTTCTCAGAGCACGGGGAAGAAAGAAAATGTCCCACAGCCTGGTAATTATGATAACTTGTGTGGCTTAGAGACCCACTGGCCACAGGGGAAGCTGGTAATGCACCGTGTAACCAACACACATACCAGAGGTGGCAATGTTTCCTGCCAGAAAAGTCTACAGCTGCATTTAAACTTCAGCCTTTCAGAAAAGTTAAAGTTTTGAGAATGGGAAAGATTAACAGTGACAAGATCAAAAGATAATTCTCTTATCTAATGTCACTAAAATTATAAATTATTTAAGTAATTCTTTCTATAATGACATTTCAGCATAGCTGTTTCCAAGCTCTTTTGGTCAACAGATAACCCTCCAGTTTTCCCATAGAACACAAAGCAGCCTATTCACAGAATCACAGAATCACAAGGTTGGAAAAGACCCACAGGATCATCGAGTCCAACCATTCCTGTCAAACACTAAACATGACCCTCAGCACCTCATCCATCCACCCATCCCTTAAACGCCTCCAGGGAAAGTAACTCAACCACCTCCCTGGGCAGCCTCTGCCAGTGCCCAGTGACCCTTTCCATGAAAAACTTTTTCCTAATGTTCAGGCTGAACTTCCCCTGGTGGAGCTTGAGGCCATTCCCTCTTGTCCTGTCCCCTGTCACTTGGGAGAAGAGGCTAGCACCCTCCTCTCCACAACCTCCTTTCAGGTAGTTGTAGAGAGCAATGAGGTCTCCCCTCAGCCTCCTCTTCTCCAGGCTGAACAACCCCAGCTCTCTCAGCCGTTCCTCATAAGGCCTGTTCTCCAGCCCCCTCACCAGCTTCGTTGCTCTTCTCTGGACTCACTCCAGAGCCTCAACATCCTTCTTGTGGTGAGGGGCCCAGAACTGAACACAGGATTCAAGGAGCGGTCTCACCAGTGCCGAGTACAGAGGGAGAAGAACCTCCCTGGACCTGCTGGTCACGCCGTTTCTGATCCAAGCCAAGATGCCATTGGCCTTCTTGGCCACCTGGGCACACTGCTGGCTCATGTTCTGTCAGCTGTCAACCAACACCCCCAGGTCCCTCTCCTCCAGGCAGCTTTCTAGACAGACTTCTCCTAGTCTGTAGCACTGCATGGGGTTGTTGTGCCTCAAGTGCAGGACCTGGCATTTGGCCTTGTTAAACCTCATGCCATTGGACTCTGCCCAGTGGTCCAGCCTGTTCAGATCCCTTTGCAGAGCCTCCCTACCCTCCAGCAGATCGACACGTCCACAAACTTGCTAAGGGTGCACTCGATGCCTTCATCCAGGTCATTGATAAAGACATTGAACAGGGCTCGAGCAGTGGGCACTGAGCCCAGGGGAGCCCGACTTGTAACTGGCCTCCAGCTGGAGTTAACTCCGTTTCCCACCACTCTCTGGGCCCGGCCATCCAACCAGTTTTCCACCCAGGAGAGCGTTTGCCTGTCCAGCCCAGAGGCTGACAGTTTCCTAAGCAGAATGCTGTGAGAAACTGTGTCAAAGGCTTTACTGAAGTCCAGGAAGACCACATCCACAGATTTTCCCTCGTCCAGTAGGCAAACTATTGTCAACCTTTTAACCAAAAACACTATTTGGTGTGGTTGTGCCAACAAGCTCCAGATCACATCCTCTGATTTTTAACCACTCCTTGAGGAATCACTTCTGTCTTCTAAGATAATGTTGTTCATTCTTTTAACAACCCTGCTCCACTTAGCTGAATAACTTTATTTTGTGTTTTGTTTTATGCTTTCAGAAGAAAAAATTGCCTGCTGTCCTGTTCTGAAAAATGCTACATGTACTAAGATGGCAATAACTACATTTGCTTAAATACTCAGAAAAAAACTCTCAAAGGGGTTTAAGATATTTAGAAGGTATTTAGACATAAGCTTAAATCCAGATGGCTCACAGTGACTAGAAATGTGATTAAAAGTTGTAAGCCCTGATTTGTATTCTCTGTCAACAAAAGAGTTGAGGGCAATCATGCCTAAGTTCATTAAGGTCTTAAATTGAATTGTTTACCACTTCACTATGTCTCGAGTAAGCGCCAGCAATGTTTAACATATTTTGATTTCTAATGTGGTTACATGAAGTAGAATTGGCAAGCTACATATTTACATAAAAGAGAAGAGTTTGGATGTATGATTTTATAGTCTGAACACTGACCATGCAGACAGGTATAGATATGCTGCTTCACAGTGAGCTAACAATTTATTTAGGTGGGAGCTGAGGTGCAGCAGAACCACAAGCAGCCTATTTTCATCCCTGGGTACCTCATGCCCAAGAGGCAGCAGCATTTCCAAAGTAGGAGGGTGGACAGAGGTCCAGTGGAAGGCATACTTGAATTCCATAAAAGGTAAAGTTTAAATCCTCAGGGGAATTTCTGGGGACACCTGTGAGAAAAGCTCTGCAGAAGCAGCTACCATGTCTCCACAAAGCCAGGTCTCCCCTGCATGAATGCAGTCTGAGGACCAGGATTTCAATCTTTTGCAGTCTATAGACCTTCAAATAGTCTTCACAGATTAAAACCACAGACACTTGGTAAGCATTTAGAAGATGTTTCTGTCTATAAAGGTTAGATAAGCACCTACTGCCTCTCACAGGAACACTGAGGTATAGAAAGAAACTACTTAATCTTTGGTAAAGCAGCTGAAGCACAGTTTTCATGCATTTCTTACACTTCTGCCTTTAACAAATATCTGTAACTTGTGCTGCACATTCTGGATTCTGTGCATAAATACTTTGATTTCTTAGGTTTTGTATTTATCTGATTTGTGGCAAAGGTAATTTCAAATGAATAGATAAATCCTAAGGCATATTATATGGGTATGGAAAATCTTTAAAACTGGGATTTTATAACAAAATGCCAAGATACATCTTTCCAGAGTATCCAAAGATTAATGGAGTTCTTCTCTAATGAGATTCATGGTATGGTATTAGTCAGAGCCCTCTGCAAAACAGGTATTTTGTAATGACTGGCGTCAGCCAGACAAGCTCTCTGACAGAGTGTCTGACTTCTGACAGGTTAAAGGATCCTGTAAGAGGCATAAACAGTTCTGGGAGCAGGAGCCAAAACTGAAGACTCCTCAACCCCAAAGGAGCACCATCATCAATACCAGAGCAGTTCAAGTTGATGCATTTTGCAGCAATGAAGACTAAGGATGTGGACACCTGTAGTTACCATGGTTTACTTCGTGAGTTGTAACTACCTGTGCAAAAATATGTGATTGCTATTGAGCAGGTGAATAGACCCAAGTGTTTTGTGAAAGGTGCCTAATTTTCCATATGCCTGTGTCATTGAAACTGTGAGACCTCATCTCTTGGCCTGTAATAGCCTCCACACCTCTGAGACGTACCTGGCAGGTCTATGGCATAGGTATATCCGAGCTGCTCCGCAGTTTGGAAGAGTTCATTGTTGGTCACAGGAGGGAAAAAAGGGACCATGTTATAGAGTCTGTTGTGACCAATAGGGGCCAGCTCCTCAGGCCAGGCTCTGTCAGGGGGGTTAAACCGCTTCATCCACTCATCAAAGATGGCATCAGTAAAGGAGTGAAGAACCTGCAAATCCAGGCATGGGCACATAAAGTTATTAAGCTCTTTCTGAACTCAACAGCATTCAAAACACTCTCACCTAAGGTGGCAGCAGCTTTTAAGAGAGCAGAGAGTAGTTTAATTTAGGTGGGATTTACATAATGGGAGACCAGAAAAGCCCATGAAAATGAAGTAAATTGATCTCCTGCATGGGGCATTTTGCTGTATTATGTCCTTGTTGCTGCTTGTTCACAATAAGTTCTTTCTCCATTTTAATTATCAGCTGGCAGTGAATGGGCAGGTGAGGCCCCCCTGAGCTCATTCAGGTGAAGGTACCACTAACACATATTTTACTCTCTCTTGTTTTTGAAGACATATGGAAAACTGTGGAAAATTTTATTTCTTCATGCTCATTTGATAGTGTGCCACCAGTTCCACAGCTCCAGGTACCCACAAATTAGATCAGGTCTTGCCCAATGAGTCTATATGTCCATAAAGCACTAATAAAGGAAAGTTGTTTCCAAGCTGAGTTCAGACAATTATTAAAGTCTGGGGTAGTTCAAATCAATTTCTGATGTGCTTTTATTTTTTAACTACCACCAGGTAAAAACTTAGAAAACATAAAATATCTCATGGAAAATAATCTTGCATCTAAAATAGTGAAAAGAAGATTTCACTTGCATAAGAAAAGATTTCATATAGGAATCCAAGAATTATTAAGGAAATAAGCTGGAGAACCACCAATGCAAAAGTATTTGGAATAATTTTTCAAAAAAAAAAATTGCAAACTTAAAATAAAGGTAAGAAAGTTATTAACTTCATTAGAATTTCCCTATATAATCACTCAGGTTTAATATAACAAAAAGGAAAAGAAATTGGCATGAATTTATTAGGAGAGAAAGATATGTAAGCAGAGCCAACTGTTGGGTTTTATTTGCACATTGGTGTTTGTGCTGCTCATTGCAGCACAGCACTGTACCAATGCAGCAATGAAATCACATTATTTCTGTACCCCAAGATATCCTGAAATTGGATGTGCTTCTTTTTAGCCTGTGAAGTTTTAAACAAAGAAATAAACTACTCCATCTACGTCTCTACAAATAGCAAACCCCACTTTCAGTTTATCTTGTTGCTGTAAAATTGTCTGGTCAAAGCTAGTAAATTTAGATATCACCTAATGAAAGGATTCAGGGCAATGTGACTTGGAATGGCAGCTCTTCTCCCTGAAATTTATTTTATATTTCACAAATCGCCCTTGAGAGTTTTTATTTGACCATTATGCAGGCATGGCAATATTCAAGACAAGAAAAAAAAAATCTCCTTTTCCAGTTAAAGGATTTATTTTTAGGGAATTCACTTTACTTCTGCTTTGCAAATCTCTGGTGAGAGAGCTGCCTTTGAACCACAGCCACTGCCACTCATGCTGGGGGAAAAAGACATACCACAAAGATGGGATCATTGGCAGCTGCATGAGGGAGAACACTGGTCCCGTTCAGGAAGGAGTGAACCAAATTATGGAGGCTCAGCATCGGTGAGTTAAGGGCTCCATCTGGTTTATTGAAGCCCTCCAGCGCATTCCTGTGGATGGGTAAAAGCAGCATAAAGTAACCATATTTTGCAGACAAATGGGCACATAAAGAAAACCCATGACCCAGTCAGTTCTGGAGGAGTCAAGGGACAAACCTGAAACTGAAACTGGAATTGCGGAAAAAGGGGGGGCTGTCGAACTGCTGCAGGGAAAGACACTTGCTGACATCCTCTGCCGTGGGCAACTGCTCGCTGGAGCCCTCGGGCAGCCTCCTTCGCAATGGCCCTTCATCACTCCCATTGCACAGCGTGACCAGGCGGTTGTAGTCATCCAAGCTGAGAGTGAAACAGAAAGAGGCACGAGTTAGAAGAAGGTGATGGTGCCTGGCTTTGTTGGCTTTTTCTCCCATAGTACAAGAGAGATCTTGGCTGTACATGTGACAGGGTTAGGGACTGACATCTCCTGAGGCATCTTGGTCACCTCCTGTGGCCTGGGAGCTGAAGATATCACAGGACTGTCACTGCACCATGGCTTTTCATGGCTCTACAGCCTCTGTGGAACATCAGTCATTTGGGCAAGACTCACCAGGCTCATCCTACACACAGAGAACATGCTTTAAAAAAGGCTAGCACAACTCCATTCACACCTACTCCTCTCCCAAGAGCTCTGGAAAAAGAGTTTTTGCTGGACAATCTAAAAGACTCTTGAATTTTGAATGGAAAAACATGTGTCCCCAATAAGGACTATTTTATTTAACTCTTATCAAAGAGAGAAAGAAACACGGAAGTCCCACTGTGGGGTGGACTAAGCAAATGCAAGGAACGAAAGAAAGCAGCATTTCACTTTCCATCCCTCATGCCCTTTTGAAGAAAAGGTACTGCAATGCATTAAATCCTCATTTTCAGGGCATGGAGAAAGAACATCCTGCTGTTGCAGCGTTTGCCTACTAGCTAATGGGGAGCAAGTCCTTTATATCAGGGAGAGAAAAAGAGAAGGAGGAGGGAAAAAAGTGTAACACTCATGAAAAAAATCTATTCAGTATGCACTATTTAGTATAAATTGAGATGGCATTTTCAGAAACTCCTGAAGAGAACAAAAGCCCTTCTTAGTTCAATCTTGGCAAGGCAAAATTTCAGTCACTTCAGTTTTCAAGAAAAAAAAAATTATCTTAGAGAGAAAGTAGGTGCAAGATTTAAAGATAAAATGTCAAGAGGTTCTTTAGGTACCCAGAAAAAGAGACTCTCTTGAAAAGTCCTGAGCTCTTGGTACCTCCATCTGCCTGACAGCACACTGCCCTGGAGCAGACAGAAGAATATTTTATGAGGGTTGTAACCAGCATCATCTTATGTCGTAGCGCCCCAATCCTGCCCGTCAAAGCCCTGCCCTCACCCAAATCAGTATCTGCCTACAGAGAGCTGGCAGCAAGCTCCTGGCTGTCTCATGTTACTTCTCATGAAATCTCAGCCACTTCAAAGTCAGTCCTCAAACTGCACTAAATATTTCAGGGTTAAGATCTCATCCAATACAAGGGAACAGATTTTTCAGCCTCTCTTTAGCTTCTTATATGCCAAAACAGTTTTCTGTTTCTGCTGTCAAAATCAGTGGCGTGTTTGTTACAGAGAACAAACATGCAGACATTTCTTCTTTAAAAAGATAGTTGCCAATGTGCAAACTCTTCAAACTTTTGGCAGCCATAAGTCAGCTGAATAAATCAAAAAAAAGGGTACCCAAAAAAATCATAAAATATACTTCCATAACATCAGGAGGGAAATTTTCACAGCACCATCCATTCACAAACTGACCTGATTCCCAGTTTTAATAAAGGCATTTTGGCTCTTTTCCTGTTGCTCATTCACACTGAGAGAGCAGCCTGCACTCTCAGTGCTCAATGAAAGTAAGGTTTGGTCAGTATGCAAGCTTGCCCTAGATATTCTCATACCTGTTACAAACAATTTGCCACCGAGAGAATCTGGAGCTCTGGCTGATCAGCCCCAGGTCACCTGGTTGTGATGCTCCAAAGAGCTGGTCTGTGCAGATGTCGCATTCATTTCTACCAGTGGCAAAGTTCCAGTAGGGCAGTGCAAAGGAGTCATTACCCATCAGTCGCTGCAATGGACAGAAATGCATTAGCAGGGAATCAGCCTTCAAAGGAAAGAGAAAGAAAGGGACTCCTGCAAGTTGTTTCACTGAGTATTCACTGGATATTATGCTTTTCATTTAGCATTTCAATTACAAACACTTCACAGCACTGCTCCAATTCCTTTCAAAAGATCAGTCGGTCCTAGCAAAGATATTGTCATAGTTACACTAGTGCTGGCCTACACTTCTTTTGGCAATATTAGGCTTTCTACCAATGCAAAGACCAGGCAGGAGAGCAGGAGCAGAGATGAATCAAGCGTTAAGGAACAAAGAGTCTTTCTGAGTGATGTAAGTGGGTAATAGATAAAATTGTGTTTGTGGTTTGCTTTCATTCCAGAAAGGCTAGCCCTGGAGAACAATCTGAACTTCTGTTAATAAAGAAACACAGTACATTTGCTTATGCTTGCTTGTTAAGATACGATTTCACACAGGCAAGATCCTGCAGCTATTTTGATACCAATCATTTTCACTAGAGATCTGCAAGGCTGAAATACAGTACTGTTGCCAATGCAGAAGTAATTCAAATGGAGATGAATCAATGCTTCAATGACTGACTATCTGGCATGTTAACATGAATCCCTCTAAAAGATGTACTGTTAAATATATGCATGTATTAAATGTATATATGACGCATGTAAAGAGGTTAATATTCAGAGTAGCTTTTATTAGGAGGGTATCTTCAATATCTGCAGACAACTGTTACCAAGTTTTACGTGTAGGTGTTGCTTTGATTTTATTAATAAATACTCTTAATACATGTCTTCTGTGCTTAGTTGTGGAAATAAAAAAAAATCCCTGTGATAACCTTCACGTCACTGTTCACAGTGAGAAACTGTTCCATCCTTAGTGTCTTGAAAGCACTAATTTAACTTTAAACAAAAAAAGAACAATGAGCAAAGACTCCTGGGAGTTTGGGTAAGAATCTGTCCTAGGAAATAGCTTACCCTTGGCTGGCTCGACAAAGTCACATAGCAAAAGAGAGAAGCTGCATGAGGAAAGGGAAAGCTGTTCAGCTAACCTGCAGGTCTCTCTCCAGCAACAGCAAATGGTACCTATGCCAAGTAACAAAGGCAGGTCCCTGATGGGAGAAATCGATAGCTGTGAAGGGGCGGCCAGGTCCTACAAAGGGAAGATAAAATAAGCACTTAGGCACCAAATGAGGCTCAAGAGAAAGACAGTACCTTCTTTTATTACCTGAGGTGAAGTTAAACAAAAACTTGCAGCTCTGCACCTCTGGAAAGGGTACATACATCAGAAGCTACAACACTTAAATGGGACAAGTGAAACAAACTCTTCTATGGGTATTCACTTCAGTGCTTCTCAAAACTTCACATTCCCCAAAAGTTGGATATTGTGAAGAATTCTTGTTCCTTTAATGGATTTTGGTTTTAAGAAGCAGTCATCTTGTCTAAAATATTAGCTTCTGGCTGATAGGTACCAATATTATCTCATTCCCTTGCTCAGTGTCACGATTTACACTGTGTGTCTGTCAAGAGAACCTCAGCATTTTCCATAACCTGCCAACTGTAATTCAACTTGTCCTTTGTCAATTTTCTTCAAATTGTGCTTGTTATATCTTGTTATTAGATATGAGAACTAAGACACTCAAAGGCTGGGGGTTCAAAACACTTGTGAATTTGTTTATCACCAAAAGCAAGTGTCAACCCAGATACAGATGTATTTATCACTGCGGCAGCACTGGAAGTTGCCTCTTTCCCTTTGCACGTGACCATTCTGCACCCTGAAGCTCTTACAAGGCCAGAAACTGCTTCCTTCAGCCCTGCAAAATGGAACTGTGTCAGAAGGGGAGACTGAAGAAAACCCACTGCAGGGTAGCAGATACCCTCTAGCAAGGAGGTAGATAAGGGCTGTTCAGCTTGCACAAAAGACTGTTGGGTAGAAAAGCCATATTGCTGCCTGCTCCTGTGAGAGCTGGGCTTGGTGAAATGCGGCTGGCATAGGTACCTCTGTCTGTAAGAGCAATGAGGACTAGAAATACTGATTTTGGAGAAAGCATGGGGTTAGATACCCACATCTCCAACCTGGTTTGGTTTTAAAAGCAGGTTGTGGCTAGTCAGGGAAATCGCATCCTTAGTGACTTGCTGAAGGCCACAGAAAGCAGCACTACTTCGGTCCCAAACATCTCTGCATGGTCCCTGCCTTAACCACTGCAGAGCCCCTTTCCCAATGTTGCCGCATCTACCTCATCCTGTGGACTAGAAATGCCTTTTTAAAGTCAGTCACTGCCTGCTCACACTTCAGTTCACCCAACGGTGGAGCCCATGAACTGCTTCCCTATCAGACAGATCCACCAGGACTGTGGCTGGTGTGCTCCAGACACTACAGGGCATTTGGTCATGGGAACCAGACTGCAACAGGTCTGAAGCAGACCTTCAATTGCAGGTGGCCACCAACTTCTCACCACTAACCTTTTCACTCCGTAGATTTGCTCCCACTGGGACTCACTTCTAGCTAAAGTAACACAGCAGTGTTAAGCTTACTTACCTTTGTTCAGCAATGATACTTTTCACCCTTTCCTTTACCTGCAGAGCCCCTTGGATAAGAAAAGCACTAACCTAATAGCGTATCTCTGACTGAGTAGTAATGAAGCCAAACAAAGTAGTTATAAATACTACAGTTCGCAATTTGTGGTTCCTCTCCGGTGGGGCCCAGCAGACTTAGCCAGTGCTGAGTTGCAATTACATAGTCTGGGTGAATGGTTGCCTTTGCACGGTCCAGAGCATCGAAGAAGTGCTCTCTCTCTTCTGCTGTCAGGGAGTGGATGTCCTTCCTGACAACTGGTGGCTTCCTCGTATTGCAGTCAGGGCCAGTCCAGCCAAACTTGCAGTCACCACAGTTATAGCCAGCAAAGTTTCCTGAATCAAGAGGGAAAGAGCAGTCATAACATTTGAATCGGAGAAAAATAACAGTGAAATGCAGAAGAATTAAGAATTAGCACTCTCTTTCCTCAATGATGCCAGTTCCTGTAAGGGACAGCAGCTGAGCAGCCTGGAAGGTGTGCTAATTGCCTAACAAGAGGGATGGCTCTCTTCGCAGAGTCACAGCAGGGCCAAGAATCACACTCAGCTGACTGGGGAGGTGAAGTGCTGGGGTAGCGGCTTGACACCCCAAGGTGCTCAAAACTTTGCAAAGCCCTCAGGCATGTGAAGAATCTCACTGAAGAGAGGGTTAAGCACTTCAGGTTAAGCACGCAATGAAGTAATTTGCTCTTATGGCTCTCATGGCTCTCATGTACTCCCAGACGTCCAGAATCAAACCCAAAAAAGGGTCTTCTCACGTGGATCCTCAAACACAGGAAAAAATCTCCAAACAAAACAGTTCTCTGAAGGACAAAACCTAGGAAAAACTAGTATCTGTTAGCAGCTGAATTTGGGATCCAACACAGTACAGGACAAGCACCAAGGGTGCTGCAGGTCATGCTTTAAGTATTATTAAATGGTGCTGCAGTAAGGGCCTGAGAAACACTGCAGTATCATTGTTCCCTGCTGGCATTGTTCCTAAGTCAAGGGGTCACTCTAGGCTATTGGCTCAGGCCCTCTAATGTGGTGGAAAAGCCCAGGAAAGGAGAGTCCTGCTGTAAGTGTGGCCTCTCACCCACCACAGCAGACTGCCAGAAGCAGCAGCTTGCTCTCCCTTTGCCAGGGGTGACAGTGAAGGGCCGCTCTTGCAGTGGACATCTGCCTGCTGCCTGCATGCAGGCAGGATGCTGGCACAGCAGCAGTGTAGGACAGTGGATGTTGGTGCCAGCCAGAGGAGGGGCAGAGGGGCAAACAGGGCTCCTCTGGCTTCTTCTCTGGGTTCTTCCCTTGGTTCTCCAAAATCTACGTTGATTCCCTACCCCTACACTCTCTCCAACCCCAGGTACATGCTCACTCAAAAATAACCATACCAATTGTCTTCCAAAATGCCACAAGATCGCACTGCTCCCCGTGCATAGACCCATGACAGGCTTTGGGCCAGCATGGAGATGGGGAAGCGGCTTGTGAAGTGTTTCTGGACGGACAGACAGTCCTAGGCTGTAGGCTTGAGTCTATAAGTAGAACAAAAGTTAACACTAAAGATTTCAGATTGTCAGGGGCTACAGGGCGTATTACCAAATTCAAATACCTGCAAGGTTACAAGGGCCATTACCAAGAAGGTTGTGTAGTTTACGGCTAGCCCTAGGATAAGGGCTGCTGAGTTCTAAACATTTGTGGCAGACTCCTGTGAGACTCACCAAAAGGACACGAGGACTCTTAACTGCAGGTTTGGAGAGCTTATGATTGCTTTGGAAGCTCTGATAACTACAGGTTTACATGCTCTCATAGGTCTACATACTATCATGAAGCTTAGGACCGGTGCTAAGGGATCACAAGGGTGAGAGCTTCAACTATGTTTTGGATCATGCACAGCCCAATGGTAGACCAGGAGGACAGTTCCAAGCACATAGGAGCAGCTGGGGTCAGCTGCCATGCCCCAGCTAGGAGGCACCCAAAGGCAGGGGTCTGCACTGGTTTAGGAAGATGAAGACTCCACAAAAAGCAAGTAGTTTATAGTTTTAGGAAAGAAAGAAGATTATATGGAAATGTTATTATGATGAGGGCAAATATTAAGATGAGGGAAGACATATAAAATCAAAACACTGATTTTATCATGATATCCTGAGAGTTGCATCAGAAGAGCATGACTGATGTTGTGAATTTGATGAACTCTATCTGCATACTTGCTCATTCTTGACAACTCAGCCTAGCTGTTAGAGCCCATCACATACTCCAGCCTGTACTGTCCAGACGACAAATAGCAGGAATATCTTGCAACATCACCTAATTAGGCCATGTATATTGCACAAGTTTCAGTACATGGACCATGAACTTCCGGAAATGAGCGGTTGTCCCCTCACACCCAAAGAAACTCAATCCTTTTTAAGAGGAGAGGAGGCAAGCAGGAATTAACCATTAAGAGATCCATCAACAACCCTTTCTGAGACTGAAGGTCACCCTTCCAGTAATTCAAATGACACATCAACTCACAACATTGGATAAGCATAGCAGTGAAATATAGCACTGACCAAATCAAAGTTAGTACAGGACCGGCTTTGTCCTTTCTGGTCTTGGTATCAGAACAAGACTCCACTAGGCACTTGTTGAGGCTCTTCCTCCCTCAGTGAGTGTCCTTTGAATCTACATAGCCCTAGATGCCCAAGATCATTTCATCGGACAATATCCATTTTTTAGCTATACTCCATCTGCTGCCTCAGGCTATGAAAAGAAATTTGCAAAAGCCTTAATTGATGAGTTATCTTTGTGGGGAAACACCTTTTCTCTGCCTGCATGGCACTGGAGACAGATGGACTGGTGACCCCTCATCTGTTTCCCTTGGGTAGGTGCTAATTATATCCAATTACTATTCTGCAGGGTTTTCTCCTTAACGACCTAATCTGTGAAGTAATCCAAGGGGTCCATTCTTTCCATCACTTCACCAGACACTTTTCAATGGGATATGAGCTTTTATTGAGTAAGAAGGAAGGACTGCAGTGAAGAAGAGATTGGCAAATAGAAGGAGCTGATTTCCAGGCAAAGTGCTATTTCACACTGCAGCATTTCTGCTGATTGTGTTGAACATTTTTGTAACAACCTCAGGTCTATTTGGCAGGGTTCTCTTTCCAGAAATGCACACAATAACAACGCTTTGTGAAAGCAAAAGTTGCTTTTTTATCATTTTCTTTCAACACACTTCATGCATCCCAGGACTGTCATTATGCAGCAGGTGAAATGTCAAGAAGCTGATGAAGATCTGTGGGATTTCCCACATTGCAAACAGGAATGACTGCAATGCTCAGACCTAGGGGTTTTTATGTCTCACCCAAACTGCTTCTTCAGCATTTGTTTCTAAAACACTGTGCGAGGCCACTGGTCTGGAAATGATGCATTGCTGTTTTCCAAAAGCTCATTTACTGCCTTGTGGACTTCCTACATCACAGCACTGTGAAATGTATGTCCCAGTCTCTTGCAGCTTAACTTCAATGTCTGTTATACTGGTAGACTTCAATGTTACAGCTCTAGGAGAGCAGGAAAAGTAATCTCATATAATTAGGATATAGTACATAGTGGATCTTTTTAGTAAGACAGTTCAAGACTCTCTTGAACACAAGGACCACAGGAACATGCAATGATTCATGTCTTAGCATTTTTTTGCCTGCAGTGACTAACACGTAACAACTCAGCGCACAGCCTCTCTGAGGCTATGTCAGGGACATCTGAGGTTTTTCTTACCTCTTGTTCCTAGAAAATATAGTGTGGGAGGTAGTTCCGGCACACAGGCAGGAGATAGTGTCACAAATGGGGTCCAGATGCTCCTTGATACATCCACTGCTTTCAGGAACTACTATTGTACTGCCACTGGGCAAGAAAAATAATCCTGGGTATCTTCCCCATTAACCCTTTTGTCTGGAGATGGAATCACATGGCTCAGGAGCTGTCATCTCCTGTGCCTAATCTCACCATCAGTAATGGTTCTCTTTCCCAATCAAGTTGTGTGAATCTGGCTGTTTCTGGAGGCACTGTGGCCATGCTGCATCTCCCAGTGGGTCAGTCCATGGGCACAACAGTGAGAAAAAGACACTTCTTATGACACAACACTAGGTATGTGTTAATACACACCACCGGTCTATGCTAACACCAGTCATCAGTTAACACTCTAGCTGCGTCTCAACCCCAGTGACTGCTGGAGCTCACAGACAGGGATTTTTCTGCCTCTGAGCAATCATAGCATGTGGCTGGCCTTCATACATTGAGCATAACAAAAATCAATAACTCCACCAACTCAGTGTACTTTCTTCAGTGAAAAGGAACCCATTCAACACTCTCCACCTTCTGCTTTGTTTTACTGTACCAAGATGAAAGTTGATGCCTCTTCCTTTCACAGAAATCAGTTTAATAAACATCATTTAACAGATGAGGAGAAAGGAGTCATTTTCAGACTTCTTTAGCCATTGCATTAAAACAAGACTTACACTAGATTTGAAACACCAGCATGCTGCAGTATCCCAAGGGTAGGATCAGGATTGCTACCATGTGAGACAAATGGTTAGCTCTTCTGTCCCTTGTATCTCTTAATTTGGACATACTCTCAGGCTGCAGGATGTGTAACATCTGCACCTAACACAGACTTTAACAGGGTCATCAAGGTATGGTTATAATTTAGTATTGTCCTGCAGCCACATTGCCCTATTATAAGTCAAAGAAGTAAATTTTATAACTACTTCAAAAGCTCATTTTTACCTAGTTGGAGGCCCATCATACCAGCTACATGGCTTAACTGGCATTTTGCTTATAGTTAAACAACAGAATTTAAATCTTCTGTCCCCAGCATGATTAAATATTGCAAAGGAATGTGAAAAGATTTAAATATTTTTTTTCTCAAAAAATAATAGAGTAATGTTCAGCAAATGTCAGCTTTAAAAATTGGCAGGAAAAGTTATTCATAATTATGTTTACCTCCTCAATGAACTCAAACTATGTCATTGTTTAATCGCTGTCACAATCTGTACTAGCAACCACATGACTGACCACCGTGTTTTTTTCACGATCATCTTCTGTACTGAGTTTTTTAAATGCTACATGAGATCTGTATCTCATTAGTACAATTTTATCCTTTAGAACTCAAAATAGCATTTTGTTCTTAAGTCTTCTAAAACAGTATTCTCCTAAGCTAAATCTAATTATCCCACTGAAGTACTTTGAATGAGCATATTTAATTTATGTTACCTACCATAAGTACCATAGTCTTCTATGTCTAATAAAGACCACAGGTAACACCACATCACTCTGATGTGCAGACAGCCAATCAGTGTATAAAACAGAGTAAAAAAAGAAAATACAACAAAATACTAATAGACACAGACACAGGCTCGCCAGCATTATAAAAGCATAAGATCTAATACAAATCCCACACAGCTGCAATCTTCTTCAGATTCTCCTAGAAATTACTTTGCCTCCAGCATCAAGCTGACCACAGCAGAGCAGAGCCCAGGAAACCTTTCTCAAAATCTTCCTTAAGGATGCCTGCCACCATAATGTTTCATCATTGGTGTATTTACATAATAAAGATTGCAAGGAGAAAGAGGAATACAAGTGAAATAAAAATGCAGTAAGAGAAAACAAATTTAAAGAGCTGAGGATTGCAGACAGCTCAGCAGAAGTAAGGCTGAATGAAAGGACACTACATTCTGGTCATGTAACCTGGGTTTCACAGAATCACAGAATCACAGAATAACCAGGTTGGAAGAGACCCACCGGATCATCGAGTCCAACCATTTCAGCCCTGCAAATATCAAATGCTGGTGCTTACTTCTGCTTAGACAAGCAAATTAATGCCTGCCTATGCAGACCATTTCTGTCTGCACTACTCTTCAATTTACTCCTAGGTTTTGATGCCCTAATTAGTCAGACTGTAAATTTTGATGCATGTCCATGTGCTTCAGAGCTCCTCTGATTCAGGGTCTGTGCCAATATGTGATACCTGACTTTAGTTTTGGAGATATACAAGAATCTTTTAAGTGTCTGGAAAAGTACTTCCACATAAGCATTTGAAATCTAGTCAAAGGAAGAAATAAAAAGTGATTTATACTCCAAAGCCTGCTGTTCTTATTTTGAGGAGTTTCAGTAATGCCATCTACCCATCCATTTAAGTCATCTGCAACTAGCTTTTTGCTTTTAGTTGATAAGAGTGCAGCAATACTTAACCTTGTAGGCTGAAATTTTCTGCAATGCTTCTTCTCAGGTTGATCTGGGCTTTTTGATACTGAAAGCCAAGGCATATTTAAGAAAAACAGTTCGGCTAGTTATAGGAGTCAAGTTGAAAGAAAGCAGGCTATTCTTCCCATGTTAAAAAATTCAAACAACTTTATGTTCCCAGCAAGAAATCCCAGGCTGCATTTGAAATCTGCCTAGCAGATGACTTCAGTGCTAGAAGTGTGCTTTTTGTCTGAGCCCCAGTGCCATCTCCTGCAAGCCCAGCAAAGCAGCCTGGGCTGAGGCTGCAGTTCCTGCTCATTTTAACCCTCTTTCAACCAGGGCTGCTGCTGAAAAGGGGTGCGGTTGCTGTATCCTGACCTGACCTTACCTTTTTCCTCCCTTCTTCCTGCCAGTACTAGTGAACTGATCTTTTTAGCCAGGTTAGCATTCCAGCACATCTGCTCCCTGATCCATTTGGGCTCAAGCACATGAACACAGAGGCCCATGTAAAGTCATGTGGGAAGGAGTGGCTGGAGATGGAGACAAAAAGGACATAATGGCCTTTTTGGTACTTGTAAAGACCTATTTCAGATCAAAATGAGTTGTAGACTTAGCTAACAACCCTAGGAAATACCCTGGCCAGACAACCACACATTTTTAGTGCACAGGAGTATATCACACTGCAAAGTACTACTCCAAGAATAAATCTCTAATCAATGAGAACTGATCCAAGTTCAGTGTGTCAAGATCAGCAGTTACAGGGGTTTGAACACAGCACTGAAATGTCATCAGTTCTGTGGAGAAAGTTGATGAGTGGCTACAGGGACAACAAAGAGGAAAACTCAAAGATCTGTGTGAGAGAAAATGCCGAAAAAGTGCCGACAGCATCATGAACACAGTAGTATTTTTAGGAAATTGGTAATATTCAAAGCCTTATTGATGCCTTATGCTAACTGGGTTGTTTCTGGCTTTCAGAGTAAGGTTAGTAGACCCATTCATCACCGTTCGCTTACCCCAGTACCCCTCTCACCTGTGCACCGACAGCTCTGGTTGAAGAACTTGAGGGGCCACCATTCCCGGTCATCCACATTTCGAAGGGTGTAGGGGCCACTCCAGGGCTGAGTGTCCACCTGCACCTCCTGACATTGTCCCCTGCCCTGCAGGGACCCACAGATATTGCCTGGCTCTGTCCCCAAGGGTGGGCAGCAGCGTTTCAAGCGAAGGGCTTCCACAGTCATACAGGCGCGGGGAAACTGTGCCTGTGCCCGAGGGGGATAGCAGCAGCTCAGGTAGCCCAGCGCAGCCCAGAAGAGCCACCTTAGAGTGCCCATAACAGCTGGGTGCAGGCTCTGCCGCTCCACTGCACCTAAGCCAGCGGAGCACGGAGATTGCCGCCGTGGCACAACCTGGCCTTGCTGCGGCTCCATGCCCAGGCCAACCAGGATAATCCCTCTCACTGCTGAGGATGCTGGTGTCGGGTGTTTGTTTAATCCTGGCCTCTAATTGCCTTGAATGCGGTTCAAAAGACACGAGCTTTGGCTCTGCAGTGCCTGCCCAGCAGCCACAGCTTTGAGCAGGGTTTATATAGAGGTTGGGAGAAGGCCTCATTAGAGGGATTAGCACAGCACAAATCCTCGTGTTTTGCACATGACATCAAGAAAAGGCGCCAGCATTAGAACAAGTTCTGTAGGCTTTGGCATCTTGCCAAGAGGGTGAATACCTCAGAGTTATTTCTCCAAGCCTTTCAAGAGCTTTGAGAAATTGATGGTCTCCTTTTAGCTGAGGTGGCTGGAGAAATAGGTTTATTCTTTTAATCAAAAACCTGGAAATGGATGATAAATAAAAGAGGAAACTCCTTCTCTTTTCAGTTCATTCCCTGCAAGATAATACTTTCCACAAAAGCAGTAACAGTTGAAAAATAACTGGAAGCACAGAGGATATAGGTGCATCACTGACAAAAATTAATAAACCTGGTAGTAACAGTTTGGGATGCGGAGTGCTGACTGCACAACTCCAGCGCTTGTAAACATCTGAGTGGCAAACAGAGAGGGTTCCTTTCTTAATAGCCTTTTCACATGCAAAATAAATTATTTAATTGTTTTTAAAGGGTGAGTGGTCTTTGTTTGCTCTTTAATCCTTTCCCCATCATTACACCAGAGGTTATTTCGGGGCTGGTCTGGCTTCTAGACTTTCAGAACCATCACAGCTGAACATTTATTGCCCATCTTGCAGGAGACAGTCTGCAAGATCAATATACACACTAGACAAGCAGACAAGTGGTTTTGTTCAGCACATCGACAAAAATTACTTTAAAAAGCTCATAGCATGCAGAAGGTTTTGCCCACAGTGCAAACCCTACGTGCCAGAGGAATAAAATGAATAAATCAAAATAAAGTAGTGATAAGTCATGAGAAATACCTATTAGTTCAGCTCCACCAAACTGAATAAAAACTGGCAATCCCCTCTGATTCACAGAAAGCATTCTCTACTCTCTCCGCTCCACACTTCTTATGTTTAGCCATTTTTTTTATGTACATATAATGAAAACAGCTGTAGTTGTATCTGTACTATTCAATATTTCAATGGATGTTCACCCATACCATTCTGGCACAAGTCATCTATTACCTTTGCAGCAAACTTACTGCCATCACGCAGCTAAAGAGTTCATCCACACTGCAGACACTGTCATCAACACTTCCACATTCTCCAGTTTTTATACAAAAAAAATTTATTACTTGCCAGACAAACTAAAATACAATTCTACTTCATTTTAGGAAGTTCAAAGCCAATTAGCAGTGCCACATAGTCTGAAATGGGTTTCAACTCACCCCTCCCTTGGGATTCAGTTCACCATGAACTGGATTTTGCCTGCTAATCTCGACACAACTAACTCAAAACCACTAAACATGGCACCTCTCTTCACTACTCAGCACCTGAAAACATCTCTCTGGTAAGAAGGATCAGTCTTTGAACCTAAGTTAGAAAACATCTCGAACCTAAGTTATCAACATACTATCTGAGAGTAGTTAAAGTGAACACAGATTTATCAGCATCACTTAAAAATCAAAAAATATGGATAGTATAGAGCTAGCTAACTAAAAGCTGGAAAGGAGGTGTCTATATGTAGATATGTGTCTAGGCAACCATGATAATCAAAGATGGCTCAGTTCAGACACCTACCTAGTGCCATTTGAGAGCCTATGTGAGATGGGAAGAGTAAGCACGGAGAAAGGCGAGGTACTGAGGCAGGCTACGTGAGGTAAGGCAAGGAAATGTGCTTCTAATTTAGCACACAAAGAAGGAGAAATGTGTAATTTTCAGAGAAGTTAGTGTGTGTAAAAAAAGGAATAGCAGACATGATAATATAGAGATTACTTAGGGAGCAGGGGAAAGAAATCCCTGAGTAGAAGAGTGGCACGTACATTGCTTTTCTTATTACTTCCCTCCATCATAACCACATAATTTTATGAAACTGGGAGCATGCTACCACATGCAGTTCTAGTATAGATGTAGGGCTAGCCTCTTATCCTCACTGACGCATCAACATTTTAAAAGTGTCTTCAGCGGCCAGGAGCACCTGGATGGACAGAAAAAAGACAGACAGATCCTGCATCCCAGCATCACCATGTCACTGCCCATTGCAGTCCTGCCAGCATCATCAGCCACATGCCGCTGCATGACACTGTGCAGAAGACACCGAGCAAAATTATAAAAAGGCAAGTTGCCTTTCAATTAGACATCAGGAAAATGGTAGGCAGTGTCCATTCCTTAGTGTCTGACTGTGGAGAAGCTCCCGCAGCTTTTGCGCTTAAATAAAGGAGACATTGTTAGGGCTGCACAATATCAGCACTATACCAGTTTACAAAATAGCACGTTGAATGACTTTTTATTTACTATGGGATTTTACTATCTCTTGAAAAATTATGAGTGCTGGGTGTTGGCTGTGTGTTAGCCTGCAGCTGTCAAAGGACTTTTCAGGCAGCGAATCTGAGCACATGAGCAGTGGACAAAACCCTTTTGATCCAGACCATGACCATGCCACCTTGTCCACACTTCTGAGACAGTGGGTCAGGCTACCACACCTGAAACCATGTTATATTTATTAGTTAAAGTGTTTAGTCTTTATTCTAGAAGTACAACACAGTATTTGAGCTACCTTGCGGTATGAATCAGTGCAAAGGTTCACTCCTAATATCAAACTTCCCAGCCTATCATCAAAGTGTGGCAAACAGATATAACCGTATGGATGCAAATGCATTTTTAGGATAAATATGTTCCCTTTTTTTTTTTTTTTTGCAAGAAAAGGAATAAACTAAAAGAATACTCAAGGGTACAGGCAAGGAAATTATTAAACACAGCTCACCCAAGTAATACAGAATTCCTGAGCAGTAAGTAGGCAGTGGGTTCACATTTTTTTTCTCAAAGACAGTATTGTTTCCTAGGCTCCTTCTACTGCACAGATTAGTATCAAGCCAGAAAAATATTTAGCCTTTGGAATTTCTGAAGGAATTTTGGCCAAAATACAACATTCTACATATAAATTTATGTGGAAATTGATGTATCAATAGAAAGAATAAACCACATAATAATTCATAACGGCAGGTGCTAATTCTGGAGATAAGAAAGATAATTCTACAAGAAATACTGGAGGCAAGTAAAAGTTCAGGGTCAAAGTGGAAAGAAAAGAGACAGGATGAGCAACACACAGGCATCTGCTCCACAGACAAAAGAATTTCAAATTAAAAAAAAAACCAAAACATAATGAACTTCACCATACGATAAGAAGCAAACTCACCCAGTCAAGTGAATCCAATGTATCTCAAGCCAAGCACTCAAAAGCGATGAGCATTTCTGGAAATTTTGGCCATTGTGAATATTTTTTTTTATGTTCTTTGAAGAAAATATTATAGTTCTAATTTCTTGTTCTGCCAAACCACCTTTAAATTAGCTTAAGGGTATTTACATTACCATAAACCTCACCTGAAAAAGAACAAATTATACTTCTGTCAAGTAAAATTTCAAAGTTAATCTGCATTAGCAGGGCCTAACAAGAAACTCAAATTATAATACATTAGTACATTTTTCATTGCTCCAAAGTTCATGTAAAATAACTTTATCTTATGCATGACATGAAACTGTCCATAATAAGAATGTTTTGAATGGAAATGAACCCCTGCTAATCTTTACCCAAAGCTTATATCAAATCCACCTTTTTATTCCTATAAATATTTTGGCTGCTGTTTTTAAGTGTTGTGAATTTATATGCTTCAAATTTCACAGAGGAAGAAGCATCATCTGAGGCATGTTTTTCTAGCACTGCCAGCAGGAATGTATTGCTTGAACGTTTATGAAAGTCTCTCATTGGCAAATGTGTGAAGTAAAGGTATTCATTATAGAAGATGGAAGTCAATTTAAGACTAAAATACCTTCATTATGCATCTACCATGTATACATCTGCCTAGGAGCTACATCTATTTAAGTTCCCATTATGGCAAATTGTTGTGACAGGACAGAGAGTAATGGTTTTAAATTAAGGGAGGGTAGATTTAGATAGATACAAGGAAGAAATTTTTTACAATGAGCGTGGTAAAACACTGGGACAGGTTGCCCAGCGAAGTAATGGAGGCCTCATCCCTGGAAAAATTCAAGGTCAAGTTGGATGGGGCTCTGAGCAACCTGATCTAGTTAAAGATGTCCCTGGTCACGGGGGGGAGGGGGTTGGACTAGGTGACCTGTAAAGGTCCCTTCTAACCCAAAGAATTCTATAATTCCATGATTCTATAAATAAATATCTTAATCGGTACAGTCCATGGAGCACAAAGAGTAACTCACCTGGAAGAGAGATCTCAAAGACATAATTTTCCTAGGAGATTCAGGAAACCTAGAATACACTAGAAGAGAAAGCAGTTAAGTGCCCCCATAGAAGTAAAGACTTCAGAGTGCGATTATGCATGACTAGCCACCAGGGATAACACAATTAAGCTATTTGGCTGCACAATGAGCCATGTTAAGTGACCTGACCAAAGTAAAACTTTGTATCTTAAAAAGAAAAGCTCCTCCTGCATATTAAAAACAGATACTAAACAGAAATCCATGGGAAGAAAGGCTTCCCTACATCCATTGATCTTGTTTTTATCTGACTCTCTGAGTTACCTGGGTGCAATGAGATCTACACAAAATCTTGTAAGTCATTAGCTCTGAAAAAATCAACTCCCCATTTGCAGAAAAAAATCTTTGTTCTCTTAGGCTTACATCTCAAAGCAGTACATCTCAGAAAAATAGCTTCTCTAGTATTTCAAAATTTTCAATAAATTGCAATAAATTGCAATAAGGGATGACCTAAGTAGAAAAAGAATAGTTGCTGCTCTGTTCCCTCATTTGTTCATTCACTACCCATGTAGGTTTCTTTATGCTTGCACAATTAGCTTTCATTTCTAGTAAGTGTGATGATAAATCCTTAGAATTTGGCATCCTTTTACAAAGGCTTTTTGATTCCTATCTCTATGCTGGGATTTTCTTCCTTTTTACTTTGCTGCCTATCCACTCATCTCTGTTCACTCCCACCCTCCTTAAGATCAGACAACTTTGACTCTCTTCTCCATTCTTTCTCTTCCCATCTCACTGTGCTTTCTCCTTCTTACATAGGCTCTTATTCATACATGCCATCTCTTTTCCTTCCTCCAATACAGACAACTCCTTTTTCACCACCTTATCCTTTGTCTCCCTGTCCTGTAGCTGGGAGAATGAGCCCAAAATTTGGGCACGCGGAGCAGCTCTGAATACCTCATGATCCTGTCGGTGCACAAAATCCCTCTTCATATGAACAGTCTCATCAGCTTCTGCCTTCTTCTCATTTATCCAGTCCTTTCTAATCTGTAGACTTCTTTTCTTGAAAACCAATTTACATGCTAAAACGTATTTGATTTGTTAGAACAGAAGAGCAACTCAGAGAAGAGTAATCTGGTCAGGTCTCACAGAAAATACACAAGACTGCAGCCACAAATTCAGTCTGAGTTAAAGACATTTTCACAGTCTTAGGTGAGTTTCATTTATTTGACAGCCATAAGGTTGCTGTGCTGCCGTGCTCATGCCCCATCAATTTGGACACTGGATTACTTAAGCTTTCTTTGTGTCACCAATTCCACTCATCAATCTTTCTGTGGCTTTACCTGCAGGCTTTCTCATGACAGAGGATGAAATTTATCTCATCTGATGTTAGACATCTATTGATTACAGATGCCTACTGGTCACCCAGGGCTTTCTTTATAGGATCCTCTCTTAATGGAGAGATATAGATGTTTTTAAGTTGTAATTCACTTGCCTGTCTTCTGTACCCACATTAGAAAGGGATGAATTGCATTGCACAAAGGCCTAACCTTCTCTATTTATTTATTGTAAGGGCACTCTAGGGTTCAGTGGTACTCAATATGCATGTCTACATTTAGACAGATGAATCCCACCTGAGTTCCTCACTGATTCCTCACTGGGCCTTGTGGTCCACCTGAACTTACCTCCCACAAGCCTGATACTGACTGCAATAGGAAATTCTCATTACTTAAAGAAATCCACTTCCAAATTTGATGACACTTTGCTTCTCGCTTCTTGGAGGACACACGTTAGTTGAGGCATGTAATACTTAGAAATTGTTTAGAAAAGTCCTAAAATCACACACTGCTTTAGTATGGCAGATGTCTGTAAATTCTTCTAAATCTGTGTAAACTCTTCTAAATCTTTCTACAGTCTTAAATAAACATTATTTAGAAGTTGCTGACACATTTTTACACTTCTAAGTCAGGTATTGCCTTAGTGTAGTTTTATTCATTTCTGTCAAAAATAAGGTACGAGCACTTCCATTTCCTTTGTAAGATCTGTCTTCTGTCCTCTCTTCAGAGATCATGAAGCAGTATCATCATTCAGATAATGAGACTCAGCACCATGTCACTTTATACGTAAACCAGCATTCTTTCTCCAGTGTCCATAATATGTAGGAACATGGATGAAAGCTTAAACTACCTACAGTTTAGATAAAGCCAATGTTGACTGGCGGGTGAAACCAGCCTGTGTGAGCAACACCACATACTTCAGCATCTTCAACTGAAAAAAAAAAAGATGTTTAAGTAATGTCAAAGAGATCTACCACTTGAGAGCTTCTCTGTGTCTACCTCTGCACTACTGCTGTGGTGATGATCTGCTCAAAGGCTGTCAAAAGAAGACTTTATCTCCAGAGTGATTTCATTCAGCTGCTAGCCAGGGCTAACCATAAAGGCAGTCATCAAATATAAGGTATGATTCATTTAAGGAATCCAATCATCTGGAAGGCAAGAGAGCTAAATGTCAGTTACCATGTGGTTCCACAACAGTCTGTAAAGGGAAAGAAACACGGCACATCTCATCCTCAGACAGGCGTCTTGACAAGGTCAGATGATATCTCTCTGTCCTAACTTCTCTGCCTTGACCTTAAAAGGAGGTGAAGTGGACTTGTTCAAACTTAAACAGATACCAAACTGTTAAATGGCTAAAGTGAAGTGAATAGTACTTCAAAATGGCTAAATGGCTGTAGTAGGAGAGGGCCTGATTTACATAAAGGAGATTTATGCTGGCTAACCAAAAAAAAAAAAAAAAAAAAGTGAAGAGAGATGTAAATTGCTTAATTGCTTTAAAAACTTAGTTTTGGCACATGTGGAACTTCACAAATGCTGTTCAAAACCTGTAAGGAGCCTGCAGCCTGGGTAGCATGCAGGCTGCCTCTGTGGCTCATCATTCAACACTCAGTCAGGAAGGCATGAGCCTAAGACCTCATGTGATGTGCAGCATGGAAGATGTAGGAGAGATGGTCACATCTCAACAATTCAGCAATGCAACAAATCACCCCATCACCAAGAAAGAAAAGAAGGCAATCCATAGCTCACTCTCTACAATATTAAAAATTTTAAAAAAAGAAATCTGAAAAATAGTACACAGTATTTTAAATAATACCAGAATTCTCTAAAGCCTTGACCTTACATTAACCTCTCTGAGCCAGTTCCAGAAGATACTCTTCTCTCACAGTTTTTATTCAAAATACTAAAGCTACTACTTACCCCAATGGAAAACATAAAATGGGGAAAAAGAAGATATTCATCCCTCATGTCATGTGGACTAAATCCCAAGAACATTGTGGGACAAAGACATGAATGCTCCCTTGCTTTAAGCAAGTACAAAAATGTACATCCAAACAAAAATACAATGTTTCCCCTGAGGTTCACTAGGAATAAAGATAGCATTTATAACCGTAGCAGGACTAAAATTTAAAATTTCACTTAACTGCCCCAAACCATCTTGCAAGCTATACCATAAGTTCTATATTTCTACATTACTCTGAAATAGGAGTTCTACATTCCTACAAAAACACAAAGCAGAAAGCCTGGGATAGATTGCTGGAAAGTAAAAAATCAACAAAACCCCTAAAACTTCCAAGGAACTGGGTAAGAAAAAGCCTCCTTACACAGGGTCCCTGTGCTGAACTCAAACAGGATAAAGCCCTCCTAACTTGCTCACTCACAGGGAAAAAAAAAAATAAAATACTTGAATGTAGAGTACCAGATTCTAGAAATGTATCATCAGCTGAAAAAATTGGGGTTTTTAAGTGCATTTCTTTCCCAGAAAGCTGAAAAAACTAGAAACCACAGAGACAATAACCAATTTTTTTTAGTAAAAATATACATAAATCATAGAAACTTACTGTGAATTCTGGCTTACATTTTCTAAATCCCTTGTATTGATCATACTGCATAGCAAAATGAGGCTTACTGGATGTGCAGGAGATGAAGTCAGAAATCTGTTAGTCAAGAGGCAGAAACAAGTCTTTTCTATAAAGAAATTAAGTTTTCAATCAAAAAAAAGAAGGAAATTTTCCTATGTGTATGACTGAGCAACATTTATTCACTGCTGAAAGAAAGGCAAGTTGGTAACAAGCATCAAGTGCAAGGACAAGGAGAGGAATTCTGAGTACATGAAGGAGGAGGAAGATCTCATCCAAGGAACACCTGAACTTGTTAAAACTCTCAGAAAGCCTATGGAAAATGCCAGGCACAACAAGCTAGTCCCATTACTGTCAGAAGTAACAAATAGAGGTATTTCAAAGTAAAGCTTTGAGCTCCTTCACTATTAGTCATGTTCTGTTGTTGCAGCAGAGCTAAGATGTGGGGTACACCTCTCCCTGAACTGCTCCTTCTGCTCCAGGTTTCATTCACTTAAACCAGTGATTCAGTAGCCAAAGACAGTCATAGAAAAACCATGTGACACAAATCCATCAGATTTTGAATATCTGAGTAAGGTTGAAACAAAATTGTAAAATGTGATTATTTTTTTCCTCTGAATCCCTTTGAGGTATCAACTTCATTATTTGACAGTCACAAAAAATACCATGTATACCACATCTGTAGTGGCAGAGAAGTTTTCCATTTGCAGAGAAGGAGCTTTGTGACTAAAACATGAAGGCTTAGGCAGATATGAAAGCAGCCTGGGTCTGCTTCCTAGCAGGCGGTTCATCTTAAGGGAACAAAACAACAGAAAAATAAATGGAAATTGAGATGTTTGCTGTCAAGAAGAAACTTAGAAAGCAGCAATGCTAACAAAAAGATACTGTAAAGAAGATAAAACCTGAATGTAAAATGCCTGAATATTGTGTGACATAAAAGCAATAAAGAAAAAACACTCGGGTTATTTTCCCAGAACCTGCCAAATCACATTAGAAACTTGCATCAAGCCTGCAAAATCAAACAGACAGAAGTTAAAAAAAAATACCAGAATTAAGGTTATCTCTTAATTTTATCCTCTGCTTCCACATGAGACCCAAGACCTTATTCAGTGCGTGCTATCCGAATCCCATACCAAACAAATATTAGATTTTCTTCTCAATGCCCCCATGGCTATCACCCTTAGTATTTCAGTGCTCTACAAAAATTCCATTTAACGCCACAAAACCTCTGAGAAGGGAATTGCTACTACAGGTAATATTATCCTTTGTTTAAAAATAGACCTTTCAGAGACTACCACAGCACAAAACTGTCATACATCTGTGTGTCTGGGTATATCAGTTGCAAATCATAGAATCATAGAATGGTTTGGGTTAGAAGGGTCCTTAAAGATCACCCAGTTCCAACACCTCTGCCAAGGGCAGGGACACTTTCCACTAGATCAGGTTCCTCATAGCCTCATCCAATCTGGTCTTGAACACCCCCAGGGATGGGGCAACCACAACTAAGTCAGATACTTGGAGAGGGTAAAAGTGACCCACAACCTTTGTGGCCCTAGAGAAACTCAGTGGCAGAGGGGATCCAACCTCCAGTGCAGCTCTGAGAGGGTACAGCCAGATTGCTGCCTAAAAAAGTCTTGAGTAACGTCCTGGCCTCCAGGCTGAGGCCCTGGCTGGCTCGTGTCTGTACTGCATAGGGAGAATCCCTCCAAGTGAATCTTGGAAAGAGTCGGCTACCAGGGCATTAATGCACAAGCCAGGCAGTCAGAAGTCCAACATCCAACCTTTCTTCGTGACTCTCTTACTCAGCAATATGGAAATGGCCAAAAACCAGACTGTCTTTCTTTTGCCTCTTTCATTACACATCCGCAGGAAATGAATACCTTCCTAATTCATTCCCAAAGCACCATTAAAGTATTTGATGAATAATTAAAAGGGTTTTTTTAGTGAAAAAAAAGTATTTATTTCTGATATCACATGCACAGAAGTACAGATGAGAAGTCATAAGTAATCTTCATGTTAACGTTCCCTTCTGTACATGAGTATTAAACTGTGCAGTCTTAATAGTCTTTTGAGAGCTTAAAAAATCTTTAGGAAAAATTGTAATACAAGCAGTTACCCCATCCCTCACCTGTCTTATTATTATGGGTCTAAGCAACACTTCTTGTGTTTGTACTAACAGGATATTCAGCAGCAGTGAGGGCTCCAGGTATCAAACAAGCATTTCAACAGCAATGCTTGATGTGATGCTCTGATTAAAAAAGGACCAGTGATACCTTTTCATGAACAGATGAAAGATACTGAAGAGAGGTAAGGAGCTGGTTTACTGCTGCGTTTTGCACCGGTGACATTGAAAGACCTTTTTCTGTGCATTGTTCTGGTGTCAGTATAATAAAAAGGTTACCAAAAAACACCTAAAAGCAGGACAAAAAGAGTTTGATTTCTTTGGTTTATCAAAACAAAGCTGGGTACTGACTTGGCTGCTTCATGAAGACCAAATTCAAAGTACTGAGATTTTTGATCTAATAGATAAAAAGCTTAACAGAAATAATAGCTAGAATTTAACAGAAGGCAGACCCAAATTAAAAAATGTGTTTTGAACAGTTGCAACAAACTACTAGGAGAACAAATGTATTTTCAGTCTCTTTCCATCTTCAAAACAGAAACAGATGCCCTCCTTTTCCTTTGGAAACATCCACATTATTTTTCCCAGCTTAAACGCAAAGAAAGGGTATGGGGGAATCTATGAATGTTCAAGACTAGATGGCATCAATTACCAACAATTCGGGCCTTGAAGCTATTCCTTAGCCTTTCTGTGAACCAGAAGCAGTTTCAGCAGTCTGTTGACAGCAAAGGAATAGCGAGGTATGGGAATTTTTATCTCCACTCTAGATTTTGGCCAGAAGCAAACCCTCATCCTCCCACCTCTGCTTCTGTCCCCTCCCTCCTTAGAGCCTCCCTCCCACCCTGCCCCTGCCCTCCCACGCCATCCCGTTCTGCTCTACACAGTTTCGCTTTCTTTTTTAGCTTCTTTCCTTTCATCTATGAGGAGAGGCAGAGGAGGGCAAAGACACCAGGAAATGAAACTTTTTGCTTTCACAGAATCACAGAATGGCTGGGATTGGAAATGGCCTCTAGAGATCATCCAGTCCAACCTCTCGCTTGAGCAAGTTCAACTGCAATGGGTTGCACAGGAACACATCCAAGTGCCATTTGAATATCCCCAGAGAAGGAGAATCCACAGCCTCCCTGGGCGGCCTGTTCCAGTGCTCTGCCACCCTCACAGTAAAGAAGTTTTTCCTCACATTCAGGTGGAACTTCCTGTGTTCCAATTTGTGCCTGTTGCCCCTTGCCCTGTTGCTGGGCACCACTGAAAACAGTCTCGTCCCATCCTCCTGACATCCACCCTTTAGATATCTTTAAGTTCTTCCATTCTAAATCATAGAATCATAGAATCATAGAATCGTAGAATCATAGAATAACCAGGTTGGAAGAGAGCCACCGGATCATCTAGTCCAACCATTCTTATCAATCACTAAACCATGCCCCTCAGCACCTTGTCCGCCTGTTCCTTAAACATTTCCACGGAAGGTGACTCAACCACCTCCCTGGGCAGCCTGTTCCAGTGCCTGATGACCCTTTCCATGAAAAATTTTTTCCTAATGTCCAGCTTAAACCTCCCCTGGCGGAGCTTGAGGCCATTCCCTCTTGTCCTGTCCCCTGTCACTTGGGAGAAGAGGCCAGCACCCTCCTCTCTACAACCTCCTTTCAGGTAGTTGTAGAGAGCAATGAGGTCTCCCCTCAGCCTCGTCTTCTCCAGGCTAAACAACCCCAGCTCTCTCAGCCGCTCCTCATAAGGCCTGTTCTCCAGCCCCCTCATCAGCTTTGTCGCTCATGCTCAAATCAAAAAGCTTAATCGTAGAAGAGCTAAAAAGGAAAACTGGGAGGCAAACCCTCCCAGATGTTTCTAGAATTCTCAACATAAGAAGGATATGGAGCTGTTGGAACGGGTCCAGAGGAGGCTGCAAAGATGAACAGAGGGCTGGAGCACCTTGCATACGAGGACAGGCTGAGAGAGTTGGGCTTGCTCAGCCTGCAGAAGCGAAGGCTCTGAGGAGACCTTATAACAACCTTTCAGTACCTGAAGAGGCTACAGGAAAGCTGGAGAGGAAGTGTTTACAAAGGCTTGTAGTGATAGGACAAGGGGGAATGGCTTTAAATTGGAGCGGGGCAGATTTAGACTAGACATAAGGAAGAATTTCTTCACCGTGAGGGTGGTGAGGCACTGGCACAGGTTGCCCAGGGAAGTTGTGGCTGCCCCAAGCCTGGAGGTGTTCAAGGCCAGGCTGGATGGGGCCCTGGGCAGCCTGATCTAGTGGGAGGTGTCCCTGCCCATGGCAGAGGGGTTGGAACTGGATGAACTTTAAGGTCCCTTCCCACCCAAAGTATTCAAATCGCAGATTCCTAGCTGCCAAGGAGGACAGGAGGCACACGCAGCACTGGGGAGGCGTGAGCTGCGTGGCAATTCTGCCATTCCAAGGCTTGCTTCTTCTCCCTGCAGCACGAAGCACTAAAAGAGAGGGTGAAGAGGCTTGACAGCTCATTCCCTCCTGCGCAGATCACCTCTGCACATTTTTTTTTTCACAGGGATGCTAAAAGCTGACTTTTTGCGGGGATACTGTAGATTATATGGGAGTCTCTGGGAGGCAGACCCCTGCATCCACGCCATCACCTGGCAAGCATTTTGTTAACAGGGGTTAAACTGCATCATTTCCCTGAATCTCACCATTGGAAACACTGGGGGAGGGGGTGGAAAGGAAAAAGTCAGCCCCTTGAGGAAGAGAAAAGGGAATTGCTGCTACAGTTCGACAAAACGGCAGGGATGACACGTATGGCGGGACATGACGGCTCGGACATGACGCGCGCCGGGCGGCCATGAGCTCCCCCACGCGGGCAAAAGAACGTTTCTGCCGAAACCCGGGATCGAACCAGGGACCTTTAGATCTTCAGTCTAACGCTCTCCCAACTGAGCTATTTCGGCTCTCGCGTTTACATTTTTAAAGTGACACAACTCAACTGTTTCTCTCCACCCAGCACCTGGGTGATTTCTGTGTGAGGGATTAAATGGGGCAGTTATTATTCGTCCTGTTTCGCTGGACACTATGAATGCCACGAATGAGTTGATTTACGAGTCTTGGCAAATAAAATTGTACCTTATTGCTAAGGCAAATGTAGCAATAACAAGACATATCCATCTATACACAATCCATAACCTGCATGCAGGTACTATCAGGATAAAGGTGTTTTGGCTGTGTCCCCCTGGCTTTTTGAGGGGTAACAGAAACTAGAATATCCTGTGGGATTTAGGGGAGTTAAATAGGTGGTATTTTTGCTTCAGTTTTCAGAGGCTTTATTTTGCACTCTGACAAATTATGTATGGAACTGATGTACCATGAGTAAAAATGAATGGAGAGGACACGTCCATCCTCATTTTTCCATGGGCTTGCTCAGAGATACGTGTCCCACAAGGGAATGCTGTGCCTCTGCATAAATCAGAAAGCCTGACTAAGCATAGTTATAAGAAAAAAAACAGTTTATTTTCACATTATCAGTAAGGCATTTATTCAAACGGGCGACTGTTATCACACTCGTGTGGCTGCAGGTCAAAGGAAGAAGATGCAGCCCAGTGCACACATTGGCACACGTGGCGCTGCTGCTGGACGTTCACCTCTCCAGTATTTATTTGCACAACCCATGTGAGAGCATCCCTCATTCATGGTCCCTGCACGCCATGTGGGGAAAAAATGCTGCTTTGCAAGATTGCCCACTGATTCTCCCTCCCGTTCATCCAAAAAAGCCAAACCTCTCTCTCCTCCACAGTAAGAGGAGTTTAACAAATCCCTCCTCTTTTTGACTGTGGAAGAAGCAGCCTTTTCCCAAACTACCCCTCCAAATATTTGGTGACATACACCCCCATATTTATTTTTACTTTCAGAGTATATTTTTCCTCAGGTTGCCCCCTTTTGGAAAGTCTTTTGTGAGCAAACAATGTTTTTCACAAGCTGATATATTTTCAGAAGGCAAAATGCTGAGGTCTGCGCTGGCAGTTTGGTGACTAAGAACAAAAACTCTTTCACAAAAGATTTCACTTAGGGAGAGGTTAAAAATAAAGCCCATGCTGTTGTACAAAAGAGGTGTGCTAACAACATAGTGATACAACATCTCATACTCATGATTTTCCATTGCCACTGGCAATGATTGTTCCAATGAGAAATGATGAACGTAATCACTTAATGAGCATGTCTCCTACGGATGCAGCTCACTTAATCTTGTGATCTTTGGTACAGATAAACTCCAAATGTGTGATGATAGGTGTAGAAGTCAATACACTATTGACTTCCGAGTTTTCATACATTGCCACAAAAATCAGAGTTACTGTGGAGCAACAGGTTATTCTATTTTTTATTATTTTTAGGAACTTTTGGTTTGGGAAGTGAAATGGAAATACCTAAAAGTAATGCAAAACAAAACAAAAGAGAAGGATAATTCAGTCTCAGGTACAGTATTTTTAATAAAACAGCCACTTTTTCCCTTCAACAAAATTTATTTTTTGTATGACAGTTGCTCTTACTGAAAAGTAGAAACATATTAGGATTTCATGGCTACTTAAAGAGTATAAGAACATGTTTTTAGCAAAATGGAGCATTCTGAGTCCAGCCAAAACTATCTGCAACTTTCTCTTCATGGGAAACAGAATTTTGTTCCCCCAAACAGGGAGTGGGGTAAGAATAAAAAATATAAACAAACCACGTTTTTTTTCAACCACATATTTTTTTTATACCAATCTCAACCACAGCTGAGACCCTTTAATTCCAGACAGCATACAAATGTAAGCAACAGAGCCAGCAGTGTGCCCAAGAAAGCACCTTGGCTTGTATCAGAAATGGTGTGGCCAGCAGGACCAGGGAAATGATTCTGCCCCTGTCCTCAGCACTGATGAGGCTGCACCTCAAATACTGCATTCAGTTTTGGGCCCCTCACTATAAGAAAGACGTGGAGGCCCTGGAGCTTGTGCAGAGAAGAGCAACAAAGCTGGTGAAGGGGCTGGAGAACAAGTCTTCCAAGAAGCGGCTGAGGTTGGGTTTTTTAACCTTTTTTTGGGTTGTTTAACCTGGAGAAAAGGAGGCTGAGGGGAGACCTTATTGCTCTCTACAACTACCTGAAAGGATTTGTAGAGAGGTGAACGTTGGTCCTCTCCCAAGTGATAGGACAAGAAGGAGTAGCCTTAAGCAGCATCAGGGGAATTTTAGATTGGACACTAGGAAAAATTTCTTCACAGAACGGGTTATCAAGCATTGAAAAAGGCTGCCCAGGGAGGTGGTTGAATCACCATCCCTGGAGGTGTTTAAAAGGCAGGTGAATGAGGTGTTTGCGGATATGATTTCGTAGTAGACTGGTAGGGTTGGAGTTGATGACCTCAAAGATCTTTTCCAGCCTCATGAGTCTATGATTCTAAGTACTAAGGTCAGAGCAGAGAAAGCCTTGGAGAAAGCAAGGCCTGTTCTCCACCATACAAACTGCAACAGATATACACACACGAAGACCCCTCTAGCCACAACTCACACTGCAGGTGGACTGCAGAGCCCTGCCTCAGCTGCCCGTTTCACCGCCTTTCAACTTCTTTCACTTGCTGCTTGCAAGAGATGTGCTGGAGGGCAGGCATGGCACACCAAGATTATGGGGTAGTGATGCTGGTTTTCCCCAATACACAATGGATTTCAGGAGCTGCTGCTTCCTGAAAATCCAATCCAACCCACAGAAGTAACCCTCAAAACAGATGCAGAACAGACAGTTGCCCCCAAATAATTTCCCCAAGCATGAGCCTCTCATCCATGATGGAACTTGTATAGAAACCCTTTGCTGAAGGCCAGCTCCTCTCTTTTGGAAAGCTTTAGCAGTTTCTTATTAGTGCAAGCTGAATCTGTTCTATGACACAAACCCAAGAAAAGTGGAGTGAATCATGGCTGTATTGACAATATTTTACACCACTACCTCTGCCTTCTGCAGAAATGAGTCTTCTCATCTTCCACATAAAAAGAGCGAGATATAAAACCTAAGGGCACAATACTTCTCCACATGAACAGTTCACTAGTTGATCTTTCATCCTTTTCTTCCTACAGAGGTCAGAAGGTTAATGGCAAAATAAGCTGTTTTCTTTAACAGTAAAAAGGCTTTTCCAAGAAAGGCATGCTCCTACTAGAGCACTCGCCTGCTAAGGCAACACAATTTGCAGCGTCAAACTAGCTCAACGCAAAAGCCTCCTAGGTTAATTTATTTTAAAGTTTGTGGGTTTTTTAATGTGTTTATATTTATTTATATATACAAAAAATAAAAGTAGGAATACCAAGCCAAAAATCTCAAACACCTTGAAGGATTAAACTATAACAGCTTACACTGAAAAATTAATAGATCCTTTTGAAAAATCCTCCCCCAGTTGTATCATTTGTTTGGACAGTCACAAAATGTCAAAGCTTGCATATTCAGCAGCTAAACATACAAAAAACTTTCAGAAGACCTATTAAATAAACCAATCACCTACTGCTGCTTTCTTCTGTGTTATTTCTGATATGATGAGACTATCACAAGGTACTGATTTTTAATGTTGTACCTATTCCTAAAAGTAGTTTAGCAAATAACGTCTCCTTCCAAAATTAAAAATGTATCACATTACCAGTATTCCAGCATAAACACGTGCGAAATACATCATCATGCAGCTCACCCAGAGCAGCTGCCACAATAAGCATAAATACAGCAAAACAGATCATAGCAGTAGTTCAGCTATTTCCAGTATTGACTTCTGTAAAATACAAACCAATAACCTAAGTATCTCTGTATATTCAAAGGAAGCAGTACCTCAAGAAAACACAAAAATTAAGAAAATATTTGAATGGTACCAGTAATGTGTGTTTGACGATGGAATTAAGTGATTTATGGGTAGAAGTTTAAGGTTAAGTATCCAGTAAGTAAAGTATTCTGGTACATATTAAGTCTTCCAACTTACATCCTTCCCAAATGGAGGGTTTGGCTACCAAACCAAGCATCAGAAACCCAATAAGTACAAGTGCAAGGCAATTCTAGCACAATAGTGTCAACCCACTTCATCACAGAAAACTCACCTGCAGTAACACATTCCTAGACTTTAGAACATACACTTGGTGCTAAGGTAAGGCTAGAGTCTTTCAGTTCAGCCTTTGGTTTAGGTGATTCTTACCAACCAAAAGCTGTGTTTTATCAATGGCACCGTGAAGCACACAAGAGCTATGATGAAGTTGGAAACATTGTGGGTCTAAAGGAAACACTACCTTCAGGCTCTCTGGGTCAGTACTATTAAGTTTTATGTCCAGTTACTAGTGAAATTGCACCAGTGGCAAAGCTAAGGCAAAAGGCCAAACTTAATTCTTCCTGGACCTAGGGTGATGAGGAAAGGACTTATGTACATTTTTATGGTTTTGAAAGTTAGCTCCCAATTGAGAGGTTGCAGCAATCTGAGTACACCAAGGCATCCCAGCCCTCCACTTCTGCAGCAATAGCCAGGGGCCACAGAAGGGTCTGGGACTGAGCAAAGTACAAAAGCTGAAGTGATAAAACCAAGAGTCATCTTCCCTTCTATTTCTGCCACCTCAAAGCCAAAAAAAGTGAAGACAACTTCTTCAGGATCCAGGAAGAACTAACAAATATAAAAAAAACCCACCATCTTTTTCTATGTTTTACTTAATTGAGAAACCACTTACACCATAACTTTTATTACTAAATCAACTTTGAAAACGATTTATTGACATATTTCTGGAATTGAAGTTTCCTTCCAAGCTTGACATGAAAATTCAAACATTGTTTAATCTATAAAATGTTTGTCACCAAAGAAAAAAAATTGTAAAACACTGCATTGAATAAGGTCTGCCAATCCACAATTCACAAAGTGTTTAAAATCTTTCTCCATGAACAGCCTTCCTATGACAGGAAATAACATCACTGGAATGTTAATCGTGTTACAGTATTTCAAGTTTGTTACAATTACAGTTAAGAAAAGGAAATAAACATGTAAAAAACAGTAATACAGTAAAAAAGATGACATCTAAAACAGAGCAAAGTTTAAGAAAACGCTTCTGGAAATCTCAGCAAGAACACTTGCTACTTCTTGACACATTTCCCCTCTTAAAAAAGGGCATTTAAAGTTACAGAGTAGGTTAACAGTTTAATCTGTCACCTATTGAAAAAAATACTGCACCAAGAGAGAAAAGGACTGAACCGTATGGGTGCCCTATCTAGCTTTTATCAACTGACATATATTCTCCAGAAAATGCAGCATTTTTCTTCTGGATTAAAAATAAAACAACTCTCTGAAGTGACAAAAATACATAACACCATAAAAACAAACTAATACAGACAAATAATTCCAGAACTAAAATAAATTTCAATGAAAGTTACAGAAGCGGTAATCATAATTAATTATTCTTAATAGGGCAGATTTTACTTCAGTTACGCTAGTTTATAGCATTATAAATATTCTTCATCCTGTACAGTTCTTTAAAATCAATATATAGTGAGAATATAATATTGCATCAAGAGCTGAAATAGACAGGTTCAACTTATAAAGTGCTGAAAACCTTCCAAACTTGTGCCACACTGTAGCTATGTATTCATCGCGGTTCATGTATCTTGAATACATTAAGAGTTCAGTGTGGCTACTTGATTGCAGGCTTTGAAAGAAAAAAAAAAAAAGACCATATGAGGTAGAATAAACTCCTTCATGTTCTCCACCACCTTATGGACCACTGAGCTGTGCAAATGGTTCTGTCACAGGAAAGGGCTCCAAAGCTTTCTCCGAGTTCTTCCAGTTGTGAAAGTTTTCTTTGTACCATTCAACTAGTATGAAGATAATGTTGATAAGTTGACCAGAAAGAACAGGCAAATTCAAATATTCCACAAATAAAACAACATCCTAATAGTTCATTATGCAAAAATTCTAATCTATAACATTAAAAAAAATAGTTTAGATTTTAAGAAGTTTTTATGCAAGACTTATTCTAGCATTAAAAAGTAAATAATTCTAGTACCTGATACTACTTCTACTGTGATTAACTTTTTTTTTTTAATCAGGTAAATTCACTACTTTAAAAACAGCCACTTTTATGTAAAATTGAAGTGTTAAATTCATTCTCTTTAGCTTCTTGTTAACTAACCTATATACCGAATTCCCACCCTTTCTCTCATCCCATAACTTCTAAAGTATAAAAGGCAGTCCTACTTGTTTTCTTTATTCCTTCTTTCCAAGGCACTTTAGGTCTCCATCCCAAGTTGTGCATTTTTTCTGAATTCATTGGGTATCTCAAGTCATTGGTTGGCCTGATGAAGTATAAAATACACAGAGAAAATTTGATTAGGCTTTTTCATTAATTAGAGATGCAGTGCCTCACATTGTCTTCAAACTAACATTAGGTATGCTTCAATTTTGAAAATTCTCATAAACACGAACAGATTTTATTGCTTTCAAAAAAATACACAGCAGTTGAGTGCAGCTACAACACAATTCAGTTTGTACAGCCACCTTACTTGGAATTGACTAGAATAAATATGAATTAATATCTCATTGGCACAAAAATTAATGCAAAACTCAAATCACTGCCAATGCATTTGTGCAAATCCGTGCATTTCCAACTCTTTAGGCAGTCACTATGTAAGCCAATGTTTTTCAATATCAGCATTCATACTTATCATCCTCAAAGCCCACAAATTTCCACACACTTCAGATCCAAAATACATAGACTTCCAAAGCACAGCACTTCATTAGTGACGCAAACTTAGTGATACCGAATATGTATTATAGAATCTCAGGCTGCAAGTTTCAACACAAAAGGAGATTCCCTGCATTTAAGCATGACAAATTTTCAGTTCCACAGCCTGGCAGTTAGGTAGCCTCGTCCGGCACTCCTGCATTACTGGCACTACCATCCTGAACAGTTAAACCACACGTGCAGATGGAAACCAGCTACTTATCAGCACTATTAAAACATGGTAATCTCAAGCAGAAGCAGAATTAATTTTTCATAGCAAGCAACCCCCATGACCTTTAAGTCGCTCATTGCAGAATTAAACAACCATTAGTTCGGTATCTTAATCTTTTACAAAGCCTCAACATTCTTCAAAATATGTATTCCTAAGTGGGTAGTTTTCCCAAGCCCACATATGTTTAAACATAAGTGGACAAGGCCCAATACACATGAAGAAACATATCAATCCTAATTACACTGAGACCTACTGATCAAACACATTGTGTGAGCCCAAGGCAATTTGTTCAAAGTCTTGCCATACACTCAGATGGGATTCAGAACACTTCCTTTTGAAAGCAAAAATTAGTACATTTAAAGACACTTCAGCTGCCACAATAACAATCCAAATGTGAACAGAAAGTGAGAATTCTAAAGACCACAATAATACTTAACTGCTATCAGCAGATACATCATTTCTAATCACTCTGGAAAAAGAGTGATATCTAAAGTAAGCAGAGACACATTAATGCTGCAGAAAAGAAATGGAGATAAAAGAACAGGGCCAAAGGAAGCATGAAGTTAAAGATGGAAACACACTTGTTGCATATTTATACAAGCTATCCTTTTTTTGCCACTGCCCTAACCTCAGAGCTTTGCACCTACTTTTGACATAGTAGTTTCAGCTTAAGATAGGAATCTGAAGTTAACTACACTGCAGGTGCATATTTCTGCCCATGGAAAGAGTGGGTCTTCCCTATAAAGCACATCCAAGTCTGAACTAACCGCATTAACATCAAAATACTAAAGCTAAATGAGAGGTGACAGCATTCACCTCACTTAATACAAAGTATGGAATAAACTAGCTGAACTACTCTTAAGAAAAGATCTAGCCACTGTGTAAAACTTGTCCTTTTCCCAGAGCAGACTTCAGTAGTGAGAAGTCTGAAGAAAGTTTGGACACAGATTAACATTACGCATTTCTCTTCATGACATACTCTGACTTAACGATCCAAATAAATAAATAAATGGAAATCCTGTCTTTTCAATACAGTGTTCTGTATGGATCATGTCAAATTCACTAGCAAACAAGTTCCCACTCCCTCAGGTTTCCCTCCTGCAGAGCACAAAAACTTTCACAAAAAACTATTTGTCAAGAGACCCAGAAACCTTCAGGATAAAGTTATCCTGCATGTGCTTTGCTATTTACTTACCTGTCTTTGACATAATCCATCCAGTGCTCCATTTCAGATTCTGAATTGGTCTTCTTTATCTGTCATGAGGAAAAACAAAAATCATCCCCATGAATGTATGTTAAGACAGAGCAAGATGCAAGTTAACAAGATTTAAGCCTGTTAAAAAAAAAAAATCTACAAACATAAATTGTCTTTTGTCTAAACTACTGAAATTATCAAAACTATCTAGAACAATTCCAATACTTCTCCTTCATCCAAGCATTGCTTAACCATTCACAATCAAACTGTTTGATTTTAGTAATGCCACATTCTCAGACCAAAAGAAGCCAGCTTGAAAAAAACGCTTTCAAATGGCATTTAATCATTATGTCAGTTAACCCAGGATAACTGACACAGCAGCGCAATGCACAATAGCCTGTACTGCAAACTTGCACAGCACAGCTGCCACAGAAGGAGCAGCACACGGTTCTGCTACAACTACCTTTTAAGACCCAGTCAGAAGCCTAAGCTCTCTTAAAGCTACAAAAGGTTTACAGTAGAATTGTTTATTTGTGCAATGACTGGCAAAGAAAAGCATTTTAACTGTTTACTCACTAAATGGATTAACTCCTTAGCAAGCTGGGCAATGGACATCTCAAAGTTAGTTCCAATGTTGTAAATTTCACCTGGTTTCCCCTCCTTCAGGACAGTAAGGAATGCTTCTACTACATCAGCTGCATAAAGGAAATTCCTTCTTTGAAGTCCAGAACCATGAATACAGCTTGAAACAAGGAAAAGGCAAGAATTTTTTTATTAATCCTCAAATAGAAGCATTGAATGCATTAGACTGTTTTAAGCAGTTTTGCTGTTAGCCGTTACCTGAAGATACTTTAAGTAGCTGACATGCAAACAACCCTTTAGTTTAAGGAAATCCTATTATTAAAATAAGCAATTTATAACTTAGTTATGAAGTTGTCATTTTACAAACTATAGCACATATTTATAACTGTAATTACAGTAACACAACACAAATGCCACAAACAAAAAAGCAAACTGCATACCATTTTCTGTTCTGTTGCAACAAAGATATAAACTTTGGAATAACCTAAGGAATTGAACAAAAAAAAACCAAAAAAAACAAAGATTAGTCTTATTTTACAAGCTGTTATTCCGCAAAGAATGTGGGGCTTCACCAGTAAGTACCAGGCATATTGCTTTCTCACAGTTTACTTTTTGAAATGTTTATCTTAGTTATTAAACATTCCTAATTACAGCACATGACATGTGAGTTAACGTAATTTGTAGGGGAAACCTGCTAGACACAGGGCACTTAAATATCCTCTGATAACTAACAAAAACAAAAAAGCAAACACAAAACAGTTATTGCAGTAACAATCATGTAAATAACTAGAAATCTTTAACTGATGCTTTACTGACAACCAAAAACCACGTGGGTTTTGTGTAAACATATAATTACAGGTAAGCATGGACTAATGTACTCACAAGACAGTGCTTTTTTTTCTTTTTTTTTTTCTAAAGGTCACTTTTCTTATGAGAAAAAAGTAACACCACCACAGCCCTAAACTGTAGTATGCTGGAACTCTGAGTAAAGCACAGGCTTAACTTACTTTTTCTGGATACTGGTGTGGTCCATAAACATTACTGCTTCGTGTGATAACAACTGGGAACTTAAGAACACATACGTGTGATTACATAAGAAAATACATACCAGTAAAAAAAAAAAAAAAAGTAGGCTTCTTGTTGATCAACAAATAATAAACTGACACATCCACAGTGCTTATTAGAAAATCTGCAAGCCCTCACAAACATTCATGGATTAAGCTATCCATACTTCTGTTGAACAGGCAAGGATCTCCAGCCTTCTCAGCACCACAAGTGCCAAATGTTTGTAATTTCTCAGGCTTGCTATGGAACCACCATTACAAACACGTGGCAGATTGACTGAAGATTGGCTTACTATTATTTATTCCAAGAAATTGTTTCACAGTCATTAACATTTTATTCAAGTCCACTTTATACCAACAACAAACACTGCAGAAGGACATGTCAAGAACAAAAGACTGAAGTATTCAAAATTCTAAATATTTTTGGATAAACAAATCTAAGTAAAAGGGGTTTTTGTGGTCTTTTTTTTGCTTTCACTATAAGCCTAATCTTAACACAATTTGAACTTTGTATAAATTCTACTTCTGTATAAATGGATTTCCTTCAAGCTTTACATTGTTTTTTAAACTGCTAATATTCTCTTTGACCATTTTATCAAAGGCATTTGGACATTAGAGTTCAGGTTTTTTAAAAAAATTAAGAACATCAGACCTTTCCCCACCATCTCGAAGCATATCTTCACAAACAAGCAGTAGTCATCCTCTGACACATCCAAACTACAAGAATTGCAACCAGGAAAAATGTGGCACTGTGTGGACTAGTACTGATTATTCTTTTATACTATCATATACGTAATAGAGATACTTAAGTAGGGGCTGGAGATTTTTCGAAATTTGCATCAACTTACCTGGTACCTTTCCCAGTAAGACTGAACAAAACACTCTGCTGCTGCTTTAGAGGAGGCATAGGGATTTGTTGGACGTTTTGGTGAGGATTCATCAAATTCCTAAAATCACAAGAAGAATTTGCATTACTCAATTTCTTTTGCTCAGATGTGTCAAAGTTACAGAAGCTGCAGTCGCAACTGAAATAAAAATCCCTAAATATCCAAGCACACAAGTCTGAAAGTCACTGTCTCACAGTCGAAGACCAATAGCAAAAGGCAGTCTATTTAACACAGGAGACCGCTAGAATACCAGCAGTAATATTTTTATACTTCTAGAACAGTACTTCACAGTAGCAGATCCATAGATTTTTATCTTTTAAAATAACCACTGCTGCCACAGGAAGGATCAATCCTTTTCAGACTCACATGGCCTCATAGTGTCACTGCAGCACAGCTAACATTGACCTTTCACTCCTAAAAAAGGGGCCCATTCTCCTTTTTCTATAAATATAGAAGTAAATCTATATGAAAAGTAGAATTTTAACTCAAAGCCCTCCAAAGCAATGTTTCAAAAGTTCTGGCCTGTTCTAGAACAGGTAGCTTCATGGCTATTCTGTCACTTCTATCTAGTTCTCACCTGGGAAAAAAAAATATGTATATAACAATGAACCAAAGGAAGGAGAGATTCTACACTGCCTTAGGTGCATTTCATAACAATCACCTTAGTACGTGATTAAAACACTCGCTGCTCTTGTCTGACCTTTGCCTCTAAAACTAATTGACCCCAATTTACTTTTTAATCTCCTCCTCCTCCCCCCACAAAAAACAACCTCGCTTCAAGATATTTTAGTATCACTCACAAAGAGAACAGCAAACAGATTCATTGAAAGTGCTCTTTTCAAGGCCTAGAGGCATAAAAGTTCACTGAAGTTGTCTCAGCCAAACCACAAGTCTACATGCAGGACAAAGTCCTTGGATATGACAGAAGCCTACAGACTAAAGTTGTGTTAAAGGATCTGATAAAGACATTGCAAAATCAAGAAAATGCACATGACTTTTCAGAAATATATTAGTATTTCCATGGCCTATGGCACAAGATGCCTTAGCTGTTACGTACACCTTTATCGAGTTAAGCACGCAAAATTTGTATTTTTACTGAGCTAAATGACACTTCTCGAATTAAGGTCAGGCATAAATTGGGAAGAATGAAGATTTCCACAGAACAAGAAGAAACATCTGCATATTTCTTATAGTGATACATGAACTGCTTCATGTTCAAATTGTTAGTACCTACAGTTCGGTTCATATATTAGCTCGAGCATAAAACAGTTCTGTCTGTCAAGTTCATAGCCAAAGCAGAGCAGGCAAGAACAAAAAAAGAACATGCTGTGTGCATTACTGAAGTCTCATGAATGCTCCAAGGCAAAATGTGTATAATAAAAGCCTTTGATATCATCTCTGAGGAGTATTCACATGTCATTAATGACCTCAATCTCACTGCTTTAGGCAATACACTTGCAATATAAGACATGCTACCAAAAAAAAAAGAAATCAGGACAATTTTGATACTTAGCTTTCTAGAAACAACCAGTGCTTGTTTACACGTTCCAGCATTGTCAGAAATAACTAGAAAGTCATACATTTACAGAGGCCAAGGGAAGTTAGTAATTTTGTTTTCACTTTTAAAGGCAAGTTATGCTAGAGAAACCCTCATGCACTTTCAAACTCACCTCATCTGTGCTACCTCCATATACTTCATCTGTACTGACATAGACAAACTTCTCCACACTGGCTTCGTGCGCAGCAGCAACCAGTACATGAGTGCCATAAACATTCACATAGGTGAATTCCAGAGCATGCCAAAATGAAAGATCTACATCAAAAAATTCAAACAATCCTGATTAAGTTTAGGTATGACATGGCTTCCTATTGAACCATAATGTTAGAGGTTGCAATATAGACCGGGACTCTATCTCTAGCTCTTTAATTGTCAGATAGGAAGGTCATTATTAAATGAAGACACTTTCTACATTTACTTACAAGACAAAAACCTTGCTCTCAACAAGAGGTTGGAATCAGGAGTGAAATCAGGCTACAGACAGCTCAATGTGAAATAGCATCAGCTAACTTTAAGTAGTAGTGTAACTATTTTCCCTCTCTACTAAGAAAGGTCAAGCTCAGTAACAAAACTATCATTTAAACACAGTTGTAAGATGCAGTAATATATACCTATTACTGTTAATTAACTAGCACGTTTTAATTCTTAATTGTTCCACTGATCTAATGAACTTGTGCATACCAGATTTTACAATTTTGAGAAGTATTTTCCTATAGAATTCTTTGAGTATTTCTCCTCATGATGAAAGCAATACAGTAGGTTCAGTTCTCATTAACAGCATTACTAAAGAGTGGTAATCCGTAACTGGCACTTTTAAGTGCAATTTACTTATTCTCTTTTTTAGACTCCAGGCAAGATTCTGAAGGGAGCTATGTCTCATCCTTAAGCCTCCATAGTTTTTTCCTACAAGGTTGGAGCAAATTGAGCAAAAACTTAAGACTACGTAGAAACTCTATTTTCACTTTCTTCGTGACTACCGGTACACTGACAGTTACCTTTGTGTCTAGATGGAATTTTCAAATACAATACAAAAGGAATTACCATTTATGTGCAATGAAAGTAGACAACAGTCAGATGAAACACTTTTTAAATTAAGGCTGTGAACCACTTTACGTTAAAAGGGCCACAAAACATTGAATCATACACTTTCTCTCTATAAATTACATCCTTGTTTCATATGAAGGAAAAAGACAAAATATTAGCACGTATTTCAAATAGTCTCAAGGGAAATACTAAAACATGCAACAATGCTCACCTACATGTGTTTGAGCTGCAAAATGAAGGACTATATCTATTTTCTCAGTTTTGAAGAGCTGTTTTATAAAATCAGGTTCACAAATATCTCCCTAAATAGGAAAAAAGAATAACAAATTATTTTTGACAGAAAATACTAAGCTTTCATTTGCAGCATTCATCACAAACCACAAGGAAGCACAGGATATAAACAGCACTACAAACTGAGTTTTGCGCAATTTATCAACATCACATCTGAAACAAGACCAGATACACATTTCACATATTTTGAGCAACAGCCTCAACAAAGCTTATTTCAGGATTTCTTATTACTATTTAACATTAGAAACAGCATCGCCCCCCAAAATAGACACAACAAAATTATAGTGCGTAGCTTGAATGATGAGGTAAAAATAAGTAGTTCCCACATCAGAGTAAAGCTGCTGGAGCTTGGCTAACAGTGACACCCAGTGGCATTGCAAAAGATGAAGTGGATTTCCACTTTGTCAAAATAGAAGGTTGCATGTCTTTGCCAAGGTTTTCTTTTCTGTTGTTCATCCTATTAACTTTTCCTTTATATTTATGTATTTAGAGAAGAGCCAGGCATTGACACACAAGCCATTCTTTAGTTTGTCACAGAAGCAACAGCAGCTTTCAAAGGTACATAGAAGCTGAGAACTTTAAAAACAGCCTCAAAGTACTCTATGTCAGAAATGAGAGGAAGATGAACTGAATTTCCTATATCTCATCCCTGAACAGAACAGAAACACTCCAGTAAATACTTCAGCCTTATACATTATTTTGAACTAAACGGTTACAATTACTGACTTTTTAAAACTGAAATTCAAACTTTATAAACCCGTGCTGAGAAACAACAGCAATTATGATAAAACTATACCTTTCCTACAACACCTTATGCAAATGTTCTGAACTTCCACTTCTCTGCCTTCCAAAACAGGCTTCTTTCTTTTCTACAGCATTCATCCTGCCTGCTGTCTCCTAAGGCCTGTAACAGTGTTACGGTTCTAATCCTAGGGCTCACCCATCAGACAGTATTTTTTCCAATACAGTATTTTCCCATCAGTGTAAATTGCCGGGCTACATATCAGCAGCACACAAGCCCTAATCAACCTTCCTTCATTCAAAACAAACCAACAAAACCAAAATGTTGGTATGAACTACACTAGTGTAGGTTTTGTGAAAGCATATTCCTACTGTAGCTCAGAAGCAGTATAGCTACATCATTCCTTGTTACTATCCCCCTGCTTCACACAGGGATCTCGCTGTTTACAGAATGCCTCGTAGAACTCTGTGCCACATCCAGAAATTAAAATGTTAATATATATCTAGGTAATGATTCTTTTCTACAGCATTCACACATTTCATATCACATACTGGAAATTATCATAGACATTAGGAAAAATAACCAAAATCCCAGTTTGGGGACACTGAAACTGCATAAATTTGCTTAGCAGACATCCACTTTCCCCTCAAGCAACTTTTATCCCAACAGCCCAGAGATATATTTCTGAAATAAAGAAGTTGGTTCACAAAAATGTGAACAGCCTCAGGGGTCACCAAACAGATGAGGACAAGTTCAACTCCCAACCTTGCCTTAATCTAAGGGATATGTTTAACTTACATCTACTGTCTCTGACAAAGCTGAGCCAAAGCTGCTACTTCAAAAATTAAACTATACGTATTTCTCTGATGTCCTGCTACTTCCAGCAGCCCAGCTACACAGGGAGACCAGCAACAGTACTGACTTCACAGAGGGGAAGAACTTCAGTATATAAACCCAACAGCAAGAATGCTTATCTGAACAATAAATCTAAATCCATCTCCTGTCTGAAGACAAAGTTGTGGGAACGGTAAACTAATTGAATTGGCAAAATTACAAAAAGAAGAGGCATACCTTGAACGTTCCCATAAGACACTGTTCCAAGACAACTATGAATTACACAGCATCAACAGCAGCAAAAGAAAGAATGTAGCCTGACGTCTAGTGCTAACTGAACAAGAAAGAGCATGCTATACACCACGGAATATGACAAGTGGCAGTGCATGAAGGTGCAAAATCTAAGACAGCATCAGAGAAGAATGGAGGAGACAAATCTAAGTCCTTCCCATCCATACCACCTATCAAAAGTCAAACAATTGTCCTTAAATCCACTCATCTCCATAATCACGCTTTTACAAACTCTGTGCCTTTATTATACATAAAATAGATCAAATTTCAAAAGATTACTTCATTTAAAGGAAAGAACATACTACATATTGTCACAGACTTATGTAAGTGAAATATGAAGTCTATTAATAAGGTGCCAGATGAACTAAATGCTATTATGTCCATCTGATTGTCACATACATTGACATATTGCATACACTGACTCATTCTAGACAATGAATTAACAGAAGTAATTTCAACTTTACCATAAATCAAAGCAGTGGCATCTAGTTTGGAGAGCTCTGGAGACCACATTACCTCAATATGAAGGCATAAAAATCAGTAAAAAGTCAAGTTCGCTAGAAAAGAAGGCTTTATCACCTGAATAAACTTGTAGTTTTCCTTCTCAGAGACAGTTTCAAGATTCTTCAAGCTTGCACAGTAGTCGAGCTAAAGAGAAATAAACACGCAAAATCATTAAGAAGGCTTTGTGAAAGTAAATAAGCAAACTCAGACCCAACCTAATCACTAGAAAGTCTGAGAAGAAAGTAAAAACTTTTCCCAAAAGAAAAGCTATTTTGCAAGCAGACATGATGAAGCTTTAAAAACACAAAACTGAAGGAAATTCTAACTGCAGAAATTCTTAAATAGAAGTTTAGAACATCAAAAGATTCCTTTTTTTTTTTTTGCAAATAATTATTTGTGGTAGGCAAGTAAAGAGCAGTTGATTTTTTCTTTTTTTTTTTGCATGCAAACAAAAAAATTATTAAATAATGTTGATCAAATGTTATTTGATGCCAGCCTATGAAAAGAAGCAGCGTTGGGGTTGTTCAGCTTGGAGAACAGAAGACTCCAAGGAGACCGTATTGAGATCTTTAAATACTTAAAAGGGACTTAGAAGAAAGATGGGGAAGAAACTTCTTAGCAGGGCCTGTAAAAACAGGACAAGGGGTAACGGTTTTAAACTAGAAGAAGAGCAGTTTAGACTAGATATTAGGAGGAATTTTTTTTTTTGCTGAGAGTCGTGAGGCACTGGAAGAGGTTGCTCAGAGAGGTGGTATATACCCCATCCCTCAAAACATTCAATGATTCTATGAACAATAACCTTCATCAATTTCAACATGCTATAAGACTGCATTAAAAATCACTTAAAACAGTTTTCCATATGAAGAAAGAAAACAAGCTACTTACCTTATCTAGATTTATAATCAGATAGTTTGGATAGTTTTTCACAAGAGAGACGACTACATGTGAAGCACTGCAAGATAGAAGAAAAATATATTTCACAATTATATAGTCAGCTTCAAGGTAACAGATAACAAATTACAAATAAGTTTAGTAATATCTAAAGGCTTTGAAGGAAGACAGGACTGTACTCAAGACAGAGAAGAGAAATTCATAGATACATTTTAAGAAATGTCAGTATTACTCTACTGATAATTCCCATAACTGCATACTGTTAAGAAACTACAAATCAGGTTACAAGCTAATGCTGCTATAATGAAAGAAAGCAGCACTGCCCACAGCCACTAAAAAAAAACACCCATCAAACTGTTATAGCCTACATTCAATTGCTATTCTAACATCCTTTTAAACTCTAAAGTTTCAACACTGGGTGTTTGGAAAAATTACAGTCAACTCTCCTAACCCACAAAACTGACACTGCTGCTAGATGTAAGAAAAAATGGCAGCCTGATCACCTGGTGGAACTTCTCTTTGGTACAGTCTTGTGTACAAGCAGCTCAGCCCAAGAATTCAGGTTTACAGGGGCTTATTTGCATCTCCAGGCCTCCCCAACCTGAAGGGTGCAGATACAAATCCAGCCCTCTCACAGCTTCAGACCCTAAGCACACTGGCGAGCAAGACATTGGAACAGGTTGCTCAGAGAAACTGTGGATGCCCCATCCCTGGAGCTGTTCAAGGCCAGGTAGGATGAGGCTATGAGCAACCTGACCTAGTGGAAGGTGTCCCTGCCCATGGCAGGGAGGGTGGAATTGGATGGTTTTTAAAGTCCCTTCTGTTCTAAACCATTGTATGGTTCTGTAATATTGACCTGAACGTTCTCTGCCATGAGCAGCACCCACAGCACTGGGGAGCGGAGATGAGCAAAACAAAGCACAGCCACCCCTGTGGAGTCGGATTATGCGTGTGTTTGCCTTAAACATTTTGCCTGGGGACTGTAGAGTTGGATTATGTTTGTGCTTGCCTCAAACATTTTATCTGGGGACACCCCCCAGTCCTGTGGCACCAGGTTGTCTGTGGGGTCAACAGAAGAGCCGCTTATCTAATCGAGGGTCCAGACCTGACTTCGTGGGGGGGTGAGGGGAATGCAGCGGTGGCTGCTTCCCCCCCAACACACACTTCTCCAAGACAGAAAACAGACACTTGCAAATGGGGATCTCACAGGATAAAAGGGATCTTCACGGAACCTGAGGGAGCAGCAGCTTCATGGAACCAGACTGAGAGCAGTTTCTCCCACCACACACTTCGACGTGGCCTCGAAGCTGTCACCGTGTACTCCTGAGAACTGTTGCTGCATCGATGTGGTGAAATCACCTGCACTGCGACTGAACCAACTGCACCTCGCTGGATTCGCGTTGGTGGTAACTAGCTGCACCTCTACTGTTTCCTTGCTTAGGGATTTCTGACCTTTTCTTTCCTTTTCTCTCTGTCCTGTCGCTGCTATCAGTTGTTCTAGAAAATAAAGCTCAAAGATTGTACAGCATCTGACCCCGTTTGTGTCTTAATCTCGCTCTTGGGATCGTTTTAAGAATCCTCCCCAATATTGGATCGGGACAACCCCCCACTCAGCCTAAGCCTTGACTCCCACTGTAAGCCCTGGGGCTCCCTTCACCAAATACCTCCCCACTGGCTTCAGGCAGTGGGTGGCTCGGCAGCAGCCCCACTCACTCCTGTTATAAAAGAAATGTTGTTTTTGCAATACAGACACTGAATTTTGCCCAATAAGGACCAGAAACAAAGACACACAAAACTCTGTGCCTCACATAAGTTTGGTTCACAGTTAGAACGATACTATCTTACCCAAAAACTTGCGCTTCACATAAGTTAAGCCTGCAGCCAAAGATTAAAACACGGAACGATGCTATCTTTATACAGCTCATGGTAACACCAGTGCAAACCCGTATGGTGCAAGCCATAAAGAGTTCAAAAGGGCAAGCCGAAGGAGTTCAAAGAAACCAAAAACAATGGAAGGAACTGTCTAGATAAGGGAAGAGAGTGAATGGGGAGATGGGGCGGGAGACCGGCCTGAACCGGGGGCGGGAGACCCGATAGCCTAATTAGAAGCGTCAGATAGGCTCCAAACCGTAAAGTACCCAACCAATGGGGAAATAACGGAGGGACAATCGGTTAGGAGTTAAGGAGCGTGCCAAGTGCATACCGGCTTATTGGGACACCCCTTCACGCATGACAGTGAATAAAGCATACTTCATTAAGGAAGCTATCCGAATCTGTTACATTGGCTACGAGGACGTTTCTCACACTCCCCAGCACCTCACGCCCCGCGACACAGGCGGCTCCCCAGGGCCAGCCCGGTCCGGCCCCACAACCTGCGCCTGAGCGAGCGCGGCCCGAGCCAGCGGCGCCGTAGAACCGACCCAGGAGAGCCCAAAGGAGGCGGTACCGCGGCCTCGCCCCCCCGCCACCCCCCCAGCCCAGGGAAGAAGCCAGCGGAGAGAGCAGACCGCCACTCACATGAACCCCGCGCCGCCCGTCACCAGCAGCCGCTTCTCGAACGCCGCAAGACGCGGGGACCCCGACATCCTCGGCGCTTTACGGCACCCACCGCCGTCGCGCCCCCCACAACACCGCCTCAAGGCCGCGCATGCGCACCGCGGGAAGGAAGTCGTTGTTCTCCCGGAGTTTTTCATGAGCAGCAAGGTCCTGCGCAGAAAGGGAACAACCTTTCTTGTTCCTCCCCGCGTTCCTGGACGGCAGAGCTCGCCGCCGGCCCTGCTTGCCTTGCGAAAGAGGAGAATCCTTCATCCTCCCCTTTTTTTACGACGCCGCGTCTCAACTTACGGCCGGCCCCAGCAACGGACACGTTGTACCGAGGAGGGGAGGCGCGAGGCCATTGGCTGCCGCTTTCCCTCCGGCGCCGCCCCCGCGCGGCGGTCACGTGGCGAGGGGGGGATGAGGTGGCGGCTGCTGTGGCTGCTCTGCGCCGCGGGATGGGGCGCCGCCGCCAAGACCCTGCGCGGCGGCTTCGCCAGCGCCGCGGCCCGGCTGGAGCCCGCGCGGCCCGTGGCGCGGTTCCAGTTCCACGGTGAGGGCTGGAGGGGTCGATCCCGCGCGATTCGTCCTCCGTGGCCGTCGAGGAGTTGGTGGGACGTGCTAGGGCAGGGGGGGAAAGAGAGAGGTAGAGGGAGGGGGAAAGGGAGAGGGTGGGGAGAGCAGGGAGGGAAAGGGGTGGAGGGTAGAGAAGAGGGAGGAAAGGGGTGAGGGGGAGAGAATGAGGGGGGAAAGGGATGAGGGGGGAAAGGGATGAGGGGGGAGAGAAGGGGGGAAAGGGATGAGGGGGGAGAGAAGGGGGGAAAGGGATGAGGGGGGTGAGAAGGGGGGAAAGGGATGAGGGGGGTGAGAAGGGGGGAAAGGGATGAGGGGGGAGAGAAGGGGGGGAAGGGATGAGGGGGGAGAGAAGGGGGGGAAAGGGATGAGGGGGGAGAGAAGGGGGAAAGGGATGAGGGGGGAGAGAAGGGGGAAAGGGATGAGGGGGGAGAGAAGGGGGAAAGGGATGAGGGGGGAAGAGAAGGGGGGGAAAGGGATGAGGGGGGAAGAGAAGGGGGGGAAAGGGATGAGGGGGGAAGAGAAGGGGGGGAAAGGGATGAGGGGGGAAGAGAAGGGGGGGAAAGGGATGAGGGGGGAAGAGAAGGGGGGGAAAGGGATGAGGGGGGAAGAGAAGGGGGGGAAAGGGATGAGGGGGGAAGAGAAGGGGGGGAAAGGGATGAGGGGGGAAGAGAAGGGGGGGAAAGGGATGAGGGGGGAAGAGAAGGGGGGGAAAGGGATGAGGGGGGAAGAGAAGGGGGGGAAAGGGATGAGGGGGGAAGAGAAGGGGGGGAAAGGGATGAGGGGGGAAGAGAAGGGGGGGAAAGGGATGAGGGGGGAAGAGAAGAGGGGGAAAGGGATGAGGGGGGAAGAGAAGGGGGGGAAAGGGATGAGGGGGAAGAGAAGGGGGGGAAAGGGATGAGGGGGAAGAGAAGGGGGGGAAGGGATGAGGGGGGAAGAGAAGGGGGGGAAAGGGATGAGGGGGGAAGGGATGAGGGGGGAAGAGAAGGGGGGAAAGGGATGAGGGGGGAGAGAAGGGGGGGAAAGGGATGAGGGGGGAGAGAAGGGGGGGAAAGGGATGAGGGGGGAGAGAAGGGGGGGAAAGGGATGAGGGGGGAGAGAAGGGGGGGAAAGGGATGAGGGGGGAGAGAAGGGGGGGAAAGGGATGAGGGGGGAGAGAAGGGGGAAAGGGATGAGGGGAGAGAAGAGGGTAAGGCGAAGGGGAGAAGGGATGATGGGGAGAGAAGGGGCAAAAGGGGTTGGGAGGAGAGAAGGAGGGGAAAGGGAGGAGGGGGAGAGGAGGGGAGGAAGGAATGGGGGAAGAGAAGGCGGGACAGGGGTTGGGGGGAGAGAAGGAGGGGCAGGGGTTGGGGGCAGAGAAACGAGGAAAGGGATATAGGAGCTAGCGGAATGGGGGAAGGGATGTAGGGTGGAGGGGTGGCGGGATACAGGGTTGCTGGGGTAAAAGGATGCAGGGATGCGAGGGAGGGGAAGGGATGTGGGGGAAAAGGGATGCGGGGCCAGGCCTTGCAGCCGGTGCCCCGGAGCGGCGGGGTGGTGGGAATCTCGGCTGCAACCGAGGCCGGTGGCACCGGGTCGGTGGGAACGGGAGTGGGTAGCAGCCAGTTGTGCTGCATGAACAGTGTCGGTGTTTATCGGGGAATGGAAAAGTGCTGTTAGGCGTGTTTTATGCTGCCTCCGGTCCCGTGCCACAGCCTGACGTGGCCGGAGTAACTGGAGAGCAAGAAACGGTTTAACTTTGGCACGCACCTCTCCTTTCCTCCTGGGACTCCATCGAATAACAGTGATGCTGAATGTTGTTCCTGTCTGTTTCACATCAATGGAGTTTTTTAGTGTCACCGGTCATCAGCCTGTAAATTCTCAGCTGGTTATTCCCAGTGTCATTTCGTTCCTGTGTTATTAACGCCTTGTTAGTAATAATTCCTGAATGCCTAGCAATGGGATAGAATCCTGTTAGAATGTTCACTGCAGATATACAGACTGGAAATTAATCTCCCTGCCACCGAAGTTTTACTTCATAAAAATAAAAAGATATATATGGCAGTCACCATACTTGTACATAATGAGGCTGTGCTGGTGTACAGCATTTCAGTGGCTTAGTCTGTTTTCTTTCTTAGTTAGCCTTATGGCAGAAGAGTCCTGCAGAATGCTTCAAAAACAGCCATGAAGATAATACTTAACATTTTTATACAGGCTTCTTCCCAGACTAGAGGAGTAGCGTGAGAGGAAAACAAAATGTGTCCAAGAAAAAAGAAATCTGACAAGATGAAGGGAAATGTGACATAAGCCAAGAAGAGTTGAAATGTGACCTTTCAGTGCTGAATGAGAGATGATAGATAGGGTGGAGGTAGCTCATGGAGTGACTTGAAAGTAGTTAATTACTGCTATCCTAGAAGATAATTGGAGAAGCACTTTGAATAGATCTAAAGAAAAAGAAGTGAGCTGCTTAAGTCTGAGAAAATAATGTTAAAGCTTTAAGATAAGTGGTTAAGATGCTTAACTATAGTTTATTCTACAGTTGATGTTGCATATTTCCTTAAAAATATTCTTCTTTCTGTGTGAATACTGACAATGATACGTATTTTGGGTGTTTGTGAAGCCACATAGGCTTTTTTTAGAACCTTCTGTTAATTTTTTCAAATCTTTTTCTAACAACTGTAAACTGTGTTCCATGTAACATTTTACAGATCCCAGGAGACCAGCTTTTTGAGGTTTTATTGTAGAACCACTGTCTTGCAGCTGGCTCTGAACAGCAAAACTTCCTGGCAAAGCTGTCTTTGAAGCTGGTGGAAGTGTATTGACTGGGATCCAGCTGGTGCTTAGGTTAGCCAGAAGATTGCTCTGTCAGTTTGAAAATACACAAAGCTTGCTTAAATTTGAATGAGTTTGTGTTCTGCAGTACTGATTGCTCTTACTTCTCCATTAAATCCTGACTTATAATTTAGAATACTGTTATGTTAAAGAAGTCTATGGCAATATAATGAAACCATTTATTAAAATAAGTTTGAGGATTGTAGAATTACCTGGAGAAGATAAATTATGTCAGATGAGCTAGTTCTAAAGTGGCCAAAATAATTGTCTTTGTCAAGATGCAGCCTATAGGTAGATTGACACGTTAGGGAACACTTCTAAAATTTGATTTTATTTGTAACAGTTTGACGTCTGTCATCTATAATTAAGTATTTTAGCTCTAATCAGTCTGTAAGATGCATAAGCTCTTCTGGTATTAAACTCCAAGACCTGCCCTATAAAGCTCATAGTTGTGTTACAAAGGTCACAAAATACTAGACTTTGAGACTATTATTAAGACTGATTGAAGTACTGTCTTTACGTGAACTTGACAAAATAAGATTTGGGGTGGGAGAAAGGAAAAAAACAAAGGTTACCTGGCAGCCTGTTTAAAATAAAAAAAGAGGAGGAGGAGAGAAGGCAAGGCTGTTTGTAATAGAGAAGGTTAATGACATTTGGGTTATCTTGAAGTTTTGTTTAAGTAAAATAAAAAATCACGCATGCAGTATTGTTTTAATGAGATGTATTAAATTGTTTCTGTAAGAGCATAAAGGCTTTTATTGGTAGTAGTGGTAAAAGTTTAAGAAATAAATTGAAGCTTTAGTACTGCTACTTATCAAAAATCTATGCCACACTAGTTTGGGGTTTTTTTTTGTAACTGACATCAAGACGGAGTAGTTGATTTTATTTTTTAAATGTCAAGGTGACCATGCGGTTCTGTGTGTCAGAATCAAGAATGTAGCTGCAGCTGTGACTAAAGCAGCTAGACTTCACCTGTTTCAAGCACAGGAATGGCAGAAACTGCAGAACAATATCCAAGATCACAGCTGTACAGACAAGTTCTCGAAAGCTCAACTGACAAGTGAGTTACTACTACTTTCCCTTATGAATTGTTACTTGTGTATTTAAAACCCTGTTATCTGTGTGTTTACAATATTTATTTCAGTTAATTTGGACTTTGCATCACCTTAAGTAAAAGCAGGACTTTGGTCTTCGATTATCAAAAAGTATTGCAAGGAAATAAAATTACTTTGTATGCATCGCTTTGGAAGACTTTGCAAGTTATGATTTTACTGATGGAAAATTAACAGTCCTTGACAAATAAATAGCTTTAATGCAAACACCCAAACTTTTATGACCACTTCTAGTATTGTGCTCTTACTTGTACACAACTCAGAAAGGGTACATGTTTGGCTGATGGTTTCAGTTACTCAGTGAGTACAGTGATTTTCTTCGTCTCCACTTGGAGTAAAAGTCTGTCTCTTTTTTTCATCTCAACTTCTCCATAAAAAAGATTGTTTAATATTCGAAGGAATTTACAAAGAATACCATTGTAATATGGAACTGAAGAACTTGAGAATCTAAATGTTTGGGACAGTCAAATGTACAGTTTGAATTGTGACTTCTATTGCAGTGGAGTGAAAAAAAAAAAAGAGCAAATGATGGAGCCTGCTGCAGTTACCTCTAAACTCCTGAAGTGAATCCTTGTAAGGTGGGAGTATGTAGCCCAAGTACACAGTGAAAGGGTAATTTGGTTTTTTTTCTGTTGTATCTTTTTTTTTTTCTGTCACAACCATTATTTTTAATTTTATTTTCTGTCTGTAAGGTCACCTGCAAAAATTAATCTAGTTTATGCTGCCTTACCTTATAACTTGCTTCTCTTATCATTGTCTTTAGCCCTTTCATTTTGTAATTTGGTATTCATCACTGAATCTCACATCCATATTTTTATAATATTTGAACTGAGAGTTATACCAGTACAGAATATGGAGGTTGCGTCATTGTCTTTTGTTTATGAAGAACCATTTCCTACTTGTCAGGAGGCTCCTGTTCTCCAATTCCGTGGAAGTGGCATTTTTCAAGGTATAAGAAAACAAAAATAAAAGGATATTTTCATTTCAATGATAGCACAAAACTATCATGCTTTGATGTACAAAAGATGTTAGAAAATTTTTAATGCATTATCAAAGATGAGCTAATCAGGATAAAGCTTGACTTGGGTATCCATCTAAATGTAAAAGAACAATGAAACAGTGAAGCATTCAGTTATGTAACTGGAAGACAGAAATACTGAAATAATCTTTTTGCACTATTTATTTAAGTACTACAAAACCCACTTAAAGCATAGTTTTTCCTCTGAGAAGTTAAATTAACATTAGAAACTTTTTTCAAATATATCTTAAGTGAATACAGCTTCTTTTTAAAATACATTTTCTCTGTGCAGCCATAATTCCTAGAGTAACAAACTGATCTCCTGTAACATTGCCATAGCGAAATCTTATACAGATGTCACTAATAAGGATATAGTTCCCTTACACTTGATCTGAGCTTAACACAAAGTGCTGCTGAAATGAATAGCAGTTGGTTCATCATTCCTGTCTGCTCCACCAGTGTACTTGCTGTTTTCTACTGTATTGACAAATCATATAACCACAGGGTGAGTTGGATCCATTTGCTGATCTTGGGCAAAATCAATTACACTTTTATTTTATCTTGCTTCATTTCTTGTGAGCTATTTTGAAGAAAAATGGAAAACTGATTAACACGCTCTATGTGTCTGAACTCAGCTAAGAGTCTAGACAGAGAGTAAAGCTGCCCTGTCAGCTGCAGGATTAAGCACCATATGAAATCCTAAGTCCATGGGTTTAAAAATCTTGTGTTTTTTTGAAGGGAGCTGTTTCACTTTGTATATTTGATGCATAAGATGTGTAGCTCCAGAGTGGAATGCGTACTTACCTTTAGCTATACAAGATTAAATGCCTGTGTTAGGACACTTTTTTTCTGGTTCCTGTGTTGATCAAATTTGTATATCATGACAATTGCTGCAAAGAAACATATACATTTCTTGCTGGATTGTAACGTCGTCCAGTTCATGCCTTCAGGGAACAGAAAGTATCTTCCTGAAGTTGAAACAAGTTTATTTACATTACATAAAAGTTTTTCACAGGTAGGCTTAAAGTTAGAAATTAGTTCTAAATTTTGTCTGTGAGATTTGTAAGGTTAATGAGTTTACAAAGGGTTGGTTTGTATGTTTTTTTCCAGCTTTTTCATTTACAAAGACCTTTGCATAAAAAAAACCCAAACATTTTGTAGATTTTTTAAATTAAATTTTTCTCTTTTCTCATCCTTAGTCATTGTCATCTTAAACTATTAAGGTGAGTTAGTCTACAGTCCAGTATGTTATTTCTTTTACAGAGATGGTTGTCACTTCTGGTTGAGCTGATTAGCTTTCAAGTTTGGTAATAGGTGTAACAATACTTAAAAATCTTGCAGTTTCACCCAGACATACAGAGCCACAGATTTCATTTGAAGCAAATGTTTAGTTTGGATTGTGTTTGGTTAACAGACACTGTTAGGAAGAATAGTGGTAAGATCAGTGAGCAGATGAAACATCAGTCTCTTACATATTTGGTTTTAAATGTAATCTGGTTTGAAAGGGGCAATTTTACTAGATGATGGTCTCAGCCCTTAGCTGCCAATTGAAATTCAGTCTCTTATGGTTTGAGAAAGATGCTGTAAAGCACGCTAAGTTGCACTTATTTAGTGCTCTAAAAATTTTTGAAAACACAGTAGAATAAATTTCACAGAAGTATTTTTCATACTGCAGTTGTATCTGTTGGCTAATACAAAATAGCTAGTCCTGTAATACTGTACGAGAGGATGGAAATGTGCTAAGCGCAGGAGAAACAGTTTGCAGTTACTGGCTTCTGGCAGAAGAGAACCCTCCCAGTGAGCCCAAAAGCTGAGAGATGGAATGCGGTAAGTATCTTCATTGAGCCATGCCTGCTTCTCTTTAAAACAAAAACTGATGTTGGAAATCTGGTCTCTGATGTTATGACTATGTTTCAAAACAAAGACTGTAGTTTACAACCTGTATATGATGCTGTGGATTTGAATTCTGTCTTCATTGAAAGATAAGTACTAATCTTGTATTTACTCCTGGTTTTGTTTGTTTTATTCCAAAGTGACTGTGAACCACACAGAGCAAAATCTGACAGTGTCCCAGATTCCTTATCCGGAAACATGGTATGTGTTTTATGTAGACAAGTTTACCTGCGAGGAGAATTATTCTGAATCCGAGGATATTCAGTTTGAAATGGTCTTACTAAACCCAGATGCAGAAGGGAATCCATTAGATCACTTTAGCGCAGGGGAATCTGGTAAGATTTTTTTCTTAAAATTAGATTTGTAAGTTAAGGATCTGATTATCCAAACAAATCAGTGCTTGCTATGCTTGGAAAATACAGAGAATGGATAGCAGTCTCTTATTTCATATTCTACTTTCTCATGGAGAGTCAACATCAGTTCATTTTCTGATACTACAGAAAAATCCTTTCCTATCTCTAGGCTTTCCAAAACTTGCCTACCTGGAAATACAGATGTACAAGGAAAGTTAGTATTAACATCTTTGCTTATAGGTATTTTTCACATGCTGAAATTGTAAGCTTCTGCTTGAATGTGAATTTAATCCCTGATTTTAAGGAATTCATTAAATTCCTTAGCTGTGTAAAATTTGGTTCTGTGCATGCGTGACAAAACATTTTGCCAGTGCAATTTCAATTCAGTGTTTAGGTCTTTCCAGGTACCTTAGTCACAGGCCGCAGATTAGGTATTTGTCAGTATTGACTTGATTTTATTTTATTTAAGAAATGCAATTTTAAATCTTAAAATGTACAAAGAAAAACATCTGGAAGGGACTCAAGCCAGCAGCTAAAGAAATGCCTACATAAAACTGTAGCTTTGGACAATCTGAACCAACCTAATGTATGCTTCATTGCAGTGCTTATGCTCTCATTCACTGCTCTGGGAGGTCTCATCAACCTGTCACTAACCTAGGTCTGTGGAAGGGAAGAGCCCGATAGGCTTCATCTGCCTTAATATGCTGATTTAACCTAGTACCCAGAGAGAGCCTAAATGCTGCGCTCAGAATCCTGTGCCCTGCTGTCACTCTTGATCTCAAGAAGATACAGAGGGAACAAAGGCAGCTCCCTTTTTGAAGGGAAGAGAATATTTGCTGAAACATTTAGCAGAATCTGTAAGAAGGTAGCACTGTTAATAATCCCTTTTTCAATGTCTATAAGTTGACCTGCCCTTCTCCTCTTAGTTGTGCTGCAGACTTAGTAGGCAGTTCACATTTGGTGAATTTTGTGTCCAGAAGTGAATTCTAGGTTAATTTACCTATTCTCAAAAACATAGTAGTAGCATTCTTTTGCTAAATCAAGGAGCAAAGGAGCTGTAGGTTATCATGTGGCCCTTAAAAGCAGTGTACAAACCTCCTAGAGAGGCATTTCTGCTCCAGAATAATTCTGTAAGAAGACTTTGAGCAGTTGGTAGCAGAGCTCTGAGCAGCTTGCATGCCAGGCAAGGAGATGTAGAAATGTGCATGTATTTAGATCTAACAGGTAGGAAACCGGATGAGCTTTAAAACCCATGTCTTCCACAGTTGCAGAGGTGCACCTCTGTTTATTCAGAATTGAAACCCATAACAGGTTTTAAGCTGCCATGAATCCTGAAGTTACAGGCCTGTCTCTGCTTTCAGAGAAATGACAAGGATTTCTCTCTTTTTTTTTCTTTTTTTTTAAATGCATCTTTGAGGAATAACGTTTGTCCTCTTTCCATAGAGATGTGCAGCATAGAGCATTAGGGCATCAAAGAAAAGATCCAGCTTTATTTCTTGGTTCTTTCACTCAGAATACTAAAAACTACATAGTTCCAGATGGTTCTAGTTAGGTCACCCTTCATTTCATTTACCAAAGTTGTGGCCTCACACAGGAAATCTCAGCATTAAATGGACTATACAGAAAGTATAGGAAGGAACTTGAACAGTATCCACGTGATTAAGATGTTTGCTTTGAGAGAGGAGGAAGCCTGGCTTCTAATCCCTACTAAATAATATTGTACCATTGCATATGGTAGGTTGTTTTACGGAAGACAAGGTACCAGTGGGATGCAGGATTTCAAAGGGAAGCTGACCAGGTAGACAGCATTTGGTAGATATTTGAAATTGGGTATTTCACATTAAGGTACATATGGTTTTTCTTTGTCAGCTCTAGGTTACTTGAAAGTGAGGAGACTTGAAAAAAGACAGGTTAAACATTACCCTTCTGGGTTTTTGTAATTGTATTTCAGTGCAACTCGCTCTTAAATCCTTTTTGTCTCGATCAAATTATCCACAACCTGGCTTTGGTTGGAAGGCACTATCTGTCCTAAATACTTTAGTGTTTAGTAAAAGCTAGTTGATTTTCCTAAAGTTTTCCATGTGTAACCACTTGTCATGGTAAGAAATAATTTCTCTACAGAATCCTTGCCAACTTCAGTGTGTGTCTTTTTGAAGGAGAAACATAAAGAGCGAAAGGAAGAGATTTGATCTAAACCACATATTTTTGTCAGTCGTAAATCATGCTTTTGTGTAGGTATACAAGAGAAGCAGAGTGGCCCCAAAATTTGTTTTATGTGTCTTTATTACTTTATTCTCTTTTTCTCACCCTTCACCGTATGTATATCAAAGCTGATTAATTTTAGCCAAAGAAGTTGTAGTACTAGCAGCTAGTCAGAACCATGCTGTTCTAATGTTTTTCAACTTCAGTACTGAAATGTGTATAACTGATCTATTTCTATGCTCTGGGTGGAACTGGATGAAGGTTTTAGCAGAATTGGTTTGCTGTTGCAGGAGAAACATGGTTCAGAAACCGATTCTTTGGGGAGCACTTGGTTTCAAGAAAGGCTGGAGAAGCAAAACATATGTATTTGTTGAGAAATGTTTGTTTACCAGTTTTTGGTCATAGCTCACTGGCTTGACCCTTTTGGAGCTCATATGGTGGGGTTCCAAAGCTTCTGGGCAATAGAAAATATTTCCAGGATTCATGTCTTCAAAGAAGCAAGCATTTTGCCAGACTACAACCAGACTGAAAGTTAGAAGACTTCAATTTTTTAAATAATATCAAAAACTTGGGGCACTTTTTCAAACAGGCAGAAATGAAATCCACTGTATGAACTTATAATTGTTATTTGTGCTATTTTCCTTTGTGTTTTCTAAAAGTTTTATGTCTTGGTGAACTGTGCTTTTGGACTAACTACTTTACGTGGAGGAAGAGTGACACCCAGTGGTTAAATAAATTCAACAGAAGTCTGTTCTGGATTTCTGTCATCTTAGATTGTGACTTTAAAAGTTGAAGAAAAGAAAAAGCTAAAAATGAGTCCTTTAATAAATATATTTGACTGATCAAATGGGTTACAATTATTTTCTGTTCTTCTAGAAGCTATATGCCACTTTATATTATTTCAGTAATTGCTACAAAGCTGTTTGTATTTTACCAGAATCTTTCCCACACAAAGAAAAGTTGTAGCTGAAACAAAAATACTTTGTCAGATAAAATGGTAATCAGCTCTCTGGAAAAAAAATACTGACTTTCTTGGATGAAACTGGCTAAGATTTGCTCATTTTAGCTGTACTACTACTTCTGGGTGACAGTTAATAAGTATTTTCCAGTGATTATATAAAAAAAAATTCTGTTTTGGTTATTCTAATAGCAATGTTTCTTTATAAATGAAAATGTATTTCTTCCTTTCACAGGACTGCATGAATTCTTTTTCCTGCTTGTCCTAGCATACTTCGTAACTGCTTGCATATATGCACAGTCCCTATGGCAAACGATTAAGAAGCGTGGACCTATGCATACTGTATTAAAGGTGTTGACAATTGCACTGGTGTTGCAGGCTGGTTCAGCTTTTGCCAACTACCTGCATTTCTCAAGGTATCTTTGCTTATTTTTGGTTTTAGTCTTAAGACTTGAAGAACATTGTATTGTGAAGATCAATCAGTACATGATCTTTCCTGTGGTGACTGTGACGAAGAATAGGACCAACTTTTTAGAGCCACATTGTTGCCTAAATGTACTTGTAAGAGATCTCACACATTTAAGACTCACTCAAAAATGTAATCTTTTTCTTCTTTTTATCAGTTATTCTAAGGATGGAATAGGAGCGCCTTTTATGGGAAGTCTGGCAGAATGTGAGTGCGCTTGTCTACGGTTTCGTAAATGTTCTGGCACATGAATCTGTGTAGTACATTAGTGAATGCTGTTGTTGCACTATGATCTTAAACCATATCACTAGATTTTTAATATAAAATAGCAAATGTTCTTCTGAAAAACAGATTTTATTCTGGATGTTTACAATAATTGTATTTGAAGATATACAATTGTGATTTTTTCAGGTTTTTAAAAGAATTTTCTTGTTTGAAGATTCCTTCCTACAAATATTTAAAAACATGCCTATCATATGTATGAGTAAATATTTGAATACATTGAAGGGTTTTGCAGAGTTTGCATGATCTAGAGTAGCAAAGCTTTTCAGGAAACTTAAATCACATTTCACTAGCAAATTTAATATTGATTATAATGAAAAAATAAGTGTTTTACAGCACAAGTTATATGATTAGAGGCATGCAAAAATGCTTATGGAAAGAACTAATGTTAATAAAGCATTTTTCTCCACTCTATATAGATACTCTGAGTTCTCACTGGAACTTAATTTCTATAACATGCCTTCCCAAAATGCACTTATTTACTCCTGCTGGATTCTTCGGAGTTAAACATTGCTGTTGTTTGGAATTCTTTCCCTAGTTCACATTCGAAGCATTTGGGGGGGGGGGGGGTGTCTTTCTAAGCCAATACGTTGTATTTGGATTGGCTTGAAGCACCCCGAGAAAGTAGTACTGTGGTAGTGATGTAATGTTGGAGAGTAACAGCCTATATAGAAAATATTTTGCTTTCTAGAGTTCGTTTAGAGGCTTGCAGTTGGAATTAACAGCCTCTTGATGGCACTTGGCACCACAGTAATTACCTCTTTCTTGTTTTAACCAGTTGAGTTAGCAGCTCCTTGCTGCCTCTCCAGCAACTGTATTATTAAACTTTCCTTCTCATCTTCTGAAATGAAATTAAATAGAGAATATGGAGGTAGACTTAACTCTTCCCCAGCGGGAAACTGTTAACTGCAGAGCCAGAACTTCGGAGAGAATAGCTGTGTGTTAGATTTTCTCTGTATGTATTGTAGTGAAGAGCCCACTTTTGTTTCCTTAAAGCAAAGGTTATTAAGAATAAAACAGTCTTTTCAGCCAAGAGTTTTTTTCCATTCACACCATTTTTAAAGTTCTTGATTCCCAAAACAGTAGAAGGGCAGAATTAAGTAAATGGTGTAACATTTCTATTGAAAGCGGTGGGGCCAGAATTTCTTTCTAGAAACCTGCTCAGATGCTGTCCCAATTATTCTTTTCCTACCATCTTTTAATCTTCACTGTGTATAAAGACCTGGCCTTCAATCTAATTTATTGCCTAACTTTAAGAGCATAAATCGTACAATTAATGCTGTCACTCAAAAGCATCACAAATAGTGATCTTTTAACTTCTGGTAAGATAAAAATTTGAAAAGTCAAGAATCTTATGCCTGTTGAACAGCCAAAACAGATGACTTGTGATGAAATCAGACAAATATGGTATCAACTCAGTAGCATGTGACTTCACACTGACCCTGGATATGGTGGGGATTACTGTAGTTTTAGAAATTTTTCTCAGCCTTCTTACTTTCTGGCAAGGTGTCTGAGATGTCGAAGATTAATGCTGGTATTGAATTTTTGTCTTATACCATTTTGTCTGGGAATCTACTGGAATTGTTGCTACACTGAAGCAGAGCAGTACCTATATCCAAGATGTAGTTGAGAAATTATGTCTGGCTCTATCCTATAGGATGAGTTGTCTTAAGGAGTGACAGAAAGATCCAGACATCCAGATCTGTTCAGTCATTTCTCTCCCTAGGATTTGTAACAATGTTTTGGCATACCTTGAGTTCACATAACATTTTTTTCTAGCAAGTACTATATTCCAAAATCATTTTGCCCTGAATTAGTACTAGTTCATTTTATTAAAGAATGAGTAAGTTTGTATTTACTAAAAGCAGCATTTCCCATTACTGTATTTCCTAAGCAGCAAAGGTGTCTGATTAGAGTAAGAGGCATTTAAGCATATAAACTGTGAGAATACCAGAAGTTTATTTGAAGTCTATTTTATGTCCGTATTTTGCTAGTATTGCTGAGTGTTAGGGAAGTATTATAGCTGATCTTTATTTGACATACTTTCCTTGCATGCATATTAATCTCTCTGTACAGTGGCAACATTTTCTTTGCCAATATTCTTAGTATATGTGGAAGTACATTTATCTTCTATGTTTTTACAGCTGGATTATATTATGAAAGTTTGAGTTTGCGATATAGAAATATTTTCCTTGTAGAGTAAGCGAAAAGTACAAATAAAGAACAAATTTAATTGGGCTGAAACGTTAATCAAGTAAGAAAGCATTGTTGTGCATAGTGCTCAGTCTCGTTTATGAACCAAGTCTGTGATTTACACGAGAATCAGTTTTTCTTGTACATCTTTCCTGTGCCAGTACAGTGAGACACTTTACTCTCAAGTCCAAACAGCAAATTAAAAATTGTTCTATAAGTTTCAGTGAAAAACTTACCAGATGTACAATCAACAATCACCCAGACAGAAATCTTCAGTTCTTTCTACTGTCTGTAGTACTTCAGCAAGGCTGGCAAGTAAAGGCTTTAATATATTCTAGCTTGAAGTTTTCTTTATTCAGATATAGCTTCAAACACAGGTTTAAGACGCTGATAAAGAATGTAACTTTATGGAGTGTGTGTTAATTGTTCCCAAACACACCAAAAGAATGGACATAGCAAAATGAGGCAACGCTAGTTTGCATTTAATAAAGTGAAATACAGGCAAGATGTTGCTTTTAATGAAGTTTGTGTTAGGACTATTCATTATGTTTTCCCCTCTAAGTATCTGAGAGTGGAATTTGTCCTAAATATTTGTGCATTCTATTGAAGCTCCTACATCCTTAAGACAAAGTGCAGTTAATTTAAAGTACAATGCAATTGCCTGATTTTTGAACAAAAGTTTTTCATAGCAAAGAAAGGAATTCATTTAATCATGTTTCATATTTGCAGTGTGATTAACATACATATGATTTTAGTTCTTTAGCATTTGTAAGTCTGTCTATGCAGATGGACTCTTGAGCCCAGACTTCTTTGACACAAGACTGGGATTTGAAAGCATGTAGTCTGTGCCTATGTTGTTGCAGAGCTGCAGTACAACTGGAGAAAAGCTAATAGCGATGTGTTTGGTCACTGGAGACTACTTAAAATATCCACATTTTGTGACAAAGCAACCACGGCTAATCAAACTATCATCAAAGTTATGATAAAATATGACTATACTGAGATGTAATTCCATCCTTCATTTGTGCGTATAGAGAACGTTTTTCTTTGCTTTAGAGAAAACATTTCATTTTGACTCTATTTTTCTTTTGTTTTCAATAGTGTGTGACATAGTCTCACAGATACAAATGCTGTATTTATTATTGAGTCTGTGTATGGGTTGGACAATAGGCAGAATGAAGAAATCTCATGGCAGACCTCTTCAGTGGGATTCCACTCCAACATCTACTGGCATCGCTGTAGTAGTTGTTGTTACACAGGTTTGTATTTTATATTCATTCTTAAACTGAAATATACAGCAGCTATTACCTATGACAAAACAGTGAACCAACTAATTTCAATGTTTTATGAGGGAGGGAGTATCAAGACTGGAAAAAAAAAAAACCACAGCATAATGTGCACCCAATATGTCTAATAGGTATCAACACCTTCTCTGTACTTTAACAATTTAAGGTGTAACTCCACAGTATGTTTTTGTTCAACAGTAAAACCACTTAAGAAGTTCCCACAGTTTTCCCAACTCTGGGTTGTGCCAATTGTTTGTGGCATTGTACTGTAATGTAGATCAGTGGAATGCTCTAGATTGAAGAAAAGAAAGAAAAAAGAGAGAGATTTCAGCACAGTCATTTTGCTGTTTTGATTTATAATGTGGTCCTATAAATAGATGTAATCAGTACAACTGATGGATTGTGAACAGCATTGTGGGGGGTGACAAAAAGCAGCATGACAGGTAAAATGAGAAAAGCTGCTGTGAGAAATTGTTACAAAAAAATTTCAAATCCTCCGTGTCCTCCTCTTAGAACCACTCAAATGGGGTATCTAATGACAGTTTCAATCAATATAAGGGAATTCTTGAAAGATTCATGTGCAGGATTGGTCTTGCAAATATACAAATGGTCTGACACATAATTTCATTCAAATATTTCCCATTAGTATATATTAGAAAGTCAAGTAAACCAATAACTTAAAAGCAAATTTTAATGGAGATCATCCAACCCTGGTGGTGCCTTTTGTAAACAAATTTTTTTAAATCGCAGCATAAAGATGAGAATCTGAATGCTGTTGAGAAAGAGAAGAGCAGGGGAAAACTGGAGACAGTAATGATCAAGAGATTATACTGAAGATTTTGTGCCACTTGAGTAGTATCTGTAATTAGAGCTGCTTTCAAACTAAATGAGTGGGCTGCTAAAACATTAAGAGTAGCTGCGAGCCGATGTTTCGTGCTAATTAAGAATACAAACCAAAGCCTATTAAGGTCAAGGGGACTGTTGAAATTTAAAGCTAGTTTCATTCCACCTTACTTTGACACCTGTCTAGCACCAGAAATTTTGTATGCTGGTAGTAAAGAAGACTTCAAAAGTATTTCATTTCATTCATGCCTGTGCACTTGTACGTACATATGGGTGTGTTAGTACTCTGTCACTTGAGAGTGGAAAGGTTTTTTTTGTTGTTTCCTTTTTACTAGACATAGAAAGGACACTCGCTATCATCAGCTTGATCTTTTTTTGGCTGTTACTTGTAGTAAAAATTGGGGCAGGTGTATTCCCATTACTGTTTCCCCCATTTTTGGTCCATTACACATTCATGTTGGTTCTTTGAGCACCACTGGAGCATTGGAAAAATGTTGGCTATTTTACTTTTCACCACAAAGGCACAGCTCTACCTCATCTCTCCTTCTGGTACTGATAGCAATGTCAGGCTTGACAGGAGTTTCACAGGAACAGAATATGGATATCGGAGTATGTTATTGCCTGGGTGTTTTTGCAGCCCCATTTCAGTGTCTGCTTTCTCCAGCAAAAGTTCCCTAACACCAAGAGTAACCTTGCCCCTTCTGGAGGGGATGTTTTCTATCTCTTAATTCAGTACATAAAATTTGGCAGAAGGCATATTTTTTCTTTCCTTAATACAGAATGTGACTTATGAGCTCAGAGGAGCAGAATCCAGACCACATCACCTCTGTCAAAGATGGTGAGCTCAAAACTTCATTCTCTGCATTAGTCTGTTGTTCACTGGTCTGTCTAGATTGACGTGGGTATTTGACCTGCCGTAACAGGGCTAACAATGAGCTCTTCTAATGATTTAAAAGCTAGAATAACCTCCTTTCTGTCCTGCTCTTTCCCAGAGATTCTTACAGGAGAACCAGCTTCTTCTCATGCCAGAGGTTGGACGGATTTAAACGTGGATAATCAGAGATGTTCTGAGGGTATTCTGTGGAGGGTGCTGGAGACCACATGCATTACCCTAACACAGCAGATAGAAGTTGAACCATGTTAATTTTATTAATGTTTTTCACTACCTGTCCTCATCTTCAGGTCAAGCAAGTGGACAGCCTGGGAAAATTTGTTATTCTTCAGCTTAACTGCAGTTTTGACTGGCAAACTACCTGATCCTATTTGCCTGCTACTGGTTCAAATTACTCAGGAAATTTTCAGTTCTTTTTCCTCTGCTTTGTACTGATGCTATGGATTCATTCTTTTTGTTCTAAAAGTAATGCCAGCAATTTTAGAGGCTGTGTTTACAGGTTACCCTCAGTGTAGGGTAGGCGGCCTCCTAGTCAGCAAATCTCCTGAGATCTTTGTGGCTGCAAAGAGGTAGCATCTCAAAGGAGGAACAAGTCTGCCATTCAGCAACTCCATTTGTCTTAACTTGTTTTTTATTTCTGCCTTAGAGTAAAAGATTCCCAGGCTGCTCTGTATTCATTAAAGATTGCGCTCTTTGCTGCTGAAATGCAAACCTTGTTCAAAACTGTATTAAGGACAGTCCTTTCCCATCACGTAGACCTGAGTAGCTGCAGCTTTCAGGGCTGATCGGAGTGGAGGCAGTGATTCTGGAAAGACAGCTGATCACTTTGAACCTGACAAAAGTGGCATAGAATCTTGCTGCATTAGACACCACACTTAACAGTGGTTCTTAGATACATCCTCCTAGTGTGCTCAGAATGAGCTCTGTCTTTGACCTTGGATCTAAACCATTTTTACTGTACTGGCATTGCATCAGATACCAAGGTTCTAGATACAGTTAGAAGCAGGTAGTTAATCCACTTTGCCTTGCTGCTGTTTTTAATTTCCCTGTTGCTTCCTCCTTCCCCTTGCCTCTCAGTGATGATCTGTCCCATGAGAACCTTCCTTCACTGGAGATTGATATGCTATCTTGGCTTGCCACAAAGTCACTGTCAGCATAGTGAAGGGGAGGAGGGATTCTACCACAGTTGTTTCTCCATGACAAAAGAAGAGTGTCTGGTTCTTCATTGTATGGATGTGGAGGTTTAGCTTGTATATCTGGAACATCAGGATGATGTCGTAGCAAACATTCCACTAGCATTTGAAGAGGAAGACCAGTACTGGACAGCGATTATTGACTAGTGTGAAGACGGAAAGGTCAGAAGTCCATACAGGTGAAGTCAGTCATTTTAAACAGTGTGTTATGTAAACAAGGAGATGGTCATTCTCCTTTACTTTACAAAGAAGCAGTTGTGACTGATGTCAGACATGGCTAGTGCAAGTCAGCTCTTCAGCAACCTAGCTCATCCTGTTCTTTGTCTACAGACTTAAGCAGAGTTGTTCTGGATGAAAATTAGGATTTCCCCCCGATTTCTTCTCAGACCTCAAGCATAATTCTGCTTATTGCCAACAAAATTTCTCTGGTATCCACTACAGCTGGTGGGTGTGTGCTTATTTTTTCCAGCTTGTTCCTGATGTTAGAATCATAGACTATTTTGGGTTGGAAGCGACCTTAAAGATCATCTAGTTCCTACCCCCCTGCCTTGGGCAGGGACACATCCCACTAGATTAGGCTGCCCAAGGCCCTGTCCAACCTGGCCTTGAACACCTCCAGGGATGGGGCAGCCACAGCTTCCCTGAGCAACCTGGGCCAGTGCCTCACTACTCTCATGGTGAAGAAATTCTTCCTTATGTCTAGTCTAAATCTGCCCCTCTCCAGTTTATACCCTAGTCCTATGACTACAAGCCTTTGTAAGCAGTCCCTACCCAGCTTTCTTGTAGGCCCCCTTCAGGTACCGAAAAGTTGTTATAAGATCTTCTCGGAGCCTTCTATTCTGCAGACTGAACAAGCCCAACTCTCTGCCTGTCCTCATATGGGAGGTGCTCCAGCCCTCTGATCGCCTTTGCAGCCCTCCGCTGGACAAGTTCCAACAGTTCCATATCCTTCTTATGCTGAGGATTCCAACTGTTCCAACTATTGCAGCTAAGTGAGCTGGCATATGCCTTTCTGTGGTCAAGGTGAGGGACTTCAGGGCTTATTTACCTTTATTTCTCAGGCATAGCCAGCCAAAGAGGTTTTGACTTCAAGATCATGCTTGTCTTTGAAAGCTCTTCCTTCACTGAGAACAGACTGCATTGTAACGTATATTCATTGTAACGTAGAAACACTCCATAGCACAGATTTCTCTTTCATGGGATCCTGCTTTTCTCTGGTCAGTGAGAACAGTCTCATCTCATAGTAAAAGCAGTGACACACATTCATCTTGTCTGAATTTTCATGGTTCCATGTCTGCCTCATATGCCTCTGCCTTTTGCTTATTTTGGAATATCTAATGAAACTGAAGGAAGCTGGACTTCTGTGATCTTACATTGCCTCGCTACACGCAGTCTTTGATCAACTGATTCCTGTGTTGTTTACAGTCTTTAAAGAGGTAGTGCAGAGCATACTGTGATGTCAGACACTTTTCTCGTAAGGATTTTAATTTTGTTCTTATGATTCCTTTGCTCAGCTCTTTGTCATTGTCTCATGACTGTGACTTCCTTCACATCTGTTGGTATTGATGTAGGTTAAGGAAAATTCAAACCCTCGTGAGCTCTGTTCTTTAAGGTTAAGCTGTCCCTGGGGTCTGCCTGAAGTTTCTTAAAGTGATATTACAGTTCCATCTCCATCAGCCTATATTTCTCCCGCTCCCCCCAGATACATACAGATTAGCCAGATTCTGTACATAGGTGGAGGCTCTTGTAAATTTTCTCAGTCTACATCCAGTCCAGGGAAGTTAAATACTTTGACTCTTCCCAAGCCTGAATGTCAAAAAAGGAAAATGTGCTGTACAGGACAGGAAAGTGTGCTCTGCAGTGGTTTTGTAACTGGCAGAACGCTTGTTTGTTGCCTGGGCACATTCTGCCTGGGCTGAAATAACTTGAGTGATACTAATTCATTAATTTTGTGACAAAACTAGTGCTGTAGACACCACTCTACTACACTGTCTTATTTCAGTCTTACTCCTTAACAGAATTCTTGGTCAAATAATTTGATCATTTGAAGATGTTTGCTTGGAGTTACACGGAAATGGGGTGTTATGGTGGGAACATTTGAAGCATGTTAGTCAGATTTTTTTATTAGTAATCAGTGATGTTCAAGGTGTGCGTGCTTCACGTCTCTCCCTCTCCCATCCTTCCATTTTCCATCCAAATAATTGAAGAACGACTGAAATGGCAGCAAACATATTTGCTGTGTCATGGGCTAGGTAAGTGAGGAGAAAAGTGAGAGTACAGTCTAAGGATATTATAAGCAAAAATGTTCCTGTCTCGACTGATGAAACTCAGGGAAGCAGACCTTTGGAAGGCACAGGTGGATTACACATTTAAAATGAAAGTAGTTAATTTCAGTAACCTTTTTGTCTTTATGTAGTTAATGTAGTGAGAAAGCCTTTGAATGTGTTCAGAAAGGAATCTGACTAATTTAGATTTCTAAATTGAGCCATACAATGTCTGCTTCTGAAGTCCTTCAGAGCTGCCTCGCTCATAAAAATCAAATTTGCCTACCTTTCTTCAGAAAGCCTCCTTCATCAGACACCTGAAACCTAAGTGCAAGTTAGATGTGTGCGGTTGGTGAACTGGATTCCAGTATACATTCAAGTCTTAAAATGCCATTCAGCTACTGCATGATGCTGTGAGAGTCTAAATTTTATAGGTATTCTAATTTACAACATTAACATTCCCAAAGTCTTAAAAAGGTATTCCTCAGCAAGACCCGATTTTTATGCAACAAGTAGGCGCCTTCCTTCTTGCCAACTAATATTTGTAGTCTGTTTTTCTTTAGAGAATCTATCAATATTCTTTCGCACAGTGTTCCTACAAAATTGGATTCTGCAGCAAATGGATACTGTGCTGAGGGTTAAAGAGGATTGCTATCTTTCTTGTAATTACCTGTTGGCTAGAGCATTTGTCCAGATGTTGGAAGGGCATTTGGAACCTGTGACACTCCCTTTTCTAGACCCTAGGAGGTTTCCAGGCTTGTTGCTTGCAGAGTCAGGTTCGCTCCTAATTTCTGACCTAGCTGATGTCAAGTTGTTTTCTCCACAATGGCACAGGTTCAATAAAAGGGGTGGAGAGTGGCCCACCCAAGAACAGCTTATAGCCTGGCAGTTGGGGCACTCTCCAAGGAGGTGGGAGATGTGAGCTGAATATCCTTTAGGCAAAGAAGGGAATTGTGGGAGATCCAAGTTCAACCTAGGTGAATGCTTGAGCCCTTAGGCTATTGTATAAAAGGGGCAGCAGCACCACCCTCTTACTTCCCCATCTTTGAAAAGAAAAGTGAATCCTGTTAAGGTTTTGAAAGAAAAGGTGTAGTTGCCCGCCTTTGAAACAAGCTTTACAGGTTGTGGATCCCAAGTGGAAGGAGACACCTCCCTGTAGCTCTGTGGATTCTTTTCTGTGGGCTTCCTCCTGAGTAGGCCAACTTTTTTAACTAGATGACTATTTTGGATCTTATGCTTAGGTGTCACGTTCCTTCTATCCAAATTAGAGGAAACTTGTCAAACTTTCTAAAAGTTGTGGAATGCAAGAAATGAGACTCTGTTCTTGACAGTTGCACTTGGAGTAACAGGTAGTGCCAAAAAGCAGTTTAGGCTCGTTTTTTTTGTTTAACATGGTGATCTGCAACAAGCAGAGTGGAGCATGACCAGTTGTGTGGGCAATTTAACCTGTGATGGGAATACTAATTGATGTTGAGCGTAACATTGTTTATTCTAAATGTACTTCGCTGTTGTTGTTCCTTTCCAGACCTTTTTATTAATTTGGGAGCAGTTTGAAGATACGAATCACCACAGCTACCATTCACACCATGGCTTAGCAAGTGGACTGCTTATTGGCCTCAGAGTGTGCCTAGCTTTGTCACTGGCTGCTAGTCTTTACCAGATCATCACAGTGGAGAGAAGCACGCTGAAAAGGGAGTTCTACATCACCTTTGCCAAAGTATGGGTTACATCAGGGAAACTAATTCCTTCTGCTGTAAATACAATTGTGGCGTGCAGTTGACTGAAGCATTAAACTCTTTTTCTCCATAAGAAAGCTGATGTTTAAGTGTCTGATTTGAATAAATTGCACCCTGTCATCATACTCTGAGTAGTCATTTTAATTTGACAAGGCGTATAGAGCTTTTTTAAACAGAAATCCCACCTTTCATTGTGTGGTTTTCATTCTGTTGATTGAAAATTAAACAATGGGTTCATAAAATAGACAGAAATGTAAATGCAGTTCCTCTAACTGTCATCTCTTTCTTCTAAACTGGCATGTAGTCATTTTATAACTTACAGTCGTCTTCTCTTTCAGGCCTGCATTCTCTGGTTTTTGTGCCACCCATGTCTTGCAACCATTTCTGTAATATTCAGAGAATATCAAAGAGAAAAGGTATGTACAGACAAGATAAAAGAGATGGAATTTGAATAGTAGTTGTACTTCATGTTCAGTGTTTGTTAGCAAACTCATGCTCTTAGGCTGTTAATCTTATGACCCCAAAGCAACTTGAAAAGTCTTAGTCACACAGCTCTCATTGATGCTAATGTGAGTCATATTTTACAAAGGCATACAGGGTTTGAATCATCTAAGGGTAATCATTGCTAGGTTAAGGGCGGGGGGGGTGGATTATTAAAGGAAAATGTGGAGGGGGTGTTTTGTTTTATTGTTTGCTTGTTTGTTTTTTAATTAAAAACACCTTGGGGATTCTTCTAACAAAGCTAGTAGAAGGATAAATCAGTGGAATTTTTTTGTTGTTTGCTTTTTAGTCTTCATGCTTTAAAAGCTTTATGTGTCTAAATAGGTCAAGGTACCTATAGCTGAATTGTTCTTTAAATTAAGAAATCTGTCTAAATGCATAGTTTGGTTTATAAGCTCTAAACAGTTGAAAACAAAGGTGGACTTGCTGGGTTTCTTGGTTGCTAGAACATACTGGCAACTAGAGAACCAGTGTGTGGAGCCTGCTGTATTCAGATAAAATATGCTACTATTCTCATGATTGACTACCTCATTCCAGGGTAGAGTTTGCTTTTTTTCTTTGATTATAACTATCTCTGCATTTTTGGAAATGGAGCTTTTGTTTGTGTAGAAGATATGTGAGGGAAAGAAAAAGGTTTTGCTAAAAATATATAGTAAATAAAATACTGCATTTGGTTTACATTAAAAAATAACTCTAGGGAGAAAAAGAAAGGCTCCTCTAGAGCTACTAATGAAGAGACTTTTTGTTGTTGCTTGATGAACACATCATCAGGGCAGAGGAACAGTCTCTAGAGGTAAAGTCAGTAAAGGAAATTTTTCCAATATTTTGAGATTTTTTAGCTTACTGAAGGGAGATTACAGTTGTGCTGCTTTTGCGTTTGGGCAAGTTTAACCACTGTATGCAGCTGCAGTTTCTACATTATGTTAATTTAGCTGTGTTTCCTTCTTTAAATGCACTTTGATATAATTAAAGAAATGCATGATCAATAAATAGCATATTTCATTAAGAAAAGCTATATTTTAAGATTTTGCTTTCTCAGAAAGAGTAGTAACCTTTATGTGTTTGATAAATACTGCCGTACACATCTTTTACAGCTGAAGAGACTTGCACTAAAGAGAGCTCTAAGTGAGACTGATAAATCACTGTCCTCCCAACTCCGTGATTGTGCTAGTGCAAAGTGTTTTCAGGCTTTCCCTCCCCCTACCCTGCTCTGTTTGTTGTAAGACTAGAATATCCAAACATCACCTCTGCCTGTGAAACTGCATGGGTGGTGAATTGCAAGTCTGAAATTCCCCAGAACAGAGACTGCCAGAAGGGTTATGTGACTTGCCCAGGGCTATCTACTGATTTAAAAACACCCAGGTGTGAGACACTGAATCCCGGACTTGAGGTTCATGTTCAGATCTTTTGTAACTGCAGTAGTATTAAAAGGTTTAAAGTTAAACCTCAAGCATTTACACAGTATGCTGATAGAAATTTGTTTTGAATTGTTTGGTGTTGGGTTTTTATCACTTACTTTCTCCTTTTGTCTCCTTTTTGCTTCTAGATTATTACCATAGGTGTTATCCTCTGTCAGTGCATCTCCATGGTTATCCTCTACAGACTTTTTCTATCTCATAGTCTATATTGGGAAGTATCTTCACTATCATCAGTGACATTGCCACTAACTGTATCCTCTGGACATAAAAATCGACATCACTTCTGAGGTGTTTAGGAAGAACCATTATGTAATAAATGTGCAATAATGACCTAAATACATAGGTATTTTTGTCACAAGTGTGTGATACATTGGTTTCACTGGAAAACTGAGTGAATATATCAGAGCACTTCACAGACCTTTGGTCTGACAAAGTCCCTAGGTTATTCTGTTAAGAGTACCATGGAGTGGAAAAATGCATAATTTTGAATTATTTTATAAACATTGTTTGTGTAGCGTGTGGTGCTGAGCTGTATCACAGAGAAGTAAAATAAGTCTTTTCTCTTCCATTCACAGCCATAAAAAACATCCTTACTTTATATCAATACTAGGTTTGAAGGTCTTAGAAAATGCAGTTCTTAAAACATCTTCAAGCTCAAACAAGTCTGAAATAGACCAGTTGTGAAATTGGTGTGATGCGTAATGATGAGTATAATTTCTTTTATTTTCATGCTTTAGAGAAAATGTATTTTTTGTATAGATATAAAAGAAGGGTAAACAAGAGAGAGAATCCTCTAGTAAACACAAGTAAAATGTTCACAACTGACTGCAAGAAACTTTCCTTTGTTATTAGTGTAGAAGAAAAGCCTTTTTTTTGCAACTAATGTTCATACTGGTTAAAACTTTAATGGGAATGAAAACAGGGTTTCTATTTGCCTTTTCTTTTTTTAAATAAATGTAACTCAAAATTTCATCCAGTAATGAAGGTCTAAACAGTGTTTGAGGCTTAGAAGACATAGCAACATAAAGGTAATTAAAATAGCAGGCTCGCATTTTTTAAAGAAAAAAAAAAGGCAAAGAAAATGGAATGGGTGATGTGGTACTAGAATTTTAATCCTGATATAATTCATTTCTGTTACATTGAGGATTCAATCATAATTAAGCCATATACACAGATTAAATTAACAGAAGCATTTCAAATAAATGTTGGTTTCAGTCATCAACTACCCATGAATTCCTGCCCAAGGATACTTAATCAGGATTAAATTTTCTATGAATAATTGAAAAACAAAATACTCACTGGATTTGTTATAATCCATGTTGGCACTGGGTTCTAAGTAGTTGCCATCTTCCATCCATTGTAATAAAGCCATACTACTTTGTGATGCCCTAGCATTCAGAAAGCCAGTGTAAATATATACTTTATTGAAGTGCCTATTTATTGAGTATGATTAAATCATGCTGGCATTTTTTTTTCTTCGTAGTAAGAGCATACCTATTGCCATTGTGACCGAAATATTTTGGTTTGGATTTAGTTTAGTATTTGTCAAATTTTAGACTTCTTTTCACGTATGTTTGTGTCTCCACAACATGGATTTTATTTTCTAGTAAATGAGTGTTTGTTTCTTCTTAACAGTGTGGTTTTAATTATGTCCCTATGCAAATGTGAAGGCGCTGGGGTTCTAGCTTTAAAATAGCCCTAACTTTACCATTCAGGTTTGCAGCAGTTGCAAGCATAGTTGAAACATAAGTCTATTCCATTTTAGTCCAGAGGCAAAACTAGACATTTGCCTTTGACTAAGGCAAAATGGCAACATGACAAAGTTGCTCATTAAATCATCTCCTTTTCTTATTGTTTGTAATTCAGATCAAGAATGGCAGGTTGAGGCTGGAAAAGATGAGATGTTATGATTTCACACAATCTTCAGAATGATTAAAAGATTAATTATTACATTCCTCTGATAACCACACAAAAATATTATTGGTTAAAACTTCAGTCTTTATTTCCCTGCTTATCTCTGTACTTTTCATCTTCTCAGGAAAAAAGCATCCTGTTTTTGATAAGTCTCCAATAATGCGGTAGAAGGGTTCTATCTATCCTCATGTATAAGACATGAAATTCATGCATAAAATAGAATTTTCCAATAGACACAAGAACTACTTTACAGTTTATTACCCATCATGATAAAAGTTTTAATCTATGTGGAAAACTGTATATGACTTTCAGAAGAGGCACTCTTGTTTGTTCTGTTCTCCAGAAGGATTTTCTTACTTCCTGTAGTCCCTCTGACTTAAAGCTCTCGGTATTAAGGGAAATGGTATCTTAATTTCACCTTATAAGTATACCCTACAACAATTCATAAAATGAATTCATAATTAATCTGAGTGTAAATATGAAGCATAAGATGTTTTTTTAATCTTTTCCAGATTGCCCCACAAGTCAACAGGTAATGTTATCCACTCCTAGTTTGGCATCAGATCCAACAATTTGAAAATAAAATTTTAATTTTGTTGTTAATGTGACTGTAGCAATTAGGTATCACTTTCTCATGGTAAGCAGTACAAGGGACATGTGTTTCTACCCAGGTCTATTAGCATTCTTTCATAACCAACATCCACCAGTTTTATATTATTGAGTCATTAATGCATACTCTAGCAGTAGGTCAGTATCACTGCAATATGTAATTTAATTCAGTACAGGGTGTCTTTGGGGAGAGCCTTCAAGTGTGTCTGATTTACAGAGCTTCATACTTACCTGTACTCTAGCTTGAAGCTTACTGCCTCTGGATCATGCCCTAAGAATGATTTGAGTATGTGAAAACCTATCTCTTCTTCCTAACTTATATCTTCTGTGAGACCAGCTGATAAGGCCTTGCTTTTTTCATGCTTGCTCAAACAGTTACCCACTTTATCAATTTGGTTTCATAACCTCATCTTGAAAGAATAGCTTCCAGCCTTCTTTCAGTTGTCTTTGATCAGTGCATCCTCAATGGAAAACTTTTTTTCTCTCTTTTTCTAAAACATGCTTTCCATCACACACACACACAGACAAAAAATGTTTTCTGTCACAAACTGGGACCCTTGTACGTGTGAGGAACCCGGTGATGCGCCCCACATCGGCTATGCAGTAGGTGACAGTAAGTGGGCAGAAGCCTTCCTTTGATATACCCGTAGCCCCGGTGTGTAGGTGGCATGGTTTGTGCTCACGGAAAGCTGCCCACGTACCTAGGGAATTCTCAGGGAGAGCTACTGCAGCTCCTTGCCACCTCACTGCGCAAGGGGCTGAAGTGTGTTCGCCGTGAAGGCAGCACTGTCGCTGCTGACCTTGGTAAGCAGAACTCCAGTTGAGGTCGAGTGGCAACATCACACTTGTGAGGTTTTGTGCATTACGTGGTTCTGTTTTAAGTAAAGTTGCAATTACGAAGTATGCTGTTTCTACTGCCCAAACTTTTCAGTGCTTGGAAAGGTAAGTGTGTATTGATACAGCTGCCAACTGGAGGTGGTTCTGCTCTGAAAAATCCACTTCTGTGTGTGAGAGGGCATCTGCTTGCCAGCCATCACCTTTTTCTCTGGGCACAGATGCCATTTTGTGTCAACTATGATTTATTGGTTGGCAGGGAAGATCCTAGCTCAGGAGAAATGAGGGTGAAATCACCAATTTGGTCCCAATGAGACCCCCCACAAACTGCAAGGAGGGATGGTCTTGCATTGCTCCTGACCAGCAATGTGAGGGCTGGAACACAAGTCCTCTAAGCTATTCACTCCCCTTTCTGTGTAGAATGTGTTTATTGTACATTTTTTGAAAGTGCTTCGGGTAGGAAAACGAATATTTACAATTAAATATATGTAAATGGAAGTGGAAAGGCTTGATTGGAAAAAAATCAAGTTTCTAATACATATTACTGTACTAAGACCTCCCACACAAGATGAACATTTATAGTCAGATCTAATGAATATTCCATTCTAGTTTCTTTGCCAATGAAGAGCCATGGAAATATCTAAGTCTTTTTGTTTGCACCTCAATCCTTTGCAGAACTGGAAGAATATTTTATTTGATTTGGCTCTAGTTGGTTATGCCTCTAGTTGATACTTTCCTGAGAATACAATAAATGTTTATTGGGCTGGCCCAAGCTCATGTTACACTGTACCTTTCAACTCTTGATTATGCAACATACAAAGGGGAGGTGATCCTCGCAAGTGTCAAATGTTGAAAGAGAAAGGATTATTCTTTTCTAACTACACTAATACAACTAGGCTGTGATTTTCTGGTGAACAGTAAGTTCCAATTCCAGTTTTTCTTAAACCATGATTTTCTGCAAATCTTTTTTCTGTCTTGTGAATTCCATCTCTCCCACCGTGCTGTCCCCTACCCTTTCCTCTCCCCCTCTCACACACATTTTGAGTGCAATGGGTGTCATTTCTCCATCTGTTCCCACGATCAGCACTCACAGTCCAGCCCCTACTTTGCATCTAGTATGTGTATTCTCTGTATCCTGGATCTGTTTTGATTTCACGCTTTTCCTGTCTCTCCTTTGCCCTCTCTACCATGTCTTTAGTCTCATTAGCCATCACAGACCTGAGGGTGGGGTTTGACATTGCAGCTAATTTGGGCTAACTTGGTTGCCAAAAAGAGAGTGTCCCCATTCCCCTGGCTGCATGCTACTTTTGCTTCCCTTGAATTGATGCTACCTGTCACCTAGCAGTTTAGGTGAGATGGAGTTGAGGAGTTAAACTGATAGAAAACTCAGTGTGTAGCAGCAGCAAAAGAAAAAAAAACAAATAAGTTCTCAGTGGTTTTAGCTCACTGAAGCAGGTCCTCGGGGCTTTATAAACACCGGTGGCACTGCTGGGTATGACGTAGAAAAGGCATATTGGAGAGGGGGAAGATCTCCTTTATAAGGGCAGCTGCAAGGTCAGTCAATCTCCTGCAAACTATCAGTCTTGTAACTCTTCAATCTCTGTCTTCTGTATGTCTTCGGCTGCATTTTGTGTGCTAAGAATTGGCTTGACCCTTCCCTTAACCGCTCTCTTTCAACAGTAGCATCAGCGGGTTTTTTTCTAGCAACAGGAAAACTGTTTGAGTGCTTTGAAGTATTTTAAAACAAACAGGGTCAGTTGTGCCTTTGCAGCTTTATGAAAGGGGCTGGGAGCCATCGCAGGCAGACCCCAGCCTGAGGAAAGAGTTTTGAGGGGAGAAAAGACAAGCACCTTGAAAACAGCCGTGACTTGAGTGGGCGCCAGGTTTTTTTGAACAGACTGTGGTGCTCTGGTAGAAAGCAACCAACAAAGTCACACAGCTTTGCCTGTGGGTAGGGAGGGACCGAACCTGAACAACTGCCACCCGAAGAGCAGAGGTTTCCAACAGCGAATACTCTGGAAGGCTACTTTTATCTATCGGTTTGTTAATCTGCTGAGATGTATGACTTCAAGGGACTGGGGAAGGATGGCAAGGGTCTGTCCTGCCTCGTGTTCAGGTGCTGACAAGTTTCCCCATACTAGTGAGTGAACTTGGCTTTTAATGCTGCTGCAACAACAATCCCAGAAAAAAAATTGATTGAGGGAGGCTGGGAAAGAACATTCTTGGGAATCCCTCCTTTTTTTGATACAGTAGTTAGAGCTGAAAGATTATATGTGCACCTCGTTAGAGTGGATAGCCCTTTTGCCTAGTTCCTGACCCCTTGAGCCTCTTCTAAAACACTGGTATTATTTTCAAATCAAATTTTATAAAACGAACATTGGAGTTGTTATGAAGAGATCGGAATTTACATAAGACTTCTACTTAACCTATTACCTATGAAAATTTACTTCAGGCTGAAACTTGTTTTCCAAAGTTTACAGCATACAAAACAAATGGTTTGTAAAATTTCCTTACTTATGAGTACCTTAAATTGTGTTTTCTGAAAGGGAAAAGAAAAAAAATCTTGGAACCTTACCAATTTAATTTGCATTTTGGCTCTGATGTAACTCAAAATAGATTAGATTAAAAAAGGAAATTTGGCAAGTGATTACTCAATTACATGATTTTACTGCTTTGGTATTTTGAAAATAAAAATGAACAGATCTGTTTTACTTTGAAAAGTGCCTGGTGCACGTGTGCTGTAACCACTTTTCAGAAACCATATGGAAGGTTCCCTGCACTGCATATGGCAATGCTACCCGGAGCTCAGATATGTATGCGATAGACTACACTAGCTACGCAGGATCCTGCCGGGTCAGGGATTTTAATGTCTACATTCTGATAATACTGTATCGAAGTAATGAGTTTGGTGCGTAAAACATGGGAAGTTCACAGTTACTAGACCGCATAGCTCCTTTTTCATAGAAAGGAAATAAAATTGCTTTGAGGTAATGCCCAGCCAGGAGGAATTTGAGAAAGGGATACAATTTATATGGAGTCTATATTGTGCAAGATGTAAAGGTGAGCAGTATCAACATGTACCTTTAAAATAGTTCATCATCCAGAACTATGTATATTTGATCTTCTCTTTCACTACCTTGTTACATTTGATTCCCATGCAGTCCTGTTCCCTCTGCTTCCCTGGTGACTGCTCTTCTCTAGCCCTCATGCCGAGGCAAGGAAGCCTCTGCTGTCTCCTGCAAGACCAAGCAAGTGGTGACAAGCTCCATAGAGTGAATAGGCATTAGTCCTCTGCGCGGTGAGGGATTGAATAGGGCTGTGCCTTAAACTGAGCATCATCAGGGTCTTCTGTTATTTCCATCATTCTGTTTTCATTAGCAAAGTGGTAGAGAGAGAGACGACATCTGTCCCTGATGCATCCCCCTGGAGTGCCTGATGTCATATGTGTGGCTTTCAGGTCTCTGATCAATATAACGGTTTTGCACACGCATATTCAGTACCATGATCTGGTCACCTGGCTGTCCTTTTCCTATAGAATTGCTTTGGTTCTTGAAAGTTTCTCTATGTACGTGTGTGTAGCTGCCCCTGCAGTGCCAAGTGGTGCAATCTGCATCTGTTCCTCCAGCTCAGAGCCACCTTACCTGGTGTTAAATTCAATTGAGATAACAGTGACTTCAATGGGTAGAACCCTTACTTAGTGTCATCCCTGCCCTGACAAACTGTAGCTCTTCCAGTTGGTTTCAGTGGGGATTGAGACTCTCAGAACAGTAACCTCAGTGTAGTACTGATGGTGCAGACCTGAAGTCCTGATATGTGAAGAGCAGAATATCACAGAATCACTAGGTTGGAAAAGACCCACAGGATCATCGAGTCCACAGGATCATCGAATATGCTGGGGAGTTGTTAGAAATTAATAAATGCCATTTGAAACAGTGGCATGGAGGTGATGGGTTACAGGATTTCACTTTACTACTGAGCCTGCGGAGCTTCAGCAAACTGGCTCTGTTTGAAGGGGGGTCGTTGCCTCGATGTACCTCACAAACTGCTTGTCACAGAGGGGCAGATATTCTGCTGTGGCAGAGGGGAGATCATACTTCTATCCCACTGGAACTATTTTAAGAGTTACATGGCACAAGAGACTTGATTGCCCTCTGTACATCTTGATTTCATCCTGCTGCTTCTTACAAGTTAACTGGTTGCTGCTACTACATAGCTGGTAGTTGGCAGGCCCTTTTAGGAGAACCTTGGCTGCCCAAGACAGTCTTAATTCCGTTCACATCTTCACTTTTCTCCTGTTTAAATGCAAAGTGATGGCCTTCAGGAATCTCAACTACCACACCATTGTCACTGATGTCATCAGCACATGAGGGTCATTGCTGCTTCTCCTCACCAGGATCGAGTAAGTTGATTTTTTTTTTTCCCCTTCTTGCCCACGTCAGCCCCTGATCTCCATCCCTTGAAGGCAGAAAGCTGTGCTGGCACTCTGTCGATGGCCCAAGCCACCCAGAGAATGACAACTGGACAAAGCACAAAGCCTTTATCCATAACAGGAGAGGAGCTGACAGCTGCCACCACCCTGATGTATTTCTGGAAGGGGGGAACTGCCATGCAGTTACCAGAAGAGTGGACCACCTTCAAAGAAAAAAAAAGAAAAAGAAACAAAAAGAAGAGTATTCTACCACTGAGTTTGTGATGTGTAGACCGTGAGTTTCAATTTCTTATCTCTGAGGTCTGTTACAGAAACCGAGGCATGCAGTGGTGCGTATGTACAGATTGCACCATGGCAAGTGGCACTGTCACCTCATGCGACAACAAGTTGCTTTGTTGGGGAACGCAGCAAATCTGGGGCTTCTGTTCTGAAGATGAAAATAGAGTGACAGAACCTGGGCAGGGGGGATATCTCTTCCCGGGCACAGTATCCTGGTGGAACTGTTGCAATTCATGTATTATTCAAAGTCTAGGTTTTTGCAGCTAAGTCTTAAATTAACCTTGAAGTTATCTGGAAAGTCTCTCCCTCCCTCTCAGGGCTGTGGTTGTCCCCAGCGAGTGCCCTCGCTACTTACACCTCTCACCCCAAATCGTGGCTGTTAGAGGTGCCAGAGGAAGGAAACACGAGCCCCGTCTTGAGAGGCGGTTTAGAAGTTTATTCGGGCTGATTTCACGGAGCAGGGACCTACCCCTCTCCTCAGCATCTGGGGTGAGCGGGGCAGGTTTCTCCGCGAGGAGCGATGGGTGCCGGACCCTCCTGGACGCCGCAGCTCTTCCTTTCCAAGGGGGTGTCCGAGGTGGGGAGGGCGGCTCTGGGGGACGCCCCGGGATGCTCGGGTCCCCCCTTTTCGGGGCGACGCCGCCAGGGGGGGCGCTCGGGCCGCCCCGGGGACCGCGCTCCGGTGGGGCTGGAAGCCCGAAAAGGGAGCAGCCGGCTCGGCTCCCCGCGCCCGGTACCCGCGGCCGAGCGGGGCAGGCGGCGAGCGAGAGCATCCTCTCGGCGTCTTTGCTTCCCGGCCGCCCGACCCACCCGGCAAACCGCAGGGACGACCCTTTCCCATCTCCCTTCTGGCGTGGAGAAAAGGAAAGGGTCCAAGGAAGCCGCGGTGAAGCGCAGGGGCGAGTCCCCCGCATCCATTCCGTCCTCCCCATCCCCTTTCCTCTCCTCCCCATCCCACGAAGAGCGATGTCCCGCGGTGCTGAGCCCCCGCCGGGCTCCTTGCCCTTTGCTATCAGATTCTGCTTTGATTGGTTTGGTTTGTGTTTTGGTTTTTTGGGTTTGTTTTTTTTTTTTTCTTTTTGCACACCCCCTCCAAGCCTACAATTGTTTTAATTCACCTGACCCGCTATTTCACACGCTCGGGAAAACCCAGAGCGCGGGTGACACCGAGTCCCAGCGAATGAGAAGAGGGAGAGGAAGGGAGACGGAGAAGTTTAGGAAGAAAAGTGTGAAATAATAATAATAAAAAAAAAACAACAGCCGACTCTTTAGAAAAATCCTGAATCTCTGAATGTGTGTGTGTGCCTGTGTTTTCCTTCTTGCCAAAGCAGGATGTCAAATACTGTCCTTTTCCCCTCTTTTTTAAAGCAGGCTAAAAGGAAAATTCTTCACAGAATCTTAAAGAACTTTTTGACACAACAGCTGCAAAATCTATTTTCTAAACAAAGATTTATACATATTTATATGAGCTTAATCCAGATTTTTTTTTAATAAATCATTCTCAGAACTGCAGAGGTAAACTATATGTAAATACCTCAAGTAATAGGCTTGTAGTGCAAATCACATCATTTTATCTTCAATTTTGCATTCGTTTTTCTGGCTTAAAGGTGCATCAGAGATATGCATTTTAGCATATTCAGAACACGGGGCGTGAAATTAAATGTTTGACAGAGTGAGAAAAATATACAGACTTTGGAGATGCCTTAAAAATAGTAATTTATGCAGATCTAGAGGAGTGAAATCATTTGCAATGGAGTGACCCTCTCTCCAGGAATTTTTTGCTCAGTGTTCTTCTCTAATCTCCTGCTGTATCTTCATTTTTCATTGAACTAGCCAGTTTTCTGCGAAGCAGTCTTGTAGATAAGGGAAGTGCTAAAAGAAGAAGAAAGAAGAAGCTCAGTGGGTCCGTTTCCATTGCACTTTTACCCAAGGCAATGGGCAGAATTTAACGGATTCCTTCCAACATATGTTTTTGCCAGATAAGTAAACAGTGTGTGTCGGAAATGAAAAAGCATTTGCAATTTAATGACATTACAGCTCTCAGCTTAGGCTGGCGTGCTGCGAGGCGAAAAGCAGAAAGAGAGAGGAGAGTAGAAAGAGAAAAAGAACAAAGTTCATCTTCCCTTTTGTGCATTTTTATCAAGGAAAATATTACTTCTTTCCCCCTCTTGTTCTCTTTTCTTTTTCTCTTTGCTTTTTTGTCTCACTCATTTACATTTTTTTCTTTTCTCTCCTTTTCTCTCCTCTGTTCACTTTTACCTTTTTCTTCCACCGCCACCGACTCGTTTCCTTTCACCACCACCCCCTCCCTTTGTGTCGCCTTATTCATCTATTTGGCCCATTCAGTTTTTACCTATAAGGAGCTGTTTATCCAACAATGTATCTTTTTTCCCTTCTTTTTTTTTTTTTTTCCCCTTCTTCTTCTCTCTTTCTTTCTTTCTTTCCCCCCCGTGTTGTACTCCCGGCGCTGGAGCTCACAGTCAACAGGATTGTTGGAGGGATTAGAACGTTTCATTTCAAAGCGCGACAAATCTGTTCGCCTTCCCTCCTCTCTCCGCTCTCCCCAGGCTCGCAGGGTCCCTCGGAGATGCTCGGCACCCCCGGGGCCGAGGTGGGAACGGGAAAAGGAGCGGGAGAGGGGGAACAGGAGGCTCCCCCTGCCCTGCCCGGCACCCCCTGCCCCCCCTCTGCTCCCCCGACGCCTCCTTCTCGTCTCCTCCTCCCCACCCACCCCACCCCGAGGTTTCCCCAGGGATGAGGAGCGAAGTCGGTGGCTCCAACCCGAGGGTCCCCCTGGGCACAGGGAGTAATTGAAAAACACCTCCAGTCGGTGGCAAAGTCCTGTCTAAAATGATGTTCAAAGAAAAAAAAAAATGTACTTAAGACCCGTGCACAGGTTTGGGTTCGTTGGGGTTTGTTTTGAGTTTTGGTATTTTGTTTTGTTATTGGTTTGGGTTTTTTTCTTACCATGAAATTACATCTTCCACATCTCCCAGATCCGGTACTTGGTGAGTAAAAGGGGAAATCTGTTTGGACATAAGGAGGTAAAGTAGCTAGAGGTGGTAATTTAATCAACCGAGGATATATTTCAATGTTTTTTCTGGTCTTCTAGGCATTAGCACTTTAAATTCATTATGTCTGTTTGACAGATATATGCAGCCTTAAGGATCTAAAAATGAAATCCAAGAAGTATAGCCTGCTAGAGGACATATATTGAAGTTAAGAGATTAAAACGGTCTAACCATTGCAAACAGAATGGAACATCTCGCATTTCTCATTCCTTATAAGCATGACTATTTTGCAGATGTTAAATACGGTCTGCTCTAATTATGAACGGCGGGAGGGGGGGCCCCACTCAAGAGCCGAGGCTTTCTAACTTTTACATTGATGAAGTGGATATTAGAAAGACAATATTAGCTCCTGTGCCGTCTCGGGAAGTTTTACATGGGGGATTTTCTCTATCAATAATTTAATAAGGAGGGTGCAGCAGCAGCAGCCTCTCCTACATGCTTTAAAGACTCGAGAATCGTGCATGAATTTCCTATAAGGCAAATAACAAAAGAGCCAAATGAGAAGAGCGGCTCTTTTTTTCCGTCTAACTGGGACACCGAGGACTCTGTGTCATTACAGTAATTTAGCAATGTTAATGATCTGTAATATTAATACATCATACTTGAAAATGGGGAAGAGTTGTCATAATTAAATGCATTAAGCCACAATTAAAAAGTCATCTAAGCAGTTGTAAAGATACCAGCGACGATAAGGCTGCTCATTACGCTGCAAACCTCTCAGCCCGTGGAAGTCCCTCCCTGGCAGGGCTGGTTGCAGCATCCCCGGCCCCGGCGCGCAGGGACGGGCTGAGCGCCCTTATCAGCCCATCGCCAGCTGCCAGGGGAGGGGGGGGGGGGGAGAAAGGGAAGGGGGTGCTGCATCAGCGAGCCCTGTGGCAGATCTGCTCCGGTTCTTCTCCGGGGAGAGGACGCATCTCGTCCCAGCCACACGTGTCCGCACACGCGGGTCATCTTCGCAAATCACGTTTCCAGCCGCAACGAAAAGCGCTTTTCCCCCCGCCACCGGGAAGCCGGTGCAGTGTTTAAGGATAAACCTACCTGCCCCTTCACCAGGCTGCCGCCCCCTCCCTCCTTCCTTGCCACGGACACGCAGGACAGAGGGCAGAGAATCATAGAATCACCAGGCTGGAAGAGACCCACCGGATCATCGAGTCCAACCATTCCTATCAAACACTAAACCATGCCCCTCAGCACCTCGTCTACCCGTCCATTAAACACCTCCAGGGAAGGTGAATCAACCACCTCCCTGGGCAGCCTGTCCCTCCTGAGGCAAGAGGGACCCTGCCCCACCGGGCATCCTGACCCCAGGGGTGGCTGGTACCCAGCTCCTCCACCCCAGCATCTTCCCCGTGCTGGCTGGATCCCTGAGCCGCGGGGCTGAGCTCTAAGCAGTGGGACCGAGTTCTTCGCTGAATGGCTGAGCCACAGGGCTGCCTGTGCCCACTCTCTGCCTGCCTTCCCAGGAAGACCACAGCCCCCCTGGGAGCACTTTGGTGAAACCAGATGGACATCTGGGGTTTGGGGGACACCATCTGATCCTGCAGGCAGTAGGACCTAGCCTTCCTGCTTTCCAGGTGCTGCCAGCCACCCCAGAGGGGCAGCAGCCCCTGCGCGTGTCCTCGTGTAACTAGTGAAAACCCGATCTCCAGCCTGGTTCTGTCAAAATGATCCAGCTATGAAGTAATCCAGTACAACAAAAATTAAATAAATAAATAAATAAATGCTCCCTCTCAACCAGATCATTGCTGATAGCCAGTGTTTCTCCTTCCATCCCTGGCAGGTTTTTCATCCCGTGGACACGCATGGTGATTTTCAGGCTGGTTTCCTAATGGAGAAAAGGTTGCACTAGCAGGCAGTGAGCTTCTGTAGGGCTCTCTGGTGGGTCCCCTCCTGAAAAGTGCTTATCTCTGTGGCCAAATTCAGGCAAATCTGGCTGAGGAAAGATGGTCTCACAGCCTTTTATTATGGAAATGGGTGGCTGGGTTTAGGAGGAAAACCCAGTCTGGTGATTCCAGAGGGAAAGGCTCCAACACAAGCTCAGTCCTATCAGACATACAAGTGATGAGTGTCCCAATCCATGGAAAAGTTTCAGACAGATCCTGAACATAATTCCCAAAATTAGGCCTATTTCCAGCCATCATCCACAACTCCATGCAAATGCAGGATTGCATAGCACGGAATGGCCATACAACACTCTTGTTTTGGCCTTGTATTACTTTATATTCAAACATACCCTAGAAATATTAATGAGATAAATATCCCAGCTGGATATTGCTATTTACACAAACATATTAATGAAAATAATTTATGTATGTAATAATTTACTAATGTAAGTCCAACTTTCATACATGGAGGGTGTGTTTCTTTGGAGGTCTCTGTGTTTCACAGCAGCGTTGCTCCTTCAAGTGACAGCATGACAAGAGCTAAGTACTGTGACCTTTACTGCTGAGAGAGTCTTCATTTGGATTTGGTAAAAAAACTACATGAGGAAGATGGCTATGTCCTGCAGAACCACCAAGGTGTAAGTTGTGATAAACCAGAGGGAGCAAATAAAATGACAACGCCAAAGTGAAGGAATATTTGCTGATGTATCTGTGGATTTCTTAAAGGGCTGAAGGGACCATTAACTTCACTCCCCCTCCAGCATCCATTGGCACTGTACATATTCCCAAGCTACATGACAGGATCACAGCTCTGTGACTACACTGCCTCCGATTCACATCAGAGCTGGATCTGTTTCTCTTGTGTATTGGTCCATCAGCAGAATCTCACTCATCCTCGGCTTTCTATCTCGTTGCTTTCCTAAAGCCCATGTTGATCCCAGAATTTATATCTAAACACTTGCATGCAAAATATAATTGGGCTTGAGCTGGCACTTAAGTCCATGGTCAGAATTCCTCGAAACCACTCAGAAAGGTCTTAACTTAAGTTGTTACCCTTGGAAATTGGATTATTGGGCACTGGAACAGGCTGCCCAGGGAGGTAATTGAATCACCTTCCCTGGAGGTGTTTAAAGGATGGGTGGATGAAGTGCTGAGGGGCATGGTTTAGTGTTTGATAGGAATGGTTGGACTTGATGATCCGGTGGGTCTCTTCCAACCTGGTTATTCTATGATTCTGTGATTTAGTGAAATGGGAATAGACCCTTCCTAGACTGTGGCCAGCACTGCATCTCAGGACTTCATTTGTGATCCATTTGTCTAAACATGTTACAAGTGTGTTTCATACTCTGTCTTCATGCAGAAGATGAACGTTTGACTCACAGAAATTATGTAGCTTCTCCAGTGTCCTGGTGAAGACTTGTCCTCAGTGTGAAATCCTGGAAGATATCGCTGGTGGACTTTCCCTAGAATTTAGCCCTGAAACCTGACTTTATTGTAGGCTACCTATAAACGGTGTTTATGAGCTTCCCCGCTGCTTGCTGCAGGACTGGGATTCAGAGCCCAGGCTCTAGGGTGATGTCTTAGGGTCCATAGCCCTGGGCCAGTTTGAGTAATGGAAATGTCTTGCAACCACATGTTCTGGGAGCTTCCACAGATGCCTAGTGACAGTGATTTGAAGAAGACCCATGAAAGAACTGTGGTTGCCTCATCAACTGCAAGATATGAGGTATGTCTTTTATTTGGAAACATTACATTTTGGTGTTCTAAAAGGAATTGATTTCTCTAAAAATGTCCAGGCTGTAGAAAAACATTTTTTACTTAAAGGAGAGGTATATACAAAGATATATATAAATTGAATTGTGTGCATATGTGGGTGCATGTGTGTTTTAAGTCTTGACAAATGAAAACCCTGCTCTTCAGCCTGCTGGGCTTTCAGACCAAGGTACGTTCCCATGACTAGAGAGTGAACAGGCCCAGTGTGTGGCACAAGATGACAGACAATCCAACATGCAAACAGGATGGGGAAAGGGTAGAATTGTCACTCATCAGAATAAGCAGCCACCTAGCCCTCCAGCTGCCTTGATTTTGTTGAGTGCTTTGCTGGTGCAATTGGAGAGGTCAGCCTTAAGGAGAGATTAGGAGGAGTACACTATATAACCTACCTTATAGGAAGCTTCTTACACAAAGAACTAGGATGGAGAGGCTTGAGAAGGAAGCTGAGTCAATGGACTTTGAAGATGATATCAAAACCACAAGAAAGCCGGAAGGAGGAATAGCATGGGGTAAGACAGTTGTCAATGCTGGCACAGCAGCTGTGTTGAAACTGTTGAAAGCTGAATGGAGAAAAGGGATGCAGAAGAGGAAAACACAGCTGGAGGTGGTCATGTGGGTGAAAGAGACTCATCATGCACTGTTATAAAAAAAGGTAGAGGGAAGATGCCAATACTTGCCAAAGGAATTTACATTAATCTAAATAATGTAGGACTTCACCATGGCTTTGTTTGAAGGACAGTAAGGCTCAGAGATGTTGGTGGGAATATTAAGCAAGAGAGGAGAGCGGAATAAACACTCAAAACCTGAGAAACTAGAGAGTCACTCTGAGCTATGCTGAATTAGCGCCAGTATGTAAAAAAGCAAGAAGGTAAGGTATTTTGAAAACAACTACAAAGGCAGAACCTGAATGAAGAGGCATATTCTGTGCTGTCACAGTGAAGGTGGTAGATGAAGTCAACTTCTTCTCTAGGGTCACCAGAGAAGGGAGAAATAAGGGAAAGAGAGGGTGAAAAAGGCAATGGGACTTAGGTAAAAGACAGTGTGAGCAGCATGAGGGAGCTGTCACATCCCTGGGCTAGAGGAAATAGATCTGGAAAAGATGGCCTCAAAAAAAACCCAAAAATACAAAAAAACCCCCAACATCCCACCCCCCCCAAAAAAAACCCAGAAGAAATACATGCTGAAGAGCATGGCTGCAAGTGTCAAAGGCAGCTGAGAGTTTGAAGAGGATTAGTACAAACCATGGACCAAAACTTGAAAGAGCTGGATGGAAGACCTTGAGAGAGCAAGCACAGGTGGCACATCCAAGGGAGTAGGTTGTTTGGAATATCTTCTGCCATCAACATGAGGTGTTCACCAAGGTGGGATATTGGCTCATCTTGCAGCCGCAATGACTATTAGTTTCATAGTACATATTCAGCTCTATCAGAGCTTTGTGGAGTGCTCCCAGGTGACAGGTGTATTTTTCAGAAGTATTATAATAACTAGCTGAGGCAGACTTGCTCTGAGGTTATCATTACTTCTCCACGACTGATCGTAAATAAATACTTTAGTAGGTGACTTAACTCCCCACCTTTTAGCTTATAGAATGGCAGAACAAGAGAGAATTAATATTTTCTTTTAAGTGTGGGGTTTAAATCTTCATCAGTTATATGGAAGCAATACCTATGAAACTGGTGCATCATAAAGAGTACCATTCCCAAAAACCTCACAATCTTAAACCTGAATCCTTGAAAACAGATCTTTTTCTTCTTTATAAGCTAGAGGTAAAATATTCTGGTCCTTTAAAGGGAACTTGCCTTTTGTACTTGATGCAATGAAAATTGCTATTGAGGATTTCAGAGCAAATAAATCAGAAAAAAAACTGTAAATATGCCTTCAGCGATTGTTTTTATTAGCAATCTTTAAGTACTATGTCCTAGTTGGTCATCCAGGAGCTTAATTTGTCACTAGCTCATGCCAGAAAAAAAGCATTCTCAAGAACACTTATGAGATATAAATGAAAGACTAAACTTTCCTGTAATCCGCTATCCTCTTCAACTTTTCACTTTATTAAGCAGAAAGGAACTTTTACATTAATTTGAAAAAAAAGGTTTTATAAATGATCCAGGTGCAACTTCAAGAAGGGGCATGTTTTCATCAGGATTTATGAGCCTCTGAAGAGTTTGGAGCCCAGAAACTAATTAATTTATTGCAGAGCATATATGGAAAAAAAAATGGGTGAAATGCCTGGTCCTAGTGAAATCCATGGTAGAGATGTCATTCTCCTTAGTGTGGTTTGGATTTTCCCCAGCGGCTTTTATCTGCAACCAATATAAACCTGACTTGGTTGCTTTCTAATTACTTTCACATTTGAGACTTTTTCTGTTTCAATTGCTGAGATTTAAAGTACAGTAAAATATTAATATAAATATTGCTGGTTGCCAATAAAATTATCTGGATGTGACAATATAGTTTGATTTGTTCAGGTGTGTATGAATGGCATCGTTTATACAAAATGTTTTGGTAAATATTGGCCAGCAGCACTGGTTCCTGGACTATTTGAATGCTGGCTTCTTAATTGTTTCGTAGATGAGATGCAAAGGCAAGTATTGTTTACCCTCTATGCAGAACATTCAGGCCATAAAAACAAATTTCAAGCATACCTTTATTCTTCAGTAATTACAGTAACAAGGTCAAGAAAACCTGGTCAAGATATTACCATAACCCAACCACCAGCCGGACTTGGGCAATTATGGTAGGTTTTAATGAAATGTTATTGCCTGGTGACACCTGAGAACATTCATTCAAGAAATTGGTTCAGCAGTACACGAAAGTCAGAGGCCAAAGCTGGTGTTGGAGTCCCACGGGGCTGACCGTGCGCTTGCACCAATCCTGATGGATGCCCACACTGGGATTTGCAAAGGAGGCTCCCAAGAAAAAAATGTCTTATGGCCACCACCTGTAGCTGTCCCTAGGTTGTAGCTGAGCCTGAAACTCCTTGTTTCACCCAGACCTGACATTCCCACTGGAGCTCTCCATACCGAACAACACCTACCTCTTACCCGGCGAATAGCTGAGATATTTAAGTAAAGCACCCTCGAAGCAGAATCCCAGGACACCCCTTCAGCCCCTCTAAGCTTTTCCATCTTCTGCCTCTAAGAATCATGACCCCCAGCCTACGAAGATCCCCGGGGAGAGTAGAGCCCCCGTTTCCATGTCCAGGTAAATCAGACCGGGAGCAGGAGATGGGAATCCTTTCTCCCAGAGACACGGCCAGGAGCTGGAGCTGGAGACTCATCTCCCGGGCGAGAGATACTCTGTCAGGCAGGAGCAAAGGAGCCTCTTCTCCTAAGTGACAGGGCAAGAGGGAATGGCATCAAGCTCCGCCAGGGGAGATTTAGGCTGGACATTAGGAAAAAAATTTTCACAGAAAGGGTCATTGGACACTGGCACAGGCTGCCCAGGGAGGTGGTTGAGTCACCTTCCCTGGAGGTGTTTAAGGCACGGGTGGACGAGGTGCTGAGGGGCATGGTTTAGTGTTTGATAGGAATGGTTGGACTCGATGATCCGGTGGGTCTCTTCCAACCTGGTTGTTCTATGATTCTATGATTCTAAAGGCGGGGAGCCTCGAGGTTGCCTGATTCGAGGTCCCAGTCGCCTCCGGGCAGGCTAAAGAGCTTGGCCACCGGCTGGCGGTGCGGGGATCAGGTTTGCGGGGAGCCTCAGCAGGTCCAAGGCAGTGGGGGGTTTCCTGACCCTCTCCTTCGATTTTAAATTGCCACGCTGACTTGAGCTGTTCAAATCGTCAACAGGTCCCGAGGGGGAGCGAACCCACAGGTGCGGGTCCTCCCTTTCGGGGTCGGGTGTTTCTGTTTTTTTTTCCTGAGAAAATAGATCAAACCGCCCCCGAAGGAGGGGGAGGGATTCCTGGACCAGTCTCAGCACCCCAGCACAGCACGGCACAGGGAAGGTGGGACCCTCCCCCCACCCCGAGACACCCCCCCGGTCCTCTCGGCGAGGAGGAGACCCGCGGAGCTCCGTCCAGGGCTCCCCGCGAAGGGCAAAGCTCCTCGGCCCCGACGGGGCGGGCGGCGGGCGGGTCGCCTCCCCCCGCGATGCTTTCCCGGGGTCCGGGGGGGGGGGATGCGGAGCGGGGGGACCCCCAGCCCAGCCCTGCCGCTCGCCCCAACTCGTTTCACACCCCAAAACGTGCGGCCGAGGAGGGTTACCTCCTTCCCGACGATGGGGGCTTTGACGTGAGCCGCCTCGTCACGCTGCGATGTTTGAACACGGGAAAAAACAGGATCGGAGCTACCGATTAACTCCCGAAGTATGTTGAAAATGCAGTGTCACTTGTCTTAAGAAGGGTTTGGTTTTGTCTGCGGTGCTAATTGATTTCTGTTCAGGCTGATCCCTCTTAAAACATGAACAGATTTAATGGTTCTTACTCCCGAGCTCTATAGTATAGAGATAATTTGGGTTATTAAGACGCATTAATAAACAGTTAATAGACACCCTTTTTCTTCCGGAGAGGTAAGCTCTGCTGCAGTCCGAAATAAACGGGGAGCCTCTACAGAAGCTCTCCCACAGTCGGGATCAGCATTTACTGCCACTAAGAAAGAGGAGGGGGCTTCTCTCATAGAGCCCAGGGAAGTTCTTCCAGCGTCTCAAAGGAGTAAGACGGTTCCAAGCACCTAAACAAAGGAGCGGTGACTAATTTGGTCTCTGACTCTGCCGATGAGAAAATAGCTCCCAACAAGTGTACCGAGCCCGGCTTCAGCCCCTGAGCAAAAGAGGGCGAGTCAAATTCCTCGAGTCAAAGTCTGGGATGTGCTAGAAAGCCGCCTCGCTGTTAAGGCCAGGAGGATGAATTCATATTGTAGGCAACCTGAATTCCCTGGGTTAGATAACTTGTCATTTCCCTGGCTCCACTCCCGTCTCCTTCCCCTCCGCCCCTCCAAAAAAAAAAAAAAAAGAAAAAAGAAAAAAAAGAAAACTGAAGGATTATAAGAATTTGCTCTGGCCTTCCTTTACTTTCTATCTGGTACGTCTCATATTTCATTTCTGGCAGCCAAAGAAATCTTAATAAAAAGAACGTGTAGAAGCATTTCCAGGGGAATAATTTGATCAGGAATCATTGCCGGTTTTGGAATTAGTCCTAAAACTTACTAAAAGTTGAACAATCCCGGCACATATTCATCTCTTCCAGGGATCTTTTCTCTGCGTTAATAGCCTGTTTTTCTCCCCGTTTCCCACCGGTGCTCCGCGTGGATACGATCGATAGGAGGGTGATGCGAGTGGGGGTGCTGATGTTTCACCCTCCCCGAGCTGTTTGATGGTATTTAGCAGCCTGCTACCGTTTTGCTCCATCAGCAGCACCCACCGAGCTCCCCCACTTTTATCTCGT